>NC_090437.1:905927262-906552262 GCF_031143425.1 Pleurodeles waltl
CTTATTATGTCATATAAAAATTCCAAATGTATCATTGAAAGATCATCAATACCAGATCAAGGCCCTCATTACAACCTTGGTGGTAAAGTCTGCTGACCGCCGTGCTGACGGCCGTCAACATACCGTGTCCGCAGCAGAAATCTGCTACGGGTATTATGACCCACACTTAGCTATCCTCCACAATACAGACACCCACACAAGTCCGTCACACCAAAGGTCAGTGATAAACTGGAGATAGCAAAACGAACACCGTTACACCAACAGGAATACACCCACACTATCACGACCCACGAATCAACGTGGAGGACATTCAACCGCGGTAAACCATTGGCGGTACACACCGCTGCGATCAAAATACACACACATTTACAAATCACAACCACATTGGACAATTCAAAATACAAACACCTGACACACATACACACACCACACCCACACACTCACAACACTATAAAACACACACCCACATTACCCACAACCCCTTACAACAAAATTTTGGGAAGACACAGAGAGACAGAAGAGCTAAGACATCACCAGCATCCAGAGGCACATAACACCATCACTCATACACCACCCATGCACAAAACACCACACACCCCAACACATCACCCCACACATCACATCAACCATCACCTCACACATCACCCACACCACATCATGGCACCTCAAAGACAACCCCGGTTTTCTGAGGAGGAGCTCAGGGTCATGGTGGAGGAAATCATCCGGGTAGAGCCACAGCTATTCGGATCACAGGTGCAGCAGACGTCCATTGCAAGGAAGATGGAGCTATGGCGCAGAATTGTCGACAGGGTCAACGCAGTGGGACAGCATCCAAGAGCACGGGATGACATCAGGAAGAGGTGGAACGACCTACGGGGGAAGGTATGTTCTGTGGTATCCAGACACCAGGTAGCCGTACAGAGGACTGGCGGTGGACGCCCACCTCCTCCCCCACAACTAACAACATGGGAGGAGCAAGTCTTGGCGATCATGCATCCTGAGGGCCTCGCAGGAGTAGCAGGAGGACTGGACTCTGGTAAGTCAAAACTTTACTACTATATCTCCCACCCTACCTGCATGCTATCACAAACCTCTACCTCTACCCTCAAACCCATCACCCCAACACCTCACAGATACCCCACTATCACAACCCACACATCCCAATACCAAGCCCCGCATGTGCCAACAATGCATGGACACCCATCACAGACGTGCATGGACACCCATCACCAAAGCATGTCCAAGGGAGAGACTCACCCAGGGCACACAATCACCACTCACACAAGGGCCAAGGCGATATTGCAAGCACAGTAGTAGAGGGAAACACACCCATTGCACAAGTTGGCACACACAGATACAATAAAAATGCATTTACACCCCAAAAGGACCCCTACACAACGTTACAGCCATATCCAGTCCCCTCACAGAAGAGGCCCACAGTGACGACAGCAGCTCTGCAGGCCTGGATCAAGATGACCAGCCGGCCCATCAGGGACCTCTGGACAATCAGTTCCCCTGCCACAGTCCCAAGCCACCACAGAACCTCCCCCCTCAGGAAACACCACCACAGCACCCACCCAGCGGGCCCATGCCACTGTCGCCAGGAAACGTCAATCAGCAGTGTGTCCACCACTACAGGGACCCCAGGCAAACCCACTAACACAGGCCAATCAGGGACCTGGGGTCAATGGCAGTGGGCACATGGTTAAGGGGACAGAGGCACAGGATAACAGGGAAGCTGGGAGGACTGCTGTGCGACAGGGAACCGACCCTCCACGAGCACTCTTAAATATCATGGGAGTATACCACCATTCCCAGAAGACCATGGGCACGGTACTGGCCAAGTTTCAGGAGACCCAGCGGCTGCAGGAGGAACAGTACCTGGGGATCAGGGACGACTTGAAGTCCACTGACACCACCTTGGTCACCATTGTAGGGGTGCTGGCAGACATGGCCAACACCATGAGGGAGGCAGTGGCACACCGCTGGGCCCCTGACACCAGCCCAAACGATGAACAGCCTTCCACGTCTGCCGGCGCTAGTGGACAGGAGGTCCCGCCACAGGTCCAACAGGCCACCAGCACCCCACCCCCGGGTGCAGAAGAAGAACCACTCCGCAAACAGTCCCTGCGATCCAGGCACAAGACAGAGAACATTGCCAAGACCCCCGCCAGGAAATAAGACTCTCCTGATTGTCACCCTTCTGTCCCACTATGTCACCCTGTCCACCTTGAACTGCCATTGCTTCACTACCTATGCCCCCTTGGACAATGCACCTGTGATACAAAGAGACTGGACTCTACCATGGATATTCCTCCACCATCAACTCAGACCATTCCACATCTCCCTCCACTTATTAGCACTTCAATAAGCACTCTTGAATCACAAAACAATCTGGAGTCAGTCTGTACTTTCACAAATGTATTATTACAACTTCTTTGACAAATATCAATGTAAATGTTCTTTTGCACATACCAAAGTATGACAGTTGTTGGGCAGCAGTAAACATAGCCGAAGGAAGAATGAGGTACCCAGATCTGTGAAATGGAAAGCCAAAGTGAACTGTCAGGGTCCATAAACAGAGGTTAAAAGTCTGACTTATACAATGTCCTACAGTAGTTAGATTAGATACAAGATGAGGAGTGCCAGTCTCTTACCTGTGTGTCACTGGAAGTACTGCATGATGATGTTGTTTCGGTTGTCAATATCTTCTTCCTCTGCCTCCTCTTACTCACTGTCCACAGGCTCCACAGCTGCCACAAGACCAACATGAGGCCCATCCTCCTTCAGAAAAGGCACCTGGCGTCGCAAAGCCAGGTTGTGCAACATACAGCATGCCACGCTGATCTGGCACACCTTCTTCGTGAGTAGTATAGGGAGCCACCTGTTAGATGAAGGCACCTGAATCTGGCCTTTAGGAGGCTGAAAGCCTGCTCAATAATACGCCTAGTTCACCCATGTGCCTCATTGTAGCGTTCCTCTGCCCTTGTCCTGGCATTCCTCACTGGGGTCAGTAGCCATGAGAGGATGGGGTAACCTGAGTCACCTGCAAATGTCGAGGGATATCTGTTAGACATACACCAACCCTTAGGGACTACCCATACCCAGACACCTATTCATACTGTGTGGGGACCTTGGGCTCACCTATTAGCCACACCCAGTGCCTCTGGAGTTGCCCCATCACATAAGGGATGCTGCTATTCCTCAAAATGTAAGCATCATGCACAGAGACAGGATACTTGGCATTCACATGAGAGATGTACTGGTCTGCCAAACACACCATCTGCACGTTCATTAAATGGTAGCTTTTACGGTTTCTGTACACCTGTTCGTTCCTGCGGGGGGGGGGGGGCAAATGCCACATGTGTACCATCAATGCCACCAATTATGTTGGGGATATGTCCCAGAGCATAGAAGTCAGCTTTCACTGTCGCCAAATCCTCCACCTGGGGGGAAACGATGTAGCTGCGCAAGTGTTTCATCAGGGCAGATAACACTCTGGACAACACGTTAGAGAACATTGGCTGAGACATCCCTGATGCCATGGCCACTGTTGTTTGAAAGGAACCACTGGCCAGGAAATGGAGTAATGACAGGGCCTGCACTAGAGGGGCGATACCTGTGAGATGGTGGATAGCTGACATCAGGTCTGGCTCCAATTGGGCACACAGTTCTTGGATTGTGGCACGATCAAGTCTGTAGGTGATAATGATGTGTCTGTCTTCCATTGTCGACAGGTACACCAGGGGTCTGTACACCGGAGGATGACATCATCTCATCATCTGCTCCAGCGGATGTGCCCTATGGAGGAGAATGGTGAGCAGCGGGTCATGTACCACATAGTTTGCATAAGTGTTTTTGCACTAATGTGAGTAAATCCGTGTGTGGCGTTGTCTGTCCGTATTTCTGCCCAAATGTGCTGTGACGCAGTTAGGTGCCCTGCCATGTGCCACCCTGAAACGGCGGCTGCCTGACCTGTAAGGAGGGACAAGGGGAAATGAGGTAACTGCGCTGGCGTTGTGCAGTGTCGCGGTAGGCAGTCGAAGACCGCAGCGCAATTCAGCATTGGTTATCATTGGGCCCTATGGGTTCCAGGAGCCAATGACGATGTACGCCGCCGGTGACGGTACGCACCGCCATGGACAAGACTGCCATTTTCTATCTGTTCACTCACTTGATACCTGACCTGCAACAGGAGAGGACCTACACTGCAAGTGCTGCTGTGACCTGTGTCTGGAATGGCCCGAGTGTCTGGGGAAAGGGCCTCTGCCTTCACTTCGGAGGAGTTGGAGAGACTAGTGGATGGGGTCCTCCCCCAGTACACGCTACTCTACAGTCCTCCAGACAAACAGGTGAGGAAACTGTGAGCATGATGCGTGCGACATGAATGTATGGAGTGGTGTGGATGGAAGATACATGTGGGGGGCTGATGCCTGCATGTGAGGAATGTGAGTGTATGTGTGTCAGGGCATGGGTGGGAACTGCTGGGCAATGAGTATGACGAACTGGATGTGGGAGTAATTTCCTTTCATCCTGGTCAGCGCCCACCAGAAGAAGAGTATTTGGCGTGCCATCGCCAAGGAAGTACAGACCATGGGGGTCTATCATAGATGGAGCGCCCACTGCCGCAAGAGATGGGAGGACCTGCGCTGCTGGAGGAAGAAGACGGCGGAGACCCATCTGGGGATGGCTTCCCAATATGGAATGGGTGCCTGTCGCACCAAGACCCCCCCTGATGTTCTGTTACTGGCCGTGGCATATACGGAGTTGGATGGGCGCTTGAGAGCATCACAGCAGCCACAAGGGGGTGAGTACGGTGTCATTCAGCTGACTCAGCGTGCTTTACGAGGTGTCTGGGTGGGGGACGTGGGCTGTGGATTCCCCTAGGCCAGGGCGAACTTGGTAGGGTAGGTCCCTTGTTAGGCAGGCTCTGTGGCACTCCAACCCCATATAGTGTTAGTGGCCAACTAGTCAGCCTCCTGTGGGTTCCAGGTGTGCAGCAAATGGGGTTAGGCATAGTCCCCCATGGGCAGGTGATTTTCCTACTAACTGCTAGTGCATGGCCTAGTGCATGGAGCTGCTCCCTGTGTGTTGTGTCCGCCAACTGTAGTGGTGTTACTAGCATTGACCATGTGTCTCCTCTGTCTTTCATCCCCTTCTTGTTTTGTCACTCTGTCTTTGTGTGCTGTAGCATCATCTGGCGGAGGAGCAGAGGCACAGGAGATGGAGGGAGCTGCATCCCACATGGCCCAGGAGGGTGAATGTACGGAGTCTGAAGGCACCAGTGGGACGGAGGGTGAGGGGAGCTCCACGACAGGGACAGGAGGGTACACCAGCGACAGCGACTCCTCCTCTGATGGGAGCTTCCTTGCGGTGGTGGGCACCTCTGTACCCACTGCAACAACAGGTACAGCCACCACCCCCCCTACCAGCACCACCCTCCCAGCAGCCCCTGAGCGTGTTTGTCGTGCCCGCTCACCCAGGAGGGTGGGCATCTCCTTTGCCCCAGGGACCTCAGGCCCTGCCCCAGTCAGCCCTGCTGCCCTCAGTGAGGAGGCTATTGACCTCCTGAGATCCCTCACATTTGGGCAGTCAACCATTCTGAATGCCATCCAGGGTGTTGAGAGGCATTTGCAGCAAACAAATGCTTACCTGGAGGGCATTCATTCTGGCGTGGCAGCCCAACAGAGAGCATTTCAGGCTCTGGCCCCAGCAATGATGGCAGCCATTGTCCCTGTGTCCAGCCTCCCCCCTCCAACTTCCACTTCCCCAACCCAATACCCTCTACCTCAGCCTATTCCAAGCACACCATCAGACCAGCATGCACACACATCAACACACAAAAGTGGCTCAGGGAAACATAAGCACCACGCATCTCACAGGCACTCACACAAGTACCATACCGATGCAGACACACCAACCTCCACTGCCTCCACTGTGTCCCCCGCCTCCACGTCCTCCACCTCCCTCCCTGTCTCATCTCCACTCACACCTGCATGTACTACATCCTCAGCCACTACCTCCATCACCAACACGCCCATCACTACACACCGCTCACGTGCAATCACCACCCCACTACCATTCACACGTCCCCTGTGTCCTCTCCCAGTGTGTCTGTGACCCCTCCTCCCAAAGTACACAAACGCCAGCAATCACCCACTCCACAGCCATCCACCTCACAACAGCCTCCAACCCATGCACCTTCACCCAAACTCAGCAGACGTACACCTCCTACAACCACTACCTCTTCCTCCACTCCCAAAACCCCTCCATCTTCCTGTCCCAGTGTGTCTAAAAAACTTTTCCTGGCTAACATTGACCTCTTCCCTACAACCCCCCATCCTTCCCCTCGGGCCAGGATCTCTAGAGCCCAGACCAGCACCTAGGCCACCAAATCGTTGTCCACTGTGGTCCCTGCAAGTCTGGGAGGATGGAAGGGGGCATTCATCATGGCTGCCAGTGTGCCACCTACTGAAGCCAAGGATCACCCGATTCCGCCACCTGCCAAAGTAAAGAAGGGGCCAGCATGCAGAAGAGAAAAGCTGCACCACCCACCCAGCAAGGCCTCATCCAGAACCAAACATGACAGTGCCAAGGTCCCAGCAGCGACTACCAATGTGGGGAAGGGACACAAAAGCAAAGGAAAGTCACCTCAGGGCACAGAGCCTCCGGATAAGGGACTGGTGACCCACACTTCTCAGGACAGTCCAGCAACCTGTACCACGGTGAGCACCGCCACCTGCACGGCCACCTGCACCACCACCTGCACCGCCACCTGCATGGCAGCTGCCACAACTACAGTCAGCAGCAGCATCCCCAGTGGGCAGCCGTCCAAGGCTGCAGGAGACGTCCTGGACCCTGCACACACTACATGAGGCACCACCACCAGCACTGGCACTACCAGCAGTTTGCAGCCTAAGTCGTTGCAAAGTGGAGTGTGGCTCTGCCTCCATGGAGTATCATGCTACCTGTTCCCTGAAAATCTCGTGGCTCAGACACCCAGGTGAGGAAATGGGAACTGCCACACCCCAGGTGCAGCATCACTGGTTACCAAGCCCCCTCCAGAACCAGTGGAGAAAAACATCCACTAACACAGTCCGTGGCAGGATGAAGCACTCTGGACACCAAGCCCCCTCCAGAACCAGTGGAACATGTCACCGACTGTGGCTTTGCACTCCCCAGGACCAAGCAGTGGGCAACCCACCCACTTGAGAGACTTGGGAGACTGTGGCTTTGCACTCCCCAGGAACAAGCAGTGGGCATGGAGCACCCTTGAGGAGCAGTGGCGTTGTTCCATCATCCGGCTGAGGTGCCCCCCCCTTCCCCCATGAGGTGTCTGTGTTTTTTCGACCTGATGCCCCTGCAGTTTTCTCTCCGTTTTGAGGCAGGTGTCATGTGTGGGCTTCCCCCATGCTTTTTAGGACCACTGGTCCATGGACATTTGATGGGACTTGTGTACTTGCTTTAAATATTAATATATACTGATTATTTACTGTTATCCTGATTGTTAGAATATTACACTTGTTAAACTCATTTTGTTTGGTCCTTGCGTTCTTCCAGGGGGTGACGGGGTGTATCTGTGATGTGATTGGATATGTGTGTGTGTTTTGTTGTGGGGGGGGTGGGGGTGTTGCATGTGTGTGTCACTCTCTTTTCCCTCCTCCCCTCACATGTGTGCTAGGTGCAGTACTCACCGTGGTTGTCGCCGCCGTCCTTCGTACTCCTTGTAGATGAGAAGATACACCAACACTGGTAACACCTGTAGTTCGGGCTCCATGGAGTCCTGGTTCCTCGTTGGGTGTTAAGAGGTGAGTTGTTTCCCTTCTGTGTACTCTTTCCACCGTGCTTTTGACGGCATTGGTACCGCCCCGGTGTAGCTGACGGATTGTAATAGTGTGGGCGGTGCATTGTCTTCCGTCTGTCTGTTGGCAGTTACCACTGCAGTGTTTGTTTCTACCGCCGTGGCGGTCGGAGTGTTAAAGTGGCTGTCTATGTTGGTGGTTTCCACCATGTTCGAAATTCCAATTTGCTTACCGCCGGCCTGTTGGCGGTATTACCGCAACTTTATCAACGATGGCCAGGGTTGTAATGAGGGCCCATGTATTTAACAGATTGCTTTCTGGTGTGAAATGTTATCATCGCAATGTAATTAAACTAAATATTTTGTATGACATTTTATGATTTTTGAGATATTAGGTAGTTACAGCTCTGATATGCTTCTAAATAACAGAGACTTGTCTAATACAATATAAACTATCTTTAAAAACTACACTTTAGTGACCTCATGGTTACAATTGAAAATATAAATCCAGTAACATATTTTAAGCTGTGCAAACCATAAGTCAGGGACAGTCACACTGGCTTGCAGTAAAATATTGTGGGAAAAAGTAGACCGAAAAATTTTGTGTCTAATAAGTAGTGTACTGGAAAAATAGAATAAAACACATTTTAGCTACAACAAAGTAGACAAATGTCATACATTAAAGGAGATATGTACGTGTATTCAGAGGAGGGGCAACGGACCATCCTACTTCAAAAGTAGAGAGGAGCACTGACAGTGTGGTGGGGAAGAGGGCTCAGGATTAGTAAGGGCATTTTATGATTCAAAGAAGGGTACCATTTAGGGTTTGTAAAGAGTTGTTAGGCATCAGGGAGTGGAAGCAAAAGGTAGTGTTAAGTGGCAGTAAGGGCATTTTTGGACTCAGGGAAAGGTAGTGTTAATGGGTATTAATGTGTTTTTAGTATTAAAGGAAGTGAAGTATTAAGAGCTTTAAGGGTTTTTTAGTGTTTAGGGAAGAGTAGCGTTAAGAGCCACTGAGAGTTTTTTTAGGGTTCATGAAAGAGTACCGGTAAGAGTGGTTTAAGTTTTCAGGGTTCATGGAAAGAGTAGTGGTAAGTGGTAGCAAGGGTTTTTAGAATTCCAGGAAGTCTAGCATTAATGGGTAGTAATCACTTTTAGGTTTCAGGTTTACGGTTCAGGAAAGAATAATGTTAAGAGGTAGAAAAGGGATTTTAGAAGTCAGAAAAGAGAAGTTTAAACGTTAGTAAGGGTTTTATGGTTTCAAGGAAGTGTGTATGTAAAGGGGTAGTGTGTGTTATTTGTAGTTCAGGGAACAGCAGCGTTAACAGGTAGTTAGGGCTTGGTAGGGTACAGGGATTGGTAATGTTAAATGGTGGTTAGGGGCTTTTTAGGTTTGCGAGAATGGTGATATTAAGAGTTAGTAAGGCCTATTTAGGGTACAGGGAAGTGTTAGCGCGTCTGTCCTTAATAAGTAAACTTACAAGGGGACACGTATAGGTCGATGAACCTTTTGATTCACTTTAGGTGTGCTTCCCATAATTCCAGTACCGAAACAATAATCAACACACAGGGGGTCATTATGACCCTGGCGGAAGGCGGTGAAGCAGCGGTAAGACCGCCAACAGGCTGGCGGTCTTTTTTTTCGAATTATGACCATGGCGGTTACTGCCATGGTCATCCGCCGCTTCTCCGTTCCGGCCGCCAGGGCGGAAACGACCGCTGGGCTGGAGACCAGGGTCTCCAGCCCGGCGGTCGTCACTATACCGCCGGCGATATTTGGACCCGGCTTACCGCCATGGATTTCCTGCGGTTTGAACCGCCATGAAATCCATGGCAGTAAGCTATATCAGTGCCAGGGAATTCCTTCCCTGCACTGATAGGTGTCTCCCCCACCCCCCACCCCCACTCCAACTCCCTCCCCAACACCCCCCACCACCCCTGCCACCCCCTTAAAGGTGGCAGGGCCCCCCTCCCCACCCCGACCCCCGACATAACATAACTCACACACACACACACCGACATACATGCTAACATCCACACACACAGTCAAACGCGCACGCCCACATTCAAACATACACGCACACATCCATACAGACATACCCAAAGACATACACGCACTCATTCCCAAAACACGCAACACCCCCGCAAGCATACAAGCACTCACACACCCCCTCTACATACACAGACGCACACCCCCATGCACCCACACAACACACAACACCCCCCACCTCCCTCCCCTAATGGACGATCGACTTACCTGGTCCGTCAATCCGCCGGGAGGGGACGGGAGCCATGGGGGCTGCTCCGCCGACACCACACCGCCAACAGAACACCGCCACGCCGAATCACAGGACGTGATTCGGAGGGCGGTGTTCTGTTGGCGTGGCGGTGGAGGTGGATCAACCTCCACTTCCCCGCCGCCCGCCAGCTGTTTGTAATGACCACCACAATAATCAATAATCAATGGAGTCAGAAATGTTCACACACCATGACTTTACAGCCATGAATAACCACACCTTTAATTGAAGTTTAGTAAGTTTTATTTCCCTTATATTAACAATATTATGTCATGAATCTCAATCATCAACTCAAATCAAACTGAATTAATAGTGCTTCTTAAACAACAAGTCACAAGAAACATGACCTAATCAAAGCTTGAATCATAAGACATTCCAATACATCAGCACTAATCATTTGTAAAACCCATTTAAGCAAAGCTAAGATGTCCATAAAGTTCAGCAAAATAGTCAGCCAACCATTTGTCTCTGAAATGTGTCAGTCGTTATGTGAATAGCCTCAACTAACCCAAATTAGGATCAGCATGTGGGGCTTCATGCAAAACAATTTAGAACACAAATTTGGAAGACATCTACCTAAAGAAAGTATTAATACAGCGCAGTTGGTACCTAGAAAGAAAAGGCATAAAAGTGCAATTCAGTCATAATTGTCATATCTACCTATCCACGGTATGGGTCAGAAAGCAGAATCAGTCTTCGTCCTCAGGTCATCAATCGATCAGCAAGATATTAGGCTCTCCTTCAGAGAGTATGAGTCCAATGCCAGAATCTCAAATCTCTTCTAAGTCAATATTGCATCTCATAACGTGGTAAGATCAAATCTGACTGTGGTCTCCTCTGTCACGTTGCTATATCAAAGTTCCCCAAACTATCCCCCAGTTTCCAATTGGTCAATTGATCGTACGTTATTACTCTATCCAATGATGTCAATGTACCAAATCTATGAATTCCAATATTTCACAGTTCACATGTCGTGGATTGGTCCGCTTTACAATGTCCTCATCATCTGGCTCCTCAGGTATCGAATTTGTTGCATCTTTGTCTCCAGTCAGTCTCTTCATTGTTCGCATCCCGAGAAAGTACATCTCATGCACATTACACACATTTGGATACATTACCAGAGACCTCATCTCCTGTCCATCGGTTCCCATAGAAAGATTCTGCTAAGCATTTTATTAAAACAATGAGCATTTTCACAGTTAGTTCACTCTGTCAGCACTTTTCATGAAACACTAAGAAATACAGCTTCTGAATGAGGCCTGGCACCCAGGCAAAGATACTTGCTAAGTTAAGGCCTACAATTAATAAGCAAGGACATAATTCAAAACCCTTAATTTGACATGTTACTACATTAATCTAATACATTTTTCAATATTTTATATGGATTAATTACAAATTAGTACATTTTGTGAATAATGGTGGCCATTCTCCGAGGTCACATTTTCAAACGTGCACATTATTTTTCTACATTATTCATTTTTCTACATAATTCATTATTAAAATACATAAACATTTCATTAAAAATTCTAATTAAGACATCTGCTTCAGCAGAAAAGTAGCATTAAATGGTAGTCTGAGGTTTTAAGTGTTCACGGATGGGAAGAGTTACGGTGTACTATTATGGTTGTGAAAACGTGAATTTTCTTATATGTTTATTAATGGTTTTCATATTAGTAATGCGTGATGAACTAACATTTAAAACGACAAAACTTTTCAAATGCCTGTTTTTCTGTACATGGCTCAGGAAAATTATATTCAGCTGTTATAGTTATTTTCCATGATTCAAAACTCTTCTATAATAAATGTTTTCAAGCTTGGGTAGATGTATTTACAGCTACCCCTAGTGGGTTGAGGTGTCATGTCTTACAAGGTCACATATGAACCAAGAGTTGCATAAGTTGAAATGTTCTATTTGTTGAGAATGTTACTAATATCTGGTCTTTCCTCGAGGATGGAAGTGAAGGTAGTGGAGAAAGTTTCTTCCTGAGAACAAGATATGCGAGAGGCAGATGAGACAATGGAGTTACAGACGAGACAGAAATGTTATAGTTAGCGTAGGTTTGTCAAGTTTAGGTCATCAATTTAGTTGTCGATTTGCTGAAATGAAAACACCCCATAGACTGACCAATCAGGAGTTGATTAGATTTTAGTGTAATTATCTATGTAGAGTAAATAGAGGGGGAGTATTAGGGAGAATAAGGAGAAGAAGTGTATGTGGAAAGTAGAAGTCATTGTTCTTCAAGAGCAGACACATTTCGAGAATAGCTGTTGTTAGGCCCAAACTGCCAATGCGATAGCTGATGGTGTCCTCAAGTGAAAGCTGATCATTTGCTGTTACTACTTTTGTGGTAATGTATGCTATTAAATGTGAATTGTGTCTCTCTTGCCTTTCAGGTACCAACTGCAACTAATGATTATTTGCTGCACATTATTAGTTTTTTTATATGACATAATCGAGTTAAGAGTTTTTCTAAATTTGTATTTCTAAATTTTTTTCACATGAAGCCCAATATGTAATGCTAATCTGTGGTTAGTCAGGGAAATAATCATCTATTGCATATGATCTGGTTTGATATAATTTAATACTGAACTAATGCATTGTGTACCATTATTACCAGTCTTTGTATTATTATAAGTGTGATTCTTATGGAGATCATTTGTTTAACTGTATTAATCAAATTGAGATATATACCCCGATTTAATGAGCCGCTAATAATCTTGTATGCTTATCATTTGTGTTTGAGAGTTATCTTCGTGACCTTAGCATTGTTAATATAGGGAAATAAAACTATGAATTCTTGTTACTAAATTGGTGTGATTATTGACTGAAGCTTTATAATATTGAACGTTATTGATTTGTTATTGATTTATTGGTTCTCACAAATCCCATTGGTGACATCCTCTCAAAACGTTGTCGCTTCGATCCATCGTCCTCTAGCGCAGGATCCATTATTCAGTATTGGTAATAGTTAGGATCTCATGGCGCGCTCACAGCTTTTGGTAGCAGATTACGGTTACGTCATTGTTTGATGATGTCATAAAGGGACTGTGAGGTTCGATTTTGTCAAAGTGGTTCGTGTTTGCTCTTTCTTTTCGAAATTGTTAAGCAGATTAACATGATGAGTGGCTAGTTGCCTTAAGGGACTTTCCCCAGTTCTTGGAAACCCCCTAGATTGATGGGTATGTTTTCAGCGGTGTTTGATAGTATTTGAATGAGGTGTATCAAGTGTTTGCGCTTGCACAGCTTTAGCTAATTTGCAACTGATTGTATTGAATATGAGTTTAGAGGAGAAGATTTACTCAAAGTAGTGATTAGATGGAGTAGGCGTACTCCTATCGGTAAGAGAGTAGGAAAGCGGCGTTCTTCATTTGAGTGTGGTGCTTGATGCAGGAAAAAAAAAATTGTCCACGTGGTTGTTGATGACAGGCCTGGAGAGAGAGAGGTCTGGGCCTCTGTAGTATATTGACAAGTGTAGAGAGAGATTGAACAGTGGAGTAGTAAAATTTGCTGGTCGAAGTTTACTCGTCATTGTGGGTTTCTTTGGAAGGTTCTGAAGCGATTGTGTTACCCTACCTGTAGTAAATGAGCAAATTTGTTTTCTTATTTTTGAGATAGCTCACGGATTAATATTGTGTTGGTTGTTGTATGTGTGGGTTGTGAAAGGATTAGTACTATAGACTTTGTCAGTGTCTAAGTGAGGGTGCTGAGGGGAGTGTGTTGAATGTGATGTAGTGGTTTAGCGCTGGGATTGGTTGATCGTCAGAAAGGAGTCGTGCACGGATTCGTCATTCAGTCCGATAATAGTGTAACGCGATTGGAAGGCAAGGGGGTCGAAAAGAATTGTGGGATAGCAGTCACTTTACATGATTGGTTATTTTTTCTTTAAACTTGTTTACTGTTTGTTGATTTGCTTTGAAGTTAAAATTTTCTGTGAATGTTGTGTTTGAATAAATTGAGTCAAAATGAAGTTTTTCAAAGCTTTAAAATGTGCATTGAGGGGTGATGAGTACATTCCGGTACTTGAGGGTGAGATTTGTCCACCAGAAAACATTCCAGCATACATTGTGTTTGAGGGGAGAGGCGCAGCGGCATGTCTTTGGTTGAAGCATTGGGTCAAAATCACAAAGAAAGAGGGTTGTTTAGCTTTTGCGGAACATGGTACATTCAATTTAAGAATTCTGGATAATTTGAGAACAAAGATGTACAATCTTAAACCTCCACTGAGGCCTGCACAGTATGAAGCATTAGCTATATGGGAGCTGGTAGCGAAGGAACAGCAAGCTATAAAATATGAAATGAGGATGAAAAGGATAGAGAAGTCGCTAACTGAGACATTGTGGGATGAGGAACAGAAAACGTGGAGAGAAGATACATCACGCAGGGGTTAGGTTATTCCCAGCGAGAACAGGTGAAGGTGAGGTGAAAACAAAATATGAAAAGAAAAAGAAGAAGGGTTCATTAGAACAGAACGCAAAAGAGACGAAAAGGGTCATGTTTAATGATGATGACATGGAGGAAGATAAGGTGCTTAACCATGTCTTAGAGACATGTCTTTCGCTCGATATGAGACAGCTGAACATAAGTGGATCAAATGGGAGCGGTGTGAGTAACGTAATTCCTACCATACCATTGGTTTCAGAATCAGTGAGGAGTGACCAGAGTCATGAGAGAGTGCAGATGCAGAGTAGCTTTAATGACTTTTTGAGCAACAGACAACAGATTGCAATGAACATTCCTGAGGTTCAGCCAGGAATCCAGCCAGTGAGGACAACTGCAAACATAGTATTGTCACAGGGTTGTCAAGGGACACAGATTCGAGAGCCTGTACATATACAAATTCCACGAATGCAGAACATGAGAGCAGATCAAACATTAGGAGCAGGAACACTGATGAATCCAGACGCAATTACTGTACCTATTACGATGGGTCCAGTAACTCCATTATATGTGCGTGTAGACAATAGTGGAGAAAATTAATAACTGAATGTGCAGAATAGACAGGGACCAAGTTTAAATGAGACAGATTCTCTACAAGATTTGTCACCTGTCGAGACATCGGGAATAATGGCTCAACAACCGAGTTTGAGTTCAGGACAAGAAAAGGAAGAAGAAATGATAAACAGAGTGAGGTTAAACATGGAAGGGAGTGAAATCTTAGAAGGAACAATGGGAGTGAACAGACTTGACTCTTATACTGAAGGGCAATTGAGGTACCTGTGTAAGGTCATTACAAAAGAAGCTAACAGGGTTTATCAGCAGTTACAAGATGTTGCAGATGATTACAACATTGACTTGACAAAGATGAAAGCATTAAAAAGGAGTTATAGACCGAGTTTAGGGGAGGAAGATTTTGTTCACAGGAGATCTGCAAGGATGAGAACGCATCTCGAAGAGTTACTTGAGAAGGTACAGATTTGGCGGGCATTGGATAAATGGGAGAGTAAATGGGAAGGAAAAGAGAGAGACTTAAGAAATATGATGGAGCAGGAGATGCAGTAAAAATGTTACCAATGAGAGAAACACCAGGAGGGAATTTTAATCATGTTCCTTGGAATAGTAGTGACATTCTAAGTTTTACAAATGATTATCCGAGACTGAGAGAGAAGCCAATGGAGTGGTATCAGCAACAGATAGGTTTGTGAAACTTTCAAAGTGTATTTGAGAAGACTTGAATACACTTGTTGACATTGTGGTTCCAGCAGATTTGTGGGCTGAATGTAAAAGAAGTGTTGATTATCCGACAAGCGAGCAGCAAAGAGATTTGAAGAATGGTTCCCCCATCACCTGAAGTAATGAAAAATTACTATGAGGGCATTGAATTTCTGAAAACGAGAGTTTCGCCGAAAAGTGTTGATTGGCAATGCATTGATAGAACAACACAAGAAGAAAATGAGTCGGTTCATGCATATTATGAGAGATTGTTGAAGGTATTCAAACAGTTTAGTGGTGCAGAAACAATTGAAAAGGAAAACATGAATTATTTGGTGTTCAGATTTGTTGACGGGTTGAAACCAGAAGTGAGTCAAATGATTAAGAATCACTTGATATGTTGGCACGCAAAGCCGATTGATGATGTCTTGCAGTATGCTAAATACTGTAGTGATGAAATCAAGTTGAAACAGAAGAAGCTGAAAGAAAAGGCGATGGTAATGCAGATTAAGGCAGCACAGACACAGATGCAGGGTAGCTTACAGCAGTTGCCACAAGGAAATGGTTTGTTTCTGAATCAAGGTCGTGGTAGAGGATGAGGAATGATGATTCCAGTAGTAAATAGAAATGTGGACTTGAGTTCAGTGGTAATGCAGGATGAACAACAGCGGCAAAAGGTATTACCTTTTCACATTTGCAGATTGCTGGGACATTGGAAAATACAGTTTCCAATGTTGAATCAGGGAGGAGGAATGGCTCAGCAAACAAATGGTGTCAATTAATTTCAAGGCATGAGAGGACCTAGAATAGGAGGTCAAAATCGAAATCTTCAGACTAATATGAACAACATGCAAGGGTTTCAGCCTTTACAGCGGGTGCAACAAATGCAAAATGTGCAACCTCTGGTACAACAGGCACAAATGCCACAGTTACAACAAATGCAGCCACAGGTGCAGAAGGTACCTGTGCAGCAAATACAATTAGAGAAACAGGTGCAATTAATACAGAGCCCAATAGAGCAGCTGCAGGGTTTGCTTTCACAGGTGGTCACAAAACAGTGCAAAAACAAAGGTATAAACAATTTCCCTTCCAGAGTGAAAGTGAAATAAACTCTGAATGGCCATTTAGTAGTTCAGATGAGGAGGAGTTCATGATGGGTGCATCATTAGATGTCGATCAGAGAGGTCCTTATGTGCAGGGTGAAGTGCATGGCCCTTAGGTTAGTTTTTTGGTTGACACAGGAGCAACGCGCTCAACAATAAGGACAGTTGAAGTACCAGACATACCTGTTTCTGAGAAGACAGTGCAGATAGTAGGGGTTGCAAAAAAACAGTTGGTTAATGCCCTTACAGAACCAGTCCTTGTGAAGATTGGAAATTTCAGAGACTATCATTGTTTTGTTTTTGGTGATTCCAGTGCAGTATCACTGTTGGGAAGAGATTTGTTGTGCAAAATAAATTGTTCGATCATGTGTTCCAGAAAGGGAATTACATTGGAGACCATTAGGGCCTCATTCTGACCCTGGCGGACGGCGGAGGCCGTCCGCCAGGGTACCGCCGCTGAATGACCGCACCGCGGTCAAAAGACCGCGGCGGCCATTCAGACATTTCCTCTGGGCCGGCGGGCGCTCTCCAAAAGAGCGCCCGCCGGCCCAGAGGAAATGCCCCTGCAACGAGGACGCCGGCTCAGAATTGAGCCGGCGTAGTTGCAGGGGTGCGACGGGTGCAGTTGCACCCGTCGCGTATTTCAGTGTCTGCTTAGCAGACACTGAAATACTTTTCGGGGCCCTCTTACGGGGGCCCCTGCCGTGCCCATGCCATTGGCATGGGCACGGCAGGGGCCCCCAGGGGCCCCGAGGCACCCCCTACCGCCATCCTGTTCCTGGCGGGCGAACCGCCAGGAACAGGATGGCAGTAGGGGGTGTCAGAATCCCCCATGCGCCGCCATGGGGGATTCTAAGGGCAGCGGTAAACTGGCGGGAGACCGCCGGTTTGCCTCTTCTGACCGCGGCCGAACCGCCGCGGTCAGAATGCCCTGCGGGGCACCGCCGGCCTGTCGGCGGTGCTCCCGCCGACCCTGGCCCCGGCGGTCTTAGACCGCCGGGGTCAGAATGACCCCCTTAGTGTTGATTGAGAGGATTTGTCAGTTGATGAGGGAAAAAGAATGAGAGGCTGTGAACTAGCTTTGTTGAATGTGGAGGAGGACCAAGTAGACAATGAAGATGAGACACATGAGGAACATAAATTGGAAAACTTAATTAGTTTTTTTCCAGTGTTTGAGAAAAAGGACTTGCTGAGTGATCTCCAAGAAAGGGTTAAGCCAAAGGTTTGGGATTTAACAGGAAAGGACATTGGCTTAATCAAGGGGGTTGAAGGAGTCAGAGTAGCAGTAAAAGAGAATGTGGTGTTTCTACAAACAGCTCAATACCCGATGACAAATGAAATAATTGAAGGAATAAGACCACTGATAGAACAATTTTTGGAACAAGGAGATTTGAAAGAAGTGATGAGCAGTCCATGTAATTCACCAATCATGGGTTTGAAGAAGCCGAATGGAAAAATACGTTTGGTACAAGATTTAAGGAAAATAAGTGACATTGTGGTGAAATGTTGTCCAGTGGTGCCCAATCTAGCAGTGATAATGTTTCAGATTCCATGTGCTGCAGAGTGGTTTACAGTCATTGATTTGTGCCAAGCATTTTTCTCAGTGCCTCTTCATGAGGACAGCAGATATCTCTTTTATTTCAAATTCCTGACTAGAGTCTACTGTTGGTGCAGGAGTCCTCAAGGGTTTTCAGAATCACCATCGATTTTCATCATTGGTGATGCCCTATAAGTCAACTTTAGTACAGTACATTGATGATTTACTGATTGCGTCAAAGACAAAGGAAGGCTGTAGGGAAGATACAATTGCATTGTTGAATTTCCTGGGGGACAATGGTCACAAAGTTTCTCCAGGTAAATTGCAATACTGTCAGAAAGAGGTGAAGTATTTGGGACATTTGATTGAGAAAGGGTCAAGGAGAATTTCCAGAGAGAGAGTAGCGGCAATAATGAAAATGAAAATGCTGAGTGCCCAAAAGGAGTTAAGGATGTTTTTGGGAATGGTAGGTTATTGTTGACAATGGATCCCAAATTTTTCAGTGGTTTCAAAGCCATTACAAAGATTGACACATAATTATGTTTCAGATCCAATAATAATGGATGAAGAGTGTGTGAAAGCTTTTATTGAGCTGAGAGAAAGCTTGTGTCAAGCACCAGCATTAGGCATGCCTGATTACACAAAACCTTTCCTATTGTTTTGTCAAGAGAGAGATGGATGTTCTTTGTCTGTCTCAACACAAAAACATGATGGTCTCAATTGCCTGGTAGCATATTTTTCAGCTACTTTGGATAATGTTGCAGCAGCTTTACCTGGATGTCTGCGTGCTGTCACAGCAGTTGAACAGAGTATAACTCAAAGTGAAAATATTGTGATGGCTTATCCTCTGACAGTGATGGTATCTCATTCAATTGTAATTCTGTTGACCAGATCAAAGACACAATATTTGACAAATGCAAGGTTTACCTTGTTATGAAAAGGAGATTCTGGGGCACCAAATGTAACAATAAAAAGGTGCACAGTGCTTAACCCGCCAACATTAATACCAAATAAGGGAGAAGATCTGTCCAACATGGATGATGTTGAACATAATTGTCTGGAAGTAACAGAACTTTTTACTAAACCAAGGTAAGACATTAAAGATACTTGTTTGGAAGACAATGATCAAATTCTTTTTGTTGATGGTTCTTGCTTAGGAGACAACAAGGGTGCATTGAGAGCGGGGTATGTGGTGTGTACAGTCACAGGCATACTAGAAGCTTCATGGCTTAAAGGAGTAATATCCGCACAAGTTTCAGAATTGGTGGCTCTTACTAGAGCATGACACTTATTGGAACAAATGAAAGTTACAATCTACACTGATAGTCAGTATGGATTTGGAATTGTGCATGATATTGTGCAACTTTTGTCATAAAGAGGGTTCCTGACTTCTTCAGGATCACCTATAAGAAATGGAGAAAGAATACATGACTTACTGCAAGCAGTGCAGAAACCTGAAAAGATTGCTGTGGTCAAATGCAGTGCACACCAGAGAGGACACAATTATGTAACTTTGGGAAATGCTTATGCAGACCAGGTTGTAAAATTTTAAAATGGAATTTCATTCAAGGGAAATTAGGAATTGTTGTCTGAAAATGAAGACATTTATGCCAATTTTACAGTACAAATAGTGGAGACACTAGACGAATTGAAAGCAATACAGAACAATGTTCCAAGAGAGGAAAGGAGGGATCGGATTAAACACTGATGCATACAAAGAGAAGATGAAATTTGGGTGAGCTGTTGAGATTGCCTACAGTTGCCAACATTGGAAACCAAGGGGAGAGAGGTGAACAAAGTATTGAAAATGACAGAGATGTACTTACTCCTATAACCACTGAAAGAGAACAAAATGGTGAAGAGATCGACCAAAGCTGTAAAAGGAGTAGAAGAATCAGTTCAGGAAGACAGAAGTGAAACTGATTTTGAACAGACAAGGGTGTCTTCGAAGGAGAATGAAAAAGAAGATAACTCAGAAGAAAAATCTGCTCAGAGGAGGGTAAACTCAGTAGCAGGTGATTTGACAAGCCAAACCGAAGACAAGACAGACCCCGTTGGGAAAGGAATTGAGAATAGTCCCGCCCAAGTGGATTATACTCTTCCAGAACCAATTGTGGGAACGTCTGAAGAGAAGGGTCCAAAGGCAAGTGAAGACACAATATTGAGAAGACTGTTGACAAAAGTAACATTGAAAGGAGACAATTGGCCAGAGAAAACTAGGGAAAAAGGAAAGGTTGGTGTGATACCATCGATACCCGAAAAAAGGGAATTGCCCAGTGAAGAATAAACTAGTGGAAAAGATTGTGAAAGTGGGAGACGACCGAAAAGGAAAAGAGTTGCGAGCAAGAGATGTGCTGGACCTGAATGGGCATATTTGAATTCTAGTGATTGGCAAGAAGAATTTTTGAGTTATTGTTTTGACAGAGACTTAGAAAACTCTGACTTTGAAACATGAAGACTCAAAAAAGAGACATTGGGTTAGAGAAAATTGAGTACTAAACTTATGCTGAAAAGACAAATATTGAAAAATTACTGGAAAAGACAAATAAAATACTGAACTGAAAGGAGCTGCTAAACTGAACTTGACAAAGGAACTGCCCAAGAGTGAATGAATTCATAAAAATAAAAAAATAGGATGGGTTATTGAGATTTTGTGTTAATTTTTGCATATTTTTAATTTAAAAAAATAAATCAAATAATTTATTCCTAAAAAAAAATGAGCAACTCACATGATCAAAACCGTAGGATTAGTTGTTGTAAAATACTTAGTATTAGTTTAGCAGTAATGAGTGTGTTGATATATTTATTGTTGTTTGTGGGAGTGTCTGTTTATGAGATTAATGGAGTAAATCAGACTGTGAAAATGGATTCTTTAAATTTGGCTGATAAATCATTGACCAAAGAGAAATTGAGAATAGATATAAAATATTTGCATGGGGAAAAAGAGCTTTCTTCTAATGTTTTCTATCACTTATTGTACGAGTACGTTGAGGTGATGGACGCGACTGATTGTTCTGTATGTACGCAGATTCCAGCTTCAGTAGAAGGAAGAACTACGTATCATAGCTTACCTGTGACTTACACTGCAAGCTGCAGTCTTTTGCTAACACGTTTCTATAATCAAGAGTATATTCAATACTTTTATTCAAACTATGATATGGTATTATCTTTTGTACCTGTCATAGGATATTTGAATAAAATAGCCAAAGAAAATAACTTAGTGATTATGAGAGATTTCTTTGAGGCTACTCTAACTTTTGGAACTGCTTTTGCCCATCAGAATAATTTAACTTGTTTACTAATGCCAGTGAAAAAGAAAGTCTTAGACAATACAGAAGATAGAAGGAGAGAAATAAAGGCAAAAATGGATAAAGGAGTAATAAGTAGAAAGCCTGGAATAGATTATGATTCTACTGACATTACTAAGCAGGGTAAACTAACAATAGATGCTGAGCATGTAGGGAAACTTTGTATACAAAGACCTTGGAGTAAAAATGATAGATTGTTTGTGGGAAAGATCGAATGTAGACATGTTTATATGTTTAGGAGTAAGTGGGATTTTATGAAGAATGGACAGGATACCTGGCATTTACTATATTTGTGGAAGAAATGCATGTTACCGTCTTCCTAGAGGATGGTATGGGACATGTTATCTGGGAGTAGTCTTTCCAAAAATCTATCAGTTGGATGACTTGAGTAAGATTCCTGATTCAATGAAATCACAAACGAGACACAAGCGAGAATCAATTTCTGGCATTGTGGGAGATATATTTGGGGCTATAATTATTCGATTAAGATTCAGAAGTTGTCCACAATAGTGGATAACATGTTGACAAGATATTCCAGAGTTATCATTCTTCTGGATACAGAGTTAGCTGCTACGAGAGCTATGGCACAACTGAATCGCCTTGCATTAGATATTCTTTTGGCGAAAGAGGGCGAAGTTTGTAAATTAATTGGTTCTAATCATTGTTGTTCTTTTAATCCTGACAACTCGGGAAAGGTTAAGGAATTAATCACTAATATGACTAACACAAATAATAAACATTTGAAAGAACTAAAAGAAATCACAATTTGGGAAAAGGCTGGAAAAGGAATTGAAGCTGTGGTTTAGCAATGTGGGAAGAAATATTATTTTGAAAATTGCAAAATGGGTGTCAATAATTTTGTTTAGTTTAGTTGGGATTTGGGGAATATTCAGAATAGTAAAATGTATTAAGAAGAGAAATTAGAAAGGAAGAAACAAAATTTTGAAATGGAAATGAATACATTTTACAATTAAAATAAAACAAGAAAAAGAGAAACTTCTGAAATTGATGAAGCAAAGTTTTAAATTTGATGATAATAAATAAATTTATTAGAGAGTAATGTGATGACATGAATAGTCATCAGAGGAGGGATTGTTTAGAGTGTGAATTTTCTAACGTGTTTATTAATGTTTTTCATGTTAGTAACACGTGATGAACTAACGTGTAAAACGAGAACACTTTTAAAATGCCTGTTTTTCTGTTCATGGCTGAGCAAAATTATGTTCAGTTGTTATAGTTATTCTCCGTGATTTAAAACTATTCTATAATAAATGTTTTCAAGCTTGGGTAGACGTATCCACAGCTACCCCTAGTGGGTTGCATATGATGTCGTACAAGGTCACATATTAACCCAGCATTGCATAAGTTGAAATGTTCTATTGTTTGAGAATGTTACTAATATCTGGTCTTTCCTCGAGGATGGAAGTGAAAGTAGCTGAGAAAATGTCTTCCTGAGAACAAGATACATGAGAGCAGATGAGACAATGGAGTTACAGACGAGAGGGAAGGAGTGTGTATCTACCGAAAGAAAATGTTATAGTTAAAATAGGTTTGTTGAGTTTAGGTCATCAATTTACTTGTCGATTGGCTGAAATGAAAACACCCCATAGACTCACCAATCAGGAGTTGATTAGATTTTAGTATAATAATCTGTGTAGACTAAATAGAGGGGGAGTATTGGGGAGAATAAGGAGAAGAAGCGTATGTGGAGAGTACAAGTCGTTGTTCTTCAAGAGCAGACGCGTTTCGAGAATAGCTGTCATTAGGCCCAAACTGCTAATGAGATAGCTGATGGTGTCCTCAAGTGGAAGCTGATCATTTGCTGTTACTACTTTTGTGTTAATGTATGCTATTAAATGTGAATTGTGTCTCTCTTGCCTTTCAGGTACCAACTGCAACTAATGATTATTTGCTGCACATTATTAGTTTTTTATATGACATAATCGAGAGAGTGATGTAGCAGGTTTTGGCCATGGATTAAACTCTTCTCCGAGATCTTGCTGCACACCTGGTGCTTGATTCACAAAGGTTCACTTGCACTTTTGCTTACGTTTACAATTATTTGCAATTCACAAAGGAATCTTATGATTAGTGGCTTTACCACTGCCTATGTTTTTAAGTTTAGAGTCTCTGCCACAAGTTAGGAGACTGACAGTCAAAAAGATCTTTCTCTTAAAATTCCTTTGTAATTTGCAGAAAATCGTCAACTTGCTCAAAAGTGTATGTTTACCTTTGTGAATCAGGCCCTTGTTCTATTTGGGTAGAACAAGGGATATCACCGAGATCCTACAACAGACCTGACGTCACAGTGCATTGCTAAAAAAATGATGGCATTTGTGATGTTAACTGCAATACTATGTGTGAGGACATGAGACATTTATTTTCAGTTAATTGTAACTCACCAACATAAGTGTCCTATGGTTTTGTTTCAAATGAGTCAATGTAAAACAGCCAGCCACGCCTCATTTAACAAGGCACTTGAAGTAAAATTGCCCCTGCTACAGCTCAGTCCGGCCACAAGGACGTATTGAAAAAATGGAGTCTATACATTGTTGGTTCCTAAAAATGAATCATCGATATCTGAAGCATTTTTTGGGTTCTCATTTTGTAGATTTTATGCTTTTTTCACAAATAAAAGTATTCAGTAACAAAAGCAACTTGATCAAAACCTCTAGAATGAAGCATTCTATTAGAAATCAAAATGACATGATATAAAATGTAAATTATATAAGTATCAACTTCATGAAACAATGTAAAGTGAGAGCGATATTAACTACACCTAGTCAATTTCTTAGTACAATTAGCAAGAAAGAACCAATATGATATTAGACGTAGAACTCAATTTAAATGTCCCATATATTGCTGTAAAATTCCTCTCTGCTAGGTGCAGGAAAGTCCCTTCTATTTGACAAGTGATGGCATTTCCAATTTCTAGTTGTGTTTTAAAAGTATGATAAGGACTTCCAGCTTGTGATTGAAATGAAAGGACATCTCTGGAATACTCATCAAAGCTGTCACTTTGAACTCAGGACTCAAGACAATGAAGCACATTTAAGGAGGTTTTCTAGAGCGAATCTGCTGCATAACATCCAATAGTCAAGTGGAAAAACTTAGCCTGAGATGTTTTGCAGCTCTAAAAATAAGTGACATTACAAATAAATTTTCTTCATTCAATGTGAAGTCCAATCTCCTCCATTGGCAACCCAAACTTTTGTTGAGTGAAAAATGTCCCGAGAATCAGACTCATTTTGCGAGGTCCTCCACACAACCAGAATAACCTTTTTGCCCAATTTAGCCTGGTTTTTTAGGCTTAGAATATTGCAATCAGATTTTTTAAAAATATTTCAGAAGCAGATTCACAGGCTTAATTAGCTATTACTTTTGAGAGGATAAATATTAATAAACATTTATTTATGATAGATAAATAATAGTCATTGTGACCAGATTGGCTAATTCCCTAACTATAAACTACATAGGGGGTGATTCTAACCCTGGTGGTCGGTGATAAAGCGGCGGCCAACCCGCCAACAGGCCGGCGGTCCAAAAAATGGAATTCTGACCCTGGCGGGAACCGCCAACACAGCCCGCCACATTAACACTCCGACCGCCACGGTGGGACCGACAAACAGCGCGGCGGTCACCGCCAACAGACAGGCGGCAGACAATGTACCGCCCACACTATTATGACCGGACAATCCGCCACCTTTTCCGGGGCGGGAGCACCGCCGATAAAAACACGGCGGAAACAGACTACGAACGGGAAAACGCTCACCTCTACGCACTCCACGAGGAAGGAGGACAGCATGGAACCCGAATTAAACATCCTACCTGCTCTCGTCTACCTGCTCATCTACCACGAGTATGAACGCCGGCGCAGACGACAACGGTGAGTACTGCACCTACGACACAGGGAAGGGGGAGGACGAAAGGTTACGTGCACACACATACGCGATACACCCACCCCCCCAAACCATGTACACACCAATGCAGAGCAACAAGTCACAGTGACACCACCCAAACCCCCGTAAAAAAAGCAAGGACATAATTAAATTGTGACTCAAAATTTATGGGAAATAAAAAACACTGATAAGTCACGGTCAAATAGCAATAACAATTTAAAAAAAACAATTCTATATCCAGTGCATACGATAAACCGAGGCAATAAGTCCTGCACATCTAACGATATTCCAAGTGTCCGTGGGCCAAAGTGTACCAACACAAGGGCAAAGCCCACACAGGAGACCTGAGTCCTTTGGAGAGAACACTGCAGGGGCATCTGATGAAAAAACTACAGGCACCTCAGGGGGAAGGGAAGGGGGGGGCACCACAGCCACATGAGTCCACGACGCCAGATCCACGAAGGGGCCACCATGCCTACTGTGCCATCCTGGGGAGTGCAAAGCCACAGTCTCTCAAGTCTCTACAGTGGGTGGCTTGCCCACTCTGCCATCCTGGGGAGTGCAAAGCCACAGTCCATCAGGTGGATAACAGTCTCCACCGGTCAAGGAGGAGGCATGGTGGGCACAGTGAACCGTGAACAGTAGCTCGAGACAGATCCGGCACTGTCATTGTGCCAGTGGTGCTTGAGACGGCGGGGCCCAGCGGAGCAGTGCCTGACA
This sequence comes from Pleurodeles waltl, assembly GCF_031143425.1. NCBI lineage: Eukaryota > Metazoa > Chordata > Amphibia > Caudata > Salamandridae > Pleurodeles > Pleurodeles waltl. The sequence continues at coordinate 905,953,578 of NC_090437.1, forward strand.
GGAAGGGCCCAGCGGAGCGGTGCTTGAGACGGCGGGGCCCAGCGGAGCGGTGCCTGACAGGAAGGGCCCAGCGGAGCGGTGCTTGAGGCGGCGGGGCCCCGCGGAGCGGTGCTTGACAGGAAGGGCCCAGCGGAGCGGTGCTTGAGACGGCGGGGCCCAGCGGAGCGGTGCTTGACAGGAAGGGCCCAGCGGAGCGGTGCTTGACAGGAAGGGCCCAGCGGAGCGGTGCTTGAGACGGCGGGGCCCAGCGGAGCGGTGCCTGACAGGAAGGGCCCAGCGGAGCGGTGCTTGACAGCAAGGGCCCAGCGGAGCGTTGCTTGACAGGAAGGGCCCAGCGGAGCGGTGCTTGAGACGGCGGGGCCCAGCGGAGCGGTGCCTGACAGGAAGGGCCCAGGGGAGCGGTGCTTGACAGGAAGGGCCCAGCGGAGCGGTGCTTGAGACGGCGGGGCCCAGCGGAGCGGTGCTTGACAGGAAGGGCCCAGCGGAGCGCTGCTTGACAGGAAGGGCCCAACGGAGCGGTGCCTGACAGGAAGGGCCCAGCGGAGTGGTGCTTGAGATGGCGGGGCCCAGCGGAGCGGTGCTTGACAGGAAGGGCCCAGCGGAGCGGTGCTTGACAGGAAGGGCCCAGCGGAGCGGTGCTTGAGACGGCGGGGCCCAGCGGAGCGGTGCCTGACAGGAAGGGCCCAGCGGAGCGGTGCTCCTCTGCATGGCGGGGCCCTGTTCAGCGGTGCTCTTCTGCACGGCGGGGCCCTGATCAGCGGTGCTCTTCTCCATGGCGGGGCCCTCTTCAGCGGTGCTCTTCTGCACGGCGGGGCCCTGTTCAGCGGTGCTCTTCTGCACGGCGGGGCCCTCTTCAGCGGTGCTCTTCTCCACGGCGGGGCCCTGTTCAGCGGTGCTCTTCTGCACGACGGGGCCCTGTTCAGCGGTGCTCTTCTCCACGGCGGGGCCCTCTTCAGCGGTGCTCTTCTGCACGGCGGGGCCCTGTTCAGCGGTGCTCTTCTGCACGGCGGGGCCCTGTTCAGCGGTGCTCTTCTCCACGGCGGGGCCCTGTTCAGCGGTGCTCGTCCAGTAGGTCAAGGGAGCCAGACCTGGCCTGGACTCCCTGCTCAGTCGCCCTCCGACCGTGCTGTTGCTGGACCCTTCGGTGACGGAGTCCTGGGCCCTTTGGTGTTCTCCCTAACACCCGGGATGGGGCTTGTGGGCCCCTCCTGCTCCGCGCTCCTGCTGGCTGACTTTTCCGCCCTGCTGCCCTTTCGCTCCTTAGATGGGGCTCTCGGGCCCTTGCCTCCCCTAGATGTTGTGGCTGGTGAAGTGGGCGAACTTTGCTCCTTGGGGGCAGCCGTGTCAGTCCTCTCACGGCGGCCCTTTAGCTTCCTGGTCTTCTTGCCTGGTGGGGGGCTGGCTGTCCCCTTGCTGCTGATTGAAGTGTAACTGCTGGCAAAGGGTGGGCTCCAGAACCCATGCACCACAGTGACACTCGAAGCTGGGCTGGTGGTGGCTGAGGTGCTCTTGGGACTCTTTGCAGATGGAGGGGGTGGGTCAGTGGAGGGAAAGAGGTCAAGATTAGCAAGGAAAACTTTCTTAGGACCAAGGTAAAAGGTAGGAGAAGTGGTGATGGAAGTGGAGGAAGAGGATGTGGTTGTAGGAGAGTCAGGTGTGCTGTCTTTGGGTGCAGGTGCTTGTGCTGGAGGCTGTCGTGAGGTGGATGGCTGTTGGGTGGGTGTCTGCCTGCGTTTGTGTGTCTTGGAAGAGGGGGTGACAGACACAGTGGGAGAGGACACAGGGGACGTGTAAATGGTAGTGGGGGTGGTGACTGCACGTGTGCGGACTGGACTGGAGGGTGTGCTGGTGATGGAAGCACTGGCTGATGGTGGTGTGCATGCAAGTGTGAGTGTAGACGTCACAGGGAGGGAGGAGGGAGACGAGGAGGAGGGGGACACAGAGGTGGTAGTGACTGTTGGAATGTCTGCATCTGGGTGTTGCTTGCGTGAATGCTTGTGGGTTCTGTGGTGCTTGTGTCTGGATGAGCTGCCCTTGGGTGTTGAGGTGTGTGCAGGCTGGTCTGATGGTGTGGATGGGATAGGCTGAGGAACAGGAGACAGAGACAGGCTGGAGGCAGTCAGAAGAGGGAGGCTGGAAACAGGGACAATGGCTGCCGTCAGTGCTGAGGCCAGAGCATTGAACGATCATTGATGGGCAGCCTGACCCGAATGAATGCCCTCCAGGTAGGCATTGCTCCGATGCACCTCCCTTTCTACCCCCTGGATGGCATTCAAAAGTGTAGTCTGCCCAACAATGATGGTCCTCAGGAGGTCAATGACCTCCTCACTGAGGGCAGCAGGGGTAACAGGGGCAGGGGCTGAGGTGCCTGGGGCGAAGGAGACGCCCGCCTTCCTGGGCGAGCGGGCACGGAGCGTAGGCTGAGGGGCTGCTGGGAGGGCTGGACTGGTGCGCTGGGTGGCGGCTGTATCTGTAGAGGCGGGGGGCCCGGATGTTGCCGCCACTGCTAGGGAGCTCCCATCCGAGGACGTGTCGCTGGTGTCACCACCGGTCCCCGTTGTGGTGCTCCCCTCGCCCTCCGGATCACTGGTGCCCTCGGTGTCTGTTCCAGGGCCCACCGGGGCCTTGTGACTTGCAGCTCCCTCGTGCTCCGATGCCAATTCTCCTCCGCCTGATGATGCTAATGCACACATGCACAAGAAGATGAAGAAGAAGGGTGGGGGGAGAAAAACGAAGACCAGGTTGAGTGCATGCAATGTCAACACCGTTGGCAGAGAGGACAGACACAGGAGCCTCATGCTCTAAGCCGCGCATTCGGAGTACACTACTCAGTACTTCTGACTAGGACAACAGGTCTAGAGACGACAAAGGCGCACATGTGTGATGCTGGACCATCGATAGCTGTACTTGTCACCCTACAGAGGTGGGGGCCGGGAGCACGCGGCCATGCCTAAAGGAGAGGACTACACTACAGAAAGCGCCCTGGCCCAATGTCACCCACAACCCTCCTCCCCCACCCAGACGCCTCCACTGCGCAGAGAGATAGCAGAATGGGCTGATACTCACCCCCTTGTGTCTGCTGTGATGTCCTCAAGCGCCCATCCAAATCAGGGTAGGCCACCGCCAGGATCCGGGACATCAGGGGGGTCAGGGTACGACTGGCACCCCTCCTAGGTTGGGAGGCCATCCCCAGCAGTGACTCGGCGGTCTTCCTGGTCCCGCGGCGGATGTCCTCCCACCTCTTGCGACAGTGGGTGCCCCGTCTGACGTGGACCCCCAGGGCCCGGACTTCCTTGGCGATGGCACGCCAAATGTCCACTTTCTGATGGGCGCTGACCTATTTGACATGTACAGGGTGGGAAGGAAAAATCATAATTTTTCTGCATGTTAGATGCGATTGGCCCCCCCCTCCCCAACCTTGCCATATGGCACATGCTCTCATCTGTCGTGCGTTGCACTCCTCATTCGCACCCCACCCCACCAACTTACATCCACCCCACTCCACACAGGCATAGCCCATTCAATGTGCACCCAGTGTACTTACCTGTTGGTCTGGAGGACCGTAGAGTAACGCATACTGGGGGAGCACCCCATCCACAAGTTTCTCCAACTCCTCAGACGTGAAGGCAGGGGCCCTTTCCCCAGTCGCAGCAGCCATTGTCACTTCCAGACTGAGGTCACAGCAGCACTTGCAGGATAGGTCCTCTCCTGTGGATGATCAGGTCTTGAGTGATTAAGCAGATAGAAAATGGCGGTGACGCCCGCGGCGGTGCGTACCGCGGCGGTGCGTACCGCGGCGGTGCGTACCGCGACCGCCGGCGCACCTCGTCATTGGCTCCTGAAACCCATAGGCCTCAATGTTAGCCAATGCGGCTTCGTATAGCGGTCTTCGACCGCCTACCGCCACGGTGTGCCACGCCAGCGCATTGACCTTACATCCCATTGTCCCACTTCACAGGTCAGGCAGCCGCCATTTCAAGGGCCCACATGGCATAATTTGTACTGCGTCACACAGGCCTAGGCCTTGCATTGCACACATACACGCCTTTCAATACATAGATAATCATGTGCTATGCATGCAGTGGTGAACGTACCTGTGATTTGCTTGACTCTGTGCGCCATGTTGTCCTTCCTAGGCACCGTCCGCTGGGACTTGCGAGGAGAAGGATGAATCCTCGCGTGTACCGACCACTGGTGGACCTGTCGACAATGGAAGAACGCCACATCATACTACGATACCGACTTGACCGAGCCACCATACATGAACTGTGTGCCCAGCTGGAGCCAGCCCTGATGTCCCCCATCCGCCAACCCACAGGAATTCCCCCTCTAGTGCAGGTTCTGTCAGTCCTCCATTTTTTGGCAAGTGGCTCATTCCAGACAACAGTGGCCATGTCATCTGGAATGTCTCAGCCTATGTTTTCAAAAATCTTGTCTAGAGTGTTGTCTGCCCTGACGAAACACATGCAGCGCTACATTGTATTCCCTGAGGAGGTTGATTTGGCCACTGTGAAGGGTGATTTTTATGCCCTTGGACATATCCCCAACATAATTGGTGCCATTGATGGGACCCATGTGGCTTTAGTACCCCCAAAAGACGATGAGCAGGTGTACAGAAACAGGAAAAGTTACCATTCGATGAACGTCCGGGTGGTCTGTTTGGCTGACCAGTACATCTCCCATGTGAATGCCATGTTCCCTGGGTCAGTGCATGACGCGTATGTGATGCGAAATAGCAGCATCCCTTATGTGATGGAACAGCTACAGAGACAACGTGTGTGGCTAATTGGGGACTCTGGTTACCCCAACCTGCCTTGGCTATTGACCCCAGTGAGGAATCCCCGGACCAGGGCAGAAGAACGGTACAATGAGGCCCATGGGCGAACTAGGAGGATCATTGAAAGAACCTTTGGACTCCTGAAGGCCAGGTTTAGGTGCCTGCATATGACAGGGGGATCCCTGATGTACTCACCAAAGAAGGTGTGCCAGATCATCGTGGCCTGCTGTATGCTTCACAATCTGGCATTGCGACGTCAGGTGCCCTTCCTGCAGGAGGATGGTCCAGATGGTGGTGTTGAAGCAGCTGTGGAGCCTGCGGAGAGTGAAGAGGAGGAAGACGAAGAGGACGACCCAGACAACAGGGACAGAGTTATCCAACAGTATTTTCAGTAGCACACAGGTAGGAATCACCCACGCCATTTAACATTTACTGAAAGCCCCCTGCATCTTTACTTTGTGTATTTCCCCCCAGTTCTTTTAAACTGATGTTTGATTTTCCCTTCCCTTTTCAGTGCTGTATGACCCACTGCGTGACTTCTGCTTGGATAGCCCATGGACTAATGCTTATTGACATTGGTATGTTGTCATCACATAAATAACAGAACATTATTGATAAGTAATGTGTTATACATTTGTAAATAATACAGGCTGACTCCAGAATGATTTCAGTGCAATGAGTGATTTATTTTTAGTGCTATATATTGGTACATGATATTAAAACGGTGATGAGTGAGGGTGGAGTTATGTCCATGGCAGAGTCCAGTTCTCAGTCGCACAGGTGCATTGTCCATATGCCTGTGGAAGGATGGAGCAGGGGCAGTTCAAGGTTGGACAGGGTGACACTGTGGGACAGTGGAATGACATCCGGGGGGATATTAGGCTGGCGGGGGGCTTGGCATCCTACTCTGTCTTCCTTTGAGATCTCAGGTTCCTCTTGCGGCGTGGTTGTTCTTCAGCAGGAGGTGGGGTTCTGGTGGCCCGTCGTTCTGTGGGGGCCTCCTGACCACTAGCGCCGGCGGAGGTGGTAGGCTGTTCCTGGCTAGTGACAGGGGCCCTTTGCGGTGCCACATGGTCCCGCAATGTGGTTTCTATCCGGTTGAGGGCCTGGACTATGGTCCCCATAGCGGTAGCGATGTTCCTGAGTTCATTGCTGAACCCCATGTACCGTTCCTCCTGCTGTGCCTGGATCTCGGTGAACCTGGCCAGTACCGTCGCCATCGTCTCCTGGGAGTGATGATATGCTCCCATGATGGTGGTGAGGGCCTCTTGGAGAGTCGGTTCCCTGGGCCTGTCCTCCCCCCCCTGTCGCACAGCAGCCCTCCCAGTTGCCCTGTTTCCCCGGGCCTCTGTCCCCTGGACGGTGTGCCCACTACCACTGCCCCCAGGTCCCTGTTGTTGTTGGGGTGTTGGGTCAGCCTGGGTGCCCTGTAGTGGCGGACACACCGCTGATTGACGAGTCCGCGAGACAGAGGCATGGGCCCGCTGGGTGGGAGCTGTGCTGGTGTTCCCAGAGGGATTTGGGTCTGCTGTGGCCTGTGTCTGTGTGTGGGGAACCGACTGTCCAGAGGTCCCCGATGGTCCGGGCTGGTCGTCAGGTTCTAGGTCGACAGAGCTGCTGTCCTCGCTGGGGGCCTGTTCTGGGGGTGGGATGGACAAATCTGGACCCTCCGTGGCGGTGTGTTGGCGTTCGGGCCCTGCAGGGGTAAAGGAGTATGGTTATTGTTTCTGTGTGTGCCATGGCGTGCATTTTGAGTGCCCTTGTCCCCCAGTGCTGGCATTCCCTTGTGGGAGGTGTTGTGAGGGTTTGGGGGGGGGTGTATGGGTATGTGCAATGGTCATGCTTTGGTGGTGGCTGTCTATGGTTTGTGTTGGCATTCAGGGGTTGGTGTTGTTTAGGGTGGGTTGTGCTGGTGAGACATTGGCAGGGAGGTTGTGTGCTGGGGGGTTGAGATTGGGGGTGAGGGGGGGGGTTGGCATGCTGGTGGTTGGGGGGGTGAAGTAGTTGAGATTCGACTTACCAGAGTCCATTCCTCCGTGTACTCCAGCGAGGCCATCAGGATGCAGGGTGTTTACCACCTCTTGCTCCCATGCTGTGAATTGGGGTGGAGTGGGTGGGGGTCCGCCGCCAGTCTTCTGCACAGCGATGTTGTGCCTGGAGATCATCGAGCGCACCTTCCCCCGTAGGTCGTTCCATCGCTTTCTGATATCTTCCCGATTTCTGGGATGCTGTCCCACAGCGTTGACCCTGTCTACGATCCTTTGCCATAGCTCAGCCTTCCTTGCTATGGTGGTGTGCTGCACCTGTGTGCCGAAGAGCTGGGGCTCAACCCTCATGATTTCCTCCACCATGACCCGGAGTTCTTGGTCCGAAAACCTTGGGTGTCTTTGGGGTGCCATGGGGTGGTGTGGATGAGGTGTGGGGTGGTGTTTGTGGTGATGTGCGTGGTGATATGTGGTGATGTTTGCGTAGATGTGGTGTGGGTGATGAAGTTGGGTTCGTGTGTGTTGGGGTTTTCTATTGCTGTGCTCGCTCTCTCTATCTCTATCTCTCTCGCTCTCGCCTTCGCTCCGATTTCCAACTAGTGGGGGTTTGTGGGTGATGTGGGTGTGTGTTTTATAGTTGATTGGATGTGTGGGAGTGTTGTTTGTATGTGTCTCAGGTTTGCGTATTTCAATTTGTCCAATGTGGCAGTGTTTTGGAGCTGTGTGTGTATTTTGAGCGCGGCGGTGTGTACCGCCAATGGAATACCGCGGTTGAAAGACCGCCGCGTGGATTCGTGGGTCAGAATGGCATGGGCATGTTTGTGTTGGCGTGACGGTGGAGGTTTGGTCATCTCCAGTTTTTTACGCGTCCCGCGGATGAGGCGGCCTTCCTTGGATAACGGATTTTTGGCGGTTTCACAGTTGGTGGTCAGAACGACCGTGGCGGTTTACCGCGGCCGCGGCGGTAGAATGGCGGACTTCTGACCGGCGGTAAGGGCCTTTTACCGCCGAGGTCAGAATGACCCCCATAGTGTCCTGCTAGAGTCAAAATAGTTGACTTGTAATACTCTCGGAAGAGTGTGAGGAAAGTGGAAACCCAAATTGTGATTCAGTAACTTGTTATCGAATTGCAAGTTGTATTTTCTACATCTGCAATAGTAAACGGCCTGATTCGGTAATTTGGGCAATTTGTGACCACAAAAATGGTTAGTACATCTAATCCCAATTGAATAAATGTTAGTTCATGCTCTCAATATAGCAAAGATATTTCAGGCTCATGTTAAAACCCACTTTCACTCATGCCACCCCTAGTTTACTGTCTAACTGCAATAGTTTTAAAGATGTTTGGAGCCACCTTTGACCTTGAACCTAGCGTGCTTGCAGTGTGAGTCTGCAAATGAGGCCAAACCTGTGCATGAGCAAATATAGCCTAGGCTCTCAGCATCAAAATGAGAATCAAAAGCATGCCACGGTAATGCCCCAAAGAGGGCAAGCTGAGTTCTTTCCTGGGCATGCTAAATGTGGGCACCTACTATTGTAAGAAGAAAACCAGTGGAACTAAGGATTCATAACAGTGGTACATGGAACTGAAACACCCACCTGAACCCGCTCATTCCTTCAAATATCTTAGCTTCAGTGACAAGAAATAATTTCATTCTTGAACGATTCCCGTCCAAGCATCATGAGATACTGCCCATTGCCCACAATTGCTTTAACACACTCATTTGCAATCCTCATTCAGTCACTGTTGCCACCTAGAACATGGATACAATGACTTTAATGCTTATTATTTGACAGCATGGGCATAGAAGAAGACAGCATACATGTCGACCAGCTTAAAATGATGCACTAGTTAGTTCCATTTTGAGCAATAGCATCTTGCCAATTAAAAGTGAATGTTCCAGCCCTCTAGCTACATCAAATCACATGTATCTCCACAGGTTCCAGTGCAGCCCCCTCGCAAGAAGAGTACTCCTACAGTTGACAGTCGCCACCATAAACTATAAGGAGCAGCAATTGACTAGGGGGAATTCAGGTATTTAGATAAAGCACATCTCCAACTTTTCTGACTGAGGACAGATAGGAAACACTAAGTGTAAGCCATGAAGTGATTGCAGAGGAAAGTTTATTAAATCAAATGTACTACAGGTAATGAAATAACTGATCCAAAATATTCCTCGAGGGCCTGCTACTCCAAACTTTTGAAATTTATGGACATGGGTGATGCCATGCCCTGTGCACCATGGAGTCCAAAGCAGACAGGGTGAGGACAAACTACTCTTTGTTTTTGGTAACAAGAAGCCAAAACATGTCTAGCGTTCTTGCCTCTGCAGGAGGATACACTTCCCCTTTACTTTTGTTGAAGTGTGGTGACCCCTTTTGTGCACTGCTTATCAGTGAACTCTTTAACCTGTTGGAGCTCCCGATGAGGAAGCGGACATAAATAAGCAAAACATTATCACTCGCAATGCCTCAGATTCCAAGGTAATTATAACTTGCGGCCTTGCCATGCACGAGTTATAGTTACTTGAAATAACTCTAACAGCTGCAATTCTATTTTTTTTGTGTGTAAAATCTGAAACCTAACTATAACATCCCTATGACCTCTGTTTTTTTGTGAATTTCTAAGGCTTTTGTTAATTCTTTTTCCGAACTATACATTCCCGGTAACATTTAGTTTTTTTTTAGTGAATTTCGAGTTTTTAAAAATATTAAGTAAGATGCCCATCTCAATGGACTGTGAGGGGAGGAGAGTTGGACGCAGAGCCTGGCCTGGCATTGAGCTGCCCCCACACATGCTTCCTCCTCCTGCCCCCCTCCTCCTTGCTATCCATTGTCTCATGACAGCCCTGTGGGACCATTGTTCTGTCTCTGCCCTTCTCGCCTGCCATGAACAGTTATCTTGTTGCCCCATCCACCTCCTCCCTACCGTCTGTTTTCAAAGTCCATGCACTATCCCCCTCCCTCTTGCCTTGCATGGGTCGATGTGCTGCCACTTCCCCCTCCTTCTCTTCATGGTCCATCATGCTGCAACTGGCCTTCCTGTCTGTCCGGAATGGTCAGCTTGCTGCACTTGCCTCTTTCCCCTCTGCTCTTCATTGTCCGTGCGCACAGTCCTGTCCCCTCCCTATTGCTTCTCATCATCGTTTTGTGCAGCACTGCTATCCCGCTTGCCCTGTGTAATGTATTGCACTGCTGCAACCCTTGAACCTTGCCCTGGAAGGTCACTTTGGTGCCCCTACTCATGTCCCTTCTGCCCTCTGTTATCTGAGTCGATGTCCTTTCCCCATTCCTGCTGCCCTCTGTGATATGTGTGCTACATTTGGGGTCTTTTTCCTCTGGTGCTTATCTTAGGAGACTTATTTGTTATGAAGCTCCCTAATTTCCTAATTTACTGCAGTTTCCTCAGTGATAATGCTTTCTGTTTTTCACTTCAATTCCATCAAGATGTCATTCGGATGTGCCACATTTTTGACATAAATTCAGAATGTTAGTAGTTTAGTTACTCATTGGAACACTGTAAGCTGCTCATCACCAGTCAGTCAGCTGCTGTTGTTGAAAGTGCATATTTCAGTCCGCATGTCAGAATGTTTTAATGAAAAAGAAGAGAAAGATATTTGCGAACTCACTTAAAAAAGTCCACATTTTTCTTTCTACATCAATAACATTAATTTCTATGACAAAATAAACCCCCCTCATTTTGTTCCTTTCTAAATTAAATGTTCTAAGTTTTACCAGTTTTATTGTATCAAGATGGTTTCAGGTGTTGCACACTTTTGTAATAAGTACGACTGTTAGCGCTTTAGTTCTTCTTTAGACCACTCTGGGAGGCTGCAGTAGAACACAAGGCAATCAACTGACAGGCTAAATCTATTGGTGGTAAATGTTTCACTGAGAATGTGTGAATTAATTCTCATATTGCTGAGAAAGATATTATGAATTTACAGAAAATATTCTTTCATTTGAGTTTTTGGAGCACCATTTGTCACTTCTATGAGAAAATCAAGAGAAAACATGATTAATGAAAGTCCAGTATAAAGCTTTTTCACAGGTTAAAATCACCTTAGAACACACCACAATTCCTAAAATTACTATGGTGCCATCAACAAATGATTTAGATTGTGCCTCAAATCTGTTCAGCAGTTATAGTTATAGGTATTCTTAAGTTAAGAAACTTGTGGCCTAAGGTTACTTAAAGGTATGAGTTAAAGTTTCTTCAGATAAGACTAACTATTGGCTGTGCACAGTGAGGGTTGGCCAAAGGGCCTGGCATGTGGCCACTCAATGCTGACAATCCTACCCTGCATGCATCCAACCCCATGCTGTGCATGTCCATTGGCTATGCATGACGGGCGTATAGTGTGTGATGTATTTTTCCATTAGGCTGCAGAGCCACGGATCCATCGAGTATTTACACTTAGGGTCACGTTGTGCACCATGGTGGATCCACAGATCAGCCCCTCAAAAAATGGACAATTTTATGCCCATGAGGGCTGCCTGAGAGACAGTCATGTGTCCTATTGGGTCAGGACCCTTCTATCTTGGCTCTTTATGTCTGTTTGTTTTATGTTTTCTCCCTGGTAGCCCAGCCAAGAAACAAAATGGTGGTTTCAAATTTCCTTTCATATTGAAGCCCAGTCCCAAAATGGCTGCCAACACTTCTTGTTTGAAGCGTTGGCAACCAATCAGATCTCAGCAGGACATCTCTTCGTAGCCACAGTCCTAGATGTACACATTTAATTTTCCTTTGATATCTCAAAAACCACTGAACAGATTTACACCAAATACAAAAAGAGTAGTCTGCAGACCAAAAGCTACGTTTTTGCTCAATTTGGTGTAGATCCATCTAGCGGTTTGGACTGCAGGCGTGTCTAAAGTGTGTAAGAGGATTAACATCGGAAACTCACGTTTTTTGACCCTCCCCTTTTCCTTGGGCACACTTGACAGATCAGCCCAAAACTTTCCATGCACAACAAAACCCTTGGGCACACTTCATTTGGAAAATTTTGTGAAGATTTGTCAAACGGTGCCAAAGATATAGCCAAGTCAAAAAAAAAAAATCAATGGAATCTAGGTCCTAACTATAACTACCTACTGGCAGCAGCCAGTCAGTAATATATTTTACATACTGGTGGTCACCACTAGGTAGTTATATTTAAGACCTAGCTTCTATAGAAAAAGTGTTTATTTACTTGCCTATATCTAAAGCAATTTGATGTTCATGTCAGCTGCAGTTTTGGAAGTTTCGGGGTGATCCATCAAGCGGAGGCCAAGAAAAAGGGGGTCCCAAAATGCTTTTTCCCCATGCATTTTTCCATAGGGATTTTGCACAGCAATAGCGACCAAACCACTGAAAAGATTTACACCAAATTTGGCAGAAAGCTTGATCCAACTATTCGTGATTTGGCATGAATCCATTCAGTGGTTTCCTTTTTGGGTGGAAAACAAATTTGTATACATAGGGACGTGGATCCGTCGCGCCTCCTGCACGAAATGCCACGGCTCACACAACAAAAGCAGTAGTGTGATTGGCTGGCAGCAACCTGTGCAGAAAGTTGATTTAATGAAATGGCACACGGTCCCCGGGGGATGAAAATAGAGGCTGAAAAGTATAGAAAAGGGTCAAATATATAAATTCACACAGATGCACCTACTCACAGACCCACTGACACTCATGCACCCACTCAAAGATCTACTCATACACCCACGCAAAGCCCTGCTAAGACAGTTACACACCCATTCAGAGACCCGCCCACACTCACACACCCACTTAAAGACCCACTCACACATACATGCTCCCACTCAGAGACCTACTGACACTCATAAACCCACTCAAAGATCCAATCAGACACTCATTCACAGACCTACTCGGACACTCATGCACCAATTCACATACCCACTCAGACACTCATGCACCAATTCACATACCCACTCAGACACTCATGCACCTACTCAGAGACCCACTTACCCACTCATGCACCAACTCACTGACCCATTAGACTTCATTGAGGTATTCAAAGATGTATTTAAACATGGAGAGTCAAACACAGACATATGAACAATATGTTGGGTATTGTACATTGAATGTGAGCTTTTGGTTTGCTGATGCACAATGGAGTCACAACTCCAAGTTTTTGTTAAAAAAAAACGATTTTTTTTATTTTTTATTGTGTTTGGGATATAAGGTGGCTCTAAGAAGAGCATTTGTGTTTATTTTGTGTATATCGTTAGTACACATAAGAGTGAATGCAGAGTTTAAATTTGCTCAGCAACATCCTGTTTCCTTCATCTGTGAAATGAACACCAAAAACTTTTATACATACCATCCATGTCACAGTACAGGTTATTATTGTAGATAGAGCCCATGGTATGGTTTCTGAGGAATGCTGAAACAGTTTTATTACCATGTTTCTTGGCTTTGACTATCTGTGGACAGAATTCAGTTGACCACTTACATTTCTGCCTCTGGCAAATGTTAGATAACACAAAGGCAGTGTAAGAGAAATATTTAATTAATTGAACAAAGGTATCCTACATTAAATTTCCAGCCAAACCTAGTAAGTGTGCCTAGGTCATTACCACCACAGTGCACAAGCATGAGGTGAGGTGAGGTGGTTAGCAATCAACCAATGGAAGCAATTGGTGCCACTTTAACCCTCTGCGGCCAATCCAAGTAATATCCACATGCTAGCGCAGGTGTTTTAATAAAAATTATCAATAGGTGTCTATGTATTCTGAGTAATGGATTTGCATAGAAAATATAATAACGTAGAAAAATGATGCACACATTTGAAAATGTGATCACGATGAGTGGCCACCAATGTCCACAGTGTACTTATTAATGGTATTAATATGAAATGTTGAACATGTGTTTGATTAATGTAGTAATATGTCATATTAAGGGTTATGAATTATGTATCAGCTTTATTAATTGTAGGCCTTAACATAGGGAGGGGCTTGGCCTAGTTGCCAGGCCTCATGTCAAGCTGTATTTCTTAGTGTTTAATAAATGGTTGTCCTAGAGGGTTAAATTGTGATTTTCCATTGTATTGTAAATGTGCTCGTAGCTGAAAAGCCTTTTCTCATGAGAGCCGATTGCTAGAAGATGCTGCTCTTGCTAAATGTAATATTAAGGCCCTCATTATGACATCGGCGGTAAATCCCACTTACCACCACGCTGACGGCCGCCCACTTATCCACGGCGGCGGCAGATATCCGTCCACCATAGTATGACACACACACACCAGTCCAACAGAATTCAGTCACAGACACAAATCCGCCAGAGGAAAGGTCAGTGATAAACTGGTGGTCCTAAAACCCACACCATTACGACAACAGAACAACGGCAATCACATTATGACCCACAAATCACCACAGCGGACATTCAACTGTAGTAAACTATTGGCTGTAAATACTGCTGCGCTCACAATGGACATCCACATACAAAACAACACCAAATTGGACAATTCAAACATCACACACCTGACACCCATATGCACACCACACTCACACCACTACAAAACACACACCCACACTACCCACAACCCTTTATGACTACAAAGCATTGCCACCAGAGAGAGACACCAAGACCACTGACACAACTAGAGCCACACACTACTCACACCTATATACCACTCACACACTCTACATCATACACCCCAACACATTACTCAACACACCCACACCAACACACATCACATAACACCCATGGCACCACAAAGACACCCCCATTTCACAGAGGAGGAGCTAAGGGTCATGGTGGAGGAAATTGTCAGGGTAGAGCCACAGTTATTTGGAGTACAGGTGCAGCAAATATCTATAGCTAGGAAGATGGAGCTATGGCGGAGGATTGTGGAAAGGGTGAATGCCGTGGGACAGCTCCCCAAGACAAGGGGCGACATCAGGAAGAGGTGAAACGACTTACGGGGAAGGTATGTTCCATAGCAGCAAGACACCAGCTTGCTATTCAGAGGACTGGCGGTGGACGCCCACCGCCTCCGCCACAACTCACAGCATGGGAGGAGCAACTCTTGGCAAACTGCATCCTGAGGGCCTGACCTGAGTCTGAGGAGGACTGGACTCTGATAAATCAACTCTTTACTATTATCACCCCCCTACCTGCATGCCATCACATACCCTCACCCTCACTCCCATCACCCCACTATATCCCAAACACACCACCATTACATCTCACTTATCTCAATGCCAAGCCCTGCATGCTGTACCAATGCATGGACACCCCTCACAGCCCTGCATGGACACTCGTCACTAAAGCATGCACACCATAGAGAACTAACAATCACACCATACACTAACATACACAAGTGAAAACTGGCAGGGCAAATCTAACCATAGAGGGGAAGCCACGGATGTACAATATGCCAGACACATTAACCATAGCACATCATTTACATTCCCACAGGTACACCAGCCAATGTCAGCAGAGAGAAGGTGCCAGCACTATCCAGTCCCCCAACTGTAGATGCCCACACTGATGATAGTAACTCTGGTCTTCAGGATCTGGACGAGCTACCTGGCCCATTAGGGACCACTGGACAGCCGGTTACCCAAGCCCAGTCACACACCACCACCAAGCCTCCCCATCTGGAAACACCACCACAGCACCCACCCAGCGTACCCACACCTCTGTCCCCAGGACACGTCAATCAGCAGTGTGTCCACCTCCACAGGGACCCCAGGCCACACCTTGCACACAAGACAATCAGGGACCTGTGGTCAGTGGCAGTGGGCACATGGTTCAGGGGACAGAGGCACAGGTCAACAGGAAAACAGGGGGAGGACAGGCCCAGGGAACCGACTCTCCAGGAGGCATTCTCTGAGATCCTGGGAGCCTATTGACATTCCCAGGACACGATGGGCCAGATCCTGGACAATGTGCAGGATAACAGGTGGCTGCAGGAGGGACAGTACCGGGGAATCAAGGAGGACTTGCAGGCTATCAACAACATCCTGATCTCCATAGCAGGGGTGCTGGCAGACATGGCCAACATTATGAGGGAGGCAGTCTCACACCAGTGGGCCCCTGCCACTAGCCAGACATCTGAACAGCCTTCCACTTCCACTGCCACTAGTGACCAGAAGGCCCCGCCACAGGACTCCCAGGCCACCAGCACCCCTGCAGAAGGTGAACCACCCTCAAACATTTGAGACAGAAGCCAGAGACACTTGGCAAGACCCCCTCCAGGAAATTAGGCTCTCCTGATTGTCACCCTTGTGTCCCACTCAGTCACCCTGTCCACCTTGAACAGTCATTGCTCCCCTTCATATGTCTCCTTGGACAATGCACCTTTGCTACAAATAGACTGGAACAATACCCTGGACTTTCCTCCATTCTCACCCCATCCCATTGCATTTTCCCCTATATGTTAGCACTTCAATAAACACCGTTTGAAAGAAATTTATTTGGAGTATGCCATGTATGTCAAACATGTATTCTTTGAAACAGGTACACACATTGCTAATTAACTGTACATACAATGAACATAGATTAATGACCTGTAGCTGGCTGTAGGGATTACACAAGGAATGTTTGTCACGTCACCAACATCTGCAAAATGAATTGCCAGAGGGAACAATAAGTGGGCATAGAAGTGGGGAATATCAGCATGCTATTGCCCCACAGATTACAACCAAAGTCATTGAAATGTAAAGTTACACTGTCCTACCTGTGTGTCATTGGAAGTACTGTTGTATAACTGATGTTCTGTTGTCCTCATCCTCACCCTCACCCTCTGCCTCCTCATCCTCACTGTCCACAGGGTCTACTGCTGCCACAGGGGCATCTCCAGTCTCCTCCTCCTGCAGAAAAGGGACATGGCGTCTGAGGGCCAGTTTGTGCAACATGCAGCATGTCACTACTATCTGGCAGACCTTATTGGGTGAGTAGCACAGGGATCTACCTGTTAGATGAAGGCACCGGAACCTGGCATTCAGGAGGCCAAAGGTTCTCTCTATTATCCTTCTGGTTCTCCCATGTGCCTCATTATAACGTTCTTCTGCCCTTGTCCTGACATTCCTCACAGAGGTCAGCAGCCATGATAGGGTTGGGTAACCACAGTCACCTGCAAATATTGAGGGACAAAATTTAGCCACACACTATCCTATATGGCCCACACCATACCCATACATCAACATCTACTGGCTGGGAACCAGGGCTCACCTATTAGCCACACCCTGTGCCTCTGTATTTGGCACATCTCATTTGGGATGCTGCTATTCTTCAGGACAAAGGCATCATGCACCGGCCCAGGATACTTAGCATTGACGTGGGAGATGTACTGTTCCGCTATACACACCATCTCAACATTCATGGAGTGGAAACTTTTACTGTTCCTGAACACCTGTTCATTCTGCTGGGGGGGACGACAAATGCAATAACTGTACCATCAATCACCTCAATTATGTTGGTGATATGTCCCATTGCATAAAACTCGGCCTTCACAGTGGCCAAATCCTCAACCTGGGGGAAAATAATGTAGCTGCACATGTGTTTTGTCAGGGCAGACAACACTCTTGTCAGCACTATTGAGAGCACTGGCTGTGACATTCCTGCTTCCAAGCCCACTGTCACTTGGAAAGAACCAGTTGCCAGGAAATGGAGTACAGATAGCACTTGCACAAGAGGGGGATCCCAGTGGGGTGATGGACAGCAGATCTCAGGTCAGGCTCCAAGTGGGTACACAGCTCTGTGATTGTGGACCTGTCAAGTCTATAGGTGAGGATAATGTTCCTGTCCTCCAGTGTTGCCAAGTCCACCAGGGGTCTGTAAACGGGGGGGATGTCTCCATCTCCTAGTCATCCACAGCAGTAGGTATCTAAGGGTCACAAGAGTGAGGAGGCTGTCACAAACAGAACATTGGAGCCACAACAGGAGTTTGCAATCTGTAAACTTGTAATGGGTCAGTGTGATTTGTCCAGTATGGGCCTATTTCTCCAGTGATGCAGCATTATTCCATAGGGCTTCCCCCCCTGACATGGCATCCACCTGTCCTGTGTGGAGGGACAGGTGGAAGTCAGGTAATTCCACTGACATTGTGCGCCATGGTGGGAGGCGGTCAGGAACCGCCGTGAAACTCCTCATTGGTTAACATTGGGCCCTATGGGTTACAGTGGCCAATGGTGATCTATGCCAGCGGTGAAGGTATGCACCACCATGGACGTGACCGACATTCTCTGTTATATTCCATACTTGCTACCTGACCTTCTATAGGAGAGGACCTACACTACATGTGCTGCTGTGACCTGTGCTGGAACCTACTATGGCCCGTGTGACCGGGGAAAGGGCCCCAGCCTTCACTTCGGAGGAATTGGAGAGACTGGTGGATGGGGTCCTACCCCAGTATGGACTGCTCTATGGGCCTCCAGACCAACAGGTGAGTACACTGTGTGCATGATGCATGTGGCATGATTGCATGGAGTTGTGTGTGTGAAGGCCTCATGTAAGGGGGGTGGGTGAATGTCATCTTTGCAGTGTACACGCTGTGTGCTAGGCTATGTGTGTGCCAATGGTGATGGAAACAGGTATGGTTGGCCATATGTGTAACATGCTGGACTGTTTGGCTAATGGTGTTTTCCTGTGTGTATTGCCTCTGCAGGTCAGAGCCAAGAAGGGTATATGGCGTGCCATCACCAAGGAGGTGCAGACCCTGGGGTTCTATGGCAGGCAGAGCACCCACTATCGCAAACAGTGGGAGGACATGAGACGCTGGGCACGGAAGACGGCGGAGGCCTAGCTGGGAATGGCCTCCCAACAAGGAAGGGGTGTCCATCGAACCCTGACCCCCGTGATGGCCTGCATACTGGGGGTGGCATAGCCAGAGCTGGATAGGTGCTTGAGGGCATCACAGCAGCCACAAGGGGGTAAGTACAGTTGCTAACATTACAACTTATGACTGGTGGGGCGGTATCCGGGTGGTGGATGTGTGTCAGTGGGTGCCCCTAGGCCAGGCCTGACATAGCAGCATAGGTCCTCTGGTGGCTAGGGTTCTGAAGGGATAATCCTGCCTACCTAGCTTGTAAGCATCCACTACTGGTCAGGACTGAGTGGGTCCCAGGTGTGCTGCAGTTGGCGGTGTGTGCCCCGTCTCATGCCTTGGTGGCTAGCGATATCAGGGATGGTGCAATGCATAGTGCATAGGCCTGTTCCCTGTTTGGGAGGGTGCTGTGAATGCCAACGGTGGTGTTGGTGCAGCCATTGAACCGTGTATCCTTTGTCTCTCTCCCCCACTTTCTTGTTTTGTCATCCTGTCCTTATGTACATTAGCATCATCTAGCAGAGGAGCAGAGGCACCGGCGACAGAGGGAGCTGCATCCCACAGGACCCAGAGTCCACCAAAGCTGAGGGCACCAGTGGGCCAGAGGGCGAGGGGAGCACCTCGGCGGAGACTGGAGGCGACAATTCAGACACAGATACCTCCTCTGATGTAAGCTCCCTGGTGGTGGCGGACTCTTCTGTGACCACCCCAGCTACAGATACAGACGTCACCCCCATACAAGCACCGCCCTCCCAGCTGTCCCTCATTGAGTTGCCCGTGCCTGCTCACCCAGGAGGGTGGGCATCTCCTTTGCCCCGGGATCCTCAGGCCCTGCCCTAGTGAGCCCTGCTGCCCTGAGTAAGGAGGCTATTGACCTCCTGAGATCCATCTCTGTAGGGCAGTCAACCATTGTGATTGCATCCAAGGGCTGCCAGCCCAGATGCAACAATATAATGCATTCCTGGAGGGCATTCACTGGATTGGCGGCCCAGCAGAGATCGATTCAGTCTCTGGCTTTCTCTCTGATAGCAGCCATTGTCCATGTTCCTACCGTCCCCCCTCCAACTACCACTTCCCAGTCCCATTGTCCTCTTCCCCAACCCATCCCAAGCACACAACAAGACGAGCATGCACACAGGACAACAACCAAGAGCGTCACAGGCAAACACAAGGACCACACTTCCTCACACAAGCACTAACGCAAACACCATACAGTTTCAGACACTACAACATCCACTGCCTTCACTGTCTCCCCCTCCTCCACCTCCACCACCTCCCTCTCAGTCACATCCACACTCACACCTGCATGTACTACATCAGCATCCACTACCAGCATCACCACACCAAGCAGAACACACACCTCACTGGTAGACACCTCCACAACATCCATGCACACTTCCCCTGTGTACTCTCCCACTGCCTCTGTCCACCCCCCCTCCTAAAGTACACAGACGCAAGCACTGAGACACCCAACAGCCATCCACCTCACAAAAGCGTACAGCCCATGCACCTGCACCCAAAACCACCAGACAGACACTTCCAACAACCATTTCCTCATCCTCCACTCCCATTCCTTCTCCTTCTTCCCGACCCAATGTCCCTAATAAACTATGCCTATCCACCATTGACCTCTTCTCTACCCCTACCCCTGTCCTGCACGTATGGCCAGGGTATCACAAATCCAGCCAAGCACCTCAGCCACACAGTCCACAGGCTCAGTTACATCCACACTTACTTGTGGTGGAAACGATTCCAGGCCATATTGAAGGGGAAGGAGCCTGCACTAGCAGGCAAGAAGAGCAAGGAGCCTGCACCAGCAGGCAAGAAGGGCAAGAAGCCTACACCAGTAGACAAGAAGGGCAAGGAGCCTCCACCTGCTACCCGAAAGGGCAACGAGCCTGCACCAGCAGGCAAGAAGGGCTAGTAGCCTGTACCAGCAGCTGTCACGGAGCCCCCACCACCAACCTTGGTTGTGCATCCATACGAGGGTGCAGGGGATGTGCAGGAGCCACCTACCACCAGCAGCAGCACCACCACAGTGCATCCATCCGAGGGTGTAGGGGATATGCAGGAGCCTCCGACCACCACCAGCAACACCACCACAGTGCAGCCATCATGTCCATTGGACGCAATATGATCCTGCCTCCATGGGCTGCTGTGCTGCCTGTCTACTCCCGAAGCAGTGGGGAAAACACCCACTGGAGAGACTGTGACCTTGCACTCCCCAGGACCAAGAGCACAGGGAATGTTGCCCCCTCCAGAACCAGTGGGCAAGACACCCACTTGAGAGACTGTGGCCGCGCATTCCCCAGGACCAAGCACAGGGCATGTTGCCCCCTCCAAAACCAGTGGGCAAGACACCCACTTGAGAGACTGTGACCTTGCACTCCCCAGGACCAAGAGCACAGGGCATGATGCCCCCTTCAGAACCAGTGGGCAAGACACCCACTTGAGAGACTGTGGCCTTGCACTCCCCCGGACCGAGCACAGGGTGTGTTGCCCCCTCCAGAACCAGTGGGGAAGACACCCACTTGAGAGACTGTGGCCCATCACTCCCCAGGACCAAGCACAGGGCATATTGCCCCCTCCAAAACCAGTAGGCAAGACACCCACTCAAGAGACTGTAGCCCATCATTCCCCAGGACCAAGCACAGGGCATGTTGGCCCCTCCAGAACCAGTGGGCAAGACACACACTTGAGAGACTGTGGCCTTGCACTCCCCAGGACCGAGCACAGGGCATGTTGCCCCCTTCAGAACTAGTGGGGAGACACCCACTCGAGAGACTGTGGCCCATCACTCCCCAGGGCAAACCACAGGGCATGTTGCCCCCACCAGAACCAGTGGGCAAGACACCCACTTGAGAGACTGTGACCTTGCACACCCCAGGACCAAGAGCACAGGGCATGTTGCCCCCTCCAGAACCAGTGGGCAGGACACCCACTTCAGAGACTGTGGCTTTGCACTCCCCAGGACCAAGAGCACAGGGCATGTTGCCCCCTCTAGAACCAGTGGGCAAGACACCCACTTGAGAGACTGTAACCCATCACTCCCCTGGACCAAGCACAGGGCATGTTGGCCCCGCCAGAACCAGTGGGCAAGTCACCCACTTGAGAGACTGTGGTCTTGCACTCCCTGGGACCGAGCACAGGGCATGTTGCCCCCTCCAGAACCAGTGGGCAAGGCACCCACTCGAGAGACTGTGGCCCATCACTCCCCAGGATCAAGCACAGGGCATGTTGCCCCCTCCAGAACAAGTGGGCAAGACACCCACTCGAGAGACTGTGGCCTTGCACTCCCCAGGCCAAAGCACAGGGCATGTTGCCCCATCCAGAACCTGTGGTCTTGTTTCCGCTCCGGCTGCCCCCCCCCCCGAGGTGCCTGCCTATTTGCCAACTGATGCCCCTGCAGTGTTCTCTCCATATTGATACAGGTGACAAGTGAGGCCTTGGACTTTGCCCTGTGGCCATGTGGTCCACGCGAACTGAGGACTGGGCAGTGTCCCTTTTTCTGTACATTTGTAGAACTCTGTAACATTGGTTATTTTTATACTGTGTTGATATTATTACACTCACTTTAGTAAATTTGTTTTGTCCTTGCATTATTCAGCCGATTTAAGGGGATTAACTTTTTTTCTTGTGCATCTGGTTGTGTGTATGAGGTGTGTGTATGGGGTGTGTGTGTGGTGCGTGTGTGTGTCACTGGCGCTTTCCTCCCTCCCTTCCATGTGTGCTAGGTGGCTGTACTCACCGTCATGGAACATAACGTAGAGGATCATCAGGAAAACATACAGTTCTGGTTCCATGGTGGCGTGGTCCTTCCCTGTGTCTCCAATGGTGAGTCCTTTCACTTCTGAGCTCTGTTTCCACCAGGCTTTTGATGTTGTTGGTACCGCCCCGGAAAAGATGATGGTTTGCAGGGTCTTAATATGGTGGGCAGAACTTTGACTTCTGCCTGGCTGTAGGCAGCTACCGCCATGGAGGCTGTTGTTTCCACCCTGGCGGTCAGTGTGGTACATTGGCTATCTCTTGGAGATCTTTCCACCATGGTCATAATTTGTCAGAAATTACCGCCGACCTGTTGGCAGTATTATCACCGACCGTCAGGGTTGTAATGAGTGCCAATGTGTGTAATGTGTGTAAGACTGACTTTCTCAGGCGGAGAACAATGGAGACACTGACTGGAGTAGAAGCTGCAACAATATTGTTACCTGATGAGCAGGATGATGAAAACATTGCAGGAGAAACCGGTCAGCGACATGTGAACGGGGTAGTCGTAGAATTCATAGATTTTCAGTTTTAGTTTTATTGGGCAAAGTGTGACCATATGATCCCTTGACCAATAGAGATTTGGACAGTAGCTTTAGGGAATTTAACTTAACAAACTGCACAGAGAGAAGACAGCCATTTCCCGTTTTCTTGGTGGCCAAAGGTCAATTGTTTCTTATGCGTCCTGACAAGAGACGGGCTAATCTTTAATGCTTAAAGACTTTGTTTTCTGAATGTTAAAGCTGAATCCTGATGCCTTGCTGATCGACTGATGTCCCGATGACGAAGGCTATCTTAACTTGCCAATCCAATTGAGGAGAGGTATTATTGTACCCATATATATGTTATGTCTATTTGCTTTTCTTTCTAGGTACCAACTGCACTGTTTTGATAGAGCCATAGTTAGAAGTTTTCCAAATTTGTGTTACTAAATTGTTTTGCATGAAGCCAAACATGCTGATGCTAATCTGGTGTTAGTCAAGGTTTCTTCACTCTGCTAATAGGGAATAATGCTTGATGAAATTCTGCTGAATCTAATTGTATGTGATCTCGTTTGCTCAATTGTTTCTTGTTAAAAAATTGTACTGTAATTGTAGAATGTGTTGTAGTTCAAGTTTTGATTAGATTGCGGTTCTTCCGCAGGTTCGGAAAGCCAGAGTTGTTTTTGTATGTGTATCATTGGATTTTGAGATTAATTTACATGACGTTAGCATTGTTAATAGAGGGAAATATATATTCTAACTTTTTCTAAAAGGTGTGGTTATTCATGACTGAAAGGTCATGGTGTGTGACAATTACTGCAGTTACTGACTCCACTTGATTATTAATGTGATTGATTATTGTTGATTATTTATATTGTTTGTTGATTATTGATCTGCATGTACTGGAGTTATGGTGGGATCATCAACCTATTTGCGGCCCCTTGTAAGTTTACTTATTAAGGTCAGATGCTCTAACAGTGATGGTAGCAGAGGTAATGGTTTGTCTCCTTAAGAGCTCACCATAGACGTCCAGTACAAAATAAGAGCAGAGAGGTGATGGTTTGTCTCCTTAAGAGCTCACCATAGACGTCTAGTACAGAGTAAGAGCAGGTACTGATGGTTTGTCTCCCAAAGAGCCGGTCATAGGTGTTCCCAGAGATGGTGGTAGCTTGATGATTTGGCCTTTGACAGTTCAGTATTACTGAGATTTGGATTTATTTTTATGATACAAATTGCAGAAATGACAGGGAAACATTTTCCCTAAGTTCAGAAATGACTTTTCCAGAATCTTGGATCTTGCTAATGATTGTTTGAGGATGTTCCCAGTGTTCTAGTGACAGCACAAATGAAGTAGGTTGCGCTTGCACAGCTCATATAAATTGCAGGTGAATTGTGAGGTTTGTGAGGTTTAGGGAGTTTGCGTACTCCAAATGAGGTTATAGAAGGAGTGTGCATACTCCACAGTGTGAGAGTATGGAAGTCGTCGAACTTCACATGTGTGTGGTGCTTTGTGCTAAAACAAAAAATTGTCCACATGGTTGTTGATGTACAGACCCTTCATGGTCTAAGACTCTGAAGTATATTGAAAAGTGCATGAGACACTTGGGTTTTATGTTGTAATTTGTCTAGTTTGGTAGGTCAATCGGGTGTGATCGACAAGTCAGAGTGTGAGTCAAAGTGAGTGAAAGAAAATTTTTACTTAGATCGGGTGAGTCCTATGTGCACCAGGACAGATCCACTGATCAGTTAAGTTCAGAGTAAAATTTGCAAGTCGAGTTTTGCTTGCGATCTGGGAGACTGAGAAAGAATGAGTTGCTGTTAGAACGAGAGCCGTCAGTGAAAAATCCGTAAAGTTTATGAAGCGATTGTGTTACCTCTCCTGTATAAACCAGCAGATTTGTTTTTTTGATTAGTGCTTGCAATTTTGCATTTGTTTTGTGTAAATCAAAGTTTGGGAGGGCAGGCCGCAAGACTTTGTCAGCCGCAGTACACATGAGTGTGACGTCATTGGAGCCGCACTGGAATAGGTCGGTCAGTGAGAAGGGTCACGTGCGGATTGGCAGCCGTCTGTGAGAGGCAATTGGTTGAGCAAGTAGGTGAAGGTAATTCTGGGATTAAAAGTCACTTCTTGATTTGATTTTGAAAAACAAAAGGTCGAAAAGATGAAACTTTTCAAAGCTTTAAAAAGATATGCACATTACAGTGAGTAGTGGTGAAGCTACACCGCCAAAAGGTACACCAGCTTACATTGTAATGGAAGAGAAGGGTGTAGCGCCATGTCTTTGGCTAAAGCAATGGTGCAGAGTGACAGAGAAGGATGGGAACTTAGCATTTCCTACAAATGGGACGTTCAATTTGAGGGTTTTGGAGCATTTAAGGATGTTGCTATATGAATTGAAGCCCCTTCTGAGAGCAGCACAGTTTGAGGCATTAGCGATTTGGGAGCTAGTAGCCAGACAGCAAAAGAAAACGAAATTTGAAAGGAGGATGAGAAAGGCAGAAAAGACTTTAACAGAGGCTAGGTGGGGCAGTGATCAGAGAGTTTGGAGGATGGAGACTTTGCCCAGAATTAAGTTGTTTCCGGCAATTATGCAGGACAATGAGAAGGAAGGAAGGAAGTAAAGCTACTAGAAAGACTAACAGAAGTCCATCCTAAAGTAGAGAGGCTAGGAAGTCTTCAACAGTGGAGGAAGAATCAGATGATGATGAGTTTCTTTTGCAGTTACTGAGAAATCGCCCTCCACCATATGCAGCACATGAGAGTGGTCCGAGTACCAGTGCTGATCCCACAACTCCGACGCAGATTAATGAGATAGTGAGTCAGATGCAGGTTAATGCTAGCCTGACACAGAATACGATGCAGAATGGTCTTAATGTGCCTACTACTCCTGTAGTACAAAGCCAGGTGCAACCGCCACAGGTCCAGAGAATTTACCCCGATATGCCCATTATGGAAACAATTTCAAATTTAATGGTGCGTATGGAACAGATTTACCCGAGACCGATGTTGGTTCAGACTGAACCTACTCCACTTTTACTGCCCCAGGTGCATTCACATGCCATGCTAAGGTTCACTCCAGTAACAGGGATACAGTCAGATATGTCTTCAATGATGAATCAGAACATGGGAGTTTCTCTCCCACTGAGCTTAAGTGCCAGACGACACCCCAGATGCTATATCGCTACCTATTGCTGTTGGTCCAGCTGTTCCCCTATTTGCACAGAAGAAACCTACAGTATGTGAACAGGATGCCATGTCACAGAAGGTAATGAGGGGAGGACATAATTCAAATGCTCGAGTAATCTCTTTTGTGGGACAGACTTTTGATGGATCAAGATCATTGTTAGACCTCAGTCCATTTGTAGCACTTCCAGATACTATGGTAGGGTCAAACGTTAGCCAGAGTTTGAAATTGTTGAGACCGCAGACCCCAAATGCAGTTGCACAGCAGGTGTCACCAGTCCAAGCCAGTAACATTTAATTGCAAGGATTGACAGCTCAGCAGTTGACTGAATGGTTAGACAAGCTGAATACCCTGCTGAGTGCTCCTAAGGGAGAGGAGTGTTTGAATTATGCTAGACTAAGCATGGAAGCGGGTGAACTCATTGAGGGAACTATGGGGGTGAACAGGTTAGAATCCTACACAGAAGCAGAGTTGAGATATTTGTGCCCAAAGATTACAAGGGCAGTGAGCAATGTGTATCAGAAGCTAGCAGACCTGTCATAGAAGTACGGCATTGAAATAGAGAAAAAGAAGCATTTGAAAAGGAGATACAGATTTGATTTTCAGACCAAAGATTTTGAACAGATGAGATCTGTCAGAAAGAAGGCACACCTTCAGGAATTGCTTCAAAGTGCCCAGACCTGTGGAGCATATAAGAAATGGGAAGGCAGATGGGTAAAGAAAAGAGACAAGAGGAAAAGGGATTCTGCGGAGCTGACTACAAATGCGCAGCAGGGTAAAGATACAGTGAAGATTTTACCGATGAGAAATGGTCCAGGAGGGAATTTCATTCATGTCCCTTGGAGTAGAAGTGATATTCTATAATTTACAATATAGGTTAGCCAACAAGCGAACCAGAGAGAGACAAGAATACAGGTGCCCCATCTCCTGAGGTAATGAAATATTACTATAAGGTGATTGACTTTTTGAAAATGAGAATTTCACCCAGGAATATTGATTGGCAGAGGATTGACAGCTCAGGAAGCAAAGGAATCGACACATGCGTATTATGAGAGATTGTTACAGACTTTCAAGCACTACAGTGGTACAGAGACAATTGAGGCAAAGGACACAATTCATTTTGTGTTCAGATTTGTGGAAGGGTTAAGACCTGAAATTAGCCAGATGATTAAGAATCATTAATTTGCTGGCAAGCAAAGCCGATTGATGAGGTGTTGCAGTATGCAAAGTACGATAGTGATGAGATTGAGTTGAAGCAGAGAAAGCTGAAAGAGAAGGCGATGGTGATGCAGATTAAAGCTGCTCAGACAGGCATGCAAGGGAATTTTCAGTTACCGCAGCAGCAGCAGGGAAATATGATGTTTCAGCCCCAGATGAGAGGTAGAGGACTTGGAGGTAATATAAATCATGGTCCAGACTTGGGTACTGTAAGGATACAGAATTTTGTGCAGGGAATGAAGAAATGTTTGCCATGTCACGTTTGTAGAGTGGTGGACATTGGATACTGGAATATCTGATGATGGTGCAGGAAGGAGTCATTCAGCAGAGCAATGACATCAATTTGTTCCAGGACATGAGAGGAATGAGAGTGAGAGGTCCTAATCCAAATTTTCAAAATAATGTGAATCAAGTGCAGAACTTTCAACCCATGCAGCAGGTGCAAATGTCACAAGTACAAATGATACAGTTGCAGCCAATGCAACACCGGGTTCCCATGGTACCTAGACAGCAAATTCAAATACCTCAAGCCCCAATGGAACAGCAACAGGTCAGAGGATTAACCAAAGTAATCACACAGTACAACAATTCCCGTTAAACAGTGAGAATGGAATAAATGATGATCGGATGAGCGACAGTTCAGATGAGGACCCATGTGTGCTTGCAACTTCCTTAGAAGTAGGTCAGAGAGGTCCCTATGTGAAGGGAAAGGTTATGGGTCACAGGGTTTAATTCTTGGTTGACTTGTGAGCTACATGCTCCATAATGAGAAGTGCAGAAGTTCCAAACTTGATTAACCCGATTACAGTACCGGTTCAGGTTAAAATTGGTAACTTTCAGGGATTGCACAAATTTGTAGTCTGCGATTCAAGTCCAGTATCCCTACTGGGAAGAGACTTGCGGTGTAAGACCAAATGCTCGATTACTTGTTCAAATGATGGAATTGAGATTCAGACAAACAGTGATGATGAAAATGACCAAGCCCCAGAGATAGTAGGTGAAACTACAAATGAGGAATATCCTCTGATTTAATTTTTCCCGATGTTCACAGTGAAGAATCTTCATCCTGATTTGCAGGGAACGTTTAAGGAGAAAGTGTGGGATTCGACAGGAAAAGATGTAGGTCTGATGAAGGGAGTTGAGCCAGTTAATGTTACTGTAAAGCCAAAACTAGTTTTCCCTCAACTTCTGCAGTACCACATGCCGCAGATGTCCTTGTGAAGGTCACCCAGATAATTGCTAATTTTGTGAAGCAAGGGGTCTTGAAGGAAGTATTGAGCAGCCAATGTATTTCACTGATAATGGGTTTGCAAAAGGCCTGTGGGAAAGTTCATACTGTCCAGGATTTGAGAAAAATAAAGGAGACTGTGGTCAAATGTTGTCCCGTGATGCCAAATCTAGCTGTGATAATGTTCCAGATTCCAAGTGATGCTGAATGGTTCACTGTCATTGATTTGTCGCAAGCCTGCTTTTCTGTGCCTCTTCATGAGGACAGCCAATTTCTCTTTTGTTTCAAATTTCTGGATTCAGTTTATTGTTGGTGCAGAATTCCTCAAGGGTTTTCAGAGTCACTTTCCATCTTCAATCTGATCTTGAAAAATAATTTGGAGTCCTTGGAATTGCCTTTCCAATCGACTTCGGTACAATACATTGATGACTTGCTGATAAGTGAGTGCAAGTATGATACGATTGCCCTGTTGAACCATTTGGGAAAGAATGATCATAGAGGGGCATATTTATACTATGTTTGAGTCATTTCTTTTTATGCAAATCCTGTGCAAACTTAACTCCATATTTATATTTTGGTGCTAGACATGTCTAGCACCAAAATATTGGAGTTAAAGTAATTTTTTGCCTGTGGAAAACTACCTTGCTTCAATGAGATGCAAGGTAGGCGTTCCCGGGCAAAAAATGACTCTAAGGCCCTAGCGCCTAATTTATCCCCCGGTGCAAAAATCATGCAGGGGGGGAGGAAGGGGTCAAAAAAATGGTGCAAAGCCTGCTTTTTTAGCGCCTGGGTCAGGGCAGGCGTTAGGGGACCTGTGGGCCTAATTCCATGGTGGAACACCATGGAATAAGCCCACAGGTGCTCTTCCCAGGCCCCAGGGACACCCTCCCCCCCCCTATACCATAGGGACAGCAAAGGATGGGGGGCCCCATCCCAGCAATGTATAGGTAAGTACAGGTAAGGATTTTATTTTTTAAAGTGTCATTGGTGTCCCTGTAATGGGTCCCCTACATAGCACTGGGTGCAATGGCCATGCCCAGGGGACCCTGATCCCCTGTGTTGGACATTGGGGTGGTGGGCATGACTCCTGTCTTTTCTAAGACAGGAGTCATGTGGTCTGGATGTTTTGTATCTGAAAATGACTCTAGGCAGGTTAGAGTCATTGTTTTTTACTCTAACCTGCCTAAAGTAATTTTTTAGTGAAAAACCCCCTTCTTCCATACTGCCAGCCCCACCCGACTAATGTCATTTTTTTTCGCTAGCCTACCCTTTGCACCGGCTTGCACCATTCCATAAATATGGTGCCCGGATGGTGCACAGAAATAGTGCAAGCCGATGCTAAACCTTTTGGTGCAAAACTGCGTTAGTGCAGTTTTGCACTGTTGGAAAATGGGTTATTGGTAAGGGCAGGTAGGTACCTACACCTAGCAACAAGCCACCAACCTCCACTTAGGTACAGTTAGGTCTCAGTAAATTAATCCCAGCTCAACCCTTGGTAGCTTGGCAACGAGCGTCAAGGCTTAACTTAGGAGACAGTGTGTAAAAAATTCAAATATCACAAAACAGTAATTAAATAAAACACAGGAAACAGTTTAAAAATCCAAAACCAATTTATAAAAATAGTTTATATTTTTATCTTTAAAATGAAACAAAAACTAATAATATCGGATAAAGGGAACCGGAGATATGAATTTTTAAAGAATTATTATTTTTCTAGCGCTTAGAAACAAAAAGCGCCTATCAGGTCATCTGGTTGCACCACGACCGGGGCAAAGTCAAAGTTTCAGGCCGACCGCGATGGAGCCCTGCTCGGCTACAGGTCGCGGGAGGCCTCGGTTAAAAAGTTACCTTCTGACTTAGTCTTTATTTTGAAGATTTTCTTCAGCGGGACGAACCTGCCAGTCGAATCCGACCTCCTGGAGCCCTTGTCCGGATACGCGATGCTGGATTCCTCGGTGGAGATTTTTACCTTCGGACTTAGTCGTTTTTTCGAGGTGAAAATCCTTCGACCGGGGTAAACCTGGATCTTGATCCGACGTCCGTGGAGCCCTTCTCGGATACGATGGCTGGGAGGTCCCGGTCAACTTTTTACCTTCGGACTTAGTCTCTTTTTCGGCGATTTTTCTTTACCGGGACAAACCTCCAAGTAAGGCCGGGTCGCGGTTGAGGCAAGGCGGCTAGAATTTCCGCGGCGGGTCGGTCCCTCTCTGGAGTTTTTTTACAAAAATTCTCAAATCTTCTCCAAACTTCTGGGGCTTCACCCAGATGTTCTTTTAAGGTTCTTTTGGGGTCCACAGCTCACCCCAAGGGTCCAGAAGTTCTGAGATGGTCCTTGGGGGGTGCGGACTTCAACTCCCGGAATGCACCTGGCGCAAACTCCTTTTTGGCCACTGGACAGTGGTCAGCTGGTCACTTTTCAGGAGTTGGTGCAGGGGGACTCTGGATAGCAATTTTTCACCTGTAGCAAACAGGGAGTCCCTCCTTGAACCAGTTGAAGCCAGGCAAAGTCCTTCTTGTGGTGAAGCCCAAGTGTGCAGCTGGTGCAGTCCTTCTGAGTGCAGGTTCCAGGTGCAGGCCAGGGGTCCAGCAGGGCAGTCCTTCTTCTCCTTTAGTTCTTTTCTTGTTGAAATTTGGTGGGGATCTGAGGTGTGGGTGCAAGTCTGCCAGTTTTATCCTTGCTCCTGGGTGAAAAGCAGGGGGGTCCTGGTTCTCCAATCAGGTACAGGGTCGTCCCCCTGTGATGACCACTTCCTGGGAAGTGTGGCAAAAATCCATCCCAGAAGGCAACAGTTTCAAAAAATCTAACATGGCTGAATCCGATTTTTGGAGGTTACATCTGGCTGAGCCCACCCACTGGTGTGGCTAAAAATCATAAACACACCCCTCTCCTGACCTCTCCTAATCTAATCAAGGGGGCACCTAGTTGTCTGGGGTTGCAGGATGTGGGGGTGTTGCTTGGTACTCCAAATGTCTTTCTCTGCCTTTGAAGACCAGTTTGGCAGCCCTCCCCCTTCCTGCCTCACCATCTGCTGAGGGGAGATTCTCTCCCACAGGCACATTCCTTTGTGTGAAGCCAGGCCACTTCACACCTCATCAAGGCAGCTTGGCTAAGCTGCTGCAGGCTGGCCAATCAGAGCACAGCAGCAAAAACAATGCAGGGCTGAAATTGACAACTTTTTAGGTAAAGTCTAAAACTTTTTACCTGAACAAGTTATATTAAATCCAACAACTGGAAGTTGTGGGATTTATTACAACAATTAATTTGATACCAAATTCTTGGTATGCAACATTTAAGGAGACTTTAAAATTTAAAATAAAGTCTCCCCATTCTAGCCTATGAAGGCCATTTACTACAATGAGGGAAAAACGAATTTGGCTGTTTTTACCTCACCAGGGCTTATAAAACTATTTTTATAAAGTCCCTGCTTATTGTTACATGGCACCCAGCCCTAGGGGCACATAGGGCACACCTTAGGGGTGACATGTGTAAAAATAAGGTAGTTTAAGACTTTGGAACTACTTTTAATTCCAAAGTCGAATTTGCATATAACTTTAATCTAAAAGCAGCCAGCAAGGCAGGCCTGCCTTTAAAATGACACTGGGCACCTCAGCAGTGCACCTATGGGTGCACTACCTATGCTGTGGTCCCTAAACCTCCATGCCCTACCATATACTAGGGACTTAAAGGTAGGTTAACTTAGCCAATTATAATTAGCCTAATTTGCATATTGATTTTACACAGAGCACAGGCCCTGGGACTGGTTAGCAGGACCCAGGGCACCATCAGAGTCAGGAAAACACCAGCAAAAAGTGGAAAATAGGGGCAAAAAGTTAGAGGGGCCTCTGCAATCAGCCCTGTTTTCTCACATGCACCAAAAAGTATAAATCAGGACCAAAGTGTCTCCGCTTAAATTGCAATACTGTCAAAAAGTAGTGAAATATTTGAGTCACCAGACTATCAATGATCAAGAAAGATATAAAGAGAAAGGATTACAGCCATATTGCAGATAAATCCCCGACCACACAGAGAGACGTCAGAACGTTTTTAGGGATGGTAGGTTACTGTCGCCAATAGATTCTAAATTTTTCAGTCATTTCAAGACCATTGCAGAAGCGACTCATAAGGAAGTCACTGATCCCATACTGTTAGACCAGGCTGGAATGAAAGCATTCACTGAATTGAGAGAGAGTCTGTGCGAGGCTCCAGCTTTGGGTATGCCTGACTATACAAAATCTTTTGCATTGTTTTGTCATGAGTATGATGCATGTTCTTTGTCTGCCTTGACACAGGTCCATGGAGGTGTAAACCGCCCAGTAGCATTTTTTTCAGCTACTTTGGACCCAGTTGCAGCAGCCTTACCAGGTTGTTTGCACTCAGTTGCAGCGGTTGTCCAAAGGCTTACAGTGTGAAGGCATTGTGATTGGACATCCCCTGACTAAAATGGTCCCTCACTCTATTGAGATTCTACTTACAAGAACGAAAACCCAACATTTGACTGGTGCGTGGTTGACCAGATATGAAACACGTATTCTAGGGTCCCCAAATGTGTCATTGAAAAGATGTACAGCGCTGAACCAGGCAACCTTACTCCCAAATGAAAATGTAAAAAATTTAAAGAATGGAAGACGTTGAGCAAGATTGTCTTGAAGTAACTGATTTGTGCATAAAACCGAGAACTGACATTAGAGATACCCGATTGGAAGAGAATGACCAAATTATCTTTGTTGATGGTTCTTGTCTGAGAGACAATGCAGGGACACTGAAAGTAGGATATGCTGTGTGCACAATTACTGGTATTCTGGAAGCTTATTGGCTTTGAGGAGTGTATTCTGCCCAAGTAGCGGAACTGGTAGCTCTTACTAGAGCATGCCATGTTTCTGCTCAGCTAAGAGTTACAATCTATATGGATAGCCATTATGGATTTGGAATAGCCCATGATTTTGGCCAGTTGTAGTCACAGAGAGGTTTCATGACCTCTTCTGGTTCACCAGTGAGAAATGGTGAGAGGATTAATGAATTGTTACATGCTATCCAAATGCCTGAAAAGATTGCCGTGGTAAAATGCAGTGCACATCTGAAGTCGCAGGACTTCGTATCATTGGGAAATGGATATGCGGATTAAGTCGCAAGGTTTTGCACAGTGAACTGTATATTGTTCAAAGATAAGTGGGAACTGTTACCTAAAGAAGACAAAACCTGTCCAAGTTTTGCACTGAAAGTAATTGACACTTTGGAGGAATTGAAAATGTTGCAGAATAATGCTGAGCGGGAGGAAAAACTTTCATGGAGTAAAATGAAATGTGTACAAAGACAAGATGAATTTTGGGTTTCAGAAGAGGGTCAATTGGTTTTGCCAAATAATCTGTTGTCTCAAAAGGCTAGGTATTATCATGGTCAAGCACATGATGGAGGGATGCCATGATTCAGTTGTTCAAACATGATTGGTACAACCCAAAGTTTAAACAGGTTGCTGAAGCAGTTTGTCATCATTGTGCCATTTGTCAACAACTGAATGTGGGGAAAAGGACAGTGGTTAATTTGAGCCACATTGGAAGAGCAGGAGGTCCATTCAACAGAACACAGATGGATTTTTATTGAGATGCCTGTGTGTAGAGGTTTGAGATATGTGTTGGTGATTGTTTGTATTTTTAGTCACTGGATTGAAGCTTACCCTAAACTGAGAAATGACAGTATCACAGAAGGGAAACTACTGCTTAGGGAACTGATACTGCATTTCAGGCTTCTGATCTCTTTAGAATCAGATAGGGGAAGTAACTTCAATAATGAAGTAATTAAATTACTGTGTGCAGCCTGGAACATTGAGCAGAAGTTGCATTGCAGTTACCGAACTGAAGCATCAGGACTAGTGGAGCAGATGAATGGTACCTGGAAGTCAAGAGTTGTAAAGATGTGTGTGTCCACAAATTTGAAATGGCCTGACTCATTGCCTTTAGTTTTGATGACAGTGAGAAACACACCCAACAGGAAGCCCGGATCGTCACCGCATGAGATCCTTATGGGCCGAGCCATGAGGTTGCCAGCGGTGCCTGCAAATGCACTTGTCAACATTACAGATGATATGGAGTTGGACCACTGCAAAGGTCTGGCTGATGTGGTTTGCTCTTTCTCTCAGGAAGTGGAGGCTACCACAATGCCACCGATCCATGACCCAGGGCACAACCTGAGAGCCGAAGACTGGGTTGTGGCCCGGACACACGTGAGGAAGATGTGTTTGGAACGTCGTTGGAAAGGAGCATTTCAGGTAGTTGTGACAACAACCACAGCTGTGAAGTGCGCTGGAATTCCGAATTGGATCCATGCCAGTCACACGAAGAAAGTGGCATGTCCACTGGATCATGAGGAAGAAGAGTTGTTGAAAATACCAACAACAGCAGAACAAGTCTCAGGGCTGGAAAGAGAACAAAGAGGAACTGAGACCAGGTCTGAGCCCATTGAGGATGGTTCAGTCACTCCTGTGAGAGACGAAGGAGAAGACCTCGAGGAGGGTGAAGGAGAGCCTATCTCAATTGCGGCAGCAGGAGAGCCTAGTTGGCGGAGGGCTTTCCCAGAAGCAGATGATCTTGAGAGACAAATAAAGCAATTGCCAGACCGAGAGGAGAAAGGAGTTGGGGTGGATCAAAGTCACTGTGATCTGACTCCTCCTGAACCTGTTGCAGGTCCATCAAGAGAAAACACTGCAGAACAAGGAGAAGTTTCAAGTTCAACTCTGAAGAGAACACTGACAAAAGATCCTCTAAAAGGAGATAAGTGGCCGAAGTTGCAAGGAAAAGGAGAGGAAGTGGTTGTTGAGACAACAATCGAGGAAGAAGTAAATTCAACAAGGAGAGAAGATCTGTGAAGGACAATTGAATGGTGATTGAAAGTTGAAAAGAAAGAGATTAGCAAGTCAAAAATATGCAGGTCCTGAATGGGCATACATAACTACAAGTGAATGGCAGCAATCATTTTTGTCTTTTTGTTTTGATAGAGAGATTCCGGGTCAAGATTGTGGCACTTGAAGGAAGCTGATGAACTAAACTGTTGAAACAATCTGAGAGATAATCTGAGAACATTTTTGAGAAAGAGACTGTGCAAAGTAACCGAAAGAGACATTGATAACCTGATTTGACTTTTGAAACCTCATTTTGACAAGCTGCTTACGGAGCTGGCACACACAGATACAATAACACTGCATTTACATCCCCACAGGACCAACGTCACCGGAGAAGAGGTGCCACCAACATCCAGTCCCCCCACAGAAGAGGCCCACAGTGATGACAGCAGCTCTGCACGCCTGGATCACGATGACCAACCTGGCCCATCAGGGACCTCTTTACAGTCGGGTACCCATGCACAGTCCCATACCACCCATACCGTCCCCCTCAGGAAACACCAGCGCAGTACCAACCCAGCGGGCCCATACCACTGTCTCCAGGACACGTCAATCAGCAGTGTGTCCACCACCACAGGGACCCCAGGCAACCCCACAAACCCAAGACAATCAGGGACCTAGGGTCAGTGGCTGTGGGCACACGGTTCAGGGGACAGAGGCACAGGACAACAAGGAAGCTGGGAGGACTGCTGTCCGACAGGGGGAGGACAGGCCCAGGGAACCCACTCTCCACGAGGCACTTGCAGGGATCCTGGGAGCATACCACCATTCCCAGGAGACCTTGGGCCAGATACTGGCCAAGTTGCAGGAGACCCAGCAGCTGCAGGAGGGACAGTACCTGGGGATCAGGGAGGACTTGAAGGACATCCACACCATCCTGGTCACCATTGCAGGGGTGCTGGCTGACATGGCCAACACCATGAGGGAGGCAGTGGCACACCAATGGGCCCCTGACACTAGCCACACCAAAGAACAGCCCTCCACCTCCGCCGGCGCTAGTGGGCAGGAGGCCCGCCACTGGAACAACAGGCCACCAGCACCCCACCCCCTGCAGAAGGAGAACCACCACGCACACGGCCCGTGCGATCCACTCAGAAGCTAGAGAACATTGCCAAGATCCCCGCCAGGAAATAAGATTCTCCTGATTGTTACCCTTGTGTCGCACTCTGTTACCCTGTCCACCTTGAACTGCTATTGTTCCCCTTCCTATGCCCCATTGGACAATGCACCTGTGATACAAAGAGAATGGACTCTAACTGGACATTCCTCCACCATCACCCAAGCCCATTGCACATCCCCCTTAATCTCTTAGCACTTAAATAAACACCCTTGGAACAAATACAAGTCTGGAGTCTGTCAAGTGATTGAAAAATGTATTAGTTCAACAATCTGTAAACATTGCAATTCATATGTACAGTTATATACACATTGGTATGACCTGTAGTGAGCAGCAGTAAACACGCCAGGAGCCAGAGTGGGGCACAGAGATCTGAAAATAGAGATGCCAAAGAGTACAGTAAGTGGCTATAGACATAGGGAAATCATGCTGCCATGTCCAATGTCCAACACACAACTGCAATGTAAAGTGAAGTTACAGTGTCTTACCTGTGTGTCACTAGAAGTACTGCTGTATGAGAGAACATCTGTTGTCCACATCTTCATCCTCTGCCTCCTCTTTCTCACTGTCCACAGGCTCCTCCGCTGCCACAAGACCATCTCCAGGCTCATCGTCCTGCAGAAAAGGCACCTGGTGTCTCAAGGTCAGGTTGTGCAACGTGCAACATGCATTGATGATCTGGCACACCTTCTTGGGTGAGTAGTACAGGGATCCACCAGTCAGATGAAGGCACCTGAACCTGGCCTTCAGGAGGCCGAAGGTTCTTTCAATTATCCACCTTGTTCACCCATGTGCCTCATTGTAACATTCCTCTGCCCTTGTCCTGGCATTCCTCACTGGGGTCAGTAGCCATGAGAGGTTGGGGTAATCAGAGTCACCAGCAAATATTGAGGGATACCTGTTAGCCACACACTCACCCTTAGGGACAACCCCATACCCATACACCAATATATACTGGGTGGGAACCTTGGGCTCACCTATTTGCCACATCCAGTGCCTCTGGAGTTGGCCCATCACATATGAGATGCTGCTATTCCTCAAGATAAAGGTGTCATGCACAGAGCCAGGAAACTTGACATTCGCGTGGGAGATGTACTGGTCCGCCAAACACACAGTCAGCACATTCATAGAGTGATAGATTTTTCTATTCCTGAACACTTGTTAATTTCTCCCAGGGGGTCAAATGCTACATGGGTACCATCATTGGCACCAATGATGTTGGAGATATGTCCCATGGCATAAAAGTGAGCTTTCACTGTGGCCAAATCCTCCACCTGGGTGAATACGATGTAGCTGCACATGTGTTTCAGCAGGGCTGACAACACTCTGGTCAACACATTGGAGAACATTGACTGAGACATCCCTGATGCCATGGTAACTGTTGTTTGGAAGGAACCACTTGCCAGGAAATGGAGCACTGACAGGACCTGCACTAGAGGGGAGATACCGGTGGGCTGGCAGATAGCTGACATCAGGTTTGGCTCCAATTGGGCACACAGTTCTTCGATTGTGGCACAATCAAGTCTGTAGGTTAGGATAATGTGTCTGTCCTCCATAGTCGCAAGGTACACCAGGGGCCTGTACACCGGAGGATGTCGCCATCTCATATTTATCCTCAGCGGCTGAAGCCTATGGGGGAAAACGGTGAGCAGAGGGTCATATTCACACATCAATTGAAATAATGATGCATCTTTTCCTTTACAGAGCCTGTATGTGAATCTGAGATTCAGTTGCTGTGCAAATCTCTGCTGTGATGAAGTTAGGTACCATGGCCTGTGCCCCCCTGAAATGACGGCTGCTTGACCTGTGAGGGGGGACAAGTGGAAATGAGGTAATTCGGCCGTTGTGGAAGGCGGTCGATGACCAGCGTACAACTTCGCATTGGTTATCATTGGGCCCTATGGGTTCCAGGAGCCAATGGTGATGTATGCCGGCGTTGACGCACCGCCGGGGATGTGACCTCCATTTTCTATCTCTGCACTCACTTGCTACCTGCACTTGCTGCAAGTGCTGCTGTGACCTGTGTCTAGAAGCGACAATGGCTCATGTGTCTGGGGAAAGTGCCCCTGCCTTCGCTGCAGAGGAGTTGGAGAAACTGGTGGATGGGGTCCTACCCCAGTAAACATTACTCTAAGGTCCTCCAGACAAACAGGTAAGTACACTGTGAGCATGATGCGTGGGCCATGAAAGTATGGATTGCTGTGTGTGTAAGCCACATGTAGGGGGGGGCTGAGGTGTCCTGGCCGGGGTGCTGCATGTATGGTAGTCAATGTATGTGCATCAGGGGATGGGAGGGATCTGGTGGGGCATGAGTGTGACGGTCTGGACGGTTAACAAATTCCCTTTTCTCCTG
Organism: Pleurodeles waltl; assembly: GCF_031143425.1. Lineage (NCBI taxonomy): Eukaryota > Metazoa > Chordata > Amphibia > Caudata > Salamandridae > Pleurodeles > Pleurodeles waltl. Next base: position 905,992,355 of record NC_090437.1, read on the forward strand.
TCTTTTCCATGCAGATCAACTCCAATCAGAAAAAGGGTATTTGGCGTGCCATTGCCAAGGAGGTGCGGACCCTAGGGGTCTTTGACAGACGGAGCACCCACTGCCGCAAACGGTGGGAGGACCTGCGCTGCTGGGCAAGGAAGACGGCCGAGGCCCAGCTGGGGCTGGCCTCCCAACGAGGAAGGGGTGCCCGTTGTACCGTGACCCCCCTGATGTTCCGCATCCTGGAGGTGGCCTAGCCGGAGTTAGATGGGTGCTTGAAGGCATCACAGCAGCCACAAGGGGGTGAGTACAGATTCAGATTCATGACTGTGTGCGCGTTAAGGTTTACCTGGTGGGGGATGCGGGCTGTGGGTGCCCCTAGGCCAGGGCGAACATGGCAGGATAGGTCCCTTGTTGGGCAGGCTCTAAAGCACTCCACCCTCAATGGTGTTAGTGGGCATCTACTACTGGGCATGGTCCTGTGGGTTTCAGGTGTGCAGCTAATGGCGTTAGGCATTGTACCTCATGGGCTGGTGACTATCTTTAGTAACTGGTAGTGCATGGCCTAGTGCATAGGGCTGCTCCCTGTGAGTTGTCTACGCCAACCGTAGTGGTGTTGCTGGCATTGAGCAAGTGTATCCACTGTCTCTCCCCCCCTTTTAGTTACTCTGACCTTGTGTGCATTAGCATCATCTGGCGGAGGAGCAGAGGCATCGGGGACGGAGGGAGCTGCATCCCACATGGGCCTAGAGGCCGAATCCACCAATGGTGAGGGCACCAGTGGGATGGAGGGTGAGGGGAGCATGACGGGGACAGGAGGGGACACCACAGACGTGACTCCTCCTCCGATGGAGGCTCCCTGTTGGTGGCAGACACCTCTGTGCCCACCCCAACAACAGGTACAACTGCCACCCCCCCACCAGCAACCCCTGCCAGCAGCCCCTCAGCGTTTTTCCCATGCCCGCTCACTAAGGAGAGTGAACATCTCCTTCGCCCCAGGCAACTCAGGCTCTGCCCCAGTCAGCCCTGCTGCCCTCAGTGAGGAGGCTATTGACCTCCTGATATCCCTCACTATTGGGCAGTCAACCATACTGAATGCCATCCAGGGTGTTGAGAGGCATTTGCAACAAACAAATGCATACTTGGAGGGCATTCACTCTGGCGTGGCGGCCCAACAGAGAGCATTTCAGGCTCTGGTCTCAGCACTGATGGCAGTCATAGTCCCTGTCGCTAGCCTCCCTCCTCCAATTTTCTCTACCCAGTCCCAATCCCCTCAACCTCAACCTATCCCAAGCACACCTTCAGACCAGCATTCACCCAAATCACCACACAAAAGTGGCTCAGGCACTCACATAAGCACCATCCCCATTCAGACACACCAACATCCACTGCCTCCACGGTGTCCCCCTCCGCCTCGTCATCCACCTCCCTCCCAGTAGCGTCTCCACTCACACCTGCATGCACTACATCCTCATCCACTACCTCCATCACCAGCACGCCCATCACAACACACCCCTCACTAGCAGTCACCACGCCCACATCCATGCACACGTACCCTGTGTCCTCTCACATGTGTCTGTGACCCCTCCTCCCAAAGTACACAAACGCAAGCACCCACCGAACCAACAGCCATCCATCTCACAACAGCATCCAGGCCATGCACCAGCACCCAAACTCAGCAGACAGACACCTCCTACAACCACTCCCTCTTCCTCTACTCCCAAACCCTCTTCCCGCCCCAGGGTCCCTAAGAAGCTTTTCCTGGCCAACTTTGACCTCTTCCCTTCCCTTCCCCCCCGTCCTTCTCCTCGGGCCATGTTGGCCAGAACCCAGCCCAGCACCTCAGCCACCAAATCGTCGTCCGCTGTGATTCCTGCAGCTATCAAAGGCTTAAAGGGGGCACCCGCTAGCCCAGCCAGTGTGCCACCAACCCCTGCCAAGGCCAAAACCATTCCACCATCTGGCAAGGTGAAGAGCGGGACAGGATCCAGCAAGGGGAAGGTGCCACAACCACCCAGCAAGGCCACCTCAAAAACCCAGACCCAAGGTCACACCACCATCTGCCAGGGTGAGGAAGGGGCAAAAAACACCAGGCAAGGACCTGCAGCTGTCCAAGGCTGCAGGTGAAGGCCTGGTGGGTACCAGCACAACTGCCAGCACCACCACCTGCACCGCGGCCAGCACCGCCAACAGCCCTGCCGCTAGCACCGCCGCAAGCCCCGCCACCTGCACCGCCGCAAGCCCCGCCACCTGCACCGCCGCAAGCACCACTACTGTCAGCAGCAGCAGCCCCAGTGGGCAGCCGTCCGAGGCTGCAGGAGAAGGGCTGGAGCCTCCCTCCACCACTGGCAGCACCCCCACCAGCCCCGGCACTACCACCAGTTTGCAGCTGTCGCCGGATGGAGCCTAGCCAGCCTCCATGGACTATCATGCAACCTAGTCCCTGCAAATCTCGTGCCTCAGACACCCAGGTGAGGGACTGTGAACTGCCACACCCCAAGTGTTGCATCACTGGGCACACTGCCCCCTCCCAAACCAGTGGAGATATGCATCCACTCACCTATCCTTGGCAGGATGAAGCACACTGGGCACAAAACCCCCTCCAGAACCAGTGGAAGAATGCATGTGTTTGTGTGTATGGTGTTGTGGGTGAGGGTGGGGGTGAGGGGGTAGTGTGTTGCGTGTGTGTGACACTCTGTTTTTCCTCTTACCCTCCCCTGTGTACTAGGTGCAGTACTCACTGTGGTCGTCGCCGCCGCCGTTGGTACTCCTGGTAGATGAAGAGGTAGACCAGCAAGGGGAGGACCTGCAGCTCAGGCTCCATGGCGTCCCGGATCTTTGCTGAGTCACGAGAGGTGAGTGGTTTCCGTTCCAAGTACTGTTTCCGCCGTGCTTTTGATGGCGTTGGTATCACCCTGGAAAAGCTGGCGGATGGGCGGGTTGTGATGAGGTGGGTGGTACATTGCCTTCCGCCTGTCTGTTGGTGGTTACCACCGTGGTGTTTGTTGCTACCGCCTTGGCGGTCGGAGTGTTAAAGTGGCTGTATGTTTTGGCGGTTTCCGCCGTGGTCGTGATACCATTTTTTTTAACGCCGATTTAACACCGACCGCCAGGGTTTTAATGAGGGCCTAAATCTGACAATGGACATGTTTACCAGGCTTCCTCCAAAGCTGCAGTAAAAGGCATCTGAATGAGTGACTAGTTAATTAATTGTTTAAATATAAATGAATCAGAGAGTGCCACAGTTAACCTCACAGTGATAGGTGATTACGCTTACTGTAGCAACGCTAGCTGTAATATAACATTAGAAAGCAATTCAGACGCCTTCTGCTTGGGGGTCCTTATGACCAGCACATACAGGGGACATCAGTCGGCCAAAAAGGTATGAAACCAGGGACTGAGCTCCTTTGACTATTTGGTCACCAGTAAATAAATTCTGCCTTCTTGTAGCACCATTCTTTGACATTAATAAATGGATGGCGGGTCCTCCTAGAGAGGCCCATGTCTATCAATAGGTGTGGGTCCCATTAATGGTGAATCGTGGGAAAAAACCTCCTTGAGAGAGGCATTTCTTGGAATTTCCTGAAGATGGAGAGGCTTGGTAGGCTTTAGGTAGGATCTCATGCAGTTGGACACATAGTAGCACTGAACACAGAGGACCCTGCCTCCATGCTTGACCTACCTAAATCTCACCAGGTAGATAGGCCTGGTATTGTCACATCTAACGCCCCAAGTGGTTGTGCTGTATTGCCCGCTTCTGTAGGTTAAGACCCACAGTCCACGCATGGGTATTAGCAATAAAAATGTGCATTTTCACGTGCACTCCTGTTCTCTTCTGAGGCAAAACACCTCAAATGAAGGAATGCTTCTGACCATGCAAAACTACTGCCTAATGCATGGCACAATGACACATCACCTGTTATTATTTCTTGCGATGACATAGTACTGATTTACAATAAACCACCCCCAACAGATGGAAGGGGAATTTCTGTGGAGGAAGTGGTAGCAGGTCCTCGTGCTAGGAGGAGGAGGTGGGGTAAACATGGATTAGAAACAAAAGCAAATTTGTTTTGCGTAGATGGGACACACAATATTACAAGGTCAAGTTGGGAAGGCGGGCAGTCGGGAACGAAGCTATGGGCATGACAGTCATTTCTGGGCTGTTTTGGTGAGTGATTTTTGTGCACTTTGTTGTTTAACCAAAGGCCTGACCGGTAGCCATAGGTCCCTTGTAATATAGGGATGAATTCACGCATTAAGACTTTCTATGAATGGGGGCAGGGTTCTGGCAGTGACAGTGCTAAGCAGTCGCAGTGGCAACATTGAAACTGACCTTTACAGTAACCTATTTAGACGTCTTAACCTCATAAGTGCGGGCGTCGGCCACCCGCCACTACCTCCCTGGTGCGGGTCATGGCCAGTGGCCGACACCAGGGAGGGGGTGGAGAAATCCTCCGGTGCGTTGCACTGGAGGATTTTTTTAAATTTAAATTCCTGTGGGAGGCACTGAAGAGCTTCTGTGTCTCTCCCAGGCCCCCACCCACCCCTTTGTGACATTAGGGCTCCGCGAGGTGTGCTGACGTCACAATCTGTTTTCCCCACCAGAGCAGGAAGTGAAAGTAAGGCTGCTTCCTGCTCCAGTGGGGAAAACGGGCACAAACTGGCCTCCCCACCAGTTGGGAAGGCCTCATTTGAAAGGGGAGATTCTCCCCTTTCAAAAGAGGCCTTCCTGAAGTGGTTTCTTGGCCCTGGATTTGAGTGTCTTGAGAAAACATGATGGTTGAGGAAAGAAGCGAAGGTAAGGTGACATACCTTTACTGTTGCATGCATCACACACACCCACAAGCAATTTTGTGACTGTCTATGTAGGCTAGTTTTTACGAGCGAGAGTTTAGCCAGTAGCAGAGATGGCATCTCGTTGGATGGCTGCTTTTCAAGTCTTAACTCGGGTAATAGAGGACAGCTATGATGTAGGATCAATGACTGAGACAGCAGATACTGAGACAGCATCTGAAGGATAGGGCTATGGTGCAGAATCTGGTAGTGATTTTTCCAACAGCTCCTCTTACAGTGATTGTGAAAGAGGTGATGAGGACAGTCCTGCTGTCCCTTAGCAAGGACAGTCTGTGCAGCGGGACAATAGCGGGTTAGCCCAGCCCAGAGAGCAGGTGCATATGGTGGCAAGCACAGAGAGCGTGCTCTCTTGGGAGCTCCCCAATTTAGTTCAGCCCCAAATTCCACTGCTCAAATTGTATTGTGGAGACATTAAAATTATCTATCACAAAACAACCTAGTTTTGAAAGGCAGGCACCTGCGTTTTTGGTCCCGGGCTCATCGGCCATATAGGGAAACTTACCAAACCAGAGATTTCTGGAAACTAGACACCCAGGGGAGTCCAGAGGTGTGGCTTGTATGGATTACCCAAAGTTTTCTTACCCAGAATACTCTGCAAATGTGAAATGTTGAATCAAAACTCTATTTTTTCTTGCATTTGTGTCACACAAACTACATGAATATGCTGGGATGCACAAAATGCCTACCACCCAGTGTTTATCCACCTGTCCTGATAAAAACACTACCCCACTTGAGTGCCTGTACCTAGTGACTGCGTCATGAATGGATCACCCCAGGGTCAACAACTGCCCTCATGTAAGGACTAACATTGACCATTGTGTGATCCATTCCTGACACAGGCACTAGTCCTACCCACACGAGTGAGGTACCATTTTTATCAGGAGACTTGGGGGAATGCTGGGTAGAAAGACATTTGTGGCTCCTCTCAGATTCTGAGGTTTGCAAAGGAGTTTGGGCAACAAAACCTGGTGGGAGCCCCACAAGTCACCCCATCCTGGATTCCCCTAAGTGTCTAGTTTTAAGAAATGCACATGTTTGGTAGGTTTTCCTATGTGCCGGCTGAGATAGAGGCCAAAATCCACAGCTAGGCACTTTCCAAAAAACACATCAGATTTCAATGTAAAAATGTGATGTGTCCATGTTGCGTTTCCTGTTGTGGGCAGTAGACCTACCCACACAAGTGAGGTACCATTTTTGTCAGGAGACTTGGGGGAACACAGAATAGAAGAACAAGTGTTATTGTCCCTTGCCTTTCTCTACATTTTCCTTCCAAATGTAATACAGTGTGTAAAAAAGAAGTCTATTTGAGAAATTCCCTGTAATTCACATGCTAGTATGGGGACCCTGGAATTCAGAGATGTGGAAATAACCACTGTTTCTCAACACCATATCTTATGTCCATTTTGGAAGTACAAAGGTTTCCTTGATACTTATTTTCGACTCTTTATATTTCACCAAAGGAATTGCTGTATACCCAGTATGCAATGAAAACCCATTTCAAGGTGTAGCTCATTTATTGGCTCTGGGTACCTTGGGTTTGGGATGAACCTACAAGCCCAAAAACCCCACTACCAGAAGAGTCCAACAGATGTAACAATATATTGCGTTCAAAAATCTGCCATAGCTAGAAAAAGTTATAGAAGAAAATATGGACAGAAATGGCTCTTTTTTCACCTCAATTTCAATATTTTTTATTTTACCTGTTACTTTCTGTAGGAAAACCTAGAAGGATCTACACAGATGACCCCTTTCTGAATTTAGAATGTTATCTACTTTTCAGAAATGTTTAGCTGTCCAGGATCCAGCACTGGTTTCACACCCATTTCTGTCACTAACTGGATGGAAGGAGGGTGAAAGCACATAAAATAGTAAAAATGGGGTATGTACCAGTAAAATGCCAAAATTGTGCTGAAAAATGTGGTTTTCTGATTCTTCTGCCTGTTCCTCAAAGCTGGGAAGATGGTGATTTTAGCATCGCAAACTGTTCGTTGATGTCATTTTCATGGGAACAAAACACATGCTTTCTTCTGCAGCCCTTTTTCCTAATTTTTCTGAAAAAAACTAAATTTTAGCTGTATTTTGGCTAATTTCTTGGTCTCCTCCAGAGTAACTCACAAACTCTGAGTACCTTTAGAATCTCTAAGATGTTGGAAAAAAAGTATGCAAATTTGGCGTGGATAGCTTATGTAGACAAAAACCTATGAAAGTCTAAGCACTAACTACCCCAAATAGCCAAAAAAGGGTTCAGCACAAGGGGGGGGGGAGGCCCAGCAGCTAAGGAGATAAACTTTACATTTCAAAACACTGATCTCTTGCTCCATGAGGATCTCTTAGTAGTTGAGGGCAGTGGTGCAGACTTTATTACCTTTCACACGTTTTATTTATACAATTCCCGATTTACTTTTTCCAGTTGCACTTCTGTAATTTCGTTTTTCTAGCAACCTATGACCCTTGAAGAAGCACATCCTGTGAACTGAGTCGTGTTTAAATGAGATCAGATTATGAGAGGGTATTAATGATGGGCACGAGTCTCAGATCATAAGAGTTTCCCACAGTGTCTGTCAGTGGATCATAAAATGGTTGCTCATCCAATTCTTGGCCTCTCTGCTGAGCACACTGAGCGGTGGTTTCATAGTTGGTAATTCTGATTACTATTTTAGGTGAATATGGCCCTCATTCTGACCCTGGCGGTCTTTGACCGCCAGGGCGGAGGACCGCGGGAGCACCGCCGACAAGCCGGCGGTGCTTCAATGGGGATTCCGACCGCGGCGGTAAAGCCGCGGTCGGACCGGCACCACTGGCGGGGTCCCGCCAGTGTACCGCGGCCCCATTGAATCCTCCGCGGCGGCGCAGCTTGCTGCACCGCCGCGGGGATTCTGACCCCCCCTACCGCCATCCAGATCCCGGCGGTCGGACCGCCGAGATCCGGATGGCGGTAGGGGGGGTCGCGGGGCCCCTGGGGGCCCCTGCAGTGCCCATGCCACTGGCATGGGCATTGCAGGGGCCCCCGTAAGAGGGCCCCTACATGTATTTCACTGTCTGCTGCGCAGACAGTGAAATACGCGACGGGTGCAACTGCACCCGTCGCACAGCTTCCACTCCGCCGGCTCGATTCCGAGCCGGCTTCATCGTGGAAGCCTCTTTCCCGCTGGGCTGGCTGGCGGTCTGAACGAGACCGCCCGCCAGCCCAGCGGGAAAGTCAGAATTACCGCCGCGGTCTTTCGACCGCGGAACGGTAACCTGACGGCGGGACTTTGGCGGGCGGCCTCCGCCGCCCGCCAAGGTCAGAATGAGGGCCTATGTGTGTCGTTGGTAGACAAATACCACTGTGAAAATATTCATAATGCCCAAGGAAAAGAAAATGCAGCGTTCCTGTGTATGCTCATTTATGCGATGTTTAATACTAACAAACTAACAAACACTGATAAAGTAAAATGGTTTGATGTGTTTTATGTGCATGTGTTCCTTCTGAGATTTATTTGGGCTCGCTAACAGAAAACACATGCATTGGTTTTCGAATACTAGTCAAGTGGCATACCTTAAGAGAACAGGATTTCAGCTCACCTTTTAGGCCACGTCTATATTTACATTGACATAATCTCATATGAAGGGTACAAGCTACACTTTCTTGGCCATGCCTATTTTAGAGATCCTACCCACCTTTTCCCATGCAATGGCCTGTTTAAAAATAATGGGGCATATTTATAATTTGCCTGCACCTAATTAGCGTAAAGAATTTGGACGCAAATTCAGCGCAAACGCTGCACCATATTTATACTTTGACGCGTAACCCTGTGAATGCCAAAATTCCGCTGTGTGCATCTTTTTTTGGATGCATGAACCTGCTATGCATTAATGACATGCAAGGTAGGCGTTCCCGTCCCAAAAATTACTTAAACACCTGTGCGCCATATTTATCCTACCGCGCAAAAATCCTGCACGGCTGGGAGGAAGAGGCGGAAAATGACTCATAGCCCGATTTGTGTTAGAAAATAACACCTGGGTCAGGGCAGGCGTTAAAATGGGGCAAACACACCATTACTTAAGGAAAACACACAGAAGCAACAGCAGAGCTCCAAAAAGGAAGACATGGAGGTGCTATTCATCCAGCATGCACGAAGACGCAGAGCACAGGACCAACAGCAGCAGCTTCCACCACACCAGCAGGGACCCCAAAGGCAACGCAAAAGGCAGGAGAAGATATTCAGGACCAGGACAACCCTTCTGGGACTCAGACAACAAGGCATCATCCAGAGGTACAGACTCAACTGGCAAGTCATTCAGCAGCTGCTGCACCCCATTGAGCCACTTTTGGCACCCAGCTTGCAGACACCCCACATCATTCCACCAGAGCCCAAGCTGCTAGCTGTCCTCCACATGTTAGCAAGTGGCCCGTTTCAAACCACTGGTGCCCTGGTTCCAGGGATCTCACAGCCCTTATTCTCTGCCTACCTACCCAAGGTATTGAACGCCATCATGTCCCTCACACCCGCCACATCAGCTTCCCCAAAACACAGCAGAAGCAGCAGGAGACCAAACAGGGCTTCTACCAAATCAACGGCTTCCCACATGTGCTTGATGCCATTGACTGCACACATGTACGGATTGTGCCACCTGCTGCAACCGAGCATTTATACCACAACAGGAAGCACACACACTCCATCAATGTGCAGGCCATTGTCGATCACCAGGGTTTGATCACAAACATCGTGGCAAAGTATCCTGGGAGTGTACATGATTCATTCATCTTCCACCACTGCACCATCAATCAACACTTCCAGGATGGACGATATGGAAATGGCCTACTTGTTGGTAAGTACAGAAACCTACTTATATACACACAGCACAGCAACCCTGTAGGACACACAACACATACACCACTACATTGACACATGGCTAGGAAGACACTGAGGTTGTGACACTGCTAGTCATGTTTGATGTCCTGACCCAATGGGATACCCACCTATGGACAAATGAAAGATGCACATAACAACAGATGCCAGGCCCCAAACACAAGGGAACAATTTAAAACCACACAGTGACAATGACATGGCCTTAACTGCCAGTACAACTTGGAAGATTAATCTTACAATATCACATCAATAACACTCAATCACACACCCTTCCAAACAATATGTACAATATGTAGCATGATGATGACTCTAATGAATGGGACATGGAATCACTGAGGCTGTACCAACATCTCTCATCACTCCTGGTCTGACATTGCACTACCAATAAGCAAGTGGACTGTGCTAAGAACACATATTGATGTGACAATATTGCAAAGTGCACATTCCTACACATACGGTTTGAGACAATTACACATATACACAACAGATGTACAGGCATATGGACCTTCTAACACTTAAACCGTCAACTCCACAACCAAGTTAGCCAGCTGAACTGGACCAGGTTCAGTAGTGTAGGTACACGTTTGAACACAAGTCAACTCGGTAAGGGCAGATAAATAGGTCTGCAGAGAACTTTTCACACATGGGATATTTGTGCATTGTCAATTACCAACACGTCAGTGCTGCCAACTTACGGAGATGTGTTGTACATTATCACCTAGCCAAATCGAAGGGCCTCACTGATGTTTAACAAATTCTATTGCATATGTTAAATTGGATGGGATGTCCAGGCCATATAGATGCAACCGTGTTACCACCACTGTGCAACTGATTCTGTGTATGGAAGTATCATGTCACCCCCTGTTAAGACGCATGGACACCTCTTTCACATGACATAATGCATGGGAGTACACAATGTACTGCAAGTCTACAAAAATACAGCTGACATCTGGTCAATCAGCCAAACACCAGTTCAGATAGTGAAACAACCCAATGCCGATGGTACATCCTAGAAGCCTAGGATTACGCACAATAACACAAACACAGATGAAGCACAGACAACACAAGAGACAACTGCCACGCAAAGCGATAATCATGGTGCAAGCTCCATCAAAATGTTCACTCATTTTCTCTTCCAGCTGATCATGGATATGGGATCCAGCCATGGATCATGACCCCATTTGCAAACCCAAGCAAAGCATCAGAGTGTGCCTATAATGATGCACATCGGAGGACATGCACCATAGTAGAGAGGACCTTTGGCATCCTGAAGTCAAGATTCAGGTGCCTCAACATCACCGGAGGCAGCCTCCTATACTCACCTGAAATGGTCTGCAAGATCATTGTGACCTGTGCCATCCTGCACAACACTTGTGTAAGGAGGAACATTCCCCTCGATGAACCAGACCCACAAATGCCTGAAGAGGCGGAAGAGGAGGATGTTGTCCATCAACATGAAGTGGACCATCCAAACACTGCAGCAGGATTGCGCCGCAGACAACACATTGTACAAAACGTCTTTTAACTCTAGTCACCATCACCACTGTCTTACCATATGTCATTAAACACCTATTCTAATCACTATATCATGGTCTGGGTAATTATTTATGCATCACATTATCCCTAGGATTCATAATCAGAGTTTATCCTCATGGAGCATTGCAGATATACAGATTAGGATACTGAAAAATCCACATCACATTTGATGGGTATGAATGTACACCCAACTTCACACACAGTGTAAATGATATACATCCTGTCCATTTCACATTTGAAGGTCAATATCAGAGGACCACAGCTATGGCACACATATATGTTGGCAACATGGTTCATTGCAGCATATGGCACACAACTAGGACACCATCAGTCATAAGATAAAAAAACGGCTTCATACATGAGGCAGTGGATCTGCTATTGCATTGGTAACAGGAATGTATGACCAGACCCTTGACAGCAGTAATGTGACATCAGCTATCTCTGCAAGGAGAATGTGTGACAAGAAGTCAATGTAACCAGCAAATGGATAGCACGAGTGCCCCAGGTGTGACAAGCACTCCTCACAAGAAATGGCCTGCGATGTCCATCCCAGGTCATAAGTCCTGCCACTGCCATGTTTTCAGTCTCTCCCCACCCTTCTCTAAGGGGCCCGGGAAATGGACTATTTGTACCCAGATAATCCTTCATCTACCCACACCCAGACTCACATTCTGACTCCAGTGTGCTTCCCTCTTTAGTATGGTATGCCATAGTCATAGTTCATCTGTCTGCATGGACTTCAGGTCAGATAATGCACTGCCTGGTAGTCTGTAGGATCTGTAATCACCTGTCCATTGCTTCCCATGTGAAAGGTACTGTTGGCCCTTTGAACTTGATTCTCACGTACAGGACTTGTGAGAGACTGAAGCTGCACACACCTGTGAGCACTTCCATGCAGACCATCCATTTGAACCTGCACTGCCCTTGCTGCTGCCTGGAATGGCTTAGAAGCTGCCATTATATGTACATACTTGTTATGCATTTCCGTATAAATCACTTGTGCAACACAGGCCTTGGGTTATTGTGTAACGTTGCAGCCTACGGCACAAATACAGTTTTTATTTTCCACAGTGTTGTTCCAGCTTTGACCAGTCTCAGTCTACTCACTGTGTATTTGCCTTGCTCATGTTCGTTCCAGACACAGCCTCCATCCTGTTAGCCTGATTGGTTCCTGTCTTTCTGTTACCATAAAGGTTCCCTGTGGCTACATTTGTCTCATAGTTGCTTTCCATGCCCTCACTTTCCTTCAGGGGTATTGTGTCTGGCAGGTCTAAAATGAATCCTCAAATAGATTGTATAGTGTAATCAGTTTACTTATGGTATCATGGTGTGGGACATGTCTTCAAATAGCCTAATCATGGCCCATCCCTTGTCTGGGTTTCATGTATGCATGAGTGACAAACAGTGACAGTGTACCATGGCTGTATGCATGGATTGTGTATGGTGCCTCCAGCACAACAAATTATGTTTCTAATGTGCATAAAAGGACAAAACATATGTGTGCCCTGACGGTCCACACACAGATTCACATCGGGCCCAACCTATTGATGGGGCTTGCATGGTGAATAGCTGTGAGATTAATCAGCACAGAGGCACTGATGTTCCAGGTTGCAGTGGGAATTTTAGAGGCCACCCTGTGTACAAATGTTGTGATGAAACCTGCTGGTTTAAAATTACTGATTCATCAACTTTGTGAGCACACCAAGGTTGCCCTGTTGTCAGTCTCATAAAACGTCCGCAGTGCCATAGCTGGACTATCCCCATGTGTGTTTTCAATTCCTCTTTGGCTTTCGTTCAATTCTGCTTTGAAGGATACTCTGTTGATGCAGGGAATTGCCCCACAGACTCATGACTAGACCTGCACGTAACTGTGACAACATGGACCCCAATAATGACACAGGGTACACATGGCCACACACTTGAACTGGACACCTTTGTGCAATTAACCACTGGAAATATGTGAACACATGCTGCTTGGTCTGCTGGTCCTCCACTGCAACAAGAGAAACATAGGTCATTTATATGACTCAAACTGTGGAGTGACATTACATTTTTGGATTTGTTTTGGGACTCTGTGTCACAAACACTGTACATACATAGCATTTTCAAATGCCTGACTCATGGGTAGTTTACAAACAAGTGACCAGGAAGTGGTATTCAACATTCCAGTACATGTGATGGCTTAGTCTTGTAACATTGCCATTATCACCCGTCCTCTATCTATCCTGTGCATAGTTTGTCATGGGATATGCTTTTGTCCCAAAAGTCAGGGAAGTTCACACAGCAGTTGTTGCTATGTGTATGACAAACACATTTCTTGACTCATTTCCACACTGAATAGCATCTGATGCTTATCCACATGTACAATACATGCATACAAGCACATTTATGAAAACATGTCTTGTGATGTTCACACAGAGGGCCTACCAAAATTGAAATAGCCAATTCACAGACATTGACACACAGGCAAGGAGTTAATGTATTAAGTTGCGTAGCCTTGCTATCCTCTATTGACGCACAACCTGCTCAAACTGGGTAAAATCAATTTGTATTCCAAACGTTTGGGTATCTATTGCGTCAGTGAAGAGAGCTAATCCGGTACAACAACTAGAGGATCATGGTCCGCCGTTGTGTGATCTGCCACATGTGCCCAAACATTGGAATTCACAATGTAGGTGCAAACAGCCTATCTCTGTATAGTTACAGCTGTCATGTACTATAAAAATGTGAGAAATGACCCAAACCCAGTAAAAGACATACGTTTTGATGCATACATGTCAAAAAAGATGCATATGTGTCAAAATTCACCTCATATGCATAGAAAAATGACGCTCACAGCATTGATACATCCATTGGCCCCGAGCTGTAATTCCTACACTGTACCCCATGAAATTGGTCACCAATGCAAAATACCTGGAACTATGGATGCGAGGTAATTTTTAAGCATGTGCGTAAAAACAAATTGACGCACAGACTGTAAGCGTCATAATATTTTGACACATCATAATAAAAATGCACCGCATTTGAGGCAGGAAGTGATGTAATAGGATATCCTGTTTACAGAATTGGTACAGTGGGTGTACTTTCACTTTCACTTTGTAGTCAGTGATTTTTCTAGACTGTGTGGCTGTGCTTAGAGTTTTGTCTGTCCCAAGTGTGATTTTGTCTCCTGTGTGCCATCCAATTTGTCATCTGTGTTATTTGTAATTGTCTCAGTTGTTCATTGTAAGTGTTTATTTGTCATTTTTGGTGTCTAATTTTGTCTTTGTACTGTTGGGAGTCTGTTGTGGGTATTGTTAGTTTGGGGATAGTTGGGCTGTTTTAGGGTTACTTTTATTTCATTTTCCTCCCTCCTTTCCCTTTATTATCCTCTGTACCCTTTAATTTTCACATTATTTCTGTCATGTTGGGTAGGCCACGTCTGGGGAGAATGGGTGAGGAGGAGTTGGGGGGATTCATTTGGCTGGTGTGCCACTTCCTCCCCTTGATGATCGAAGTAGGTGGCAGGGGGATACAGGGGTATCACGCAGAGGCGAGGAGGCTCCGGTGGTCAAAGGTGTTGTACCATCTGCGTCACGTCTACAACACACTGCGCAACGACCACCAATAAAAGCACCGCTGGGCTGACCTTGTTGCGAGAGAGCAAGACCTGCTGGACCACCTGGGTATTGTGATTGGTGGCCCTGTTGGTGAGTATAATTCATAGTAATGTGCACATTTAAATGCTCTGTAGTGACAGTAGCGGATTTGTTGATATGCTGCAGGCAATGTTTTTGGATATGTGGAATGCAAGTTAAACATACAGTGGCCCTGAGATGTACAATAATTGCTACACATTACCGTGATTTATAGACGCAACAGCTGCACTAAGTTACAAAACACAACTGGAGCTTGTAAATTAGTGCTGCCTTCACATCAATAGATGATGCTAATGCAGCTCTAACATATGTTTTATCCACAGTCTGTGAGTGTACCAGGAAAGAGATGTTTTTCACCAGCTAATTCAAGGAATTAATGTGTTCCCCAATTATTTCGACTACATATCTGAACTGTATTCTGGCCCATACGTACCAATTTCTTTCTAACCTCTGGTAATATCTTAGGCTGATATTTTGACTTGGTTGTGCCACAATTAAATTAGGAATGGATGCCAAAGTAATGCACATGGGTTAATTTCTAAATGTTTGGTGCTACTTTCCATAGCTGTAGCATATAACATGAAGCAAATGATACAAATTGAGGGATAACAACTATCCCTGGCCCTCTGTTCATTGTACCTGTGTGTTTTAAATTGGTCTTGGGTACAATAGCTGGAAAAGAGCTAATGCATTTCCCATCTGTGCTACTCTATAGCCATGCACTTCCATAAGTAATGGGGACATCATGGGATACCTGATGTTAGGGAATGCATGGTCACAATGTATTACGTGCATGATGTCATGCAAGGGACCCCTGACCAATTCCATCATACATATAAAGTTCCCTGATACTTTGCTAGTTTCGGTTGGTACACCCCTGCTGGCCTAGTGCAGCATATGTACAATAACTAACTTACTAGTATGGAGGCTATCACAGACATGGGTGTTTGCTAAGATCAGAAGACCAGCATTCCTGCGACTGCTGCCATTCCGAAGGTACATACAAATTGAAACCTACATCATCATGATTGATACAGTGGTACATTTGCTAAACCATGTTTTAATAATGTGACAGTGCCAGTTTGCTGTATACCCGCTGATCTCCCAACTTTGCAAATGTAAGATGATGAATGTGGCTAACTGTGATTTCCAAAACCCATTATGGGTTCACAGGGCAATGAGTGACACATTTCAGGTGCAATGACTACACCTGTGACCATGCATTCTGTCATGGATGACCACAATATACACTGTCAGCATATATCTCATTGTTGTATTAAAATATAAAAAATGGCCAATCCATGTCTTGCCTCAAATTGTCACCAAGTAACGCACAGGATCCCTGCCATTATGGTGTCATAGGGGGCATGTGTGGCTCAGGGTACATGGTTAATGTAGCATATGTTACCTACACACAACACAGGCCCTACATGTAAGGGACCATAGAAAGCATAATAAATCATGACCTTCAATCAACCCACATGAGAATCACACAGTAACTGATTGTCCCTGGATGCACAAGCCACAATACCTGAGTGACTGGTATTGCAGTGCTCCAGGAATGTGGCTTTGCATATCTTTCATTACTACAAATGATGAGAGGAGTACACTCCATAAATGAGTCTGCAACCAATTGATGGAGCATGTTTGTCACCACATGATAGTTAGGGCCACTGCATGTGTGCAGATGTGTGTGTATCACTCACTGGAGTGACAGGGTCTATACATGTTTGCAGTGGTATGTATGTTGGAGTATCATCATGCCTGAGAGGCTGGACTTTCAGATATAATGTTACACAAAGTAATTTTATTTGAAAGTGTTGTACAGTGCACAGACATTGAGCACATTTCACCCTTTCATGCTTTACAGCTGGACCTGCCCATTACACCGTCGGAGAAGTGGCTTGATTTGCGGACCGAGACATATCCAGTAAGTGTTGATATTTGTGTTCTGTGTTGTGTTTGCAGCTGTTGTGTGATTGACTCATGTGTGTTAGACACATAGCAACGTATGATGTGATGGCACATGATCTGTTATGTAACTTCACTGGAGTTTCACTTCTTTTTCCATATTTGAGTTGGACAATCAGTAGCGTATAGTCATATTTTGGGATTGTAGTGCAGCCCTGTAGGCATGGCCATGTGAATAGGGTGATATTTGTTGATAACATTTTTATAAAGAAAATTTAGCAGAGGGCCACATTCATGATTTAGTCAGCAAGTCGAACCATGAATCTCACAGAATAGGGATGTCAAAGTCTTACCCACAGACTTTGAGCCTCCCTGTTCACTAATGAACATGTTCGACTGTATGTTTGACTTCCTAGCAGCATGTAGCTCCACATGTTGTGGTACGTGTATGTGGCACTTGAGTACAATGTCATAGGTGTGCATGCAGCTCATGCCCAGATGTGTGCTTGCATCTATCTGCTTGTTGTAGGACAGGTATTAGTTATATCAAATGATGTTGACAATTGTCTGGAATTACAAACATAAATGTAAATGGGATTGTCCTTGGTTTGTGTCTATCCTAGCTGGACACTCTATTTACCTGTGGTGGACTGCCTAAACCCATGTACAGCTGTCCAAAGCTTCCTGGGTGTCCTTGATGTTTGAAAGTATGTGTTGCTTGTCCATCCCCCATGAGGCATAGGCTTAGGGTTATAAAATGTGTACCCAGGTATGATGATCCAAGTTTAGTACACAGACATGTAAATCTGTAAATCACTTGTCCAAACCTAGGAAACCCACTTTTGATTAGCAACTGCATACCATCCTGGCAATTCCATTTACAAATCACAGATCTTGTGGCCCTTGATTGTCATCCACAAGATAGTCATTAGTTGGCCTGTCACATGTGGTGGACTTGCAGCATTTTTTATGTGACTAATGGCTGAACAATGATGCATATGTCATTTAAGTTGGTACACATCTTTTAGAGCATTGTTTTGCTGTTAGATAGGACATGTGTAGGCTACATTGGCATGTACTTCCTCAGGGAGAATCTGTGATCTGTATGATGATATGGCCTGTTTCAGCTACATTAGATGTATTGTCTGATTCTCAACAGTAGCTATATCACACAATGAAGTACCTAATGTTTGGCTTTATCTTTTTTAACAGTAGCCAATATGGATGCCAGCCAGATCCGTGAATTTCAGTGGCGGGCGATGGGTTACCACCACATTCTGGATGTGGAGTCTAGGTTCCGCCACAGGGCACAGCGTTATTACCATGAAAGGGCCTCAGGGGTGTGGAGGCATTTGCGCAAGGGGGCCCTTCGGTGTCCACAACAGCCGCCACCACCAGCACCACCACTACGACCCAGGGGGCACCAAGGATGACAGCCACCACTGCAGGACCATCGACTTCCTTAGCTCTAGGACCACTGACAGCAGCACCTGCACCTCCCCTCCAAGCATGGCACCAACAACCAGACAACCCTCAACAACTGGCACTCAGACCATTCCTGCTGCAGTCATTGACCCTGGTGATTTTAGAGCTATGCAACGTGACATGCAACGGATGTTGCGCAGACTGGACAGGCTGCAGCAGGAGGTGTCACAAATAAATAAGAGGGTGCGTGCACTTAAGAAGACCCTGAGGAGGGCAAACTTGTAAATCTGATACCCTCACCCATGATTTCCTCCCCTTCCTCCTCTTTCCTGGTTCTTTTAATTAGTGGGTTTAGGGGGCTTAGTGTTAGGTTAGAATAGGCTGTTAGTTTAGTTAGTAGTAGTGGGTTGGGGGGTGGGGATATGATATTTTTACATTTTTTTTATGTGTGTAGGTGGGTGGGAGATGATGTTGGGGTTTTTGAGTTTAAAAATATATATATATATATATATATATATATGTATATGTAAAAAAAATCAAACAAAATATATTTGTTTAGTGTAAGATAGTATGTGTTTAGGTTAGTATAGGTTGTCCTCTAAGTGTCCCGTCATATAAGGGGGGTGGGGAGTTGATGTTTAGAGTGTTTAGTTAAATGTGATAAGTAAGTTTAGCTTAGGTCAGTTAGGGCCAGTTGTGGGTAATGTGTAGTTAGGATAGGTTAGGTTAGTTAAGGTATTTCCCCTAGTTTTAGTATCCGTTTTTACTGTTAAATAAATATTTAGGTACTCCTTTACAGTATGTGTCATATGCTTGGGGATCAAGGCCTTGGCATGGGTGAACAGTGTAAATTCAGTATTTGCATTTGTGTGCCCCAGCCTCAGATATTTCACAGCCAGCTATATGTTTCTGAGACCTAGCATATACTATGAATAGCATTGGCATGGCACACTACAGATGGCAGCATTGATAGTGTGTAATGTTAATGTTGGGGAATGTGTGCTACATTGGATTGCAATGAGGTCCTAGCAGTGTTCCAGTTCCTCTTCTGACTGTGCAGGTGTATTTCACTAGCCAGTTACATATGTCCTCTCCCTCAATGCTGTTGTCTGAGTAGTAGAATAGTTGGGATGTTGCATGGTGTCATTGCAGCTATTGTGACCCAGGCACAGGGTGGACCCTGACATATGCAGCATGGGTATGACCTTACTGCTGTGTACCTCATATTGTTTATGACAATGGCTGATGTTTGTAGTGTCTCTGGACATTCACATTCGGCTGGTTTGGCACATTTTCATTGAATTCAGGGAATTGATAACGTTGACAGACTGAACCCTCTAATTTGGGTGTGTTTTATCTATGGTCACGTAACTGCCATTAGCTAATTGACCTGTGCACACAGCAGAGGTGGTAATGGCAACTGTTGTCAATGTAAAATTCCACTTGCGGATATGGCCTGAGACTGTTAATTGAGCCCTAGTTCATGTAGCGACAATACCAGCTGTCATGTGGCAGCAGGCCAGTTTTACGTTGTACCCTACCCTCCTGGACTGGCTTTACCTTTCCATCATCCTTGGCATGGTAGCATACCCCAATTCTAAGGTTGTTGGTGTAGTGTAGTACTGTGCTGCAGGTTTCCTCTGAACAGCCCATGCCCCGTGCCGGGCCCCTTTGCCCATTCCACTCCCTGAATATCATGATTTCCATGCATTGTGTAGTAGGTAGGTCCCCTCCGCTTACAGTTTACAAATAGCCATTTTTGTTCCCCATGCGACTTACCCTGCATCTGTGTTGTCTCCTGGTAGTCTGCGCTGTCCTGTCCTTGAATCCCTGTGACCATCTCCTCAGGGATGACAGCTGTCACCATCTCCTCCATGTGGTCCAGGGTCTCCCGCGGTGCTGGACTCCCACCCCAGTCTGAAGTGCTGCCTTCCTGTTCCTGGCCATCTTTTCCTTGGCCCTGTGCTTGCAGTCATGCCAGCATTTCTTGCACTCGATGACTGTTTCCGTACTTCAGCCACACTGTTTATCTTGTCTACAATTTGTTGCCAAATTGCCTCTCTCCTACCAATTGGCAATTTAGAGGTGACAAAAAGTTGGTTTTTTCCGTCACCTCTCTGACTAGTATTTCCTGCTCATCTGCACTGAACCAACACTTCCTTTTCTTCTTCTCCCTCTCCTAGTCTTGTGTGGGTCCTCCTGCCTGGTTCCTGCTCTGTCATTATCTTCCTGGGGTCTCTCAAAGCTTCTGGGATCCATTTTGCCTCTCCTTTGCACATTTTGCAGCGTTTGTGCCGCTTTTTGGCGCAATTGCGTCAAAGAAGGCATGTATCCGGTTTGCGGCGTATTAAACTGGCTCAAAGTTATTTTCACCACGATAACACTGTTTTTCTTTACGACGTGATGCATTGGTTTGAGTAAAAAAAATGACTCACACCAGTGGTTTGTGCCGCCGTGCGTCAAAGTATAAATTTGATGCCCGAGCGGCGCAAAGAAATGGCGTTACATTTTTTTATGCAAAACTGCATCAGCGCAGTTTTGCGTCAAAAAGTATAAATATGGCCCAATATGTTTTTGAGCTCTATTGTTAGGCACACTTATCAGCGGCGAAAATATCTGTCAGCATGCCGACAAGATAGCTCAGTGAAATGAAAGTTTGTCGCCTGACGAAACTGGCCATTTCCCTCATCTATCTAAAAAAAAGTAACCTGGTGACTCTGGCCAGCAAACGTTTTGATATGTGATCTGTGTCTGTGGGAGGCACCTTTTTTGAGGGGTGCCTGGGCCTATATCCACACTCAATCAGGCCCTGCATAATGATAGGTGAACCGAGGAACCAGCATTGAAAATGCAACGGGACAGGGAAAACTGCCTCGCGAGGCGGGAAGACTTACTACAACTTTGCACCATGTGTGCTGCTTTCCATGTTCCATACATAAAGAAGAAGGTTGTTATTTATACCACTACAGAGCAGGCTCTGATTTAATGAATTGCAAATAGACTGGACAAGGGCTTGCCATAAACGCCGTAGTGCTTTAAATGTTAAGCCACAAACTTCATGTGTACAGGTACCATTGATCAGTGTGCGCGTGTGTGGTAACTCTCCCAAGCTCATTGCCCACCTTCTCCACCTCCACTCTCCCAGCCCTCGCATCCGAGTCAGCTTGCAATGCTAAGGAAAACCCCTCAGCTAAACATGTAATTATTCTGCACCGGATCAAATCAGTTTATCAACTAAATTAATTTTTATTTTTTTATGTCTGTGCAGCCTGTGGAGAATCACACAATTTTTTTAGAATGTGTTTGCTCCCATCAGTGGGATAATATTTACATCCAGCACTGCTGCTCACAGTACTTCCTGTGCAGGCAGCTCACTGATAAAACACGCTATCTATCCATGGAATTCTCGGTTGCGTGTACTGTGAGGAGAGCGGTAAAGGTAAACTAAGCTGCCACATCACATCTTTTGGTGGAAAGTGCACCATTTGAACAACACTCCTCAGAAATTAGAGACTGTGTTTTCTGAAAGCACGTTGTACCTAACGCTGCCTGTTCCTGCGAATTGTTATGTCCTGCCACAGGAGGCGGGGCTCTTGTCCTGAGGCCACCAACTGTGTAGACTTGAACTGATGCCATGTCAGTCACAACATTGATCACTTATAATGGTATGACTAATGACATGAAACCACCCTTTTAAAAACTTTTTATGCTGATTCACAGGAAACGTACAAAAAACATTTTTGGCCTCTAGTGGGGTCCCCTTGAGACCCTAACGCCAGCCCTAGGGAGTCAGGGTTTTCTTTCCGTGCCCCCTTTTCTTTTTTTATGTTTTTTTTTTGTTTGAAGCTTGGCTGAAGTCCAGTCCCATAATGGGTGCCAACATAAAGGGCACTTTCTGGAGCAAGGGCTACCTTTCTGCTAAATTGCGTGTATTTCTATCTAGCAGTTTGGGATGTAGTCGTGTCTAAAATCTCTACGGAAATGAACATAAGAAACGCACTTTCTTTGACCCCTCCCTTTTCTTGTACCCCACTTAACGGATCACCCCAAAACTTTCCATGTACAACAAAAGCTTAGAGGACACTTTTTTTTGGAAAATCTAACGAAGATTTTTCCAATGGTGCCAAAGACATAGCGAAGGCAAAAAACGCTTTTTCTATGGAAACTAAGGCCCTCATTATGAACATGGCGGTAAACACCACACCACTGGCAGTGGCAGTAACAATTGCTAACAGACGTGCGTTCCGAACCGCCAAATAATGAACCAACTGAAACACAGGCATCCTGAAAACCACTTACCGCCAGCAGAGGAGTGCCGACAACGACGGCAGAGCCCACCCACAGGCCGCCTGTTAGAAATGGGGTCTTTGGTTGACAGTCAGGTTACTCCCTGTTCAAGTAAGGACCCTCACTCTAGTCAGGGTAAAAGAGAATCACCCTCAGCTAACCCCTGCTTACCCCCTTGGTAGTTTGGCAGAGCAGTAGGCCTAACTTCAGAGTGCTAGGTGTAAAGTATTTGTACCAATACACACAGTAACTTAATGAAAACACTACAAAATGACACAACACCAGTTTAGAAAAATAGGAAATATTTATCTAAACAAAACAAGACCAAAACAACAAAAATCCACAATACACCAGTCAAGTTATCATAAAAAAATCAAAAAGAGTCTTTAAGTAGTTTTAAACACACAATAACGCTGTCAGCGTGTAAAAGTACCTTGGGTGCATCACAAATAACCCTGCATGGGCGAGTGCACGTCAAAAAGGGCTTGTGATGCATTGATTCCACTTCACGAGCGGGACCTTGCATCGTTTCTCCTCTCGCTGGGTCGGGCGCGTCGTTTCTTCTCTCCACAGGAGAGCGATGCGTCGATACGGTGAGCACTCTCGGGCAGGCCTGCCGTTGTTTTTCCACGCACAGGGGTACTTGAGTCGGAAATCCAGGCACACGATGATCCGAAAACTCCGCAGCTCGGGTTGTGATCTCCCAGCCTCCGTCAGCGATGCTGTGCATCGTTTCTCCTGCTCCGTGCGTCGATTCTTCGGTCTCGTTTTCTGCGAGTGTCGTTTCTCAGCTGCGCAGCCGGTGGCGCATCGTTTCTTCAGCCACAGATCAGAGTTGCGTTGATCGTTTCCCCGCACGGCGCTCTGTGCATAGATTTCCATAGATTTCCTTGTCTTTAGGCTGCCAGCTTCTCCTTTCAGGGTCCCAGGAACTGGATGGGCACCACAGGGCAGAGTAAGAGTCTCTCCAGAGACTCCAGGTGCTGGCAGAGAGAAGTCTTTGCTGTCCCTTAGACTTCAAACAACAAGAGGCGAGCTCTAAATCAAGCCCTTGGAGATTTCTTCTCAAGATGGAAGGCACACAAAGTCCAGTCTTTGCCCTTTGCAAATGCAGGATAGCTCCACAAAGCACAGTAACAGGCAGGGCAGCTCTTCTTCCTCAGCTCTTCAGCTCTTCTCCAGGCAGAGGTTCCTCTTGTTTCCAGAAGTGTTTCTAAAGTCTGTGGTTTTGGGTGCCCTTCTTATAGCAAATTTCTCCTTTGAACTAGGCCTACTTCAAAGTAAAGTCTCTTTTGAATGGGAAATCCTGTCTTGCACAGGCCAGGCCCCAGACACTCACCAGGGGGTCTGAGACTGCATTGTGTGAGGACAGGCACAGCCCTTTCAGGTGTAAGTGACCACTCCTCCTCTCCCTCCTAGCACAGATGGCTCATCAGGAAATGCTGACTACACCCCAGCTCCCTTTATGTCACTGTCTAGTGTGAGGTGCAACCAGCCCAACTTTCAAACTGACCCAGACAGGGAATCCACAAACAGGCAGAGTCACAAAAATGGTATAGGCAAGAAAATGTTCATCTTCTAAAAGTGGCATTTTCAAACACACAGGGGGTCATTACGAACCTGGCGGCCGGCGGTAAGTTGGCGGTAACACCGCCAATAGGCTGGCGGTGTTCCGCCAGCAATTATGATCGTGGCGGAAAAGCCACGCCCATACCGCCGGCCCCTCCACTTTCCCGCCAGGTTTCCGCCTGGCGGGCACAAGCACCGCTGCCCTGGGGATTATGAGTCCGCGACCGCCAGCCTGTCCGTGGCAGTAAACACCGCCATTGAAAGGCTGGCGGTAAGGGGACTTGGGGTGCCCCTGGGGGCCCCTGTACTGCCCATGCACTTGGCATGGGCAGTGCAGGGGCCCCCAGGCATAGCCCCGTCGCGCATTTCACTGCCCGAATTTCAGGCAGTGAAAAGCGCAACGGGTCCTACTGCACCCGTTGCACATCAGCATTGCCGCCGGCTCTATTACGAGCCGGCAGCAATGTTGATGTGACATTTCCGCTGGGCCAGCGGAC
This sequence comes from Pleurodeles waltl, assembly GCF_031143425.1. Taxonomy (NCBI): domain Eukaryota; kingdom Metazoa; phylum Chordata; class Amphibia; order Caudata; family Salamandridae; genus Pleurodeles; species Pleurodeles waltl. The sequence goes on from NC_090437.1 coordinate 906,016,907, forward strand.
GGTAACACTGTTACCGTCCGCTGGCCCAGCGGAAATGTCATAATAGGGAGCCAGGAATACCGCCGGCAATGGCGGTATTCTGTCTCCCGCGGCCTCGGCGGTCTTATTGCAAGACCGCCGAGGTCGTAATGACCCCCACAATCTTAAAATCAACTTTACTAACAGATGTGTTTTTAAATTGTGATCTCAGAGACCCCAAACACCAAATGTCCTTCCGCTCCCAAAGGGAATCTACACTTTAATCAGCTTTAAAGGTAGCCCCCATGTTAACCTATGAGAGGGACAGGCCTTGCAACAGTGAAAAATGAATTTAGCAATATTTCACTGTCAGGACATATAAAACACATTACTATGGGGGTCATTACGACCCTGGCGGCCGGCGGTAAGTTGGCGGTAACACCGCCAACAGGCTGGCGGTGTTCCGCCAGCAATTATGACCGTGGCGGAAAAGCCACGGCCATACCGCCGGCCCCTCCACTTTCCCGCCAGGTTTCCGCCTGGCGGTCATCAGCCTGTCCATGGTGGTAAACACCGCCATTGAAAGGCTGGCAGTAAGGGGACTTGGGGTGCCCCTGGGAGCGCCTGCACTGCCCATGCACTTGGCATGGGCAGTGCAGGGGCCCCCAGGCATAGCCCCGTCGCGCATTTCACTGCCCGAATTTCGGGCAGTGAAATGCGCGACTGGTGCTACTGCACCCGCTGCACATCAGCATTGCCGCCGGCTCTATTACGAGCCGGCAGCAATGTTGATGTGACATTTCCGCTGGGCCAGCGGATGGTAACACTGTTACCGTCTGCTGGCCCAGCGGAAATGTCATAATAGGGAGCCAGGAATACCGCCGGCAATGGCGGTATTCTGTCTCCCGCGGCCCCGGCGGTCTTATTGCAAGACCGTCGAGGTCGTAATGATCCCCAATATGTCCTACCTTAACCATACACTGCACCCTGCCCTTGGGGCTACCTAGGGCCTACCTTAGGAGTGCCTGACGTGTAAGAAAAGGGAAGGTTTAGGCCTGGCAAGTGGGTACACTTGTCAAGTCGAATTTACAGTTAAAACTGCACACACAGACAATGCAATGGCAGGTCTGAGACATGATTACAGAGCTACTTATGTGGGTGGCACAACCAGTGCTGCAGGTCCACTAGTGCACTGTACTAGGGACTTATTAATAAATCAAATATGCCAATCATGGATAAGCCAAGTACATACACATTTTGTAAAGGAGAACTTGCACTTTAGCACTGGTTAGCAGTGGTAAAGTGCCCAGAGTAACAAAAACAGTAAAATCAGAGTCCAGCACATATCAACAACCTGGGGAACAGAGGCAAAAAGTTAAGGGAGACCACGCCAAGGATGAAAAGTCTAACACCGCCCATCAAATAATGAAGAACTAGACCGCTGTGAGTTCTGGTGCGGGAACCACTGCCATGCAAAGCCAGGCGGAAATGAAACAAATATAAGGAAACACTCACCGAAGGCCCACACAACACGCTGAAGCAGGCATGGAGAGGGAGTTTCAGATCATGCCAGACCTGCTCCTTACCATATACCTCCACGACCAAGATCTCCGACGAAGACGATGACGGTAAGTATCGCAATCTACTGCACCAGGGAAGAAGGGGCACAGTTATATACCCACCCACTCCACCCACCCTGCAGCGCTCCCACAACCCCTCACAGCAGCACAAGCCGTACACCCCACAGCAAGAGGTACTTATCCGACACAAGGCAAATCCAACCTATCCAAAGTACATACATGTGCCCCACACCCACAACAATGAAACGAGAGACCACAGATCCAGAGTTTGCCTAAAACAACACAGGCCACACATTAACCTTTATTATGCTCACTGAGCAACAGAAGTGCTCAGAAGGCCAATGGCCATTCCAAATGGAAAGAAGTCCGATGGGCCAGAATGGCCACACCTTGACTCCCACAAGTGCTACGGTGCTTCACCTCGTAGGGACAATAATGGGTCATCCAGTCACCTCAGGGAACAGGGGCAGGTGGTGCTGGGGATTTACGACTTGGGGGGCTTAGACTTACATTTGGAAGGTGGAGGGGGTTTTGGTTTGCCCTTGGAAGGTGGGGGAGTAGCTTGGACTGGGGGTGGCAGATGGACCTGGTTCAGCGCGGATCTTCTTCCTCTCTGGGGAAGGGGCATGGGAATGGGAAGGGCAGACAAGGGCATGCTGTGATGTGGGAGGAGTGGAAAGGGCAAGGAGGTGAGCACTTTTAGGGACGAGAAGGGGTGGGCCAGTGGGTTGGAATAGGTCAACATGGGAGAGGAAAGGTTTCTTAGGTGCAATTGGGGTGGACCTGGAGGAAGGCATGGGAGTGGAGGTAGAGGGAGTGGTTGTGACAGGTGTAGGTGTGCGTGACGTGGCTGCAGGTGACTGGACAGTATGCTAAGGTGTGGTGGATGTGTGATGGGTGGGTGTTTTGGTGCATTTGAGTGTCTTTGGAGGAAGGGGAGGTGGACACAGTGGGACATGACAGGCTGTCAGTGTAACTGGATGTTGTCTGGGTGTCTTCAAGTCTGGTGAGCGTGCTGCATGTGATAACTAATGCGGAAGAGGTGGAAACACTGGGGGAAGTGGATGTTGGTGTGTGTGCATGTGTATATTTGCTGTGTGTATGCTTGTGGTGGGAGGTGTGGTGCTTGTGTTTTGAAGTGTCCTTCTTGTGTGTTGAGGTGTGTGCCTGCGTGTCAGATTGTGTGCTTTGAACAGGTGAAGGGAGTGGGGTGCTGGAAGGGGTAGAGGTGGTTGGAGGGGAAACGGAATGACCAGGGACACTAGCTGCCGTCCAAGAGGAGGCCAGAGCATGAAAAGATCTCTGTAGGCCAGGCACAGCACCGTGAATGCCATCCAGATAGGCATTGGTCTGCTGCACCTCTGATGCTTGCCTCTGGATGGCATTGACGATTGTTGTCTGCCCTACAGAGATGGTTGTCAGGAGGTCAATAGCCTCCTCCATGAGGGCAGCAGGGCTCACTGGGGCAGGGGATGAGGTGCCTGGGGCGAAGGAGACGCCCACCCTTCTGGGTGAGCGGGCACTGGCAACTCGGAGGGGAGCAAATGGGAGGGCAGTGATGGTATGGGGGTGGCAGAAGATGACACACTAGGGTCCGCCACTGCCAGGGAGCGCCCATCGGAGGAGGCATCAGAGTCACTACCTCCAGTGGTAGTTGCCTCCCCCATGGTACTCCCCTCGCCCTCCAACCCACTGGTCCCATTGGCATCAGACGACTCTGCCTCCGAGGATCCATGGGCCGGTGCCTCCCCACTCGCCGGTGCCTCAGCTCCCTCGCCAGATGATGCTGATGTACACAGACAACACAAGAAAACTGGGATGGGGAGACAAAACAGGAGAGACACTTGTAAATAGCTGAATGGAGGTTCACACATACACCCACCCAGAAAACCTTCCACCAGGCAGCACCTACCGCTATACACATGGCTATGCTCCTGACCAGTGTCCAGAACCCTGCTCTACAGCCATTCCCCAACTAACTTAAGGACCTGATGTACTGCAGACTTGACCCAAACACTCCTACTCCCCACGGAGGCCATTATGTAGATGGACATCCGTCATAGTCCGTGCCACTAGACAGCACAAATACGAACGCACACACACACACATCCATCAATGGCCCAAAATATGGTATATGTACTCACCCCCTTGTGACTGCTGTGCAGCCTTCAAGCGCCCATCCAGGTCCGGGTACGCCACCGCCAGGATGCGCTGCATAAGGGGGGGTCAGTGCCAGACAGGCACCCCTTCCTCGTTGGGAGGACTTCCCCAGCTGGGCCTCACAGATCTTCGTCATCCAGCGCCGCAGGTCCTCCCACCTCTTCCTGCAGTGGGTGCTCCGTCGGTTTTAGACCCCCAGCATCCGCACTTCCTTGGCAATGGCATGCCAAAGTGCCCTCTTCTGGTGGGCGCTGACCTACATGGGACACACAGAAAAGTAACACTGAGGTCAGACACTGGCCAATCATATACAGCTGGCTATACGTCAACTATGAGGCAGACATTTCAAACAGCCTAACAGCACACACACACGCAGAATGTCAGGAAGCCTGGACCATACAGTGTCACAGGTGCTCACATGTATGCAGCCAACACCCACCACTACACACATCCATGCCCCCCAATCCTCCTCCTCACCTAAACCTCTGGCCGACCATAGAGTTTGGCATACAGGGGCAGGACCCATCCACGAGCTTCTCCAATTCCTCGTTGGTGAAGGCCGGGGCCCTTTCTCATGCAACATGTGCCATTTCCATGACCAGAGGCAGGACACAGCAGTACATTCACTGAAGTACCTGCATGCACGAGATCAGGAAGTCAAGTAAGTTGCAGTGATGAGTTCGCGCACGCACCAAGGCGGTGTGCACCGTCACTGCCGGCAGCGATCATGATACACCAAGATTGCCCATTGACAACCATGTTAACCAATGAATTTGCACACAGCGGTAAACACCGCCTTACGCTATTACGTCAACCTCTAGCGGTATGAGGTCACTTACACCACAACACTTCTGGATTACAGGGGGCAGCCATTTTGGCCTTAACTACGCAGTTGTATAACCCTCATCTACACAATGCAGGCCCTATTGACACCTAAACACCCCTAGGCCGTAACAATATACATTACCTTACCTGACCAGTCCTGATATATCATTGTGGTCATGTTTCTGTTATGTCACACACACTAAGCATTAGTGTCGTCAACAATCATGCCTGCAGTGCTGAATGAAAAGCAATGTGTGCAGATGTATGTGTGTTCCTCACACGTGTTTTCAACTCCTCCTAGGTACAGACCCTTGTGGCGAGAAAGGGCCCCATTGGTTTACAGACCACTTGTTGATTTGCGGACCATGGTGGAGAGTCACATCATTATCAATTACAGACTCACTCGTGCAACTATTCATGAACTTTGTGCATTACTAGATCCAGCACTGACACCGGCAAATTGTAATCAGCGTGCCATCCCTACTGAAGTGCAGGTGCTCTCTGCACTCCATTTCCTGGCCACTGGCTCATTTCAAGTGACAGTGGGTCAAGATTCCTGGATGCATTTGTACAACACCTACAGTCCTATGTGACGTTTCCCCAAAGTGCTGACCTCCCTGCCATCAAGTCAGACTTGCCTTTGCCAACATACCCCATGAGATAGGTGCCATTTATGGCACCCACATAGCTATCATCTCCCAAAGAGTCAGTGAACAGGTGTACAGAAACAGGAAGAACTTTCATTCCATGAACATTCATTTGGTGTGTACTGCAGACAAGTACATCTCACATGTGAATGCCATGTTCCCTGGTTCAGTCTTTGATTCCTTTGTGCTGAGGAACAGTAGTGTGCCACACAAGATGGAACAACTACAAGAGGACAGAGGGTTGATAATAGGTAGGTGTTTCTGACACTTATTGCCACATAGCAGACAGCCAGGCTGTCTGCTTCTGAGGGTTGTCAATGAATGTCCTGTTTTGCACCTTTTTCTGGGTGATTCTGGCTATCCCAACTTGTGTTGGCTCCTGACACCAGTGAGGAATCCTGGAACAGATGCAGAGAGGAATTACAATGAGGCCCATGGACGTACTAGGAGGGTGATAGAGCGCACAATAGGTCTCCTGAAGGCTAGATTTTGCTGCCTACATATCTCTGGCGGTTCCCTGGCCTATGGGCCTGAAAAGGTGTGTTGAATATTGGTGGCCTGCTGCATGCTGCACAACGTGGCTGTGAGAAATTCTATCCCCCTCGTGGAGTAGGAGGGTGCTGTATATCCAGACCAGCTTCCTCAGAGAGGGGATGAGAGTGATGGTGATGATGATGAGGGGGAAGATGTACAGACCAGGACCCAATTGATACAACTCTACTTCCAGTAACTTTGTGGGACAATTGGATGAGATTGCTGTCTATGCATCATACAGTCAGTGTGCCTTGTCATCTAGGGGGGTGTTGGGTTAGTACTCATTGCCACTGTGACCAGGTCTGCATAGGACAGATTACAATATAGTATAAAAGTTCGACACATCTGAAGGCACAACAACACGTAAGGCGTGTGGTGCATTTCCTGTTACTCTATTAACAATAAAAGAGTTATCATACAGTTGCATCCATACTTCACTTTGTTTAAACTTAATTACAGGGGACAATGTAACAGGTGAAAATGTGTTTTATTTGGTGCAGGGACAAAATCATGCAGATTACAGTGATGGCCTATTACAGAGTGGCCTACTGGTGGTTGTCCAATATGGCAGCATGGTCGCAGCATTGTTGGCAGTAGTGGTAGGTCCATCATTGTTTACAAGAGTTTGTTGTTGTTTTCACACGGTTTAGTGGATGATTCAGTGGGACACTTGGAGGAAAGTTCTTGCCAGAGTCACTTCTTTGAGGGGGCCTTGTTCTTGGCAGGTGTTCCTGTGCCATAGCTGGGCCTGAGGGTCTGTTTGGGCACCTTGTGTTGGCCGGTACAGGTTGATGGATGTCACCTGTGTGTCCTGAGAGGGTGGTACATGCGCAGTTGCTGCTGATGCTGTTGTTGTCCGGTCTGTATCCTGGACTGTATTAGGGGCTTCCTGGACTGTGTGGGCCTCAGGCTGTGTTGGGACAAGGTGCGGCAGCACACCTGCTATGCTGGCCATTGTGGCATTGTGCAGTTTCCACTGCTCCTTGGCCTCTTGGTGGTGTGCAAGCTGCATCTTTTGACTCTGCTTCAGGGTAGATACTATCTGGGCCAATCTGTCCTGGGTATGGTGATTTGCTCCCAGGACCTCGGGGACCAAGTCATGGGCTGCAGCATCCATCCTGGGGCCTCCCCCCTGGGCCACTGATGCCCTCCCACTGGGCCTAGCTCCCTGTGCCTGTGTCGCCTGCACAGGTCTGGCGGTACCACTTGTACTGAGGCATCGTCTTCCTGCCTGTTGGTAGGGGGTGACTGTGGCCTCTGTACTTGTGTTCCACCAGTCTGTGGCCTGCATACACAGGTGTGGGGACGGTTGCCCACGGCTGATGTTGTTGGCTGGGTGGTAGGGGTGTCAGTGGTATCTTAGGTGGGGCTGCTGGATGGTGACAGTCCAGGACAGTCGCCGTCATTTTTTTAGACGGGAACGCCTTCCTTGCATCTCATTAACGCAAGGAAGGCGTTCACGCAAAAAAATGACGCTATTTGCCCATACTTTGGCGCTAGACGCGTCTAACGCCAAAGTATAAATATGGCGTTAGTCTTGCGCCGAATTTGCGTCGAAAAAAACAACGCTAATTCGGCGCAAACGGAGTATAAATATGCCCCTAAGGCCCGTATTTATACTTTTTGACGCTAAACTGCGCTAACGCAGTTTAGCATCAAAAAATTTTGCGCCGGCTAACGTCATTCTGAAGCGCCATGCGGGCGCCGTATTTATTGAATGGCGTTAGCCGGCACAAGCAGACCGGCGCTGCCTGGTGTGCTTGGAAAAAAACCACGTACACCAGGCAGCGCCGGCGTTGGGAAAAGTGGCGCTAGGGCGTCTTAAAAATGGTGCAAGTCAGGTTGACGCAAAAAATCACCTCCACCCGATTTGCGCCATTTTTAACGACGCCCAGATGCCATTTACATGACTCCTGTCTTAGTAAAGACAGGAGTCATGCCCCCTTGCCCAATGGCCATGCCCAGGGGACTAATGTCCCCTGGGCATGGTCATTGGGCATAGTGGCATGTAGAGGGGCACAAATAAGGCCCCCCTATGTCACCCAAAAAAAAATGTATACTTACCTGAACTTACCTGAATGTCCCTGGGATGGGTCCCTCCATCCTTGGGTGTCCTCCTGGGGTGGGCAAGGGTGGCAGGGGGGGTTCCTGGGGGCAGGGGAGGGCACCTGTGGGCTCATTTTGAGCCCACAGGCCCCTTAACGCCTACCCTGACACAGGCGTTAAAAAGTGGCGCAAATGCGGGAATTTTTGACCCGACCAATCCCGGGCGTGATTTTTGCCCGGGAGTATAAATACGACGCATTTGCGTCGCCGTCATTTTTTTAGACAGGAACGCCTTCCTTGCATCTCATTAACGCAAGGAAGGCGTTCACGCAAAAAAATGACGCTATTTGCCCATACTTTGGCGCTAGGCGCGTCTAACGCCAAAGTATAAATATGGTGTTAGTTTTGCGCCGAATTTGCGTAGAAAAAAACGACGCTAATTCGGCGCAAACGGAGTATAAATATGCCCCTAAGGCCCGTATTTATACTTTTTGACGCTAAACTGCGCTAACGCAGTTTAGCGTCAAAAAATTTTGCGCCGGCTAACGTCATTCTGAAGCGCCATGCGGGCGCCGTATTTATTGAATGGCGTTAGCCGGCGCAAGCAGACCGGCGCTGCCTGGTGTGCGTGGAAAAAAAACACGTACACCAGGCAGCGCCGGCGTTGGGAAAAGTGGCGCTAGGGCGTCTTAAAAATGGTGCAAGTCAGGTTGACGCAAAAAATCGCCTCCACCCGATTTGCGCCATTTTTAACGACGCCCAGACGCCATTTACATGACTCCTGTCTTAGTAAAGACAGGAGTCATGCCCCCTTGCCCAATGGCCATGCCCAGGGGACTTATGTCCCCTGGGCATGGTCATTGGGCATAGTGGCATGAAGGGGGGCACAAATAAGGCCCCCCTATGCCACCCAAAAAAAAAAAAAAAAAAAAAATGTATACTTACCTGAACTTACCTGAATGTCCCTGGGATGGGTCCCTCCATCCTTGGGTGTCCTCCTGGGGTGGGCAAGGGTGCCAGGGGGGGTCCCTGGGGGCAGGGGAGGGCACCTGTGGGTTCATTTTGAGCCCACAGGCCCCTTAACGCCTACCCTGACCCAGGCGTTAAAAAGTGGCGCAAATGCAGGGTTTTTTGACCCGACCACTCCCGGGCGTGATTTTTGGCCGGGAGTATAAATACGACGCATTTGCGTCGCCGTCATTTTTTTAGACGGGAACGCCTTCCTTGCATCTCATTAACGCAAGGAAGGCGTTCACGCAAAAAAATGACGCTATTTGCCCATACTTTGGCGCTAGACGCGTCTAACGCCAAAGTATAAATATGGCGTTAGTTTTGCGCCGAATTTGCGTCGAAAAAAACGACGCTAATTCGGCGCAAACGGAGTATAAATATGCCCCTAAATGTCTACCCTGCCAAAAAATAATAGAAGAGTCTATGAGGATTATTGAATTATTCCTCCACTGTAGGGAAACTGAGCGTCAGTGAGCCCTGGTAGAGACTATCACATGCAAATTCAGTTGCTCAACTTCACCTGAAGCTCAAAGAATTTGAAAATTAATGCAGCCTAACTAGTTAAGCAGTAATTGAGTCAGATCATAGTATTCATTTAATCTAATCTAAACGTGTAAGTATTCAATCAGCTACGAATCACACTTACCAAAAAGCTTCCTAATTCGTTATATGTTACACATTGAACAAGAGATTTATATGTGCATTGGTTTAAACTGTTAAACTCTGAGCGCTCAAGTAGTTGAATATATCTATGGAGTTTATCATTATCTTGAGCTTTATAAAAGCAAATGGTTAGTGAATCCTCACTTAAACTTTGGTAGGAGTAAAACAGAACTGTGACAATGACATAATTACCTAATGTAAATGTAAAAGCGGATGATTTATTTTACAAAAATAGATGATCAGGGGTTGTGTTTTTATTAAGAAAAGTATATTTACTATATTATATTGGTCTACAGCTAAATTGCATCAATTTAAAATTTGAGAAAATGACTCATGTTGGGCATGTAATGTGCCTAAATCTAACATTAGTCAAATGATGTTTGAATGTAGAATGATGGAAAGTTTTAAAAACAAGTCTTTGGTTATTGAGAGACAGATCAAGAGTTCAAGGAAATCATATGCATCAACTTATAAACAAGTTGATTTGATCAGATTGGAATGGACATTTTATCAGAATGGTGCTTCTGGTTTCAAAAGGTTGCATTTCAAGGCTTTAGAACGATTCAAGAGGCCTTTAAATGTACATTGGCTTCTTGATCCAATCTCTCTCTCTGGGCCTTGGAGAAATATTTATTGAAACGTATTGTACATATTTAAAATATTTGAGGGATCTTGTCGCCTTTTCTATGGATGTTTTCAGACTAATCAATATTGCTGCATTGTTCTTGTTTTCACACTGTCTATTACGAGCATTGTTTCAGTTTTACTTCCTCATTTGTCTGTCTGTTTGCTTGCTTATTTTGGTTTACTTACCTCTACCTTTCTGTACACTGTTTTAAAGTTTACACTGGTGACATTCATTATTATAATGGTATTGTCTGGTGATTATTCAAATGAATGTAGTATGGCTGACTTAGTGAACCGATGGTTTTCTAAGTTTCCTTTTAATTTGAGTACATGAACAAGCTGTAGAAACGCAACATTAGGGGAAAAAAAGAAAGGTTTCTGGGTGGAGTTTGGAAACTGTCTATTTTATTTGTTTTCTCAATATCTTGTTTGATCCCAAAGGAATAAAAGGTTTCGTAGGGAGCACATTACAGAAAATATTTAGTTTATCATCACATGTATTACCAAGTTTACACTCCAATGATGTTTGCTTTCAAAAAGGTTTCCCAACATATATACAGTCAAAAACGTACTTACAATCCTGTGACATTTTCAGAGCATCAAGTTACTCAGAGACACTTTCATACACACAATGCAAATGGTCACTGAACCGTTCCTACGAGCATCAATAGACTCCAGTTAATAAACTTCAATTAAAGACGCTTCAGCCAACACGTGCTTCGCAGCAATAAGAGCTGCTTCTTCAGGGCTGAAACTATAAAAACAGAGCAAAATATTGGAGTCAGTCTATTTACATTGGATCAATAAAAACAAAAACAAAAGCATATCAATGTTTATATTGCAGGTGTCGCATCATTGCAATATATTTTTTTTTAATTTCCCTAAGAGCATCCTCACCCGTGTTGCTGTGATCCACCAGTTGGTTAAACCTACACATCTACAACATATAGGGGGTTATTACAACTTTGGAGGAGGTGTTAATCCGTCCCAAAAGTGACGGTAAAGTGACGGATATACCACCAGCCGTATTACGAGTTCCATAGGATATAATGGACTCGTAATACGGCTGGTGGTATATCCGTCACTTTACCGTCACTTTTGGGACAGATTAACACCTCCTCCAAAGTTGTAATAACCCCCATATTGTCTAAATAATGATAATCTAATCACTATGTTACCTCTGGTTTTAAAATGATGCATACTTAATCACAATTTATTTGAGAATACACTTCTCCAGATTCCACCTTTCAGGCCTCTTTGATTCATTCATTCTAAAGGGCAAGTATGCGATCAAAGACTAAAGAGTCCCCCATGGTCTGCCAAGATATCTGCTCTATTAGTGATTCAAATATTAATCTAGCCCATGTCAAAAAATCCTAAGATCCCCATGTAAAGGCTCAAGACACACTCACCTGCCAATGCATGACACAAACACCAAACAGCTCCACTGTGACTTCAAATGAACCGATACTTATATGAACATCTGTATCATTCAAAAATCCTCCTACAATCAATATTATGGGGGTCATTACAACCTCGGCGGTCTGCATGGCAGACCGCCGAGGTTGCGGGCGCCAGAATACCGCCATTGCTGGCGGTATGTCTGGCTCCCTATTTTGACTTTTCCGCTGGGCCAGTGGACGGTAACAGAGTTACCGTCTGCTGGCTCAGCTGAAAAGTCACATCAACATTGCCGCCGGCTCGTAATTGAGCCGGCGGCAATGCTGATGTGCAGCGGGTGCAGTAGCACCCATCACGCATTTCACTGGCCGAAATTCGGGCAGTGAAATGCGCGACGGGGCTCTGCCTGTGGGCCCCTGCACTGCCCATGCCAAGTGCATGGGCAGTGCAGGGGCTCCCAGGGGCCCCCTGAGTCCCCTTACCGCCAGCCTCTTCCTGGCGGTGCAAACCGCCAGAAACAGGCTGGCGGTAGGGGAGTTATAATCCCCAGGGCAGCGCTGCTTGCAGCGCTGCCCTGGCGGATTATCACCGCTGGGGCTGAAATGGCGGTATACCGCCCGCCCTGGCGGTGCGACCGCGGCGCTACCGCTGCGGTCCAAATACGCCGGGAGGCACCGCCAGCCTGTTGGCGGTGCTCCCGTCATTTTGGCCCTGGCGGTCAATGACCGCCAGGGTCATAATGACCCCCTGTCTATTGGAAAAAAGAAAACAAATACTCTGCACTCCCAGTAGTACCATTCCTGGTCCCCATGTACAGGTCTCACACATTCCGTCTTCCCACCTCAACACACCTAGTTGTGTTAGGTTTGTGCTCTTGATTTCTTGTTTGTTAAGTTGTGTTTAGAATAGGGGTAGAATAATGGTAATGGACTCCAAAAGGAAAAGTAATATGTTTTTTGTAAGTAGTGGTTGTAGGAAAGTACCCTCTTTCTTTCCATGGTTAGCCCCATTTAGAGCCTGATGTCAGTGTGCTTGACTGTGTCTACTGGGATCCTGCTAATCAGGACCCCAGTAGTTATGCTCTCTCCCCTCTAAATTTGGTTGTTGCATACTGTTAACACAGTATTTCACTCACAATTGGCATCCTGGTGCCCCCTTATAAGTCCCTTGTACATGGTACATAGGTACCCAGGGCATTGGGATTCCAGGGGATCCCTATGGGATGCAGCAAATATTTTTCCACCCATAGGGAGCCCATGCACAGGCTTCTGCAGGACTGCCATTATAGGCTGCGTGAAAAGGTGCAAGCACCATTCCATTGCCATTTACACTGCACCAGGTCACTTATATGTCACCCCTGTGGCAGGCTCTCCAGCCCTGAGGGCAGGGTCCAAAGTACCTGTGTGTGAGGGCACCCCTGCACTAGCAGAGGTGCCCCCACAAACTCCAGGACCATTTTCCCAGACTTCGTGAGTGCAGGGACGCCATTTTACGAGTGTACTAGACATAGGTCACTACCTATGTCCAGCTACATGATAACTCTGAACAATGGAATGTTTGGTGTGAAACATGTTGGAATCATACCTCAAGGCTTTTGCAAGCATGGATTGTATGATTCCATGCACTCTGGGGGCTCCTTAGAGGACCCCCGTATTGCCATTTCAAGCATCTGAGGTTTTCCAGGCAGCCCCAGCTTCTGCCACCTCACAGGCAGGTTTCTGCCCTCCTGTTGCTTGAAAAGCTTGAGCCTAGGAAGGCAGAACAAAGGATTTCCTTTGGGCGAGGGGTGTTACACCCTCTCCCTTTCTAAATAGGTGTTACAGGCTTGGGAGGGGCAGCCTCCCCAAGCCGCTGGAAATGCTTTGAAGGGCACATTTGGTGCCCTCCGTGCCTAAACCAGTCTACACTGGTTCAGGGGCCTCCAGTCCCTGTTCTGGCGTGAAACTGGACTAAGGAAAGGGAAGTGACCACTCCCCTGTCCATCACCACTCCAGGGGTGCTGCTCAGTGCTCCTCCAGAGAGTTCCTGGGTTTTGCCATCTTGGATTCCAAGTTAGCAGGGAGCTATGGGAGCATATGAATAGCCAGTGCCAGCAGGTGATGTCAGAGCCCTCCCCTGATAGGTGCTTACCTGGTTAGGTGACCAATCACCATTTCAGGGCTATTTAGTGTCTCCCCTTTGGGTGGTTCTTCAGATTCTGATTGCAAGAGTCAAGCAGGAATCCTCTGCATCCTCCACTTCAACTTCTCACCGAAGGAACTGCATCTGGACCCTCCAGAAGCTCCTGCCAGCAAATACAACTGTTTCCCGGTTGTGCATCCTCTGAGGAAAGCCCATCTTCAGCCTGCACCAGAAGAGCATAGGAATCTCCCTTGGGTGAAGGAGTCACTCCCTGCTTCAGCAGGCACTGACTGCAACGACGAACGGCTGCGCGGATCCCCTCTCTTTCTGAGCAGCATGGATCCTGCATCATGGGTGGTAGATTGAAGTGGTCCTGACGTCCTACTCTTCAACTTTGGTGGAGGTAAGAGCCTGCCTTCCCATGCAAGACAGTACCCCAATGCACTTTGTGTTTTGCAGCTGCTAAGGCTTGTTGGCATCCTTCCACAAAGTTCTCCGTGCATCTTGCAGCAGCTCCGGCCCCACCACTCTATCCTGTGATGCATAGCTCCCTGTGTGGTTCTCCGGTGGCATGAGAGCCTTTGTTGTAGTACTTCATGGGCCTCTTTTGCACCTTCCGTGTTCCCTTGCTGTGGAACTCCTGTACACCCTTCCTGGTCTTCTGTGGGCTCTCTGAGTTGCTGAGAGCCCTCTCTGACTCCCACTCCTGGGTAGAGTCTGATTGGTCCTTCCTGGTCCCGGGCAGTGCCACTTTCTGCTAACTGAGAGCTTTGTGTGTGCCAAGGCTTGTCGATGGACTCCAGTGATGCAAACCAGACTGCAATCCTCCATCCGGCATGGGACATCACTTGCACCAACCAGGAACCAATCTTCATCTTCTTGGGTGAAATACTGACTGCTCTTCTTCACCTGTGGTTCTTCTTTTGCACCTTATGTAGGAGGCTGGCCTGGCTTGTAGTGGGTACCAGAGGTACTTACACCTTGTGCCATGTCCAGTTATCCCTTATTAGTGTAGAAGAGGTGTTTCTAGCAGCTTAGGCTGATAGAAGGTAGCTATGGCAAAGCAGCTTAGGCTAAACTAGGAGACATGTAAAGCTCCTACTATACCACTGGTGTCATATGCACAATATCATAAGAAAACACAATACACAGAAGTACTAAAAATAAAGATACTTTATTTTTATGACAATATGTCAAAAGTATCTCAGTGAGTACCCTCATTATGAGGATAAGTTATATACACAAGATATATGTACACAAACCAAAATTATGCAGGTAATAGCAAAAGGAAGTAATGCAACAATGTAAAGTTACAGTAGATTGCAATAGGAGCACATAGGTATAGGGGCAACACAAACCATATACTCCAAAAGTGGAATGCGAACCACGAATGGACCCCAAACCTATGTGAGCTTGTAGAGGATTGCTGGGACTGTAAGAAAACAGTGAGGGTTAGAAAAATAGCCCACCCAAGACCCTGAAAGGTAGGTGTAAAGTACACCTACTACCCCCAGAGAGCACAGAAGTCATGATAGGGGGATTCTGCAGGAAGAACAAACACCAGCAATGGAACAACAGTGGATTTCCGGACCTGAGTACCTGTAAGACAAGGGGACCAAGTCCAATAGTCGCGACAGTGTCGAGAGTGGGCAGGAGCCCAGGAAATGCCAGCTGAGGGTGCAAGGAAGCTGCCATCTGTTGGAAGAAGCTTGGAGTTCTGCAAGAACGAAGAGGACTAGGAACTTCCCCTTTGGAGGATGGATGTCCCACGTCGTGAAAAAGCTTGCAGAGGTGTTCCCACACAGAAAGACCACAAACAAGCCTTGTTAGCTGCAAGGGTCACTGTTAGGGTTTTTGGATGCTGCTGTGGCCCAGGAGGGACCAGGATGTTGCCACTTGGATGAGGAGACAGAGGGGGCGCCCAGCAAGTCAGGGAGCCATCACAAAAGCAGGCAGCACCCGCAAAAGTACCTGAACAGGCACTTAGAAGAAAAGTGAACCGTAGTCCACCCGAAGTCACAAAAGGGAGACCCACGACGCCGGAGGACAACTCGGAAGGTTGTGCACTGCAGATTAGAGTGTTGGGGACCCAGGCTTGGCTGTGCATGAAGGAAATCCTGGAAGAGTGCACAGGAGCCGGAGCAGCTGCAAATCACACTGTACCCAGCAATGCAGTCTAGCGTGGGGAGGCAAGGACTTACCTCCACCAAACTTGGACTGAAGAGTCACTGGACTGTGGGAGTCACTTGGACAGAGTTTCTGAGTTCCAGAGACCACGCAGAGACCACGCTTGTTGTGCTGAGAGGGGACCCAGAGGACCGGTGATGCAGTCTTTTGTTGCCTGCGGTTGCAGGGGGAAGATTCCGTCGACCCACGGGAGATTTCTTCAGAGCTCCTGGTGCAGGGAGGAGGCAGGCTATCCCCAGAGCATGCACCACATGGAAACAGTCGAGAAAGCCGGCAGGATGAAGCGATACAAGGTTGCTAGTAGTCGTCTTGCTACTTTGTTGCGGTTTTGCAGGTGTCCTGAGCAGTCAGCGGTCGATCCTTTGGCAAAAGGTGAAGAGGGAGATGCAGAGGAACTCTGGTGAGCTCTTGCATTCGTTATCTGGTGAGATCCCCAAAGCAGAGACCCTAAATAGCCAGAAAAGGAGGTTTGGCTACCTAGGAAGGAGGATTGGCTACCAAGAGAGGTAAGAGCCTATCAGAAGGAGCCTCTGACATCACCCGCTGGCACTGGCCACTCAGAGCAGTTCAGTGTGCCACAAACACCTCTGTTTCCAAGATGGCAGAGGTCTGGGACACACTTGAGGAGCTCTGGGCCCCTTTCCTTTGTCCAGTTTCGTGCCAGAGCAGGGCTGGGGGATCCCTGAACCGGTGTAGACTTGCTTATGCAGAGATGGGCACCATCTGTGCCCATCAAAGCATTTCCAGAGGCTGGGGGAGGCTACTCCTCTCAGCCTTCACACCTATTTCCAAAGGGAGAGGGTGTTACACCCTCTCTCAGAGGAAGTCCTTTGTTCTGCCTTCCTGGGCCAGGGCTGCCTGGACCCCAGGAGGGCAGAAACCTGTATGAGGGGTTGGCAGCAGCAGCGGCTGCAGTGGAGACCCCGGAAAGGCAGTTTGGTAGTACCCGGGTTCTATGCTAGAGACCCGGGGGATCATGGAATTGTCCCCCCAATGCCAGAATGGCATTGGGGTGACAATTCCATGATCTTAGACATGTTACATGGCCATGTTCGGAGTTACCATTGTGACGCTGTACATAGGTAGTGACCTATGTACAGTGCACGCGTGTAATGGTGTCCCCGCACTCACAAAGTCCGGGTAATTTGCCCTGAACGATGTGGGGGCACCTTGGCTAGTGCCAGGGTGGCCTCACACTAAGTTACTTTGCACCCAACCTTCACCAGGTGAAGGTTAGACATATAGGTGACTTATAAGTTACTTAAGTGCAGTGGTAAATGGCTGTGAAATACCGTGGACGTTATTTCACTCAGGCTGCATTCACAGGCCTGTGCAAGAATTATCAGAGCTCCCTATGGGTGGCAAAATAAATGATGCAGCCCATAGGGATCTCCTGGAACCCTAATACCCTGGGTACCTCAGTACCATATACTAGGGAGTTATATGGGTGTACCAGTATGCCAATGTGAATTGGTAAATTTAGTCACTAGCCTGTTAGGCATCACACAGGGAACACACACAGGGCACATACTTATGAGCACTGGGACCCTGCACTGGGGCCCTGCCTGGCAGGGTCCCAGTGACTCATAGACTAAAACAAAATATATACAGTGAAATATGGGGGTAACATGCCAGGCAAGATGGTACTTTCCTACACCTCACTCCGGGTTGGCAGGGGCTCCTGTTCTCCCTGGACTCTTCTGTGCTTCTTGGACTTGGTATCCTTCTTCCCTAGGTCCTCAGGCCCAGAAATTCACTGTTGGTGCCTTGCAGTCTCTTCTGGCAGAATTCTTCTTTTCTTTTCTGTTGTGTTCTGGGAAAGTTACTGTGTTTTACTCCTGCTTTCCTGGGCACTGGGGTGGGTTCTAGTACTTACCTTTGAGATTTTCTAGTACTCCCAGCTCCCCTCTACACACTACACATGCCTAGGTGGGTCTGACGTACCAAGGGGTAAATAACAACACGGGATTCTGCCGTCAAGTAGGTAAGTGTTGTTTATTATGTATTAAGTGGAATTGTTATTGTGGGTTTTCCTCTTTGCTCCTCCTGGTTTTTCTCTGGGGTTGCTGACCTGGTCCCTGGATCTTATTCTTCTCCTTGCTTCTCTTCGTCCCTCAGGTCTCCCGGGAAGCGCATGTGGAGAGAAGAAGAACAATATCGGTAAGTGATCTGTTTTGCTTGGTGTGGTTTCCTCCTTATCTATCTGTTTCTTCCTTTCACTCTTCGTACTTTCTTTCTTGGTCTCTGACTTTTCTTACATTCTGTGCTTTCCTGGTCTGTTGGTCTCTTCTTTTCCTTTCCCTTCCTGTCAGAGGCTGTCCTTATTCCTCTTTCTTCCTGTACGGGTGCTTCTGTCGCCCTATTGTCTATCTTTTTATACTTTCCTTTGTTTTGACTTGTGTGGCTTTGTCGCTTGTTTTATCACATATGTGCTTTCCCCTAAAATCCCCACTCCCCATCAGTGGACAGTAACCACCCCAGTGCTCGCCCCTCTTTGACCTTCCGTTCTCCAGTCTTCCGCCCCAACCCCCTTGTTCCTCAATACCCACTCCTCCCTTTCTCCCTTCCCTCAATGCGGTACTTCAACACACCTGGATGAGCCACGCTTCTCCAGAAGTGTGGCAGGATTCTGCGCTCCACTTCCCAGGATTGACGAGGTACTCAGACCTCTGTCTGCCGCTTCGTCTTCCTCTTCTTCCCAGCTGGGGAGAAGCCGCTCTCCAGCCTCCAAGCTCCTCTGGCCGTGGGTAGTCTCCTTGTCTTCCTCTTGTTCCTTGTTTCCTGCGTCTCGTCCCTCCTCGTCTCTGTATCCTCGCTCGTCCACCTCCTCGTCTCCCTGTTCTGCCGACCTTCTTGGCCCTTCCTCCTTCCCGCATCGAGCCGGCATTCCGCTTCTAATTGGTGGCTGCCCCGTGGTGTTCCTGTACACCACAGGCAGCGGCAGAACAAGTCGATCTTGTGTGCGGGCGAGTTCTGGCCAGCCCGTCACATACACTCCCCTAGAGAACAGCTGATAGAGATGCTCGGCCGCTGGATATCGGGATAGACAGTCAGCATTCATCATTTGGTTACCCGGGGAGTGTTGTATCTGAAAGGAGAAAGTCTGTAGTGAGAGGAACCATCGCAGGACACGGGAATTAGTATCCTTGTTGTAAGCGAGCCAAGTGAGGGGAGCATGATCGGTTATTAGAGTAAAGGTCCTGCCTGTTGAGATAGTATCTTAGAGACTCCACTGCCCATTTAATGGCCAAGCATTCTTTTTCTATTGTGGGATAATGTTGTTCCCTCAGGAGGAGCTTCCGGCTGATATACAAAATGGGGTGCTGGGTCCCATCAAATTGTGTCTGGGAAAGCACTGCTCCAGGACCTACATCGGAGGTGTCAGTTTGCAAAATAAAAGGCTTCTGAAAATCCGGACAACACAATACAGGTCCAGATGTCAGTGTTGTCTTCAGTTGTTCAAAGCTCTGACGTTCTGCCTGAGAGAGAGGGGGAAGGGTGTTGGGACATGACTTCCGTAGAAGGTTAGTAAGTGGTTCTGCTAGCGTGGAAAATTGTGGAATGAAACGTCTATAATAACCTACTAGACTGAGGAAGGCTCTAATATCTTTCTGCTTCCGTGGAAAGGGTATTGTCATGATGGCCTCTATTTTCTCTACCTGTGGTCTGACCTGACCTTCCCCCAAGACATAGCCCAAATATTTGAAACTGGTATGTCCCAATCTGCATTTCTCTGGATTTGCCGTTAGATTAGCTGTTCTTAATGCCTGCAAAATGTCGCCTAAATGCTTCATGTGTTCTTCCTAGGTCATACTGTATATAACAATGTCATCAAGATATGCTGCTGCATATTGATGATATGGACGGAGGATCCTGTCTATGAGTCTCTGGAATGTGGCTAGTGCCCCATGAAGCCCAAACGGAAGGACCGTGAATTGATAGAGTCCAGATGGTGTTGCGAAGGCAGTATTTTCTTTGTCTTGTGTTCTTAAGGGTATTTGCCAATATCCTTTTGTCAGGTCCAATGTGGACATATATTGGGCTTGGCCTAGTCTCTCCAGGAGTTCATCAATACGTGGCATGGGGTACGCATCAAAGTGTGTCAGGTCGTTGACCCGTCTGTAATCCACACAGAAACGGGTGCTTCTGTCAGGTTTGGGTACTAGTACGACAGGGGAACACCAGGGACTAGCTGACGGTTCAATTATGCCAGCTTCTAGCATGGACTGGACTTCCTGTTCTATTACTTCTTTTTTGGCTTCTGGGATACGATATGGTCGCTGTCGGGAGACTCTGTCTATTTTTGCCGAATGAGGTGTTGCACTAAGTTCGTTCGACCTGGACTCTTGCAGAAGACATCTCGGTTCTCCTCTATCAACTTAGTGAGTTGACTACGATAGGGTTCTGTGAGTGCTGGATTTATATGAGGGGACGGAGTCCCACAGGGGTTTCCTGAAGGAAGGAAAAGGTAGGGGATCTCCTCCGTGGTCTCATGTGTGATATACCAAACGGGCTGGTCACTCGAGGGTTCCTGACATTTCTTAAGGAGATTTATGTGGTATATTTGCTCTCTTCCTAGTCCTTGTGGAATGGCTAGTTTATAGGTGGTGGGATTGATTTGTTCAAAAACATCATATGGTCTCTGCCACCGGGCCAACAGTTTAGTCTCACAACTAGGTAGCAAGACTAACGCCTTGTCTCCTACCTTCAAACTACGATAAACACTTTTAGTGTCATACAAGTGTTTCTGTTTTATCTGGGCATCTCGTAGGGTGGTGTGGGCCTCTTCCCACACCGTATGGAGGTTGTCTCTTAATTCATGGGTGAACGTTGAAAGATCTTTTACTTCTTCCTCAGTTTCTTCCCAATGTTCGGCTAACATTTCTAGCAGAGTACGAGGTTGTTGCCGAACAATAACTCGAAGGGGCTATGTCCCGTGGATGCCTGAACATGGGTGCGTATGGCGTATAATACTAGAGGTAGTTTCTTCTCCCAATCTTTTCCCGCCTCTGAAATGCTTTTTCTGAGGAGGGATTTAATTGTTCTATTATACCTCTCTACTAATCCATCTGTTTGTGGGTGATAAACAGATGTCCTAATTTGTTTTACCCCGAGTAATCGGCTCACCTCTGTCATGAGTCTGGACATGAATGGGGTCCCTTGATTGGTAAGTATTTCTTTAGGAAATCCTACCCTGGAGAAGAATTCTATCATTGCTTGCGCAATGGCTTTTGTGTGCATGCTGGGAATGGGGATTGCTTCCGGATACCGAGTGGCGTAGTCCACCAATACCAAAACGTATTGTCGTCCCCTTATTGAAGGTTTGAGTGGTCCGATAATATCCATACCTGCTCTGGTAAATGGGGTGTGTATGATAGGAAGGGGTTGGAGAGGAGCTGGTCGATGTGAAGAGGGGTTAAAGATTTGGCACTTTGGACATTCTGAGCAATGCTTACGTATCTCCCCAAACACTCCAGGCCAATAGAAGCGCCATAGTACTGCTTCCTCCGTCTTTTCCCTTCCAAGATGACCTTCTCCATTATCCCCATGCGCTAGGTATAAGACCTTCTGTCTATGACTCCTGGGGACAACTAATTGTACAGCTTTCCCTCCCGCTGTGGTGGGTCTTCTATACAGTAGGTTGTTTTGTATAATGAACCTGGGACCTACCACATGATCTTCCGGATTCAAAGCTTGATTCCACGCATGTTTCAGGGAGGGGTCATCGTGCTGACTCTGCCGGAAATCTCCCGTAATGGTACAAACAGTACTGGCAGCTTCTGGGATGTCGAACGTTGGGGCCTTCTGAGACTAGGTATAATTTTGCCGCTGTTCCTTTTTTGCTTCCTACTGAGGGTGACTCTGGGTTTTCGGCTCTCCTCCTCACCTGCTCCAAGAGGTACCTCCTCCCACCAAGTCCTAAGGACATGTTCCTGTCCTGCTTTGGTTAAAAGGGAGGGGAGATCCTCATAGTCAGTCCCGAGGATGATATCCTCGCCTAGATGGGGAAGTACTCCCACCCGTCTTGTCTCATTAGTTCCTATCCAATTTAGGCGTACAGTGGCTACTGGATAATAACGTTGATCCCCATGTACGCATGCAATTAATACCTGTGCCTGCGGATCCCCTTGACCTGGCACTACTAACTTCTGTCTGATTACGCTCTGACTACACCCAGAGTCTACTAAAGCTGTTCTTTCAATGTCATTGATGAGAATAGTAAGGGTATATGTCGGTCTTTCCCCTCCGGACCAGAACACCCGCCCTCTCATTAACCCGATTTCCATGGGCTCCTCAGGGTCTTTTTTTAGTGGGCAATGTCTAGCGATATGGCCCCATTCGGAGCAATGGTAGCACTGGGGTCCTGCGTTCGGATAGCTGGGAGTCGCAGAAGAGAGAAGAAGAACAATATCGGTAAGTGATTTGTTTCGCTTGGTGTGGTTTCCTCTTTATCTATCTGTATCATCCTTTCACTCTTTGTACTT
This sequence comes from Pleurodeles waltl, assembly GCF_031143425.1. Classification (NCBI taxonomy): domain Eukaryota; kingdom Metazoa; phylum Chordata; class Amphibia; order Caudata; family Salamandridae; genus Pleurodeles; species Pleurodeles waltl. Next base: position 906,039,152 of record NC_090437.1, read on the forward strand.
TTTTTCTTGGTCTCTGACTTTTCTTACATTCTGTGCTTTCCTGGTCTGTTGGTCTCTTCTTTACCTTTCCCTTCCTGTCAGAGGCTGTCCTTATTCCTCTCCTGTCTTCCTCTTTCTTCCTGTACGCGTGCTTCTGTGGCCCTATTGTCTATCTTTTTATATTTTCCTTTGTTTTGACTTGTGTGGCTTTGTCGCTTGTTTTATCTCATATGTGCTTTCCCCTAAAATCCCCACTCCCCACCAGTGGACAGTAACCAGTGCTCGCCCCTCTTTGCCCTTCCGTTCTCCAATCTTCCGCCCCAACCCCCTTGTTTCTCAATACCTACTCCTCCCTTTCTCCCTTCCCTCAATGCGGTAGTTCAACACACCTGGATAAGCCACGCTTCTTCAGAAATGTGGCAGGATTCTGTGCTCTGCCTCCCAGGATCGACGAGGTACTCAGACCTCTGTCTGCCACTTCATCTTCCTCTTCTCCCCCGTTGGGGAGAAGCCGCTCTCCAGCCTCCAAGCTCCTCTGGCCGTGGGTAGTCTCCTCGTCTTCCTCTCGCTCCTTGTTTCCTGCGTCTCATCCCTCCTCGCCTCCGTCTACTCGCTCGTCCACCTCCTCGTCTCCCTGTTCTGCCGACGCCGACCTTCTTGTCCCCCCTCCTTCCCGCGTCGAGCCGGCATCCCGCTTCCCATTGGTGGCTGCCCCGTGGTGTTCCTATACACCACAGGCAGCGGCAGCACATGTCGATCTTGTTTGCGGGCGGGTTCCAGCCAGCCCGTCACAGTGGGAAACCAACATTCATATTCCACTTATTTAGTATATGGTTTGTGTTCCCCATATGCCTATTTCTAACTATTGTGACTTTCACAAATAGCACTGTTTTCTAGCGTTTTATGCCTATTTCTGCATACTAGCGTATATAATTTGTGCATTACTTACCTTCTAAGACAGTATAGTTTCTATGGTATTTTTGGTATTTGTGTCACCAAAATAAAGGGCCAGATGTATCAAGCGATTTTGCATTCGCAAATGGTGCGAATCGCAAAATTCGGCCGTTTGCGAATGCAAAAATGCCTTTCAGAATGTATGAAAGGCATTCGCAGTGCAATTTTAGGGAATCGCTAAAATAGCGATTCCTTAAAATTGCGACCCCATTTAGAGAATCACAAATTGCGATTCTTTAAATAGGAAATCACAAATAAGGAATCCTTATTTGTGATTTCTTAAGCACATGTATCAAGCATTTCCTAAATGCGAATTGGGCATTTAGGAAATGCAATTACCACCAACAAAAGTTTGGTGGTAACCATGTGCAAATTTTAAAAATGCATTTTAAATGCATTTTTAAAATTGACATGGAGCGCACACATGCCCCTAGGGCATGTGTGTGCTTCACATGTCCGTAAAAATATTTTTGGGGTGCAGCAGAGGGGGCCTTAGGCCCCCAGCACCATGGGATTTGCATTTCCTAAATTGTGAATTCCTAACTGGAATTCGCAATTTAGGAAATGCAAAAACATTCGCAACAGGCCCATAGGTGCAAATGTAGTCGGATTCTCTATTTGCGATTCGGTAATAGCATTCACGAATTTTAAGAAATCGCTATTACCGAATCGCTAAATTCATACATACCATTTTGCATTTCTTAAATAGCGATTTCTTAAAATTCGCTATTTAGGAAATGCAATTTCGTTTTTTGATACATCTGGCCCAAAGTGACTTTATTTTTGTTTTCTTTCATGTGTGAGTACTGTGTGACTACAGTGGTATTGCATGAGCATTGCATGTCTCCTAGATAAGCATTTGCTGCTTATCCACAGCTACCTCTAGAGAGCCACTGCCTACACTACACTAATAAGGGATAACTGGACCTGGTATAAGGTGTAAGTACCATTGGTACCTACTACAAACTAGGCCAGCCTTCTACAGTGGTCGTGTGTGCCTCTTAGTTGGGTGATTGATATCCTTAGATTATTTTTGATACCTTTGAGCAATATTGACTTTTAAGCAATTATTCAAAATGTTGTTTTAAATTAAAACTTATTTGATTCTTTAATCACTAACCTCTCGGGTGTAAGTTGTTGCCTTTGGGTAGTTTGTATTTGGAAGCTGCAGAGCCCACGTGAAAACATTTAGGGGCATATTTATACCCTATTTGTACCAAATTTGCATCATATTTTTACGCAATTTCAGCGCAAACCTAACTCCAAATTTATACTTTGGTGGTAGACCCGTCTAGCACCAAAGTTTTGGAGTTAAAGTAATTTTTTGCCTGCGGGAAACTACCTTGTGTCAATGAGAAGCAAGGTAGACATTCCCGGGTAAAAAATGACAATATGGCCTTAGCACCACATCCATCCCTCTGTGCTAAAATAAAGGGCGGAGGGAAAGGGGCCTTAAATAATGACACTAAGCTTGCTTAGCGTCATTATTTAATGCCTGGGTCAGGGCAGGCGTTAGGGGACCTGTGGTCCAATTTCTGTGGTCAGAGACCATAAAATGGGCCCACAGGTGCCCTTCCCTAGCACCAGGGACACTCCAACCCACACAAGAGGGACTCCAGAGGGTGGAGGACCTCATCCTCTTGTGAGTAATGTAAGTACAGGTAAGTATTTTTTTTTTTTAGGAAGTGCCATGGGGGGTCTAACTTGGTCTCCCCTACATGCCACTGGTCCAATGGCCATGCCCAGGGGACAAATGCTCCCTGGGCATGGCCATTGGGGTTGTGGGCATGACTCCTGTCTTTACCAATACAGGAGTCATGTCCATGGGGTTTGTACATCAAAGGATGATGCTAGTCTGGTTAGAGGCATTATTTATGCCTCTGTCCATACTAGCGTCATCCTTTGACACACAACCTCCTGTTCCCCCTAAGCATCCCCCACCAAGCTAGCATCCTTTTTTATGACGCTAGCAGGGCCTTACCGCTGGCTACCATAACTATGATGCTCAGTGTGCCTCTTGGGATGGCACTAGCCGGCAGTATACTTTTTCATGCAAAACTGCATTAGCACAGTTTTGTGTGAAAAAGTATAAATCAGGGCCACATTGAGCATATTGACTAAGGTCATAACCAACCCACAACAGGACAATTTATGATTAGTGTTCCTATTCATGGCTCGCTGATATGTCATGTATTTGGATGCAGAGCTTTAAATGGGCCAGCCCACTCTGTGTCTGAGACCTAGGAGTACTAAAAATGGACATTGAAAGGGGCCCCTCACCGGGCTTTATGTTTATGTCCTTAGCTTTTTTGTCATCAAAAACACTGATTGATTTCTGAACAAAGAAATGTAAAAGTGAATCCACATCAATCATTGTTTATATTTTGCATGTTTTACTTAGTTTTGTATTCCCTACGACTGTGAGCTATTTACAGGATGTTTTATGTCTGTATGTTTTTTCATCAAGCATACCACTCACGGATAGGGTATACTTTGAACTGAGGTGTTTATAACGGACCACGATTCAGTGCACTGGAGTTGAAGCTGAAGGCAGTTTGAGGTTTTCAGAGCATCTGTCAGTGGGTCAGAAGGTATTCAGAGCATGTGGTAATTCAATCTTTAGCCTCCCTGCAGAGCACATAGAACAAATGTCTCGTATTCTGGTTCCAATTGTGATTTTGGTGACTCCTCTGATTCCCTGTTCAGCATCTGATCACTCCCCTCTGTGCAGCACCACCTGTAGCTGCTGCTAATCGGACTGATTCTCAGTTTGAGGCTCACGCATCTGCCTGTGCCTCATCCCTGGAGGCCTATTGGCCATCTGTACCTCTCTGTGTCTGTCTCTTTGCTTTCTGTCATCTATTTTAATTCCTTTCTCTTTTTCTCCTTTTTCCACTTTTTTGTGCCTTTTTCTATCCCCACGCTCCGTCCCTGCCACTGCTGCCCCTGTGGACCCGTCCCCCCCTCCCGGTGAAGTGCTTTCCCACCCTCCCGTCCTCCCATCTCCTAGCTAACCAGACCTTCCCATCTCCCTTCCCATCTTAATAGCAGCCCCTGCGCAGTGTGAGGGTGGCTCTTCTGACCTCCTGGTCAGCATCTGATCGCTCCCTTCTGCTCAGATCCACCCATTGCTGCTGTTGCTGCTGCTGATTGGACTGGAGCCTGCCTGGCTCTCAGTTTGCGGCCCATCTGGCAAGCAAAAAAGTTTATGAATTAAACCCGGATCTGTGACTGGGGTGAATGTTTGATTTGTTCAGCATTCTGTCCATCTGTTGTTTTTGCATTTGTCACCCCAAGCGGGAAGGGTATGCCCAGACGTGCTTGCTATGCCACCAGGTTCAAGCTAGCCTGGCTGATGAAGGATGATACCCTGAAACTGGCCTCAGGATGCTTGTTTCTGGTCCAGGGAAGACCTGGCCTGGCAGTTCGGGCTGGACTGTTCCCATGGGGAACAGGGTCAAGACTGATTTGCATATGGCTGGGTCTGAATTGGAATGGCATGCCAAGCACAAAAAATGTATGGATTAAACCCAGATCTGTGACTGGGGGTAAATAATTGATTTGTTCGGCATTCCGTCCATCATCTGTTGTTTTTGCAATTGTCACCCCAAGTGGCAAGGGAATGCCCAGACGTGGGTCCCAGGTTCAAGCTAGCTTGGCTGATGAAGGGTGATACCATGAAAGCGGTCCCAGGATGCTTGTTTCTGGTCCAGGGAAGACCTGGCCTGGCAGTTCGGGCTGGACTGTTCCCATGGGGAACAGGGTCAAGACTGATTTGCATATGGCTGGGTCTGAACTGGAATGGCATGGCAAACAAAAAAATGTATGGATTAAACCCAGATCTGTGACTGGGGGGAAATGTTTGATTTGGTTGGCATTCCGTCCATCATCTGTTGTTTTTGCATTTGTCACCTCTACCCACAGGCACCTGCCCGCACCTCATCCCTGGTGGCCTAGTGGCCATCTGTACCTGTCTGTGTGTGTCTATTTGCTTTCTGTCATCTACTTTTTCTTCCTGGCTCTTTATCTCCTTTTTCTTCATTTTCCACTTTTTCTGTCCCTGCGCTCTGTCCCTGCTGCTGCTTCCCCTGCAGCCCTGCCCCCCTCCCGGTGAAGCACTTTCCCACCCTCCCACCTCCCAGCTGATGGGACCTTCCCTCCCCTTCTTAATAGCGGACGCTGCATGGCTGAGCCTCCGGCATGCCTAAGATGTTCCAAAAGCAAGCCCCTCAGCGCCTGTCCGTGCCTGGACCACACCCAACTCCATGAACCCCGTTCCTCTCATCATCTATCGTTACAATGCAAAGACCCTCCACGCACTGAACACAGGATGCTCCACCACCTGTCATCATGCATCACCCAGAGACACCCATGAATCCATCTACTGCTTCAACTGCTACTGCATCTTTACCCTACACCAAACGTCAGTCTCTCTCGCCACAGGACCATCGACCACCCACCCTGAGTACCTCAACTGCATCCTCCTCAACATACGCTCCCTCTACAAACACGCTGTAGAACTTTGGGACCTGCTAGACTCCACCCGCCCGGACATCTGCAAGAACTGGATCTCTCGGCCAGGCAGCAGCCTGACCATCACACACAAGTCCACCCTCCACCTGCCAACCAACTCAGAACACTTCCCCCTTGTGGAGCACCTCCATTTTCAGATCCACATCAACCCAAACTTCACCTTCCGCGGCACCCTCATCTCCAGGCCTCCCAGCCCAGCCTTCAGTGACTCCATTGTCGACATAATAGCACCCCATGGACTCGCCTCCACGAACTACCTTCTCCTCAGTGACCTCAACTATCACTTTGACAACTGCAATGACCACAACATTGCATCCCAGTTTGAGACCCTTACCACCATCGGCATCAAGCAACTGGTTACCTTGCCTACACACATCACCTGACACACACTTGATCCCATCTTTTCCGCCAGCAACAACAACACCTTCAGCCACACCTACACACTACACTGGACAGACCACCACTGCATACACTTCTCCATCACCATGCCTACCATCCACCTCAGCTCCCTCTGCTCCCCATGTAGGAAATGTAACCAGACACTGAGGAGCAACTCACCAGCACTCTCGGCAAGTCATCACCTTCTTTCACTATGGACTCAAACATCTTGGTACGGAACCTCTACAAGTGGATTTTTGAATAAGCCAACTCCCTAGGCCACCCAGAGCAACCTCAGGCAAACACAACCCCAAAAAAGTCAGCAGATTCTCCCCCGCACTCCAGGACTCCGGGAGCACCTGCAGACATCTAGAAAAAAGATGGAGGAACAGCAAGACCCCAGAGAACATCACAGCTTTCAAATCCACCATCAACTCTCACCACCACCTCATCAGATCCACCAGGAAAACCGCCCTGCAGGATAGTATCAACACCACTGCAAACAATACCAAAGAGCTCTTCACCATGGTTAACAAGTTCACCAAACCCCAATCAGAAGCTGCAAATATCCCTCCATCCCATGACCTGTGCGACAGACTAGCCACCAACTTCCATCTAAAAATCAAGGACATCTACGACAGCTTTGGACTATAAAACCCTCCGAACCCACCTGCAACCATCCATCCTGGATCCCCTGAACATCTGAAGATCCTACCCTGCTGGGCCCCCTTACCACAGATGAGACCTGCTCCATCATGAATAGCATCAAGACCTGGAGCCCCCACTGATCTCTGTCCCCACCACATCAACAAAGCCAACATCTCCATTGTTCCGGAGCTCTGCCACACCCTCAACTGCTCCTTGGACATGGCTACCTTCCCTGAAGACTGGAAGCATGCCAAAATCTGACCGCTAGTGAAAAAAACCACGGCCGACCCTCTTGGTCTCAAGAACTACTGCCCCATCTGTCTACTGCCTTCCCCAGCCAAGGTCATTGAAACGGCCATCAACGCACAGCTCTGCAAACACATTCATATCAACAACATCCTGGACATCTCCCAGTTGGGCTTCAGGAGCAACCACAGCAATAAGACCATCCTCCTCACTGCCACAGATGATATCCACTCACTCCTCGACGACGGCAAAACAGCAGCTCTCATACTACTGGGCCTCTTGACCACTTTTAATATGATTTCCTACCACGCCTTCTGCTCCAGACTCCACGCAGCTGGAATCCACGACAAGGCCCTACACTGGATACGCTCCTTCCTGACTGGCCAAACACAGAGAGTCAGACTCCCACCCTACCTGTCAGAACCTACAGAGCTCAGCTGTGGAGTACCCCAGGGTGTAAATCGTCAGAAGCCATGGACTGAACATTGTCTCCTAAGTGACGACACCCAGTTGATCATCTCGCTGACCGAAAACCCTACAACTGTCAAGATGAACTTCCACAATGGGATGCAAGCCTTTGCAGCCTGTATGAAGGAGAGCTGCCTCAAGCTCAACTCAGACAAGACCGAGATCCTCATCCTGGGACACTCCACATTCGCCTGGTATGACTCCTGGTGGCCAGAAAACCTCAGCACTCCCCCCACCCCAAAGAGCCACGCATGCAACCTTGGCTCCATCCTGGATTCATCTCTCACCATGACCCACCAAATCAACTCTGTGGCATCCTCTTGTTTCCACACACTCTGACTTCTCCAGAAAATCTTCAAATGGATGCCAAACGACTGCTGCAAGACTGTAATCCATGCCCTGGTCACCAGCAGGCTTGACTATGGCAACACCCTCTACACAAGCACCACCCAGAAGAATATGCATTACAGCACATCTAGGCCCAGATTTATACTTTTTGACACAAAATTGCGCAAACGCAGTTTTGCGTCAAAAAGTATAGTGCCAGCTTGCACTATTCCAGGATGCCAGCCGTACGCCAAATTTATTAAATGGCGCAATCCGGTGCAAAGGGTAGGCTAATGTCAAGGAAAGTGGCGTTAGCCGGGAAGGGGGTGGTGGTATGGGAGAAGCGGGTTTTGCACTAAAAGATTACGTTAGGCTGCTTTGAGTAAAAAAAATTACTCTAACAAGCCAAACGTCATTTCATTACACAAAACCTACCATACCACATAACTCCTGTCTCATATAAGACAGATGTCATGCCCACCACCCCAAAGTCCAGCACAGGGGACAAGTGTCCCCTGGACATGGCCATTGCAGCCAGTGCCTTGTAGGGGGGCCCATTACAGGGCACCCATTTGCACTTAAAATATATTAAACAAAATACTTACCTCTACTTACCCTACATACCTGGGATTGGGTCCCCAATCCTCCAGGGTCCCTCTGGTGTGGGTGTTCCTGGGGCATGGGGAAGGCACCTGTGGACTTATTCCATGGTGTTCCACCATGGAAAGGGGTCCACAGGTCCCCTAACACCTGCTTGACCAAGGCATTAAATAATGACGCTAAGCAAGCTTAGTAACATTATTTAGGCCCGCCTCCCTCCCCTGCACCATTTTTGCATGGGAGGATAAATAAGGTGCTAGGGCCTTAAAGTCATTTTTAGATGGGAATGCCCACCTTGCATCTCATTGACGCAAGGTGGAGTCACACATCCAAAAAATGACTTTAACTCCAATATTTTGACATTAGACTAGACTAGCGTCAAAATATAAATTTGGAATTAGGTTTGCACTTAATTAGCATTTTAAAAAATGACGCTAATTCAGTGCAAAACAAGTATAAATCTGGGCCCTAGAACACTCCTGCAAGGCTCATTCTGAGCATCCATTTCCGCAAACCCATCTCAAAACACCTGAAAGACCTCCACTGGCTCCCCGTCGAGAAAAGGATCAACCTCAAAATCCTCGTCCACACATGAAAGGCTCGCCACAACTTAAGACCTACCTCCCCAGACCCCTCCGCTCCGCTCAAGAGGCTTGGCCAACTAATTCACGGAGGACCGAGCTCCCATATCGCCTTGAGACACTTACTGGTGAGTAGTTGTGATTTACAAAATCTAATTGAATTGAATTGAATTGAACTCTGTCCAAATGTGTGTGAAGTAGGTTGACAGTTGCCAAAACATTAACAAAGTAAAAAATAATGCAGTACCCACAGGCAAATTGGAGCATGGTGTGGTTGGAGAGTGAGGAAGTGCATTCAGGAGAGAGTGAAAAGAGGGTGCTGAATAGGAAAGAGATGTGGTGCAACATATGGATAAAGAGCTGTGGAGAGAAAAAAGACATATCTAACTCAGAGTGGACATAACAGGAGTGATTTAAACACTATGAAGACCACTACCACTTCCACATGCCTCACTGTTAAATTCAGTCTCACAATTTCAGAATTGAAACATTTTCAATATTATTTAAAACTAAATTATTGTTGTTACTCAATTGTCTTAAACAGACAACCCAATGACAAAACCAATAGTGCTAGGTGGTTTTGGGTGTATGTCAGTTCTTGTGTTATATTTCTGGGTGCAGTAACAAAGCTCAGAGGAATTAAAATACTGAACTGTAGGTTATGTGTTTAAACCACGCCCTCAATTACGTAGTCTATGCCCCCACTAGGGACCCACACTTTTTTCATCCGACTTGAGATCCTCCTTGGATGGAACCACCTTTTTTTTAAATAAAAGTGGATGCACAGCTCACTTTGGTCTTTTTGAGGAGGGCAGAAGGGAATCTTGAAATTTTATTATAAGTTCTGCTTTAAGGAAGTCACAATTATAGTCCACCAAGGCTCAAAGCGCATCTTTGGTGCTAAGCTGCACTATGTTTCTCAAATTCATGACACACTGTGCAGATTAGATAGCACTGTGCTCCCCACTTGAAGACAGTATGCAGAGAACTGCATTCATATAAGAAAGCCTATAAGAAAACGTATTCATACATGTTAATACATAGAAAATACTAAATTCTACCTTTGCATAAATGTGTTTAGCACAGCTACCGAAATCCTCTATCAGGGAGGGTTGAGTTACCCTCCACTATCAATTGTAGATATAAGTTTATTTCTGTTAAAACGAGCTCTAATATATTTTGCGTTGACATTAATTGCATACATCTTCATAGTGTTCCAATTAGACTGCCTACTTCTTCTGGGGATGGTATTCGCAATCAAATGATCCACAGGGCTTTTACTGTGTCATAAATAAATAATAATATTTGAAACGAAATGGGAAAAGACCAGCTACAGTTAAAAGGGGCGTAAAGCCTCTTTTTCGACTTTGTAATTGGGAATTTGGCAATCAGATCAGACATATTTCCAGAAAATGGCATCTCAATTATTTGCGCATAAATTGGCAGATTAAATATACCTAGTAATAAAATATTAATTAGGTGAATGTGTGCATGCCAATTAAATATGAATTTTATTTGGCAGACTAACAATAACAGTTGTATGAGATTATAATGTTTCGCATCCCTTCTTTAGAACAGTTGGAAAGTCAATGTTTATGTGCTGTTTGATCAAATATTTTCGTGCTGAATTACAAAATACTTTTTTTATGTTCATTTGCAGTGCCAGCCTTGTTTGTATAATGGTATAGGTATATGAATGAATGAATGACGTGTGTTGATAAACCTTAGAAATGCATAACATATGGTCGTATCACCAAATTTTAACAAGCATACATTTAATACAATGGAGTATTAATGGCACCTACTGGAAAGGGGTGAGAGTTGGTAGAGGTCATTCTAAGCCCAGTGACAAATAGCACATTTTGAGTAGGGGTGGGTGAAAGATTCTGCTCCACGGGGGAGTTCACCGAGTTTTGCCCTCTCCGGTTGGAGCATGGAGTTCAGGCAAAACTTTGACAGCTGCCGCATGGCAAACATTTTTCTTGCGCACGGCTCGCCAACATTCAGTTGGTGAGTGCAAGCAAGCATTTGCATCCCCTAGCACTATTTTTGGGCAGTAGAACACCTTCCAGCGAGATATCTCAACACAGGCAGTCACGGCAGGTCACGATCACTCATATTGAGAAAGATGCCGCTCGAGTAGAAAATCTATGCGAACGGCAGAAAGAAGCAGCTCCCCCTGGCGTGTGACGTGCTGCTGATTTTACAGCACAGAACAAGCTTCTCACACTCGTTCTCGGAACTCTGCAGAATATCACTGAGTTTTTATGAAACTGCACAGAATTCTGAGGATTCAGGTTCCGCACAGGCCTAATTTTGAGTCATTTCCCTGATCACCTCCATCCCGTCCTCAGGAACATGTGTACCATGTGACACTAATACACTGTCATACTGTAACGTTTCCTGGGGGATCAGGGGGCGTGTGTACCCAGAATTGGGTGCATATGTAAATGTAGTATTTTCTCAGGGAACGGAATCTCAGTGTATTGCAAAGTGAAGTTCTTGGCAAAATTAGAATTTCATAATAATATTGCATAAATCCTGAATAATGGGCTTGCGTGTTTAGTTTCCTCTGTTTATACCTTTTCATGATACTTTTGCCCACAGAGGACTGCTTTGTGCAGAAAATGTTTCGCACAAAAAGTAAAAGTTAATGAGTGCTATGCTTGCAATACTCCTCATATTACTCGAGAAACTGGAAAGAAATGCATCAACGCAGAAATCCTGCATCTCATTTTTAAGTGCGAAAACATACTTTGCACACAATTTTAAAAAAGGATGATAGTCACCGTTTATTAAGCTTAATACGTGTAATCGTCTTGAAAATTAAGCATAACCTGTGGAGAATTTTTTTTACAGTTTCTTCTTGGCTTAGTGCAGCTATATTAGCAGACTCCTAAAACGCATCGTTAATGGCCAGAACCTATAGGCGTCAAGAAACTCAAAATAATGATATATTTGGATGTGAGAATCCCGAGGCACCAGCAGGAGGAGATACATTAAGAATGCTATTCTGGGACCTACTGATTGCCTGCGGGGAGTGGGAAAGATGCTGGCAGTACAACAAACATGTTTGTAGGAATGTTTAAGTATGTGTGATGAAACATTAGAATGTGGCCAGTTGGGGGAAAGATGAGTACAAATTATTTGAATCATAACGGAATGAGTGCCCTTGATAGTGGTAGGTCAGCAGCTGGAATGAGTAAGTTAAAGTGTTCTCTCCCCTATACACCCCCTTCACCATCAATGCAGCATCGATTCTGGTCACCGTTTTGGGGGAAGTTTCCATACAGGTTAGAATGCATCTGCCTCTTACTTGTAGCCACAGCCAACCCCTGGCATGTCAGTGAGATGTTACTGTCTGCGAAGCCTAACTGGCACTGCCCATGTCCTTTTCACCCCTAGGATCCCTCTGATGCATGTAGTGGTTGTTGGTGAGGCATGGATATTGCTGTATGCCTAGTGGAAGTATCATCAAGACTACAAAGGTTTTAGCTAGTCAGCCGTTTTGTGAAGATGAGTCTTTGGTATTTTGCTTGCTACTGCGGTTGTGCTGTGTCTGGAGGATGCTCTAGATTGTTTTTACAGGAGTCTCCTGATTATCCTGTACATCAGCAGCTGTGATGGTGCATCTATCATTTTTTCAGTAGATCTGCAGTAAAGAAAGTCATCATTTGAAAGCCTTATTGGTTAGCAAGCATCATAGCTGCTCCAGGTCTCCTTCCTCCAGTGGCCTTGCTTGACTTCTTCCTGTGCCATGACCCTGGCACAAACAACTTTCAAACCACAACAGCCGACTAGATGGTATAATTATCTAGTAATGTGTCTTTTTATATATTTTTTCTGTTTGCTGTTACATGGATTGTGGCCCGATGCCACAAGCAGTCTTCAACAGAATATGCAGTTACTTGCTGGGTTTGGAATAACGTGCTGGGTGTGGCCCATAAATAATGTGTTGTACTGTTTGAGAGATTCACTCACCTAATATGACACAAAACACGCATATTTGTGTCTGCACTCCTCTCGGAACCTAATAGACATTCAGAATGGTTGTAGCTAGCAGTGGACCTCGAACATTAGTAAGGAAAGGAATATGTTTACAACGGATACCCAGGTAATGTTTATATCCTCTGCATTTAAAGTAGTTGCAGTGGCATTTTTAGGGCTTCTGGACGGCTCTAATTGTACCACTAGTTGCTCCATTATGAATTGATGTTGCTTAAGCCCCTTTGTCATTGTTGTATCAAGTGTGAATTAAATGGTAACATTAAGTGACGTTCAAAAGAGGTTGAGTGCATCAGAGATTTGCTGCACAGCTTTGTAGACAGATGGTTGTCAGTTGGCAAAAGTGTTTCCAGTATATATTATGAGGGAATTAGGGCCACATGTACAAAGCATTTTTCTAGTCGGAAACGCCCCGATTTGCAGAATAGGCCAGTTTGCGACTTGAAGAATGTTTTTGGGGATGTACAAAGCACAAATTGTGAATTCGTAACTTGTTAACACCTCGCAATTTGGTTTTTGCGATTCAGTATTAGGTAGTGGTGTGATCAGGAGGTCCCTTCCAAATACTGAATCTGAATGGTATGTATGATTGTTTATTAACTGTGTATGCAGTCGCAAAACAATCACAGTTAGCACCAATTTCAAATTAGTGTTAACCCATTCACAAACCTGAATAGGTCCCCAAGGGACCCCTTTGCCTTTGTGAATGGTAGCGAAAAAAAAAAAAAATCAGAGCAGACAGTGGTCCCATGGACCACTGCTTACACTGAAAAAATGAAAAGAAATCTTTTCCTTTTTTTTAATGCATCCTGTTTTCCTTTAAGGAAATGAGCTGCAATTGAAAAAAAAACTACCTTATTAAAAAAGCAGACACAGACATGGTGGTCTGCTGTCCCCAGCAGGCCACCTTACCTATGAGTGCGGTCATTCCCAATGGGCCACAAATTGTGACCTCAAGAATATTGGTGAGGTAGGTAATTTGCAACCCCATTGGAAATCGCAAACAGTGTACTTAACACTGTTGTACATTTTGTTTTGTGACTCACAATTTGCGATTCCCAGATGGATCGCAAAGTGCGAGTTGCAAAACAAAAAGTCATACATCTGGCCCTAAGTTTTATCTCATAGTGTGCATATGGGCGCTTTCAGTGAGAGCACAGCAAGAGGCATTTTCATCCTGGGAGAGACACTGGGCTTGAGCAGCAGGAAGAGGTGATTGATGCTGTCCTTGTCGGATCTGACTCTATATGTTTTCCAATTAGGCATAATCCTAAAATGTTTACTTCTGAACATACTTTTTAATCTATGTTCACTCCTCTCACTCATTAAGGTTTGCATGACCACTTAGAACTGCATTTCAATGCCATTGCAAATCTCATGCAGAGTTTTCATAGTTCATCGGAGTGCCACAATAAATGTACATTGTTGATAGAGCAAATCAGCAGAAAAAGAACACTTGCCTGGTAAGGGGCTCTTAGATCAGTCTAGTATTGAGCATATCATTGGTAGCAGGAGGTTTTCTCAAAAAATGCGTATGTGTTTAATTAAATGAAAGTATCATCCTACACGCATATAGAGATTTTTATTGTTGTGACATTCAGACAGTAAATTAAGCCCATAAAGGAATATCTACACAAAAGTTTATTCATTACAGCCTTGTAGCCCACTGCTGACAGCTTGAAAAAAGACCCTGAACCTGAGTTATAGCCCGAGCCGCAGAGGGCCTAAAACAAGGAAGATGGCCTTTAACAACCTGTATAGTCCAAGGCAGAAGAGCTATAAAACTCTTAGAACATACCACCCACTGAGGATAGAATGTTCTTAAGTAAAAAGGGAGAAACATGAAGACAAACATTGGAATTTTTGAGCCACGGGATTATAGCAGCCATTATAAGCCCGGAGCAACTCCATTGTCTTCAATGGAGCTCTCAAAATTCCAATGTTCTATTAAGATTTAGAAATCCAAAAAGGTTTCCCATTAAACTTCTTTCCCACAGTATCAGGAATTTATAAGAAGTTAAAACGTACATTAACTGCTACGCTCTTAACAGCCTCAGAGTGGAAAATCTATATACACTTCTTCTGATTACTGTCTTGCTCAACAAAACTGTATACGTAATACATTCTACATTCAGTCTGTGAAGACCTTGGGCCCCATTACAAGTTTGGCGGTCCCTCCACGGGACCACCATTCTCACGGGGAGGATGCCACCACCATAGTGGTGACGTTCCTTCTGAGTGTATTACAATGTATATATGCAAGGCTGACTGGTCAAAGCTGCTGTGGTCTGACTGCCACCACAAATTTGGCATTCTCAAGACCACCAAACTCATAATGAAGCCCTTTGTGTAAATTAAAAGTAGTAGGCTATTTTCGGTTCTTAGGTCTGCTAGTACAAATGCAATTTTATTCCTTTGTGGCTTTGGAATGCTCTTTCTGTTGATATGTTTTTCATAAGTGAAGTGTTGCAACAATAATTTGTGGTAATTTTCATTGGGTATATTGATGATATTCTTAAATACTTCAGAGGAAGAACAATTGCATCAGGCTGAGTGGTTCTTTACCACCTTTTGTAATCATGCATTTGCTATACTACAGGTATGTACTTTTCATTTGATAACTATCTAGAATTGAGGCTTCATCATATCTCCAGCAGGATTTCAAATGAACACAAAAAGATGCAAGAAAGACTTTCAGATGTGTTCTGGTCATTTGTAAGATCATTTGGGAACGCAGAATTCTTTCAGAAGACATTTCTCTTTTCACCAGTTTCTGTTCTTTGAATGGTATATGTTTTTGAAGAGTTGAATCATTTGTTTTGAGTAAAATTGTTTAGAAACGTCTTTCTCTTGCATGATAGAATAACCTTAAATGTAATTCATTATGTTATTTTAGAGAACAATTACTTACTGTACTTGTCCACTGTATTTGCCCATCTCTTGTGTATAGAAGCCCTTTACATTGGCATAATTAATACTTTTGTAAGTTGGCTATAAGGTGTGCACAAAGTGTACAGGTTGCTGACATTAACATTTCAAATATATGACTACAAAGAAATAGAGGGCCAGACATACAAAGCCCTTTTACATTTCTTAACGGTCCAAATCGTTATTTTGGGCCGTTAAGCAATGCCAAATGGTCTTTTCTGATGTGCAAAGGCCTTTAGGAAATCACAAATTGCAATTACCTATTTTCAATTCCTATTCTGATGTATAAAGCATTTCCTACATGCAGTTTAAAAAAAGCACCCCAAAATGTTCTTTTAATTGCTATAGAGCACACACATGCATATGTGTGCTCTACATCTATACCACTATTTTTGTGGTGCACCAAAGGGGGACTTTTGTCCATTGCCATTCTTGGGTGTGCATTTCCCAAACAGTGATTTCTTAATAGGAATCAGAATCAGTTACAGATTATGTAACAACATGTACATTGGGACTACTATAATAGCCTTAAAGATCCAAAACCAGAAACTTCAAAGAGCATTAAAATGCCTCTGTCTGAGATACTTTTTTCCATATGTCAGTACCCTTTTCAGAAGACCATGGGGCATGCACATGCCACTTGGCCAAACTGCAGTTGTTGATGGCCTTTTCTCCTGATATACTAGGGCCTGACCTACTATAAGTCTGGCTCAACTGGGCCAAGTACCCTTTCTGCACTTGACTCTCCATGGTAGCTGTGGTCGAGCACTCAAGGCTCCCTGGATTGCAGACTCAGGTCAGTGAACATGGCCCATAAGTGAAAGTTCAAATAATAAGAACAATAAATCAATGTCCAGCCAAATACTTGTTTTGTATTTTATTTCTAACACTACACAGGCAAAGAAGTGTGACATTCAAATGCAACAACACAATCCCCCACGTGTTTGGGGCTCTATTAGTTGTCAGTCAGGTAAATCCCTGTCCCACCCTCCTTCGTGAAACATGTTAAGGGTTATACAAACCATTAGGTTGCACTCAAGAGTTCCCCCTTTTAACCCTTAGGAACTTAGGGCCGCAGCACCGTTATCAGCAAGTTCCCCCAGGGCCCAACCGGCCTGGCTCTCATCTTACCAGCTTTTGCAGCACAAGAGAGTTCAGCAATGATTCAGGAGCCTTCAAACGCACACCCACGAGTAGTGCTCAGTTTGGAGAGACTGGGCTGCTCACAGCTTATGTGGTAGCACCAGGCAGTGCAAACTCTTTCTCTGGAGCGGCGCTGCCGGAGGTCTCCCAGATGTTGCAGAATTTCCCTGCTTGTGAAGATGTGGTAAGTTGACTTTGCTGAAATCTTTCTTCAGCTCCCGACAGGAGGCAGCGAGATGCAATGCCACCCACAGTGTCTCAGGGAATCCTCAGGGGTGAGTCAGGGGCAGTTCCCTCTTGGTGTTGGTCCAACCTGTGGATCGTAGTCTCAGTCTCTCCTTCGGACGGCAGCCTGAGTCCATTGGCAATGTTGGTACTGCCAGCCCCTGCTTGCATACAGGATCACCACAGCATGGTGATTCAAGTGTAGCAAGACCAGCTTGGTCCTCAACACACAGCTAAGTGTACAGCAGCACTCTCCTGGCATACGGGGATTGCTGAAGACAATCTTGCACATGGACAACAGACCGTTCAGTGCTCACCCGCTTCCTCATACTTCACATACAGAGTCCTCATGGTAGGGCTCCCACTACACCTTGCTCCATCCGATGCTCTCCTTTTCCTCACAGGGTACACTGCTCTTGGCAAGCAGACAGGCTCTGTTGCTTCAGGCTCACCCAACAGGGAGATTAACCAATTTCATCTTCCAGTCCTGGTCACAGGCCGAAGTCTTGCAAGCTTCCCCTACTCACATAGCCCGCCTTGCTGCTTGGCAGATGACCAATTATTGGGGACTCAACCTCCCCTTCCTGTCGTCCTTTTCTAGACACCAAATGTAACTTACCATCTAGGTCTTTCAAGTATTATGTTGGGGTTCTGCTTCTTTTGAAGTGGCCATGTTTCCTTTTCATCTTCCTTCATGAAAGATGTCTGTCACAGCAGACACATCTCCGAAGCTGATTGTTCACAACACAATTCATGGGAGTGACCAGAGTTTACACCTGGATGTCAGTCACAGTGGACTTTGCATAAAAAGGTTGATTCCAGACCCCCAGGACTACTCTTTATGCTTTCCTTATCAGCCCCATTTCCCTTTCTTAGATGTGTCCACACCCCTTCCTTGTCATCTGTCAATGAATCAAAGTGCACTGTTTTGAGATGCAAAGGGAGACTCTTCCTTTTCCCTCCAGTGTGTCCCCACCCAGCTCATTAGAATTCAACAATATAGAATTCTGTGGGGGCAGGAAGGATTCTTCTCCTCCTCATGTCTTTACCAAAATTGAACCAAGGGTCCTCTATATAAACGACCATTGCAGTCACACTCACTCAGTGTACCTTCATGGCATACTTTCAGCCCAGCACTGTTCCTCCATGCATTGAACCTTTACATGTAACCATGCATCCAGCACACACACTCAGTCTGAGTGCACTTTTCAGCAGTGACACTTTTCTTTATTTAACCAGGGTGTGTTCTTTAAAAAAACACCCAATGCCAGCACACACCCTCACTGTGTGCGCTGCACAACACTTCATCCTCATATTGTACTACACAAAAGCACACATGCACTCAGCTCATGCTTTATCTACACATGCACTACAGAGCACTATGGGCCATATTTATACTTTTTGACGCAAAACTGCGCTAACGCAGTTTTGCGCCAAAAAAATTAGCGCCGGCTAACGTCATTCTGAAGCACCATGCGGGCGCCGTATTTATTGAATGGCGTTAGCCGGCGTTAGCCGACCGGCGCTGCCTGGTGTGCGTGAAAAAAAACCACGTACACCAGGCAGCGCCGGCGTAGGGAAAAATGGCGTTTGGGCGTCCAAAAATGGGGCAAGTCAGGCTGAGGCACAAAAATCGTCTTAACCCGAATTGCGCCATTTTTTTTGGGCGCCCAGACGCCATTAACATGACTCCTGTCTTAGCAAAGACAGGAGTCATGCCCCCTTGCCCAATGGCCATGCCCAGGGGACTTCTGTCCCCTGGGCATGGCCATTGGGCATAGTGGCATGTAGGGGGGCACAAATCAGGCCCCCCTATGCCACAATTTTATTTTAAAAAAAAATACTTACCACAACTTACCTTTTCTTCCCTGGGATGGGTCCCTCCATCCTTGGGTGTCCTCCTGGGGTGAGCAAGGGTGGCAGGGGGTGTTCCTGGGGGCAGGGGAGGGCACCTCTGGGCTCATTCTGAGCCCACAGGTCCCTTAACGCCTGCCCTGACCCAGGCGTTAAAAAGAGGCTCAAATGCAGGGTTTTTTGCCCCGCCCACTCCGGGGCGTCATTTTTGCCCGGGAGTATAAATACCACGCACATGCCTGGGAGTCATTTTTTAAGACGGGAACGCCTACCTTGCATCTCATTAACGCAAGGAAGGTGTTCACGCCAAAAATGACGCTAACTCCATGACCTTTGGCGCTAGACGCGTCTAACGCCAAAGTATAAATATGGAGTTAGTTTTGCGTCGAATTTGCGTCTAAAAAAACGACGCAAATTCGGCGCAAACGGAGTATAAATATACCCCTATATCTCTCATGTAATGTAATCTTCTCACCATCACATACACCCAGTACATGTAGAAACCAAACATGAATTGCACAGTACTTCCCCCATCCTTGTACCATACCCTTCCCAAAGATAGAACTAACATAGTCAATAATTCTGCGCTGTGCAGCACTCCACAAATGACCTGATGTAGGCCAAGGTTAAGTTAATCACATAGTAACTGAACTTTTTAAAAACGTGAGTAAGCCTGTAGGCCTCTCTCCAGTGACACAGGGTAAAAAGATCCTGTTTACTAGTACTGATCACTACACAGAATGCTGCATCCACCACACTTGTGCTTCTTAATTCCTGGTGAATGTGGTAGCCGTTCACAACTAAAAGAGTAGCACCTTAGTGCTCCCCTCCTGGCCCAACAATACCCCAATCCATGAGACAGGCCTATGCCATGGGCCACATGCATTATCTATGTTCACCTATGAAAGAAAAATCAGCATTTGGGATCCAGACAACAGTACGGTTGGGCACTCATGGAAGGGGTACATGTCCATTGCCATTACCTTTCCATCCCAGCACAAACAATAGCACAAATATCACTCAGATAATTGAACTCTTCCGTTCATGGATTTAAGCATGTTGTTATTCCACAACATGTGGAGAACGGTTTTTATGACAGATGGAAAGCCAGTGTATTATGCTCTTGGTGACCACAGACATTGGTCTGAAAAAAGACACTGAACTGTCCACAACACTTATGATCTTTCAGAAGTCCTCACTACCTAATTCCGCTTTTTTATTTTTGCCCTTAACATCTGCTACTTTTGAATATTAACTATAACATGGCAGTTTATCAAAAGGCTATTCTCCACAAGTACATACTCTTTGACATGGACCATTTCATCTTACCAATAATCATAACATCCCTTTTCCTAACACAAGTAAACAATGTCAAATAAGAAATACACCCTTACCAACCCATTGGTTTTCTTGCCCTCCTGACCTTTCTTCACCTATTTGCAGTCTTGCTACAGCCAGCTGCAACGTCTGCTCTGACACAACGTTAGTATACCATACTTCACAAAGCCAATCCTGGATCGAGATTGGATGGCTTCCATGTCAGTTTTAGTTGCTTTGCTGCTATTTGAGCGTTTTGGTGTCACTGTTGATAGATTTGTCTTTCTTCCTTCTCCAATATCGAGGACTGAGACAGATCCATATTTAATAAACACCTTAGCTTGATGCCTTTCAGTGCCACCTAGTGGTCAATAGAAAAACTGCAGATATATGGAAGATACAACATCGAGCGTGACAGACTACTATAAACAAACATTGGCAATGCCAATCAGTGTCACTTATATGGGACGTAAACAAGAGAAATTGGCAGTGCCTATACTTGTTAATGGAGCCTTTTTTAGGATAATTGTTTATGTCCATTCTGTTAGGGTGCAACAAGCAATGATGATTAGTTATTTACACTTAATAACTAGTACTGTTAGTTCTTTACACCTAATAACTAGTATTCAGTACATCGCCCTATTTTGACGCATACCTTCCTCCACAAACACAAAAGCCTAAGTGATGGCTTCTGTACATATGTGGCCCCAATTTCACAACAGTGACATTGCCCTTCATATTCTATTTCTCATATGCCCTGTTACCCCCGAGCTGTATTGCAGCACATAATTTACAAATTTCATACTGATTTTGAATAGCTTTTCTAACTACACTTAACATGGACATTACGTATTCTTCTTAATTTGGCTATTGCTACGACTCTTTTCATCTCCTACCAGAATATGAATGCCATTAACATTATGACTGTATATTCTACTTACATCCCTATCTCTCATGTATGATATCCTTTCATATGTTATATTATTAATTCTTATCTCGACCACTGGCATCCTGCATATTGTGTCCTCTATATAATTATCAAATTTATTCTCTGACTTTTATCAATTAACTGCCCTTTTGTATGACAATATTTACCATTCATATTTGAGATGCATACTTCTAACATAGTGCCACACCGGAGAATCCTTTAAATTACAATACCGGCTATATTCCTACACAACAAATCTCATCTAAGATGTTGTTGGAAATCATCCCTGATTTGCTGCCACACTTATGAGCCTTATAACATTATCATTATAACATTTCCCTCGCTCTCCCGTATTCGCAGAGTGTCCAAACTCCTTTACTTCAAAGAATGGATAGCCCATTTATAATTTCACTTTTTAACATGTATTTACAAAAAGTAATCGGTACAATTTGGTGTATTTTCATGGGGCCCTCGGTGCTTTTATGAATTTTAGGTCATCACATACAAGATTAAACTAAACTGCGCGATTTTACCATGTGACTTCAAACTTCACGAATGTGAACTCTCAATTGACTAGAAAGATTCTGATCTCGTCTGTGTTAATTGACTTTTGATAATGCAAACATGTCATTTCCGACGTTTTTAAACTCACAGCGTCTTCCCCATTGCTTCACCTAAAAGAGGAAGAAGACAATGCAATGTTTTCTTTCATTTACTGACATACATATATATTTCAACTCCCAGCCCTACAATGTTTATCTCTTTCAGACTTGCTTGTTAAAAGAAGGTCGCAGATGTTTTATTGATGCCAATTTGCATATTTATTGCATGTTTGCAACAAAGAATGTTACACCATTAATAGTCGAAGACATCCTAATTTTGCGACTGCTAGTGAGGCGGAAATTCGCCAATAGTGTTTTGTTGTGATTTCCAGTAATAACATTTTACCGTGCATTAGGATGATACGTGCTTCTATGTTCCCATTGATCTTAAAGCTTTTCTTTGTTTTAGACTAAACCAAGAGCCAGTAGTTCTCTAATCTAGGGCAGCCCAATAGTACGGGAACTATATCATTGTGATTTTGCTGCCATCTCCAGCAATTTGATGTAGAACACACCCTTGCCTTACATAATCTAGAAGGAGTCCAATGCCATCTATGCAAAATGTTAAAATACCCTAATTCAATCAGGCTTCTTCAAGTCCTTCCCTGTGATGTAGAAGTAGTTCATTTCAATCTTCAGTGTGTTCCATCAACAAACTATTTTTCCACCACCTTCTCAATTCTTTCAATGTAGTTTGTGAGACATAGTGATTCAATGGTGTTAGAAGTGGAATCTTTGACTTTTCCCCTAACTTGTTGTCTTCACCCCTCCAGTTTTCCTGACTTTGGTTTCGCCAGCTGTAGGACTCTGTGCACCTCAACACCCATAACCAGTGCTAAAGTGCTTGTGATCTCTCCTTAAAACAAGGTAGAACTTGTTAATCCCTAATAAAATGGCACTACCTGTGCCAAGGACTGTACATTAAATGCTACTAGTGGCCTTTCAGCACTGATTATGCCACCCACTTAAGTAGCATTTTAAACATGTCTCAGGTCTGCCATTGTAGCCTGTGTCGCAGTTTTAAACTGCCATTTCAACCTGGGAAAATAAACCTTTTTGCCAGGCCCAAACGTTCCTTTTTAATACATATACATCACCCCTTGGTAGGCCCTGGGCAGCCCAGAGGGCAGTGTGCAATGCATTTAAAAAGTTGGACATGTGCATTTTAGTTTTACATGTCTGGTGGTGAAAAACTCTTACATTCGTTTTTCACTACAGCAAGGTCTAACTCTCTCATAGGATAACATTGGAATTACCCTATTACATTAAATATGTGATAATTTCCAAGGGGAAGCAGGTAAACAGAACATGTTTAGTGTGTTTGGAATTGTAATGAAGAATTCCCTCTCATGGTGAAGTCAGATTTGAAATGTCAATTTGAAAATGTCACTCTTAGAAAGTTGACAAAGTCCTACCTTGGCCATTTAATGCTTGCAGCCTGTCTCTAGGTCACATGACTGGGTGTAGTTGGCAGTTGGGCTTTGTGTTTTCCTCCTAGATAGCCACACACAATCGAGCAATTAGGTGTGTTTGGATGGGCTGTCACTAGCAGGATGGGAGGACTGAGCTAGGCACAGTCCTACTTTCACTGAAATAGGCTCTGACCTACCTCCACACAAAGGGCTGCATACCCCTATCAGTTAGTCTGTAGCCAAGGCAGGGTAGGCAGGATACCTGTGGACTGCAAAGGGAGAAAAACCTCTAGAGGTTTCACCCACTTCAAAGAAAGGTCCCGGTATAAATACAGGACCCCAGACACCAATTCTTCAGCACACTTTTGGACCTGGGGATATTCGACCAGGAAGAAGGACTGCTGCACAAAGGACTGTGACTCTGCTGGACTACTGTTCAGAAGGACTGCTGCACTTCTGTGGTGACCTGCTGCCCTCTTGCCTGGGTGATAAGACCTGCATCTGCATCTGGTGAACCCAGGACCCTGGAGTGACTTAAGGAGCAGTTGGCTGGCCTCCTGGCTACAGGCTCAGGGACAGAAGGCTCCAACAATCTTTAACCCAGCACCTGAACCCTGCCATCTGTTAGTCCTACCCTGCCAAGTGGTGCTACCATGGACCCTTGGAAGTGGGCCTGAAGGTGCTCTGTCAACCTCATGCGTGGATCCAGCAGAACGATACATAACCTCTGCTGCATGGCACAAGCCCAAGCACAACCAATGCATCACCTCTGCTGCAAGTGTTCTTTGAATCAACCTTGCAGCCTGTATTGGAACTGCTGGTGTATGAAGCTTTACCGACGCAGGCTCTTGCATCTCAAATCTCTTGTCGGCAGCCTCGATGATGATGCAGGTTATCACATCTCAGCCTTGCAGCTCTTCGGAACCAACACATTGCCTCAACTACGTGATGCATCTCCGACGTATGTATGCCTGGCACAACACCTCTGTGCATTCCCATTTGAGAATGTATGATGCCAAAGCTGATTGAAGTAATTCTATTGTCTGTTTATTGAAGTATTGCAGAAGATATTGTACAAATTTTCTTTACTTCCAACGTTGCGAATGGGGCAAGCCAAATTCTGTACCTAATTCACTGAAGGATTTAGATTTCCATATGACAACAGATAATCAATCAAAAAAATTTATAGAGCACGCTACTCACCTGTTAGGGTCTCAAGGCGCTAGGAGGGGGGGAGGGATCAAGGAGGGGGAGGCAGGGAGGGTCACTGTTCGAACAACCATGTCCTGAGGTTCTTTCTGAAGATCAGCAGGTCTTTGGTTTTGCGAAGGTTAGTGGGGAGGGAGTTCCAGGTTTTGGGGGCGAGGTAGGAGAAGGACCTGCCTCCTGTGGTGGTGCGTTGGATGCAGGGGACTGTGGCTAGGGCGAGGTCGGCTGATCGGAGGTTGCATGTGGGAATGTGTAAGTTCACTCTTTCGTTGAGGTAGGTTGGGCCGGTGTTGTGGAGGGATTTGTGAGCGTGGATGAGGATCTTCAATGTGATTCTCTTGCCTATGGGGAGCCAGTGAAGGGATTTGAGGTGTGGTGAGATTCGTTCGTGGCGGGGGAGGCCAAGGACGAGGCGTGCGGCTGTGTTCTGGATTCTCTGGAGTTTTTGTTTGAGTTTGAGTGTGGTGCCGGCGTAGAGGGCGTTACCGTAGTCTAGTCTGCTGCTGATGAGTGCATGGGTGACTGTCTTCCTGGTCTCTGGGGGAATCCATTTGAAGGATTTTTTTAAAGTGCGGAGTGTGTGGAAGCAGGAGGAGGTTAGGGCATTGATTTGCTGTGTCATGGAGAGGAAGGGGTCCAGGATGATGCTGAGGTTGTGTGTGTGGTTTGCGGGGTGGGTGCGGGGCCTAGGGCGGTGGGCCACCAGGAGTCGTCCTATGTGGTTTTGTTGGGGCCGAAGATGATGATCTCGGTTTTTTGGAGTTAAGCTTGAGGTGTTTAGTAGTCATCCAGTTGGCGGTGTCGAGGAGAGCAGCGTGTAGGTTGGTTTTGTACTATCCTTTTAATCTTTCCATAGTCTCCATAATCTCCACAATGCAATTAATCAATCAATCAGTATTTGTAAAGCGCTCACCTGTGAGGGTCTAAATATGCTGGGGCGGAGGAGAGGTCCTCATCCACAGAGCCACATCTTGAGGTTCTTCCTGAAGATGGTGAGTGATTGGCTTTGTCTGAGGTGCAGGGGGAGGTTGTTCCAGCTCTTTGCTGCAGTGTAGGTGAAGGCTACCCATCAATGAGGACTTTCCTATGACTTCAAATGGGTGCTCTTTTGTGGATCCTGCATGGAAAATTTAGCTGAGCATGCGATCTACAACAAGCAAAAGCCAGGTAATGAATAATGAGATAATTACAATATTTAGACATTTGTTCTCATATATAGGGGAAGGATAAACAGTCTCTAAGCTTAAGGAACACTAGTTCAATACCCACCCACATTGGCCTAAGTGTGTATTCATGGAGTCAGTATTTAATGTGCTACTATTGATATGCAGTCTCCATGCTGGGTAGGTGAAAGCCACCATGTTCAGTGGTTACTTTTAATTTGTGTACTTTTAAGCTCAGTTTGCCCTAATCCTAAACACATTATTTATTTTTAAATTGTGCAACGACTGCCCATTGGTACCCTTAGGGCCATTTTGTAGAATAGATAATTGAGTTTTTGGTGTTATATTCATTTCAACTATCTATACTCACCCTCATAGGGAAAACTGCATCTTGTGACATACCTTGATATTTGCAGTTAGTTTCCAAGATATGGGGTTAAGACTGTCCTTCACAATGCTCTCTGGGCCTTTACTAAGATTGATTGTTAGATATTTCAAATGAGGGGTTTTACTTATAAACTGGGAATCACTCAGTATCACTGTGATTGTGGGATTAGTTAGAAGGAGGGTTTCAAATTTACTCCAATTCATCCTATACCCCCAGGAATGTAGAACTAAGGATATCAAAGATATCAGAGCTGGTATGGATATTTGAGGCTGCAATAATATTACCACGTTGTTATTATTGCCATATGATAAAATGTTCTGTTTCCCTACCAGTGCATGGGTACCATGATCACCTTTGTTTTCCTAATAGCTATTGCCATGGTTTTTAAAGCATCAAAAAAATG
The DNA here is from genome assembly GCF_031143425.1 of Pleurodeles waltl. Classification (NCBI taxonomy): domain Eukaryota; kingdom Metazoa; phylum Chordata; class Amphibia; order Caudata; family Salamandridae; genus Pleurodeles; species Pleurodeles waltl. The sequence continues at coordinate 906,065,443 of NC_090437.1, forward strand.
AATTGGTGACAAAGGGCACCCCTGTCTAATACTGCTGTAAATGCTAAAGGGCTGTATTGTAAAACCTCTATTGCCATTGGGCTTTTGTGTATCCAATGTATTTATGCCCATATTTATACTTTTTTAGCGCCACATTTGTGCTGCTTTTTTACGCAAAAACAGCGCAAACTTGCAAAATACAGCTGTATTTTGCAAGTTTGCACCGTTTCTGCGTCAAAAAATTACGCAAATGCGGCACTAAAAAAGTATAAATATGGGCCTGACTTTTTCAATAAAATCCCCCAGTCCCATTCTCTGTATGACATTAAAATGGTATACAAATTCTACACAATCAAAGACCTCTTAGGCATCTAATGACACTGCCATTTTTAATTTTTATCATCTTTGACCTGTCAAAGAACATTGAACAATGTCCTCAAATGGGAGGTGAATGGTGTGTGCAGTACAAAACTCTCCTGGAAGAGTTGTATGGTGTGATTAATGATCAGTTTCAGGCCATTTTAGTCAGCGACTTCATGTCTGTGTTGCTTTTACTTCCTTGATGGTTAGCGCTTGCTACCCAAGAAATTGGAACCTTCTTTCTCCTCTGAATTGGAATCAGAATGGGATGAATTGGCTGGTGTTTTGGGAAATTCTTACTGAAACGTATTTCAAGTACATTTTCAAAATGGAAACTTGAGGGCTACTTTGAAAGGGGCACACCATTTCTGGCACACTGACTCTGTTTTTTTTTAATGCATCTTCTGAGGACTCGTTATCATCCACATTTGTAAGTTTCATTATAGCCTTATAGACCTTTATAGCGGGCTATGCTGGTCATTGAAGGCCTGCTCCAGGGTTAAGTTGAAGCCAAAGGCGAGGCCCTTTAACAAAGGAGTAGGACTTTAATGTCAGTATTGCCAAGCTACTGAGGGCTGTAAGGCTATTAGAACATATCGCCACTAGAGGGCAGAATGATCTGATAAATAAAAACAAAGGTCTCACAGACCCCATGGGATTGAAATCTGCAATGGGTCCTTGAAGCTTTTGTTCACAGGAACAGCTGTGAATGACAACATCGGAATGTTGGAGCTCCAGACGTCTACCAACCATTAGAAGCCCGGAGCACTGTATTGTTTTCAATGGAGCTCCCAACTTTCCAATGTTCTAATGCACCTTACATCTCATTGTTGGAAAAGTCACAGAAAGGTTCATTGTCCAAATACTCGTGGACATTTTTAGCCAGCTCTTTAGAAGTGAGTAACCTTAACGTGGGTTTTGAGTTTGTAAAATTAGCAGAACCCAAACTGTCACAACTATCAGCAGAGGTGAACTGGGTTTCCATGGGGGGATCAACATGAGGAAACTTCAGTGAACAGGATGTACCCTTTCATCAGTGGAGTTAATTCTTCAGTGGAAATAAGATTCACAAGGGAATTTCTAAAGGTGGCGACCAGTCGCCAGTTCTTGGCAGAGGAGTGTGGAAAAGTATATTCAATATTTATATACTTACTCACTTACTTACAATATTTATATAAGTATTCCCACCAATATTGCTAAGAAAGTAACATGACAAGGAAAACTATCTTAGACACAGAAAGAGAATGGAATGATTCACTTTGTCTACTTATGTTGCCTTTATGAGGTAGCCCACATCTTTCCCACTGCCTGTGTGAGAAAACAGGGCTGATTGCAGAGGCCCCATAACTTTTTGCCCCCATTTTCCACTTTATGCTGGTGTTTTCCTGACTCTGATGGTGCCCAGGGTACTGCTAACCAGTCCCAGGGCCTGTGCTCTGTGTAAAATGGATATGCAAATTAGGCTAATTATAATTGGCCAAGTTAACCTACCTATAAGTCCCTAGTATATGGTAGGGCATGTAGGTTTAGGGACCACAGCATAGGTGGTGCACACCTAGGTGCATTGCTGAGGTGCCCAGTGTCATTTTAAAAGCAAGCCTGCCTTGCTGGCTGCTTTTAAATTAAAGTTATATGCAAATTCGACTTTGGAATTAAAGGTACTTCCAAAGTCTTAAACTACCTTATTTTTACATATAAGTCACCCCTAAGGTGTGCCCTATGTGCCCCTAGGGCTGGGTGCCATGTAACTATAAGCAGGGACTTTATAAAAATAGATTTATAAGCCCTGGTGAGGTAAAAACAGCCAAATTCGTTTTTCCCTCATAGAAGTAAATGGCCTTCATAGGCTAGAATGGGCAGACTTTATTTTAAATTTTAAAGTCTCCTTAAATGTTACATACCAAGAATTTGGTATCAAATTGATTGTTGTAATAAATCCCACAACTTCCAGTTGTTGGATTTAATATAACTTGTCCAGGTAAAAAGTTTAGACTTTACCTAAAAAGTTGCCAATTTCAGCTCTGCATTGTTTTTGCTGCTGTGCTCTGATTGGCCAGCCTGCAGCAGCTTCTGCCAGGCTGCCTTGATGAGGTGTGAAGTGGCCAGACTTCACACAAAGGAATGTGCTTGGGGGAGAGAATCTCCCCTCAGCAGATGGTGAGGCAGGAAGGGGGAGGGCTGCCAAACTGGTCTTCAAAGGCAGAGAAGGACATTTGCAGCACCCAGCAACACCCCCACATCCTGCAACCCCAGACAGCTAGGTGCCCCCTTGATTAGATTAGGAGAGGGCAGGAGAGGGGTGTGTTTATGATTTTTAGCCACACCAGTGGGTGGGCTCAGCCAGATGTAACCTCCAAAAATCACATTCATCCATGTTGGATTTTTAGAGACTGTTGCCTTCTGGGATGGATTTTTGCCACACTTCCCAGGAAGTGGTCATCACAGGGGGACGACCCTGTCCCTGATTGGAGAACCAGGGCCCCCCTGCTTTTCACCCAGGAGCAAGGATAAAACTGGCAGACCTGCCCCCACACCTCAGATCCCCTCCAGAATTCAACAAGAAAGGAACTAAAGAAGAAGAAGGACTGCCCTGCTGGACCCCTGGCCTGCACCTGGAACCTGCACTCAGAAGGACTGCACCAGCTGCACACTTGAGCTTCACCACAAGAAGGACTTTGCCTGGCTTCAACTGGTTCAAGGAGGGACTCCCTGTTTGCTACAGGTGAAAAATTGCTAAACCAGAGTCCCCTGCACCAACTCCTGAAGAAAGCGACCAGCTGACCACTGTCCAGTGGCCAAAAAGGAGTTTGCGCCAGGTGCATTCTGGGAGTTGAAGTCCGCACTTCCCAAGGACCATCACAGAACTTCTGGACCCTTGGGGTGAGCTGTGGACCCCAAAAGAACCTTGAAAGAACATCTGGGTGAAGCCCCAGAAGTTTGGAAAAGATTGGAGAATTTTTGAAAAAAAAGCTCCATAAAGTGACCGACCCGACGCGGAAATTCTAGCCGGCTTGCCTCAACCGCGACCCGGCCTGACTTCGTGGTTCGTCCCGGTAAAGAAAAACATCCAAAAAAGAGACTAAGTCCGAACGTAAAAAGTTGACCGGGACCTCCCAGCCATCGAATCCGAGAAGGGCTCCACGGACGTCGGATCAAGATCCAGGTTTACCCCGGTCGAAGGATTTTCATCTCGAAAAAACGACTAAGTCCGAAGGTAAAAATCACCACAGAGGAAACCGACTTTGCGTATCCGGACAAGGGCTCCAGGAGGTCGGATTCAACTGGCAGGTTCGTCCCGGAGAAGAAAAACATCAAAAAAGAGACTAAGTCAGAAGGTAACTTTTTAACCGAGGCCTCCCGCGACTTGTAGCCGAGCAAGCCTCCATCGCGGTCGGCCTGAAAGTTTGACTTTGCCCCGGTCCTGGTGCAACCAGATGACCCGATTGGCGCTTTTTGTTTCTAAGCGCTAGAAAATAATAAAACTTTAAAAATTCATATCTCCGGTTCCCCTGAACCGATTTTAATCGTTTTTGTGTCATTTTAAAGATAAAAATATAAGCTATTTTTATAAATTGGTTTTGGATTTTTAAACTGTTTCCTGTGTTTTATTTAATTACTGTTTTGTGATATTTGAATGCTTTACACTTTGTCTCCTAAGTTAAGCCTTAACGCTCGTTGCCAAGCTACCAAGGGTTGAGCTGGGATTAATTTACTGAGACCTAACTGTACCTATGTGGAGGTTAGTGGCTTGTTGCTAGGTGTAGGTACCTACCTGCCCTACCAATAACCCATTTTCCAACAGCCTGAAAGACATTTCTCTGGCTTTAAATTGTCATAGGAGTCTCCAAAATGTATTTTCTTCAATGATTCTTTAACTGTGACTAGTACTCTCTCTGAGTTCCTGGGGTTTCATCTCTATAGTTCCATCTTGCTGCCCATTGCCTGGTAACCTCATCTAGTCAGTCTCTCTCTCTCTCTCTCTCTTTCTCTCTCTCTCTCTCTCTCTCTCTCTCTCTCTCTCTCTATCTCTCTCTCTTTTTTTTTTATCTCTCTCTCTCAGAATGTCCAGCCTCATAGTCAGGTCATTGCACATGGGTCCGGTCTTTTGGATCTCATTGGCGGGCTAAGAAGTGCCCATTTTCTGTGTGTCCAAAGAGATCAGAATTGCTCCAGAACATTCGGGTCTTTGAATTTCTTTGTATTCCCATTCATCAAGATGTATATGTTTACCGGCTCCAATATTCCAAAGTGAACATTTATCTATCAGAGTTGTGATAGACTAGATATTTCTTCTTTTGGATGCCTGTTGCCATTGAGAAGTTTTAGATGATATCAATCTTGTGACCCTTGTATGTAAACTGACTCAGGGCCTGATTCTAACTTTGGAGGACGGTGTTAAACCGTCCCAAAAGTGGCGGATATACCACCTACCGTATTACGAGTTCCATAGGATATAATGGACTCATAATACGGTAGGTGGTATATCCGCCACTTTTGGGACGGTTTAACACCGTCCTCCAAAGTTAGAATCAGGCCCTCAGTGTCTTAATGGGTATTGATATCTGATGAATATGTAAATGCTGAAGAAGTCATATAATTATTTTGTCTCTGAACATTTCTAGGATTGCTCTCTTTCATGGTGATTCTACATTCTTTCTTGAGACTGAGAGATGCTATCTTTAAGTTCAGGTAAGAAATGGAAAAAGAATGCCAGTGTGTCTGGATCTTCCGGTGTTTTAGGTCTACAAAGATCCTGATGTTGTTCCACCTAATTCTATGTTTAGGGTTCATCAATTTCTGATGCATGTGCCAGTGATCTTGTTCCCAGTACTACAGTTTTTTTCTTGGCAGATGCCAGTCTGTATTTTGCTGCTGTTAGGTGAGTACTGTATCAAATGTTACATCAGGTATGTTAGGAATTGGTGCAAACTGTGGTGTCTGATATCTTTTCTCTGTCAATGTATTTGTGAAGAGCGTTTGTCTCACTTTTTTGGATGTAGACATGGGGGATTCCTGTACGTTTGCCAAGTCAAAGGCAGATGTGGGTATCTTCTTATATCGCATTTCTCTCAGGCCATCGGAAGTTGCTTTATGTTCAGTCACTTCCCCCACCTGCCCATCCTTTTAAATATTTGTCTGTAATAAACATGAACTAGAATTTGCAAGCTTGGTTAGTAGGAACATGACGTGACTTGTAGAATACATTGGCGTTAGATGTCTGGATTGACGGAGGTAAGCAATCTTCTAGGTAATTGTACGCAATAGTAGTTTTCTTTTATTTAAGACCAAGATGGCCATTTTGAATGCACAGCTTCACCCCCAACAGTATTTTACAAATTGCTTGTGCCTACGTAAATTGCTGCTTGGAACCAATCCTTTTTCTTTCTATGCTTGGGAGATCCATTCAATTGGACAATATCGATAGGGCCCCTCGCCACAACTGTAGTTTCCAACATGAGTGCCGCCAGATTGTTGCAAGCAGCTTGCTCTCACAAGCCGGTTCCCCTAGAGCACCAGTGTTTATCTGCAGTGTGAGATAGCCTCTCCCGTTCCTCTTGGTGTCACACCTCTTTAGTGGTCACAACAACCTCACTCCTTAGCTTATGGCACCCCCAGGATTCACAGCCAGACTCGGACTCAATGGTCTCCCAGAGCCCTTGGGTTCCAATGCCATATTCCTGCTATGAGGTGCCCATAGGTATGTGTTGTTCTCATCCTGACTACATTTCTTTAAAAAAAATCCCTGATTTTGTTTGTACAAATGAAAGGCTTTGACAGAGTTCAAAAATGTGCTGCCATCTTTGTCTGGAGTCATCCACGCCCCTTGTGGAGTAGTTTTTATATTAGCTGCTATTTACCCGGCCACTGGATAACTAGTGAAATTTGGCTGCTATTTATTTACACAGCTGGTGGCTAAATTGCAGTGATTATGCTCTATTTGACCAGAGGCGATGTAAAAAGGTAGCAAATTCTATTTGTTATCCAGCTCCCGAATAAATAGCAGAGATTATGTTCTAATTGGTCAGCAGATGTGCTAACAGCAAAGAAGTTTCATTATTCACCTGGCCGCCGACTACATAACAGAAATTAGGTTCTATTTGGTCAAAGGCCATACAAATAACAAACAAACTTCAATATTTACCGAGCAGCCGACCAGTTAGCTGAGATCATGTACTATTTGGCCAGCAGCCATTGAAACAGCAAATAAGCTTCACTATTTACACATCCGCAGAGTACATAGAAGAAATCAAGAAATATTTGGACTGCTGGCTGGATATCTGTGATCATTTACTATTTGCTCAGGACCGTGCAAACAACAAATAGACTTTTTTTAAGAAACGCCACAATTTTCCTGGCCTCCAAATAAATAGCGGGATTTATCTACTATTTGCCGACAGCTGTACAAATAGCAAAGAAACATTATTAATTATCTGATTGCAGACTAAATAGCAGAGACTCTGTATAATTTGGACAATGGCTATGCAAACAGAAAAAAATTCACTATTTATCCAGTTGCCAACTAAATGGTAGAGATCATGTATTATCTGGCTGATGGCCATGCATACCCTAAACAAGCATCACCATTTGCTCGGTACCGACTAGATGACAGAGATCATGTACTGTTTGGCTGGCAGCAGTGCAAACAACAAAGAAAATGCACTACTTACCTGATTGCTGACTAACAGAAATCATGTCCTATTCAGCTGATGGCTGTGCAAATAGCGAAGAAGCTTCACTTTTTCCTTAGACACATATAAAATAGCAGAGATTGAATACCATTTGCTGAAGAAACCTTACAATGTATGCTGTTGCCAATTAAGTGACTGACATTGTGACCTAGTAAACCTGTCACAAGATAACAACTGAGGTTTCACTGTAGATTAGGTACACTGGGTGACTATGGCAGCAGTAAGTGGTGGGAGGAAGAATGTTGTGGACTTGTTAGGGACTGCTACATGTATAGTTGGTAAATTGCTGGGGCATCTGGGCCCCTTTCTGCTGCTGCTCCCATCAACCTTGTGCTATCCATGTATATCTTTACCATGTCTCAATATCTCTCTGACAGTCTTGTTTCTTTTTCACCTGCACTCCAATACAGTTTGTGCCCTATGATTTCCTCAGTGTCTCTCACTGTAATGCTTCTGTAGTTTTGGACTCTGACTCCTTAACATCTCAAGCTGTCCCTGACAGTCTCTGCATACGATTCCTTTTTCACATGCACAGGCCTCCTCTCATCCCCTTCAGTTTCGTGATTGTTCCCCATTGTACTTGCTCTCCTACCTCATACTTGGACTTTCAGTCTTTGTTGTGAGAGTGGGTGGGTGACACAGGATATTGACTATCAAAAAATGATTTAGCCTTTCATTTTCCCCTTATTGTTCTATTAAGTTTGGTAGTATCACCTGTTATGGAAAACATTCAGAAGCAGATATTTAGCCGGCCACCGGTAATGACTTTCCTCTGCTATTTACTTGGTTGATGGCTAAATAGTACAAATGATTTACTATTCGTCTGGCATCCTTTAAAATAGCAGGGAATCTTTGTCCAGCTTCTAGCTAAAATGGTATGCAATGTTTGGCTAGCGGCCATGCAATAGTAGAACAACTTCAGTATTTACTCGTCTGGTGGCTAAACAGTACAGATTCTGCACTGTGCAAATAACAACGAAACTTCACTATTTACTCAGTCACTGACTAATTAACAGAGGTTAAATACCAAATGCCTGGCAGTCAACCAAACAAACAGCAAATAAACATCACTCATTACGCAGCTGCTGACAAAACAGTAGATATTATTTACCATTTGTCCAGCAGTCACACAAATAGCAAATAAACATTTATTTTCCAGGCTGCTGGTTAAGTAGAAAATATAACCTTTTCACTGGTAGCCTGGAAAATAGCAAAAAAAGTCTATATTTACATGGATCCAGGCTAAATAGCAGAAATTATGTTTTGTCTGGCTGGTAGCCTTCCCAATAGAAAATGAACTTAATTATTCAGCGGGTGACTTTCTAAATAGCAGACAGCAATGCACAACTTACCCAGTAGCAATGCAAGTAGCAGGATAACTTTACTATTAAACCTGCAGGTGTTTAAACAGCTCAACCTTTGTTTCACATTTCAACAGGTAGTTCTCACCAGGTAGTACTGCAAACAATGAGTAAATATAATTGTCATCCATCTCCTTATGAAAGGTAGGATCTCTATGTATTGCTATTTCATTCGTAAAATATTGTCGCAAATTTAACACATGCTTTGCTTTTTGTGAATGGAATATTGTTTTACAAACCAACCTATGCGCTATTAGTTTAGTTCACAAAACACTTAATGGCAGGGGGATCCTGAATAACCTGTGTAATTCATATTCATTAGGCAGATGCCAATTTACAACTCTCTGTGATTGATTGAAATCACAGGAATGGTGAGCTGCAAGGGACAACACACCACCTTCTCTATGACTGCATTCCAAAATGGAAAACACTTTTTAAAAAGCAGCCCAGGTTCCTTAAAGGAACCAGTGCTTCTTTTAAAAGCAAAGTTTCTGCATGAAGTTGTCAACATGATTTCCAAAGAGAAAGGGCCCCTAATGGGACTGCTTCCGCTTAGCAAACTAGTTACCACCCCAACTTGGGGGTTGCTAGCTCATCAATGGTTTGTAAGACCAATTACAGTCATAACTATCAATACATTTCTTAACAAACTGAAAAGTGGAAGGGGGGCTTTTATGACCGCCTCCTATTTGCAATTCAGAAATGATTACGAAAGTCCTTTTGCCAGAAGAAAGAACTTTCCAACAGTAAAAGGGATGTTGTGCCTAGTTATAAGCACTTTTGTTGTTATAAACCATGTGATTTTGCAACATAAGGCCCTTAATGCTAAAACTGGCTTCGATGCATGCCTTAACTTATAAGTATGACTGGGTAACATTTCAATTATGCCGGAGCAATTCGATTAATTTTGGTAATTCCTCATTAGTCTTGCAATGTTGAATTACGGAACATTGCACAATCATTCCCATTTATATAACTAAGAGTAATTTGGGGCAAAAATCCTACAACAAGGGAACAGGAAAAATAAACCCATGGAACATGAGCAGTTGCTACTACTGCTATTTTAGCTCTGTTGCATTTAGCATTATTTTAGCATATGATGTATCCTTGGGTCCATTTTAATTCAAAGGTGCATTTTGCTCTAGGAAAATAGCTGTAAATGCTGGGTTATGCTGCTCACATAATTCCATATATTTGAATGAAACTCTGTGTTTGAGCAAGTAAACTCTCTCCTACTTATCAGTCTCAAGATTCCAAATATGCAGCTGTTTCTAAGTCATTTTGACAGACATAACCCAGAATACCACTCCTTTGGACCATGGGTCAAGACACATCAGCTTGGGATGCCATTTATACAACTGTCTCATGCTCCACAAATAACCCATAATCCTACTTCTTTAAGTTTACTTGCAGAGTTGCATAGATGGCAAATGATGAAGATGATTAAAACCTTTCAAAGACTAGTTGAACCTTTTTACCCTTCTACAGCTATATACTTGCCCTTACTCACTAAGTCATGGGAATGTACTAGGGCGAGATACTTGATTACTAAAAGGCTCTATGTTTTCAGAATGCCACATTTATACAGCAAATCAGTGCATTCTGGAATTATTAATTCTAGTTCAGTTCAATTAAGCAAATCAGACTAGAACGCCTGAAAATAATGTCCTGTAAAATCAAAGTCCAGAAGTATTGTATCCCAGTGACATAATACCATCTGATATTTAGGGTGATCATATCAGAAACAATTGCATAGAACCCCTTATGAGGTTGCAAACATGTTAAAATTGAGAGATGCTTCATTAAAATCTTATAACAGAAAGCAGAAAAACAAATTGTCTGATTTAGGCTTTTGGGGGCTAGCGTAAACCTTGTCAGAATCCTGAGGAATCTATGCCTGTCAAATATAGAGTTGTCTGCCAGCCCTGTGGGCAAGTCTCTACATTGACAGGAACTGTTCTCACATTGGGTAGATGGTGTAAAGTCTGTCCTACAATAATCCCTACTCCGTCAGGCCACCAGAGGAAGTATTCTGTCACAGAGCCAGAGTCATTGTACTGAATGTCGTTATAATTTGAATGTGCATGCCCAGCAAATCAGAGACACAGAAGAAAAGATATTTTATTCATTGACTCGATTAAAAATATTGTCAAAATGAAGGCACTGATTAAACTTTTTTGAGACAGCGGATGTAGTTCCAATGTTGAGGATCTGTAACTGATTTAGAATGATTCTCTTTTAACTGTCATTTTCTGGCTGTTGCGCAGACACAGCGTTTGTGCTAGGTGATGGCCCTCACAGGAGTAGCAGTAATGCTTGCTCTAGATCTCAGTACTTGTCACTCTTTAGCCTTCCTCAGCAATCATCAATTACAGAAATGAAGGCAGCCTTGATTAGAAACGTTGTCACCTTTAACAAGAGAAACTTCTGAACCACCTTTCACTTTAAATATTTACCCTGTGTCATCACTCAAGAAGAACTAATCAGCAGCCCTTTACTAACAAGGGACTCGCTAAATTTCTATAGGTAGACTTTTATCCATCTTTTCTTACATCAGTGTCTGTGTCTTCACTCTCCTGCCACAGGAATGCAGTCCATATACTTCCATTGTTTGGGGAAGCTGTTTATACTCTACATCAAGTCCTGCAAAATGCATCCCAATGGTCCATGCATTTAGACTTTCACCACACACTGACTCATACTATACACACATGTTACATATCCACCACACATACATACTCTTGGAATGCCAACTGAAAGGTAAGGGAGTCACACAGATTCTTCTACCAGTCTTGGCACTAATTGCCTCTTTGCTGGCCTTTCAAACATGTCTGCCACATACGTAGCTCCTCCACCCTTCATCTAGCCGTTAGATTTCAACAGACCACTAGCCTGATGCCATCACTGCTGGCCTTGATTCCCAGTGCTGTCATAGCTAGCAATCAGAGCCCCTTGTTAGTCAGAATCCCTCTTTAATCAATCTGTGATAATGTAGTAGAAGCCTCTCTCATCTCCTCTTCTGCTCATCTGAGACTTCCTGTGATAAGCTCCCATTTACTTTTGGCATAGTCCATTGACTTCCTTTGTGAGCTCCTAACCATTAGTGCCAACTTCAGCTATCTAAGTTTCTCAAAACCTTTTAACCATTCTGAACACATCACATTCCTTTTCATACATCCACCTTTAGACCCCTCTGTCATGTTTCAGTCCCTCTACCATCAGATCCACCCTCAGACCTCTGTGCCAGCATGAGACAGTGTATATTATAACCCAGAGGTCAATGTCTAACAGTTCTGGCTTTTTATTTGCTTTTCATTCTCTGATTTTTCAGCAAATACTTGCCAGTTCTATATGGGGGCTAAAAAGGGTGGAGGTTTCTGGGGGTTGATAGCATAAGAAGCACAATTAAAAAAACATTTACAAAGGGGATATCCTAATTCATGTGGGTTCTGTTTGTCAATGTATGCACCCTGTAGAAGCAGTAACCACACTCATGGTCAGGGTAAGTCAGATACACACTTAGAGATTACCTGTGCTCACCCTCTGGTAGCTTGGCACAGAGCAGTCAGGCTAATTAAAAGAGGCAATATGTAAAGTATTTGTGCAACACACACAGACACAGTAACACAGTGAAACACCACAAAAATACTCCATACAGGTTTAGAAGAATAGATTATTCTATTCTGAACAAAACAAGACCAACAAAAATCCAAAAAGTACAAGTTGAGATATGAATTTTAGAAGAATAAGTGTAAAAATAGTGCTTAGAAGCAAATAGTGCTTTATGGGTTTACTTGAGGTTGTGCTGGAACAGGGCCAAGTCAACAATTGAAGCAGACCATGACCAGTGTACAGGAGCCATGCAGTCCCGGGGAACTGACTACCTTGATCCTGGACGTAAACACGAGATGTGGGGTTAATGCATCAGTATATGCGTCAATGTCACTCCCACAGTCGAGGGATGCATTTATTTTTCAAATGCGTTGATGGCGATGCAATGGTTTCCAAAGATTAGCGTTGATTGCCTTGTTGATTTCAAAGCCAATGCACCAGGTTTCTTCATGGTGTCGAAGGGATACGATCATCATCCTTCAGCAATGGTGGTTTTAGTGCTGCTTTGATACTGATGCTATGGGTGCCACTTCCAGCAAGCAGCATTGAGTCGATTGATGCAGTGGTTCTGGAGATGCTGCTCGGGCCCAAATGCGAAGTGCCGATTTACTCCTGCAGCAGGGTGGATGCGTTGGTTGCTGCTTCCAGTAGGCAGAAGATGCATCAATTTCACTGGTACAAATATTTGGATCCACGTCCAGTGAACCAGGTACAGGAGCGGGGGAGAGACTTTGATTTCCCTGTGTCTCAATAACAGGAGGCAAGCCTACAAGCCCCTAGAGGTCACTTTGCATTGCAAGGCAGAGTACAGCTCTCCCTCAGCAGGGTCAGAGAGCAGCAGGACAGCACAGCAGAAAAACAGTCCTTGCAGGTCAGCAGTCCAACAAAGTAACAGTCTGTGATGCAGCACAGCAGTTCTTCTGACAAAGTCCAGTACTAGGTCCAGAAGTGTCTGATTTGGCCGGGTGAGAAACCCAGTACGTATACCTAAATGTGCCTTTGAATTGAAGGTGACTTTAAACAAGCGTATTTGAAGTGAACAAGTATCCTTTCTTCCCCTGCCCTGGCTCCAGACTATCTGTTGGGAGCAATCAGCCCTTTGTGTAGGCTCAGGCCACTACCTACTCAGATGAGAGTTTCAGATTATTTCTCCTTTACTGCCCGGGAAGAGCCATCAGAATGCTGATGAATACAGATGAGCACTCAGACACACCCAACCTTCCTGTGTTTGCGGCGGTCTACAGGGAATGCACAAAGTGTAGCTGTCACCCGCCCCAGACATATACTGGAGACAGGCTACAGGCTCACAGAGCTGTGAGAGCAGAGAAATGCCCATTTTCTAAACGTGACATTTCTAAAATGTCAATAGTAAATCGAACTTTACCTGTAAAAGGACTTACCATTAGCATTCCAAAGATATGAAACATGCCATAGCCACTCCTTCTCAATCAGGAATTGCAACTTAAAAGGTTAATAAGGAATTCCCAATGTTAACTTATGAGAGGAGTAGGCCTCATAGTTGTGATTTTTTTTTTTTTGCTTGTTTTCATTACTAGCCCATGTAAATCTTTAAAGTACGTGCTCTACCTTATACTTGCATAGCACCCTGACCTATGGGCTACTTAGGGCTTACCGTAGGGGTGGCTTTTGTATAATAAAAGAGGAGTATATGGCTTGGCAAAGGGTGTTAAATGCCAAGATGAAGTGGCAGTAAAACTACACACACACACAGACCCTGCAGTGTCAGTCTGAGGCTCATTTAAAGGGCAACTTGTGTGGATGGCACAAGCAGTGTTGCAGGCCCACTACTATCATTTACTTTACAGGGCCTGAGTAGATGGTATACAACTTTGCAAGGGACTTACAAGTAAGTTAAATATGCCAATTGTGTATAAGCCAATGTTACCACATTTAAGGAGAGAACACAAGAATATTTGCACTTGTTAGCAGTGGTAAAGTGCACAGATTCCTAAAGCCAAGAAAAGCTAGGGCAGAAAAAGAGAAGGAGGAAGGCAAAAGGTTTGGGGTGACACTTCAGAGAAGGTCATTTTCAAACAATGCGGCGTAGAAACACATAGGTGTCCTCCTGCTCCTGGTCTTCTTCTTTCCCCCGGCCCTTCAGTGCCTTCTGACGTTAGTACTCTTCTGGTCCTGTTCCAAGTTCTCTTTTTCTTCCTGATCCTCATGCTGTCCATTTTGCAACCAGTTATGATCACCCTGATGCTGATTTCCTCAATCTGGGTCTCCTGGATCTGGTCCTTCCTCAGCCTATCTTCTTTGCCCTGCTCCTAGATGTTCATTGTAATAGCCCTTCCTAATCTTGGTACTACTGATCCTCAACCTGATCCTGCTGGTTTGCGGAGTCCTTCTCCGTCTCATTATGTTGTCCTGGTTCACTTAAATTTGGCACTCTTTTCCTTCCTGGTTTGGGTGATCATGTTTCTCCTTGCCCATGCCCCTGTCTTTCTGGTCCACCTGATACTGTATCCATGGGTCCTGGTCTTCCTTATTAGGTCCTGTGGGCAGGCCTGTTCATTTTGGTCCTGGTTTGATCCTTGTGCCTATACCTGTCCTGCCCCCTGCTCCTGGTTAGTCTTGTTCTGATATGCCAGATCCTTGCCCTCCTGTTTAACTTGGTATGTCAGGCCCTAGTCACCTTGATTTTAACCCTTCGGGTCCTCCCATCCCTGTTCCTCATCCTGCTTGTCCTGATCCTTCTAGTCCACCTCATCCTCCCCAATCTGGTCCTGTGTCTTAATGGCCCTAATCCATCTGCTCCTGCCCTGACCAGTTCTCTTGGTCTTCCGCCAACTTTTCATGATACTCTTGGTTCCTTAAGATCCTGATTCTGCACTAACTTGTTCACCTAGGGCCTGACTCACAGAGGTAAGGTTAGACTTTTGGTCTAAGTTTAAACCAAAAGTCTAACTTTATAACTTTTTGATATTCAGAAAGGTAAGATACGAGTCGAACCTTGGGAGGAATCTCCAAAACTAAAATTTTGATGCACAATCAATATTAGTGTTTTTTTCATCTGTTAGCAGCATAGCTTAATTCAATATCTTACACCACAGGGGAAATAGCAGAGTTTTTCTACTATTTGGCCGTTGGCTGGGTAAATATCCCTTTCCTATGTGACTAAACAGCCTTAAAATGATCAGAAGCTAATCAGCTGGAGTAAAATTGTGTCAGTTAATTCGCAATAACTGGGATCAGTAAAGCATTGCATGTGAAAGTTAAAAGGCTGACATGGAAGCCACTTTATCATGGATGTCAATTCACCGAAATGCCAGCGGAAGTGACATCACATGCCTTTTGACCTTCTCTTTTACTCACACACATATACTTACAGATGCCCACAAATTCATACTTGCATACACTCTCTCTCACATAAACACACTCTCATCCGCAAGCATGTACACAATATGCATTTACACTTACCTCAGCTGCCGTGGAAGGGCACATTCCAGCTTCTTGTATTCCATTTTATGACACTAATTAGGAATAATAATATACTATTATTTACTATTAGTGTAATACAAAATTGTCCTTTGACGGAAAACAAAGAGAATGGAGCCCCAAATTACGTCCTTACGGACCAGCTGAATTTGTCTCCTCTGAGGCTAGGGGCCACAAAGACAGTGCGAACGTAGCAAAGGGCAAGCCAGGGGTCGCGACCTCTAAATGACGTCCGAGCACTTTATTCCTGCAGTCACTTTGGCCGCATGTGTTTCATGTTGAGAGTTCCAGAATAAAAAGAGGCAAATGGATATCTCCCATACTCACAAAAACACACCATCCATTCTTCAGGAGCATGCCCAGGCAGTAGAGGTCTGCAAAACCAATTGCATCAGAATAAAACCATAAGTTTAAATTAAAGAGTAGCTCTATTTAGATCAAAGATGGAACAAATCCTCAGTCATTTTGGAAGAGTGAGTCTGCCACGTGTGCAAAACAAGGTAAGATCAGGACATTGCAATTGGGGAAGTACGCCTTTAGAGAGGTAATTTTACACTTTCAGAAAGTAATTGACTTCCATGGCCTTACTATTGTCCAGAGATGAGATGCGCTAAAATTGCATTTAAAGACTGCAAACAATCACTTTGTATTCTCTGTTGTGGGAATATGTAATGCTTCTAATTTCAGTCTGAATGCAGCTGCTGTAGAAGTAGAATACTTATTGGAAACACCTGTCCTAATGAATAGAATTTGCATTGGCAGTGTTTTAATTGCCAAACTAGAGAAAGCAATACAGTGTGTAAAACACCGCTGCTCTGAAACAGCAGGTTCTCCACCTCTGGAATATGATGTTTCCATTGTTCCTTGTTGCGTTGCAAAGAGTCTGTTGTAAAGATTAGTTCGTTTAAGGCATTGTTGGTTTGTGTGAATAGACATGTACTGCTCGTGAATAGTTCTGGTACAAGCATAGGTCTTGTTCCAAACCCTAACGTGGGCATTAGAAGCCACAGTGATGGAGGGTGTTTTATCAGACTACATCCGATCTACTGCATGACTTTAGTGGCCCCGTCAAGAACGAATTTTCACGCTTTCCATGCGAATATACTGACTCAACAACCTAATGATGTCTTCACGATTGTTCCAGGGAAACTCCACACACGAGCCCAAGAGGGAACATATGGCACATATTTAACATATCAAGGTCCTCTTTCTCCGTGTACCTTCTTTAGTATTATTGACAAATTGCACTGGCAAAAATATACCCAATTTACACGAGGCGCACTTCCTTCTGCAAATAAAGGCCCAGATTTATACTTTTTGAATTCAAAAATGCGCTAACGCAGTTTTGCGTCAAACATTTTAGCACTGGCTAGCGTCATTTCTTAACGCCACCCGTGCATCAAATTCATTCACGCTGGGTGGCTTTATGTATAGGTTAGGGTCATTTTTCCTGACGCTAACCATTGTGCCTTGTCATAAGGCAAAATGACGTTAACGCAGGAATAATTAATCCGGTTTGTGACATGGAAAGCTGTCACAAAATGGACATGCGCCATTTTTCACTGCAATAGCATCAAAAAGAGGTGCAAACAGTGCTAATGAGCCCCAAAATGGATCCCAGAAGCCAGGAGAGACCGCATACAACCAGGAACCAGCCAGGAGGACAGACAAGACCCAGGGGAGAGGCAAGAAGAAGAGGAAGTGTTGCTTCAGCGCAGAGGAGCATGACATTCTGGTGAGAGAGGTGACGGAGCACCAACATCAACACTTCATCACCTCCAAATTGCTAAATGGGAGGAGAGAGGCAATTTGGCAACAGATTGTGGATAAGATTAACAGTGTGGCAGAGGCCCTGAGAACTGTCGCTGAGTGCAAGAACCTTTGGCATGACTGCAAGCGCAGGACAAAGGAGAAAATGGCAAGGAACAGGAAGGCAGCACTGCAGACCGAAGGTGGGAGTCCAGCGCAAGAGGACCTGGACAAGAAGGAGGAGATGGTTGCAGCTGTCATCCAGGGGGAAATCGTCACTGGTATCACAGGACAGTGCAGACTACCAGGATCAACACATATGCAGGGTAAGTTGCATGGGGGACCAAACTGTCTAAATGTCAATTGCAAGAAGGGGGAGGCACATACCTACTACACAATGCATTTCAGCCCTGAAAATCAGGCAGTAAAAAAGGGTAAAGGGGCATGGCACGGCACAGGACTCCCTGCCCTGCCCATGTCATGCATGGGCTGTGCAGGGGCATCCAGTGACACAGCACAACACCAGCAACCTTTCCATGGGGGTACACTGCCATGTCAAGGCTGCTGGAAATGCTGAAGAAGACCAGGAGGGTAGAGTAGAACGTAAAACTGGTCTGGTATCACTGGTCAGCTGGTATTGTCAGAATGGAAGGTAGAGGACAATGCCCAGTCCCAGGCCATTGGCTCAAGTGGCAATTACCATTGACAACAGTTGCCACTACTACCCGTGCTGTGTGTACTGGTTAGGTGTCCATGGCACAAACACACTCAAAATGAGGGTTCAGTATGACTATGTGATCAATCCTCATTAATCCCTTCTCCAAGTGCAACTCCTGTCAGCTGCTCATGTCCATAGACTCAATAACCATCAGGCATGGTCACATTCACAATGATGTATACAGCAGTATCTCATACCTATGCTGCCCATTCCTGAGTTTACCTCTGTGCCTGTGTCAAAATAGCTGCAATGCCACCATGCAACATCCCAGGTGTCATAGTGTTAAGACAACTGCATTGAGGGGGAGGACATATGTGTGTAGGTAGGCAAACACACCCACACAGTCATAAGAGGAAATGGAACTCTGCATTGCAATGCAATGTAGCACACATACGCAAACATCAACATGAGAAACTACCAATGGTGACACCTGGATCGTTTCATGGAAATGCAATACATGGTATGGTGCTACGTATCAGCACCGCAGAGGTGTATGTGAAAAATAATAGACTTGGACAGGGCCATATTGGTATGTGTGGTGCATGTGACATCAGCACACTAACAATCACTGCAAGGCCTCACCATGCTAATGGAAGCAGAGGGAGGGTTGATGAGGACAAGAAGGTGGCAAGCCACAATTTGGAAAAGACCCGCAACTAGAAGATGTGACACAGACAATTACCCAAACTGCCCACACTACATGTGACATACAGGAGGGGCATAGGGCTATGAGACTGCAAACATTAATGATAGGAACAATGCATGGGAACCAAGATTACAATGTACCACCAATAAGAAGTCAATGACATCACATTACAACTGGCACAACACAGACACACTAATTGTAAAATATTTCATTGCAGAGGACGATGGCTCTCCTGTGGATCTGTCTGTCCTGGACTACCATGATGACCTGGATGACCAGCTGACATCCATTAGCCAGGAAACCCTCCAAGGTGTCCTGGGAACCCTCCAGACACCACCTCCAGTCACAAGGAGGAGCATACATGTAGCAGGAATCCCAGAGGACCCACTCACCACCCCAATAGTATGACCTGCCAGCTCAAACAAGCTGAGAACTCTGATGACACAGGGACCACCTTTGGGAGGACAGTAGTGGGAGTACAGTAGAAGCTGGCCAAGGAGGTGCGGGTGGGGACGCAAAGTATGGCAGCCAGCCTTGAGCGGATGCGCATGTGCATGATGATGTCCACAGAACAGACAGCAGCCATACAAGTCATACAATCACCACTGCAAGGAGTCCAACAGTGTGTGAGGGACCTCACCACTGCTGTGAGGGAGTTGTCACAGCACCTGCCCTCCCAATCATGCAGCTGCATGCATGACCACAAGCTGGACTCCTTGCACCGGGAACTGGCCTCCCCCAGGGCAGACATGGGTGCCTACCACAGGGATGTTGCTGCCATGCTCAATAATCAGCAGCTCCTCCTTGCTGCAGTGATGCCATATGTAGTTCGAAAGATGGCAGCTGCCGGGAATTTGGTGTCCACTTCCCAAATACTGAAGTGTGTGTTGCCCCCTCAAATACACCAGCACCACCATCAAGGGCAGAGGAGACAACACACACATCAGAGGATGAAGATGTGGAACAGATCATCTTCACTTGTAGGAGTACCCGGTAGCACCAGCCCATGCCACATGGACACTGATTTTCCTTTGTCCTGTGCTTGACAACATGCCAGTGTTGCTACAGTTGGTGACATGCAGTCTTCACTGACACACTATTAATCTTACCTCTATGGACTGCAATTATCCCTCACTACTCAATTGGCAATTCATGTTCCTCTGGACTGACCGACACTTCATCTCAGCATGTCAAATGAGATGTCCTTAACCTTGCACTTGTGTTGCGTCACAATAGAATGCTTTACACTAATGGGCTCACAGACCTGGACTATCTACGCACAAGAACCTTGATTTTTTTCTTTTTTAGCGCTGCATTTGCATCATTTTTTAAGCAACAGGAGTGCAAACTTACAAAATATCATTGAATATTGTAAGTTTGTGCTGCTTTTGCATAAATAATTAGGCAATGCAGTGCAATAATAGTATAATTCAGGGCCAAGGTATCTACAAGATGAAAATCAATGCTTGGCACATCCCCTACAAGCAAGTCATTGTGTATGTGACATTTGCTTTGAAACATACATGAGTCACCCAAAAATACAGCAGGAATGGCTGTGTAAGAGTGTTTGGCCAATAACGTCAGCTGGGAGTACAAGTATAACACATAGGCGTGACATTTGTATACTTGACCTCATCTGAAATTGACACTACACAGTTTAGCAGTGTTGGCATGAACTTCAGGCTGCAGGCAGACGTCCCACAGTGCAAAGACCCTGAGCACCAAGCTTATGACACCTGCAGTAAGGGAGTACCTAAATCTTTAATAACTACTAACAAAACAGAACAAAAGCTATGTAACACACCTATACTAACCTAATATAGTCTAACTATACATTACCCACAACTGGCCCTAACTACCCTATGCTGAGCTTACTTACCACATTTAATAACACACTCTAAACATTTGCCCCCTCACCCCTCTTATATGACGAGACACATATAGGACAACATATACTAACCTAAACATATGCTAACTAATACTAAACAAATAAATATTATTTTGTGTTTTTAAAAAAACAATGTTTTTTTTTTAAATACACAAAAGGCCCAACATTAACCCCAACCCACCCACACACTAACTAACATGTAATAATAAGAAACCCCCAAACCTACTCATCCTATCTAAACTACTACCCTATTCTAACCTGTCACTAAACCCCCTAAACCCACTAAAAACAGGATGAGGAATGAGGAGGGAGGGGACTGAATTAGGGGTGAGGCGAGGCAAGAGTTCACAGGTTTGCCCTCCTCAGTGTCTTCTTGCTAGCTTTGAGCCTCTGGGTATTTTTGTCCTCGTCCCTCTGTATAGTGTCAAGCTTTCTCAACACTTTCCTCATGTCCCTCTGGAGCTCGGAAATTGCGACCATGTCCAATGCAGCAGATGTGGTGGTCTGCGTTGCAGAGGTTATTGCTCCAGCGGGTGTGGTGATTGGTGGTGCTGAAGTTAAATGTGTGGTGGTTGGTGGTGCCGATGTTGACAGTTCAGCATGTGGGGCTGATGTGATGGTGGCCGCTGTGGTACTGGCTGCAGTTGTGCTGGTGGCTCCAACCATTGCGGCCACTACCAGTCCCCCTTGGCTGAAAGCCCACCATTTTCGTGTGGCTCTCTCTCTCTGATAGCGTCTTGCCATCTTTCGGTAGCCACACTCGACATCCAATATGTGTCTGTATCTCACTGCCCACCTCTAGAAAGCCGTGATCTCTGCTACATCCATTTTGGCAGCTGTAAAAATTAGACAGGAAACCATCAGTGTCATCATTGTGTTATGCATGTACAGATGATAGTCTAACGCTCTGCCTCAATTTGCACATGCAGTCCAAATCACAATCCAGATGATATAATGTCCCTGACGAATGAAATGGCAACACTGCCTACCCATCAAATATTTAAAAGCACAGCAAAGCACAACAAGAGGTGGACCAAATAAAGTGATCCGTGCATTGATTTAGTGCAGTGTGTTACAATGAAAAGGCAGCAACTACTTTGTTGGGATACAAAGTCAAGATTCAGTAGACCTGAAGAAGTTCCTGATGTGAGGAACGAAACATGTTGGCGGTACCACTTATGATAAAGTGGAAATTAAAGGATTGGGTGGATTGTATTATTTATTTATTTTTAAAGTAAGGCAATTGAAACAGTTGAGACATATGGATCTAAGTGCACAAATAACTGCTTGATTAATAGTGGTATATGAGCGCAGCCCCAACATAACATAAGAATAAATGAGTAATTAATATGCTTGTGATTACTCTGTTTCTTTCTGTAAGATATTACTCAGTATATTACATCTGAAATAATCATCAGGTGATCATATATCCTAGTGCTTTGGGTTGGTGAAGTGGTATTGGAGTGTTTTAGTATAGCTCTTGTAAATCTTCATCAGGTGATCATATTTCCTAGTGTTTTGGGTTGGTGAAGTGGTATTGGAGTGTTTTAGTGTAGCTCCTGTAAATCTTCAACAGGTGATCATATATCCTAGTGCTTTGGGTTGGTGAAGTGGTATTGTAGTATTTTAGTATAGCTCCTGTAAATCTTCATCAGGTGATCGTATATCCTAGTGCTTTGGGTTGGTGAAGTGGTATTGAAGTGTTTTAGTATAGCTCCTGTAAATCTTCCTCAGGTGATCGTATATCCTAGTGCTTTGGGTTGGTGAAGTGGTATTGAAGTCTTTTAGTATAGCTCCTTTAATTTGCTGCAGAAAGGAGCAGTGGATCCCCCTGGAAATGTACTGTT
Organism: Pleurodeles waltl; assembly: GCF_031143425.1. Taxonomy (NCBI): domain Eukaryota; kingdom Metazoa; phylum Chordata; class Amphibia; order Caudata; family Salamandridae; genus Pleurodeles; species Pleurodeles waltl. The sequence goes on from NC_090437.1 coordinate 906,087,751, forward strand.
TAGAAGTACGAAAAAATGCTTTTCAGCAGCACAATATGTTACTTTTAGGGGGATAAATCCTTTTCACCATCACAGGCACATTGCTTGTATATGTTTCATGCACCCCACCTTAGAACACCACCAAACAAGAAAAAGACTATAGGTGGTACATCCTTCTCCGTTCAAGCAGCCAAACTATGGAATTCATTACCCCCAATTATAAGAGCCACAGATAACTTTCTTGTCTTCAGAAAACTACTCAAAAGTTGGCTATTTCCTTCATAACCACCATATTCAAACAACTATGGACTGCATATGCCTATGTTGATAAAAAAAAATCAGATTATGTGTATATTTCTAGTTATGTATAGTTCTTTAGAAAATATGTATTGCTACTATGTCATAACAATAAAATACACACACTCTCTTTAAACCTTTTTGACTAAGTATATTTTACCCATGGTTCTAATTATGTATTGTATGTGCATATGTGTGTGTATTCATGTGTGTTTGTATGTCTGTGTGCATGTATATATATATGTATGTATGTATGTGTATATGTTGTTTCTGTGCTTGGCATGTTCATAGGTCATTGCATGGCTCCTGGGTGGGTTGTTATACTAGATATCTATGAATTCCTGCTCTCATCTTATCACACTTATCTACCCATCATCATATGTCATGTCTCTATCAAACTATCCTCCATTCTCACTCTGACTCATCCAAAATCCTTTCTACTACTTTCATCTCCTAAATAACTTTGCCAAAGCTCTTCCCTCCGCTTCCACATCTAACTCACCAAACCTCACTCTACTACCGTGAGCTCCCACACAACCCTACTAAATTCTTCCGCATTTATCTCACCCTGCTACTATGCTCTCCCTAACCCTTCCACATACTCTTCCCTCCTCCATCCCCTTTTACTCATCCCAAGCCTTTGGGTTGAGTAAAATGAAGGATATACTTCCAATTAACACTTCTGGATTTCTTTCCTCCTCTACTCCTTCATTACTCCAGTCAATCTAACTAACAAACTCTCATATGCGCGACTCAAATTAACTCATAATAATACTAAAACTGTACTCATTATTTCCCGATACTAATGCATCACTAATTCTTGTTGGGTTCCAGAGTAGCGTGCTACTCACCGAAAATCGCTTCGACGCCTCATGAGGGGTAGTAAGCGCTATATAAATACGATTACAATACAATACTTCACATGGGCCAGGCCGACTAATCGTTATCATCTGAGTCAACTTCAAGGCACTGAAGACCAGTGATTTGTAAATGTAATTGGCAGGAAGGTATGCATTTGCTAATCACAAGGGGTCAGTGTTGTTTGGGACACATGCATGCTTGAATGAGATGAATTTCATCTACACTGTGACCATCACATCTACCTACATATGTTCTTCCCCTACCTCTGTGTCTCAGTGGGGATGGGCATGCAATACATCATCACAACTGTCAGCGACAACCACAAATCCATGTCCACTTGTACAAGGATTTAGTGAGTGGAACACATGTGAGGAGGGCTGCCAGCTGGGAATGAGGTATTATAGTTCATTCACATCTACATTCATGTGTCCAGTTATGGACAACCATCAACACCTGATCTGCCAACACAATTCCAAAATCACCCACATTGATGACAGCAGATGTATGGCACATTCCTACATGCACCCCATTATATACCACATAAGTGTCATGTAAATGAAGTACAACTTATGGGGCTAGATGCTGGGGGACAGTTACCCATACAGTCCTACATGTACATTACCATACAGGGATGCACAATTTTGTGCGGAAAACTGATGCATCACTGTCTTGTGAAAATGAGGGTATGACTCGGTGTCAATATTCTGACACTGGAGCACCTTCAAGTCACATGTGGGCCTACATAAAGCTACTAATCACCTTGTTCACATGCTGCTGCCTATTGCGCATCACAAGATTCCCACAATATGACTTTCTGCCTGTGAATGTCTAACCCTTGCATGGAACACTATGGCAACATCCAGACAAGTAATATATCAGATCACATGGCAGCTCATCATATCTTGCAATGAGTGCAACACACAAGAGTCACTCACACAACAGCTGCAATCACTACACAGGACAGACATTATCACACTTATTGGATACATCTTGGTCCTGGAATCGAGCCACTTCCCCAATGGTATACGGGGCCGGTCCACTTGTAAGACAGGGAAAGGAACTATATGCTCAGTGCCAGATCACTGTACAAACGTGTGGACAACATATCACAGTGTGTAACATTTTATATAAGTGAGCTGCTGATCCTGCATGTAGACACTCCAACAGACATACCACTGCAAACTCACATTGACACTGACACTCCAGTGAGTGATAACCACACACCTGCACACATGCACTGGGCCTAACAATGATGTGGTGCTAAACCTGACTACATACATTTGTGGCTAATCCATTTCAGATGGTACTCCATGGCATGATTTGTATTTGGGTGACAACTCAAATGGCACTTCCGTGGTGCACTGCAATACAAGTAACTCAGGTATTGTGGCTTGTGCATGAAGGGACACTGAGTTAGTGTGTGATGGACATGTGACTCAATTTACAGTCTGCAATTATCATGCATTCAGTGGTCCATAATAGATGTGTCACAGTTGTATATAGGTAACAAGTGCCCCATTTGCAGTGTCCCCTAAGCCGGATATGCCACTTTTGTCAATATAATGTCAGGGGTCATGTGTGTGTAATTATGACAATGTAGCACTAAACATGGATTGCCCACTTTGCTGTCCCAATACAGTGAAATGTGGTATGCGGACAGTGTCTTACCTGATCATCATTGACAGAATGCATGGGCACAGGTGTTGTCATTGCACCTGAAATGTGTTACTGTGGGCCACTTGTACCTAGATCAGATTTTGTGAGTCACACATTGCGAGACTTAGCAACTCACAATTTGCAAGTAGGAGGATCTGAGGTACAACACTGTCAGTGACACAGTTTGCAAATCACAAATGGGGTAACAAATGACCTACCTCATGAATTTTAATGAGGTAGGTCTCATTTTGCAAACCCCGTGGGAATGGTGGCACTCACAGGGATGCTGGCCTGCTGGCCTGCTGGGTTCAGCAGACCACCATGTCTGTGATTGCTTTCAAATAGAGATGTATATTTTCTTTTAAATGCAGCCTCATTTCATCAAGGGTAAATAGAAAGCATTTCAAAAGCCAATATTATGACTTTAATAATTTTTCTGAAGTAGTCAGTGGTCCGTGGGACCACTTCCTGCTCTGAAACAATTTTTGGGCATGTATTCACAAAGGGGAATGGATACCATGGGGACCTTTCCCATTTTGCAAATGGGTTAGCACCAACTTGAAATGGCTGGTAACTGCAATTGTTTAGTGCCAGCATTTGCGGTCACCAAACAATCAATCAGCAGACTGTGTCTCGCTAATAGGAAAGGAACGCCCCTTCCTAAATGCCACTAGCAAACCCTGTTTTGTGATTGGGCAATGTGATAGCAGAATGGCAAAATTGGGGGTGTGCATTGGAAGAAACAATTTTTCCTGACGTAAACACACCAAATCTGAAAACTATGCTGTTTGTGACAATTAAAACTAGCTTGGTACATGTGGCCCAAAGTAATAGTCTGACATAACTCCTCAAAGCTCAGGGCTGCATTGTTAGCATGTATAGACATGTGGAATACATCTCACTACTGGGACACTAACAGTTTGTTCTACTTGCATTCAACATGGCCACAAACATTGCATGAAGCACATCAAGACATCTGCTACAGTCACACTGGAGCATTCTACTGTACACATTTGTTAATATGATACTCACCAACAGTGCCACCGATCACCACACCCACGTAGTCCAGCAGATCCTGTTCTCTGGCCACCAGGTCAGCCCAGCGATGCTTCAACTGGTGCTCATTCCCTGTTGTGTGGAATACCTGCTTGAGGTGGTAGAGCACCTTGCCCCACCACAGCCGCCTTGCCTCTGTGTGATACCCCTGTATCACACGCACCCCATCTCCAGCATCAACAGCAGAAAGTGGCACACCCGCCACACAAAGACCCCAAGCTCCTCCTCTCCCATGCGGTTCAGCCTCGCCCTTCCCAACATGTCCTTGAACAATAATGCAAAACAGAAAAAGTGAAAAAGGAAGGGAAATAAATGTGAAAAAAGAAAACTTAAAGCCCAAACTACGAACCCCAACTAACCCAACTAATGTAACCTCCAAACAGACATCTGACAGTACAAATACAATCGAAAGCACACTAAACTACACAAAAGCACATAAACAGGTACAATATACAAATAGAATATACAAAAGACACAAGAGAGACTCCACAAGATACAACAAACTCAATCCAGACACCAGCAACGAGACACCTGTACAAAGTCAAGAAATGGCACAGACTGTAAAGTGAAAGTGAAAGTACACCCACTTTACTATGCCTGTAAACAGGATTTTCCATTACATTACTTCCTGTCCCCTTTGCGGCCTGTTTTCTGTCTTGCATGCATTTTTTTGACGCATACGAGGTTTGCGTGAATATTTTTGACGCATAACCTACATGTGTGGCAAAATACCACGCATTACCAGTAAACTTCTATTTCAATGGATATCCGCATGCGTGTGGTGCGCTAGTAGCATTACCTCTAAGGGCCCATGTATGTTTAGTTAGCGTTTGCATGATTTTGTGAGGCATTTGCAGCTAAATATTTTAACCCAAACTGTGTTTGCATGATTTTCCTTTTATTTAACATGCATGCACTCTGTATCAATATTGAGATAGGATGGTATGGCCTGCAGTGTGTGGTATAGTGGCTGGCCACATGTGGTAGAGCATGCAACTGTGTGTTATGTGTGTGAATGATCTGTAACAAAACTATGGGCCTGATTCCGAGTTTGGCTGGCGGCGGTAGCCGCCAGCCAAACGGGAACCGCCACTTGGCCGCTCCGCGGTCAAAAGACCGCGGAGGCCATTCTGGCTTTCCCACTGGGCCGGCGGGCGCCCGCCAAAGGAGCGCCCGCCGGCCCAGCGGGAAAGGCCCTGCAACAATGAAGCCAGCTCCGAATGGAGCCGGCGGAGTTGCAGGGGTGCGACGGGTGCAGTTGCACCCGTCACGATTTTCACTGTCTGCAAAGCAGACAGTGAAAATCCTGCTGGGGCACTGTTAGGGGGCCCCTGCACTGCCCATGCCCCAGGGGCCCCACGACACACGTTCCCGCCAGCCTCTTCCTGGCGGTGAAAACCGCCAGAAACAGGCTGGTGGGAAGGGGGTCGGAATCCCCATGGCCCAGCCGGGGGAAATCCGGCAGGAAACCGCCGGACCTGGCTGGGCGACCGCGGGTGTCGGAATTCACAAGGAAGCACCGCCAGCCTGTTGGCGGTGCTTCCGTGGTCGTCGACCCTGGCGGTCGATGACCGCCAGGGTCAGAATGACCCCCTATGTGTGCTTCTGAAAGAATGACATGCAATACATTGGACGTAATGCTCATGTATGAATGTGTTACACATCGGTATCTATATCAGATGGCAATCAATGATGTACAACAGTCATGATGTGTGTAGTTCTTTGACTTAGGGGACATTACATTTCACATGACAAAAAAAACTCAGGGATGATTGAGGATGGCTGATGAGTGCTAGGTCGGGATTTGATACACCTCATATGTCATTAATTGTTGGCTATGACTTCATGGTGAATTGTGTGTGAACTACCCATATTTCGTCCATGTGTACATGTTTGGTACGTAAGGTGTTTGAAACACTGTGCCTTAATTCCACCCAAATTTTGTATGTATACGTCAGTTTGACTCATAAGAATTACCTATGATACTCATGTTGCTGTGGTGGACCTGCTGCCCTGGCTGCATGTGATTACATATTTTCTGATGTGCATTCCACAGAAGTGTCCAGTTCAAGTGTGTGGGCATGTGTACCCTGTGTGAGGACGGGGCTCCATGGTGTTACAGCTTTGTGTAGGTCTAGTCAGGAGTCTATTAAGGGCAACCCTTGAGGTCACAGAACATCTTGCAAGGAAGAAGTGTACCAAAGCAGGAGAGCAGATAAAGGTATACAACGGGAAAGGCCAGCTATGGTAAGGCAGAAAAAAAACAGAAAAGTGAAGGCAGAGTAACCTATGTGTAAACAAATATAGAACGGGTCAGTAATGGACAAACATGCAGGGCTTATCACTAAGAATGTACACAGGGTAAGGCTCAGAACGTCCCACAGCAACAGGGAACATCAGTGCCTCTGTGCAGATTAATCGTACAGCTCGTTACCATGCAAGCCCCATAGAAAGGAGGCAGAAAAAGTGAATCTGTGTCTGGACCCTTAGGGCACAAACAAGGATTGTACTTACATACACGAGACTAGCCCTTGTTGGTCCGGCTGGAGATACAGTGGCAATTCTTGGAATACAGCCATAGCACACTGTCACTGTTAGGCACTAATGACTACATGCAACACTAGACAAAGGATGGGGGCTGTATTTGCCTCTAGGAAACCAGGTGCCATCTCAAATACAAAGGAAAACACTTCTAGACAGGTGAGTACTGATATGATAACCCAAGAGGAAACAGAAAGTGAGGAAACCTACTAGGAGGCCAATCCAGGCACAAGGAACAGGTTGACGCAAAGGATGGAACAGGTCTGGGTAACAGAAAGCAGGCTCTGGCAGAAACAAACATGAACAAGGCTGAGAAACAGGGAGCAGACTCTGACTGGAATAAGCAGGAACAGGACTGGTTAAACAGAGAGCAGGCTCATCCCTAATCAGGACTGTAACAATCCAACAAGGGATCTGGAACACAAATGAATCGTACTCCAATGCACGATGAGGAGCTTCAGGTAGCTTCTAAGCAATTCCAGGCAGCAGCAAGGCCAGGGCATAGTCATATGGCTGGGCTTCACAAGACAGTTCTCAGGTGTGTGCAATTTCAGTCTCTCACAAGTCCTGGAGGAGAGAATCCAGTATAAAGGGACAACCAGACTTTTCCCATAGGAAGCAATGGACAGAAGATTACAGGTCGTACCGACTACCAGGCAGTGCATTATGGGACCTGAAGTCCATGGATGCTAATGTAGTTCTTCTATAGCATGCCATATGGAAAAGGGAAGCAAACAGGAGTCAGAAAGGGAGTCTGGGTGAGTGTTAATGATGGTTCCCATGGTACAGATAGTCAATTTACAGCACCCCCTAGAGATGGGAGGGCAGAGACTGAACACATGGCAGTGGCAGGACTTATTTCCAGGGATAAACTGAGCATGGCATGTGTTTTGAACATTGCTTGTCATACCTGGGGCATTCATGCTATCCATTTTCAGAAATGATTCCCCTCTTGTCACACAAGGTCCTTGCAGAGACTGCAAATATCACACTTACTAATGTCAGGGGTCTGTACATACATTCCTGTTTCCACTGATATTTCACACCCACTGCCTCATGTATGGTGCGCTTATTTACCTTATGATTAGAGATGTCATAGTTGTGTATCATGTGCTACAGAGGAACATGTTGGCAACATGGATGTGTGTCATATGCTGTGGTCCATTGATTTTGTCCTTCATATGCAAAATTCAAAAGATTAGTATTTTTTATATGTGTGTGATGTTTGCTCTACAATCATATGCATCACATGTGATGTTGCACCAGAAGTAGTCAGAATTGTCTTTTTAACATGCTGCCTAAGGCAATACTCACATTCCTAAAGAACATGTGATGGAGAAAGAAGAAACCAGAGCAGGATTGTTTGACCAAGTAAGGTGTTTAATTACATATCCTAAATAGGTGTGTAGAGTGACTATTGCCTAAAAACGTATTGAACAATTGGCTGTCTGTGGCACATTCCTGAAGCTATGTTTTAATGTTCCCCTTCATTTTCCCTGGCACCATGCTCCTCCTCCTCAGGCAGTTCTTGCTCGGGCTCAAATAGGGGTATGTTCCTCTTTACACAAATGTTGTGCAGGATAGCACATGTAAGTATGATTGTGCAAACAATGTGTGGGGCATATAGGAGGCTGCCTCCTGTGATGTCCAGTCACCTGAATCTGGACTTCAGGATGCCAAAGGTCCTTTCTACAATGGTGTGTGTCCTCCGATGTGCCTCATTATAGGCACGCTCTGCTGCTGTGCTTGGGTTGGGGAATGGGGTCATGATCCATGGCTGGATCCTATAACCCTGACCTGCCTCAGAAGATAAATAGGAGTGAGAATGTTTTGCTAGTTTGCAAAAGGAATGTCATGTAGCATGGCAGTTGATGTCTTTTGTCATCTGTGACTCATATGTGTTTGTGGTGTTGTGTGAGATCCTGGACTTCTGTGAGGTTTTTTCTGCAGTGTGTTGTTTGACTTGACAACTTATGTTTGGCTCATTGACCTGGGATCTATGATTTTGTTTCCAAAATGCTGGTCAGTGTGTATGTACGATGTGTTGTGTAGTGTCCCACATATTTTAGTGTGCTTTCACTGAAGGGGACATAATACTTCCATACACACAATAGATTCAGATGTGGTGGTTACATGGTTGCACTGCATGGCCTGGACATCCCATCCAATTAGACAGATGTCATTTGCAGATGAAATGCAACAGTGAGGCCCTTTGTTTTGGCTTGGTGACAATGGAAAACACATCTCCATAAGTTGCCAGCACTGCGGTGTTCAGTATTGACACTGCACAATTGTCCCATGTGTGACTTGGTTCTAGTCAAACTTTTGTTGTTCACTCTGCCAGTGGCTCATGTGCAACTGTACACCTACACTACCAAACTTGCTCCAGGTAACCTGGCTAATTGCCTTGTGGAGGTGGGTGTATCTGTGCAGGAAGGGCCATCTCCCTATACATCTGTTATTTTGATGGACAATTGGCTCTTTTAGTGTGGACAGCAGTGTGCAGTTAACATTAGTGGGACATCAATATGTGTATATAGCACAGTCCATTTCCTTATTGCTACCTGGCAATGGTACCCCAGGAGTGATGTATGATGTTGGAACTACCTTAGTATTTCCCTGTCATCTACATGTGAGTCAGCATCGTCATGCTATGTGTCTCCTGGTGTTACACCTGCAGCAACACACATTGCACACTCCTTTCATGCTACATACTGCTTGGGAGGGTGTCGTATTGACTATGTGGCCTAATGAAATAGTAAATGGTTCATCTTCCAAGTTGTACATCCAGTGGAGGCCATATCATTGTGCTTTGACATTGGTCCCTTGTAGCTCTAGAGTGGCAACTAATGTTTGTGGAAACCGTCATTTGTCCATAGATGTGTATCCTATTCTATCAGGGTGTACAACATAACTACCAGTGTCACACCCCAGTGTCTTCCTGCCCACATGTTAATATAGTAGAGTATGTATTGTGTGTCCTACAGGGTTGCTGTGCTGTATGTATATTGCTAGGTTTGTGGACTTACCGACAAGAAGGCCATTGCCATATTGTCCATCCTGGAAGTGCTGATTGATCGTGCTGTGGCGGAATATGAAGGAATCACGTACACTCCCAGGATACTTGGCCAAGATCTTTGGTAAACAGTCCATGGTGGTCAACTATGGCCTGCACATTGATGGAGTGGGTGTGCTTTCTGATCCAGAAGAGATGCTCTTGCTGCAGGTGGTACAATCCGGATATGGGTGCAGTCAATTGCACCAAGCACATGTGGGAAGCCATGGATTTGATAAAAGCCCTGTTTGATCTCCTGCTGCTTCTGCTGGGTGTTGGGGAAGCTGATGTGGCAGGGTGTCAGGGAGATGATGGCATCTACAAGCTTGGGCAGGAAGGCGGAGAATGAGGGCTGTGATACCTCAGTGACCAGGGCCACGTACCAACATATGCAGGACAGCTAGCTGCTTGGTCACTGGTGGCTTGTTGTGTGGTGTCTGCAGGCTGGCTGTTACATGTGGCTCAATTTGGCGCAGCAGCTGCTGTTTGGCTTCCCAGTAGAGTCTATACCTCCGGATGATGTCCTGTTCCCTGTGGCCATGGAGGGTTGTCCTGTTCCTGAAGAACTTCTCCTGCCTCTCCAGATGGGTCTAGCATCAAAGTATAAATATGGAGTTAGTTTGCACAGGATTTCCTTTAAAAAATTATGCAAATCTGGTGCAAACATAGTGTAAATATGGGCCTAAGACCTACACTCTAGAATGGCTACCTGCTTCCAGAGAAGGCACAATTGTATATTCTAAGCAGGGCTTTCAGACTCCTACTGTAATTCCAAATGCTCGTTTGCAGGACAAATGGTCAACGCACCATTTTCAGCTAGGGTGCAGTTTCAATAATCTGGCACGAGATTTCATGTTCTATTATAGCAGGATTTCATGCTAACAAGAGGTTTCTATGAAATTATGCAGTGACACTCCAACATTACATTCCTCAGCGCTCAAACACTGGCAGATCACATATATTTAATTTGTCATTTTTGCGCAATCGTTCGTATTTTAGTAAAATTATGTGGGAGTTACTTTGTCCATTGCTCTTTGGAGGGTAGGCCTGGGACACTCTAAATTATTCTGGCATAATTCAAGCAATGGCAGTATTTTTGTGTTTTGCTTGTTACACAAACTTCCCGAAATTATGATATTACGCCACTTCACATAATTACACACCATTTGCAGTAAAAGACACAGGTACAACAGTACGATATTAGCTATTGTTTTCTGCGCTTTTGCTTTTTTGTAATTTTTTAAGCTCAGAATTCTTTCTTGCGTCAAAATCGACACAAGGACGAATATGACTAAAATGTAGCGCAAAATGACAAATTTGAACTTCATGTAATCACAGATTAGGCACACTATTTCTGTTTGCACTGCAAATTATGCTTAGGTAGGTGCACACAGTGTAGACCAGGACAGTACGCCCTATGATGCAAAAAATGGATTGCCATTAGTGCAGGCACAAAAATTAGCCGTTTGCACCTGTGCTCAGAATAAATCCTTAGTGAAAGACAGGACTGTGGTTTGACATTGTGGCCCTGCCATTCATTAGCGACAGACCCGCCTTTGCTCAAAGAAGGGGAAAGACATGCACCTACATTCTTGAACCCACCTGCCAGGGGGCGCCTGGCTTGCCTCTGGGACCCTATTTCCATCCTTGCATGGGGCACGCTTACGAGAGTGCATAGATTGTACGGTACCTCATATGTGTGCCTCCGGATGACTTCTTTGCCATTGAGCCCATGTGGCCACCATGAGTAAGCGTTCCCTCATTTGCATAATTCCACGGTCCAATTCAAATGAGGGAAAGTTCCCTTTTCATCACACACGTGCAAAATGTGCACCGGCATGATTGATATTGTAGAAGGAGCAATACAAACCCCTGCAGTCCCTTCTGTAACATCAAAGTGCCCCAGTGCACAAGAAATGAATGGGCAGAGATACCCATTGTGACCCCAACATTTTTAATTGCATCCATTCAGCAGTCCTTCCTTACTGACCGTTTTCCAGGAATTGCACAGAAACCTCTAGGTTACATGATCACAAAAGGCTGGCCATCTTCCATTACAAGGAAATGCTCAAGTCTCATCCTCACAAGCTGTCCTGCTGTGCACAAATAAAAGTATGTAACTTCATGCTGTACTTCAATCTTCTGTACATTGCTGTCAAGCTAAAACTGTGTTTTAGTTGTGCTTTATGTTGTACGGTTTCATACTGCAACCCACCTACATATGTGCAGAACTTTTAGCTCCATTCAGCTTTATTTCACACTCACTCCCTCAAAGTCGATTTCCCAGAACTTTTGTAGAAACCCATGGGCCACTTTGCCTCTTGGTTTGCCTGCTCTTCCTTGAACTAGGGGCCAGCAATCTTTGAGTGACTGGAAAATGATGGATGTGTATCCACAGAGCATTGCAGAAGACCAGGAAGGAGTAACGTGTGAGTGCACAGGGATTAACATGTTACAGCAAAGAGACAAGACATGCCAACTCCAATGCTCCGGGATTAATGATGCAAACATCAGAACAATGATGAGAATCAATTACTGAGCTCACAGCAATGGCTTCTTCTGCCCCTTTGAGGAGACACCACAATATCACATGAGAATGTAGGTGCTCTGAGTCTAGCTCCATGGATGTCACAGATGTACAAATGCTGTGCAACACCCTCACATCACATCCTGTTACAAAATCACCGGGTCTAAATGTATTTCTCAGAGCAAATACCTCACCAGTAAGTCCTCCTTTAGACACTGCCTATTCTAGCAATTTTGTGCTTTTCTTCCACTCATGCTTAATGAGGAAGTGTGAAAAGTCATGAAAGAATTACGGCTGTCCCTGCAATGTTAAGTACATTATCAACCTATGCAACTGCTTCAGCCAGGACAATTCTTAACACCGCTCTGGCCTCTCATGCATTTCCAGGTGGATTCAGCATAGTTTATATTTACACCAGTCTTAACAAAACAAATTAACCTGCAGAATATCACCTGTCACTGTTTCATCGCAAGTTGATAACGTTAAAAGTGTTCATGCAACATTCTAAATCCATCAAATGGAAAACTGTACTGAAAAATGTAAATGTGAGATTCTGCCATGGGTGCGGAGCAGAATCAGCACTAATCAGAATTATGAACATTGTTAAGTCAATGGTTGACATTAACAATGTGGCAGCTCAGCTTACCTCGCAGCTCCCCGATCACACTTAGGCCATTTTGATGCTAGGAGACAATCAATCAGACCAGTGGATCCATGGTCCCTGACCATGAACTGTCAAATACAGGATTATTGGTAACCACCTCAAGCGCCTAAAAAGGCAGAAATCCTTGTGTGTGAGCACCGATCTTTTGAATACATCCATGCAAACAATTGTCAAACGTACTAGAATCTCTACTAATTGTAGCCATCAAGGTCATGGTGCTAACTGCCATCATCGACCTGCAGCTTTTACACATCCCACACATAAAGTCAGTAAATCAATCTTCATTTCACACTTTTAGGATCCTCAGGTTAGGATTCTATTCCTGGCTTTCCATAAGAATTACTACACAGCATGCCGACTGCATTTCTCCTCTGGAGGTCCTAGAGGATCCAGAACTGAAGGATGGCATTGCGGAAGCCCTGATAGTACTACACTAGCTTCCAGAAACCAGAAGGATATCATTCAGGGCACTCTTTATTTCGCATCAGTAAATCAATGCCATGGACTACCTCCTCTTAATGCAACAAAAAGTCTGAAACTACCAACCAAGTTGGAACGTCTAATTAGCGTATCCCCAAAGAATGGAAAATTATGAAAGTTTATTGCTGGATTCTCAGTCCCAACACTGAAATTCCCTGACAGCCCTTGTCCATGAGCTTTTGTGCCTTGAGGATACAGAGAACACCATAAGGGTGTTCTACATTTGTTGGTCTGGGCAACTTTTCTGTTAAAAACCTAAACTTCTGCAAGAAACAACTGAGGAGCAGAAGATTTCAGAAAGCTGTTTACTTGCCTCCTTAAAGCTCTATGTTTTCTTCCTTGCTCTATACTTCTCCAGAAGACAGAGGAGCTGGGCTATATCTTTGTTCACAATCCATGAAGGTTGGTACTGTGGATTCCTATGGCTGCAACCACACCTGCATGGCTCTGTATTTCCTGTGATGTCTCTTCCTGTTTCTTCAGTTTAGAAGGTTGCCGAATTCAAGAAAAGGTGCACTAAAAAGGCAGTAGCAGCTCACAGGCCACGGAAGGGGTGGGGCTGGACAGGGAGGCGCAGGAGGGGGGAAGGAGGGAATAAACATTTAATATATATATTTTTTAATCTCTTACCTACTCCGCTGCTCCTCTGTCCCTTAACGCTCCTCGCTGCAGGCACAAGCTCCCAGCCTGCCCTCTGCCAATCCTGACGCTGCTCAGAGCAGCTTTAGGATTGGCTGGGAGTGCCCAACCGGGGCACTCCCAGGCAGACTGGGAGCCTGTGCAAGCTCTCTCCAGCCCAGCAACAGTGTTGTTGGGCTGGAGAGAACCTACAGTGCATGTGTGTATGGACAGCCCTAGACATGCGCTGAGCTCTCCCCCTTAGCACACATGAGCCACGTGGCCCACCCATTTCAAAGAAAACGATAACAAACATAGTTCATTATTGTTTTTTTTAAAAGGTTTTGCAGCTGCCGCTGCTGGAGGGCGAGGTGGAAATTCTCCTCCGCCCAAATGGAAGAGCCACCACTGTACAAAGGAGCTAATAGTATAATTGAATTTTCACAGTTTCCTCTAGACTTTTATCAAATTGTTATTTCCTCAGCATTTTCCTCTGATTCAAGACTCTTCTGGAGGCCTCTTCTGCAGTCCTGCTGATCCTGGATTCTTCACTACTCAGTTCTGCATAGTTTGGCATCCTGATACACATCTTCACTTCAACTCCTGATTTTTATTTCCAAGAGCAACTTATTCAGTTTGCCTCTGGAGTTTATTTTCCATTGGGGTTTTCCTCTCCGATGACCTCTCTTGAGGGCATCTTCTTACCATGCACTGTTTGCTCTGAGTGCCTAGGTGACACCGTGGCAACAGACAGGAGTCATGCAAGCATCAGGTAGCATCAACGTTAGGACAAACGTCTCAGTCGCATCCAAAAACTGACAAGCATTCACATAAGCCAGGAATATATCTGACTGAGTTACCACTTGCCACTGCTATCTGCAGTGATATACAGGACAGACGTTTGTATTCAGGTAAGTAAGGATTAAACATCCATTCTTTCAAGGTTGGTAAACTGTGCACATTTAAACTAGGTATCAGTAAGATCTATAATTTATAGTGCTTAGAAATATCAGATGTACACTATCAAACACTTTATAAAAACCATTAAGTTATCATTATTATCTATCAACCCAAGTTCCACTAACTTTATGAGAATCACCCTAAGTCATAGTTCATTAACCCTTCCAGCTGCTATATACTTCAATTGTATGGTTTAAGCACACTAGACCTTTTTCTACTTGAACCATACTCCACATGCAGACAATAGTGTACACAATTGTAGCCAGAAGAGAGAAACAATTACCTGACAAATGTAAAACCAAATGCATTGGAATTATTGGAGAAGATGGAGAATATGTTTGTGTAACAAAAATTACTCCCAAGCCACGGGTTTCGACTTTTCTTTGGCCACCCTCTGCCAACCATCATAGAACTGCATTATTTGCACCCCTTGTCTAAGCTTACAGGCAGAATTTCCATAGTTGCATCTGCAGATGGCATTTGTGACATTTAGTAAACCCTGAATCTGGGATTCAAGATGTGCCAAATTGAAAAGGTAGTGCATTTACTTCAAATGTAAATTCTTTAAAGAAGGGGAAATGGCTGGCACAACTCACAGTCATTTTAGAAATGGTTCCAGTATCTCGACAGCCATTTTATAGATGTGTGATAATAATCAGCAGAAAGAAATAATTGCACAAGACATGCCGTAACCTTCCACATCTGCTATATCATCATGCCTATTCCAAACAGCTTGTCTACTTTGACTAGATTAGAGAATTTCTCAGACGCGCATGAGCCCATCACATCCACATACCATAACATTCATGTGAACAATGTTGGAGTGCAGCTTTTATAATTAAAATTAACATGAACTGCTTGCAAAATAATGTGTAATGAAGCTGCATAGAAAACGCATTAATATGTTTCTAATGCACGCATTTTAAATGTGCCCACGGGGAGTGGCCACCAATGTATACGATGACTAATGAAATTGATTAATAATGAATTGTTAATGTACTAATGTATGATTCTGTTTAGCATTTACGAATTATAGGTAAAGGTTTTGCTGACTAAATCATTAGGCCTTAGTTAGCAAGAGTCTGTGCCTAGCTGCCTGGTCTCATATTAAATGTGTTTTTCTAACGTGCACTGTGCTGTCTTCCTGAAGGACATAAAAGCTGTACTTTTCCATGAGCTAGAGATGAGTGTAGCCATAGTAAATTCTTTCTCAAGAGACCCGACTTGCTCAAGGAGACATACTTGTTTAAAGCAACAGTGTAATTCGCAACAGGTATAAGGTCGCCTGAAGTGGTAAAGACAATGGAGCTATTGACTGGAGTTGTGCGTGTAACTTTCCCTACCTGCCATCTCACCCGATGAAGACGTAAATCACAGAAGCCAATGAACTGTATGAGAACTGTCTTAGGTGAAAATTCTAGTAAGGTTACCACACAACCATTGGATAGAGATAGTGGTGCACCAAATACTGACCAATTGGAAATTAGAGACTTGTCTAGCAAATTCAATTTAACGTCGTATTACAAGGAGACATCAGCCATTAGAGGGACACCCCTGTTGTTACTCTGGCATTCCGTCTTTAGCTTTGCTGCTTTGATTATTCAAACAATCCTCACCTTGTCTTGCCCGATATCCATTTCTTCTCCTCCTTGAGAGGGAAGAACTTTCTGCCCTAGTTTCTGAGGCTTTGCTGTTTTATCCTGGCGGATGGCGAATCGACTACTGTCCTGAGGACGAAGACTGACTCTGTATGCTGACCCATTACAGAGGGTAACTATGTGATAATGAAATTGTAATTGTCTGCTTGCCTTTCCTTTCTAGGTACCAACTGCTTTTGACAGAGTCCATAGTTAGATGTTTTCCAAATTTGTGTTACAATTTTTTTTGCATGAAGCCCAACATGCTGATGCTAATTCGAGGTTCACTAATATTGGGTGCAAACAGACAAAATGACTGAATCTTTGCTATGTTGAATTGATGCACTAATGATACTCTGCTAAATAGATACATGTTGACGCCGTGTTTTGTTCTAATGTTTATGATCTTCTCTTTGCTCAAATCTTATTCGAGTTGCCACATTATAACATTGTTGATGTGTTTTCTGGTGATGAGACTAATAAACTTGCTAGTAGATTGTAATCAATAGGGAATAAATCACATAAATCTTATTAAATCTCGTGTGGTTATTCATGGCTGAAAGGTCACGTTGCGTTTCAAATTCATATTGAGGTGATTAACTAATTTGATTGATTTGTTACTGCGACTATTGATGGGGATATTGATCTATTGACTGACATGCTGGACAGAGATCTTGTCTTAAGGTGTCTCCAATCAGGGTCAAAAGGTTAATTGGCCTAAAACGAGTCCCAGACTAAATAAATTACCTAGGGTGGGACGCGTTAACAACCTCAATTATGGGGGCAGATTCAGGAAGCTCTGACCACCTTGTAATTCATTTGATACCACTGAGTGTCTTTCATAATGACCCGTACAGAGCACCTCTTAGAACCTCACAGATATCAGCCACATATCATACAATAGCATGTTATTTTATGATTTATATCATCTGGACTAGTGGATCATCTGATTGTTTCAGACAGACATTACAGTAATGAGTGAATAGTGGTGAACACTAGGTCAAGTTATTTCCGAGATTTAGACAATGCATACTTTGGATTTGCACCTCTTAAAAAATCTGAACAACTTACTTTTTACTTTAGATTCTCTGATTTCTTTTTCTAATCTCCATAGAGGGCACAGATAATTTATGATATCAAATATGGTAGATAGGATCCACAGCACCTGCATAGGTTCTTCCCTGTTCCCTATAGTAACTGTACATTTCTATTGCAATTCTACTACAAGGTTGGCAGGGTTGCAAGGTTGCCAGAGCATCAATTTTCTATAGTTGTGACCTGAGTTTGCAGGTCATCGTGGCATATTTTTGTAATTTTGGTCAGTTTTGTAAATGTCTGAAAGTTGTTCAGGTTAGAAGGATTAAGGGAGGACTTTTTGATCAACACTTCATTCATATAACGAAGATTTAAATAAATGCAAAAATGCTGATTCATGTCTCTAATCTACTTAGCATCTGTCCATAGATACACAACAGGTAACCATGTTTTTGTAATGGTAAACAACTCACATATTACACCTGTAGTACTTACGCCTTCACGCCACTGAAACATCTTCCCTAAGGGCACAGTCTCTCAAAGCTTACAGTGTAGCCAAATTCGTAGAAAATCAAATTCTTCAACTTTGCCAAAGAGGATAATTCAAATTGCAAAAGTGCAGTAAAGCCTACACATGTCGTGTTTTTTCACCAGCCATTACAAACAGCTTAATCAGTTTTCCACTGATATCATATGGCCATTCAGAACTGATATCAGATTTGTCATGGATTAATGATATAGAACAATTTAAACAAGAATGAAATAAAGGACCTTCGTGATAGATAAAATAAAAATATATACATTTGCTTAAAATAAATAGGGATAAAAGACATTTGGCTTTACTTAGCAAAGTAGACATCTCTTCAATTATGTGCAACTACATTTTTGTGAATTGTCGACCTGTGTGTCTTGTTGGTAAGAGATAGCACATAGACCTTAGAAAGGAGTTTTTCCAATAGTTTATTTCTTGATGTTCAAAATCTTGGGTCTCAGGAAAATCCATCAAGGGGTAAAGATAACTCCAAGTTGCATAGTTAGCCTTGAAGTGGCATATAAAATGGAACATTGTACCTTGCCCTGCTGTAAATTGTTATCTCCAAAACAGGAGTAGCAAGCTTTCTTGTAGAGCTGATGTTTGCTCCAAGTTCCTCAGGACCATGTCACTTTATTGTCTCACTACTAGGGAAACCTCTACCTCTCAAATGCTTGTTTAGATTGAGCTTTAGACACCAATGTGGAGATCTTACTCGTGGTCATTGGGAGCCATGAAAACTTTTTTACCAAAATTCAGCCCTGAAAGTGAAGAAGAGTTAAATATGATTCCACATAACAACTGGTTTACAAACAACCTACAAAGGTCATTTGACAATTTCACCTCCTCCACCCTACCCAAGATAGCTTGAACCTAAATAACTCATCTTCTGTCCTGCAGGCTAATCAATTGTTCGGTTTTTCATAACACAAGTGAAACAGTCCACAAAAGTACAATGTGAAGATGGAACTGGCAAAATGGTGACATTGTGAATTATAGGAAGATCAAATATACTTACTAGCCCTCAAAATGACATACACAGAACCATGATCCTAAAATGTACCACACAAAAAATTAAAATTGCACGGAGCTCTACATTCAGTATATATGTAGTCAAGGCAAAAGACCATGACATGTTTCAAAAGGCACTGTGTAAATATCAGAATACTCTATAACACAAACCTGCTTCATCCTTAATTATTACTAGTGTTTACAAAACTGTAAACTGTATACATAAATCGTGTTAAGCACAAAGGGAAATACATATGAACATAAAATATGTATACCATTTATTAGAAGATTACAAATAGCTAGCTAGCCTGCTATGCTTCGAGGTGATAGCCTATAGGGAGGGCACGATGCACCATAGCTTGGGGTGCAAGTGCTTTAGTATAGGGCGGGAAGAGCTACTAAGGTATAGGTATGGAGAGCAGTACTTGGACATAGGCAGGGGTTGAAGTCCTAGGTATGGTTACAAGTAAGACTACCAGGATTTATGTAGGTGAGTTATTCAGATGGAGTCAGGTGTAGGGGTACTGGGAAGTTTCTCCAGTAAAAAGGAAATAAGGAATCTATGTGATTCTGGGAAACGACACAGAAAGGCCTTGCTTCAACATGAGTGGCAATGGTCAGAATATATTTTCCACCCTGGGAATACCCTTTTGCTTTATAATGTTCCTAACCTTTGAGGACTCAAAATAAACATCTAAACATATTTTGCTTTGGAACTAAAACACAGTTGTAATGCATGGCACACAAATGCCAAATATGCTAGACATAGCAATTAGATATTTTTCTCTAATCTCGATACATATCTAAAGTAACAAAACAATTTTCGCACAGTCGGCTTCAGTGTTGTGCTGAAGAGCAATGTTCTTACTGTCAGTATGCTGATATAGTATCAACCCCATCGTTTTTATTTTCCTTATCTGATTGCAAGCATGACACTAGATTACCGTGCATATGTCTACTTTCCTAATCATGATGTTTATACACTCTCGTTTGTATCTTCGTTGGCAGCGCTGTACTTAGGACAGTTGTACAAAACACTTCTAAGGGAAAAGGGAGAGTTAATAAAGCAAACATGTATATAAACTCTTCCACTTCTTGAACACCCCTCTGTACAACACGTGCAATTTAATGAGATTTTTAGACTACAAGACTGCTAACCAGGTCTGCAACTGCTTTAAGCAGCTGCCACTTCTGCTCACTCACATTATTTTGAGTTATTTTAGCATCTTTCGATTTAAATTATTAATTTAGTTCCCATTAGTCTAAGTGTATGATTAGAAGATGATATGTGCCATTTGTGTTATATTATTATTATTATTATTATTATTATTATTATTATTGTTATTATTATTATTTACTTGGGGTGCTCATGTTTATGAGTGCAAGTACATTTATAGCCAGGCAGTTACAAGAATATATTACCACTGACTTTAGAAAATCTTGACAAATATGACTTGTTGTGGTTAGATAATTAGGAGAACACGTGTTAGAAAATCGAGAGAAAAGAAAATGGCTGGTACTGGCAATTTTACCATCTATGGAGAATTACCAGCATTTTGGTAAATCACCGGATGACAGTAATATCATCCAGCTCACATTCATTTCAGCAATGTCCCTGTGTCTTTGACAGTCTCCTGTATTGGAGAAATCAATCAATAAGTTATTTTTAAGGTGCAGTAAATCACCCAGGAGGGTCTCAAGGGGCTAGAGAGCCACCTGCTGCTTTGTGGTGGTTTGTTCATTCCAAGAGCCAAGTCTTGAGTTTTTTCCTGAATTGTTTTAGTGATGGGGAAGTTCGGGCGTGAAGGGGGAGGTTGTTCCAGGCTTTGTACGCTAGATGGAATGAGTATTGTCACTGTTTGCTCAGTGGTTCCAGGGGGTATCTGTGAAGAAGAGGTAGGTTGATCGTAGGTGTCTGGTTTGTTGATGGAAGTTAATGTGTTGGTTGATTTAGGTTGGTCCAATCTTGTGCAAGGTTTTGTATGTGTGGGTCAACATCCTGAGCTACAACCTTTTCTGGATCAGGAACCAGTGTAGCTTCTTAAGGTGGATTGTGATGTGGGTCCATCTGGGAAGATGAAGGACAAGTCTTGCTGCTGAGTTCTGTATTGTTTGCAGTCTTTTCAGTTGACATCCCAGTGGTCAGTGGGTGCTCCTGAGTGAACAGAATTCATGATGGTGATTGTGACTTGATTTGTGAAAAGGTCCCAGTGGATGAGTGTTTGGGTTTTATGTTCATGGGTGCAAGCTGGCTGACGCCGTCGGCAATGGTGAGTTGGGGTTACATTGTTTTGTAGCTACAGAGATCTTGTCATGAAAGAAGTCTGCGAGGGTGTTGCACAGTTCTGCGGAGGGGTGTTGTAATTAATGGCTACCATTGAGTTTGAAAACTCCTTCACAATGGTGAAAAGCTCCTTGTTGCCATGAGTGCTGGTTGCTATGCACTGAGTATGCACTGAGTAAGGGTTTTCTTCCTTGTTTCTTTGTTTTAGGCGGTGGTACTGGTTGAGTGCTGCTTTGAAAGTAGTGAAATCTCCTATTTCTTTAATGGTGTGCCACTTCCTTTCCAGTTGGCTGCATTTGCACTTTGTGGATTGTAATTCTGGTGGGTAACCAGCTGGCTCGTTTGGTAGGTCTTTACTACTTGGTTGGCTTTGCGGGGGCAATTGTGTCAGTGCATTCTGGGATCCATTGGGAGAGATTCTTTGCAGCCTTATCTGGGTCATGTGTTATGTCTGGGAGGTGGGAGTTGAGAATGTTCCCCCACTGATTTTCTGAAACCTTTTTCCAGTCTCTGCATGCAGAGTCGTGGGTATGGCGTCTATGGTAGGCCCTGAGGTGGCAAAGTGGACACTGCAGTGATCAGTTCAGGTGAGCTGTGTGACATGTTTGTACATGACTCTGTTGCTTAACATAAAGATGGAGTTGAGGGTATGTCCTGTGATTTGGGGTGGGCTTGATAACTAGTTCTTAGAGGCTGATGTTGTTCATGCTTTCTAAGAGGTCGGCTGTGTTAATGTTGCTGGAGTTGTTGAGGGGGAAGTTGAGATCCCGTGGGAGGATGTAGTGCTTGGAGTCGATTGCGAATGGGGCAATGATGTTTGTGATTGCGTTGCAGAAGCTGGGGCCTGGTGCAGGTGGTCTGTATGCAAGATATGTGTCAATGACCAACATGAACAAATACTCATATCTATCATTCTCTAAAATCTCTGGATGTGCTTCAATGTGACAGATATGAATTCTCTTAAAGTTACTAATAATATGTATAATTTCCACCATACTTAATGGTCTGACATTGGGACCAATATATCTACATACAGTTGACAGTGGTTTGAGAAACGTTCATTTATAGATGGGGAAAGTTTGAATTGAGGAATTTAGCTTTGCTTTCTCTTTATTGATTTCTTTTAGGCTCTGTTCTTGGAAGTGGACACCAAGATCTTTAACTTGTTTCAATTTTAGTTTCCTGTTGCTTTTGCTACAGAGTCAGTGACAATCCACTCACAACATTTTATAAATGTAATTTTTTTTAAATCACACACAAGTTGTAAATCTATTTATATGTATCCTAGGAAGAAATTATACCTTTGAAAAACCTCTTTGTGAATCAGACACTTTGGGCCTGATTCTAACTTTGGAGGACGGTGTTAAACCGTCCCAAAAGTGGCGGATATACCACCTACCGTATTACGAGTCCATTATATCCTATGGAACTCGTAATACGGTAGGTGGTTTATCCGCCACTTTTGGGACGGTTTAACACCGTCCTCCAAAGTTAGAATCAGGCCCTTTGTCTTTTCCGAATTCTTATTTGTTTGTTCTCCCACAATCAAAGTTGCATTTATCTTTTAGCACAGCGAAGGTCATTTGATAATTCGTACCTTGTGCAAACATCAGGTGAAAAAGTCCACTGAGCATATAAATGTGCACATGACTGTTGTCCAGCTCCCAATTTTAGTTTGGTGATTCACAGATAGGGTATTTTTGTAGACCCTATTATATAAGCAGGTGGCACTAATTGTTACTATCTGCCGGTTACTGGTGGGGTAATGAAGTTCAAGTGTAGGGCAAAACTAGTGTGCACAGTTAGGAGCTGATCTATAGTTTGCCAAATGGAATGTACTCTGCCAAGGCAACAGAGTAAGGGCCTGATTTACATACTGGCAGTAATCATACTCCAACACAATGGAGACAGAGTATGCTGGCCGCCAACATAATGGTGCTCCTGACGAATTTCTATGTGGGTGGACCATATTTTGGCAACCGGGGAGACAACTCTGTCTTCACCATGTCCAAACTTCTCTGACGGTCCTTACTCTGTCAGGCCATCGAATAATTTGCTATATGTTCCCCCACTCAATTTAGACAAGTGGACATATAGACATTTTTATTGGCTGTCACCAACAGGCAAAAGCTGGTGGGAAGGGGCAATAAAAATGTAAAATGTACTCTCACCATGGAAGATGACTCCTATGGTGAGGGGGCATTTATTTTATTATTTTCAGAAACAAAGACCCACTTTGCAGTTTTCTTTTTTATAATAAAAAAAATATATATTGAAACTTTACCATATGGCTCTGTCATATTTGAGGGAATCATACAGCAAAGTTTCAAAAATTCACATGAAATGCCTTTATACTGGAGCAATTTACTCCATTGCCCTGATGGAGTACCCACCTGCCAAATTTAGAAATGACCATCTGTCTGAATGGCATTTCTAACATTCACAGGAACTGCCATCAAATGTTTGGAATTCAAAGGGTCTGTTAGCTTAATGTGTGAGATATCCTACTGTCAGAATCTACTTTACTCCCTCAAACTTGAGAGAGGGAGCAGTCCCCTTTGTAATTCCACAGCCATTCTCGTTTCATTTCATGCCATATTCAATTTGGCCAATTGTGTTCTGCCCGCTTTTCCTGTAATATTGGATTTTTGGTTAGCCACTGGCAGGATGGAGAAGTGATATCATTTGTTGTATAGTCACCTCTTGGCCCACCTTGCAAGTGGCAGTTCAGTGATGGCAGAGATGCAAAGGGCCCTTCCAACAGCACTACTATAGGAGCCTAAGTTAGACTGAATGTGCAAAGCTTATTTTTTTCTTGTATGTGACTGAAAGTCTCGCTCCAGAAAGGGTGTTATAGAAAATGTTTTTCTCCACGGATTTCTGAATTGTGATGTGTCTGTCTCTTATTTAAGCATGTTTGCCTTCAATGCTTTATTATGAGACTATGGCCTATATGTATACTTTTTTTGGCCGCATTTGCGTCATTTTTTTTACGCAAAATCAGAGCAAACTCACAAAATACAATTGTATGTTGTAAGTTTGTGCTGCTTTAGTGTAAAAAAAAACTACGCAAATGAGGCGCTAAAAAAGAATAAGTATGGGCCTATATACTTAATTTCTGGATATTAGTGTAACCGACGGTCACTTTCCTTTAGTAGTATTGTTTGCTGAACAAGTTAACAAGCTACTGTTCCATAGCGTTCTCTCTTTTTCTTGCTCTGGTGGTATTTCAGACAAAAGGGGGGATATTTAAGAGCCCCTAGCGCCACCTTAGCACCGCCATAATGTCATTTTTTTTCATAATGGGGCCCTATGTACTATGTAGGAGTGGTGCCAAATATTGGCACTTATGTCAATGGCATAAAAAAATTACTCTTTTGCCCCCTACCCTCTGCCATGGTGCGCTGTATTTTAAATATGGTTGCACACATGGTAGCGGTAGGGAGCGCTAAGGGGTGCAAGGAAAGTGGCACTGCACTAGGTGCACTGTCACTTTCCTTAAATCTGCCCCATGGTTTCCCATGAAAATAATCAATTAAATAGAAAGCATTTCTATTATGTACTGATATTAATTAAGTACAATAAAGTAATTTGAATCATCCCTTAATATAGTCCCTCACTTTAATGCACAAACTTATTTCAAGTTTCAATTTAAATTTGTTAATTTTACTATTCAGTAAAACAAACATCAACATTTTCACACAGTCATAATACATTGTTATAAAGCTATGGAAAGTAATTATAAAACTTCAAAACAATGTTATTCTCTTTCATACAACCAGTAAACACTAAAAACATCATTAAATATCAAATTCAAAAAAAATTCTGAATCCATTCTGATTTACGATTTCACTTAAAAGCAGCTAAATAAACCCACATATAAAAACATTAAAGATTCTATAGATTGGGCCTCAAACACTGCCAACATCATTGATTCTGCTTTCCTCTTACTATTAAACATTACGAGGAGATACTATGGCCCTCATTCTGACCCTGGCGGTCTTTGACCGCCAGGGCGGAGGACCGCGGGAGCACCGCCGACAAGCCGGCGGTGCTCCAATGGGGATTCCGACCGCGGCGGTAAAGCCGCGGTCGGACCGGCACCACTGGCGGGGTCCCGCCAGTGTACCGCGGCCCCATTTAATCCTCCGCGGCGGCGCAGCTTGCTGCACCGCCGCGGGGATTCTGACCCCCCCTACCGCCATCCAGATCCCGGCGGTCGGACCGCCGAGATCCGGATGGCGGTAGGGGGGGGTCGCGGGGCCCCTGGGGGCCCCTGCAGTGCCCATGCCACTGGCATGGGCATTGCAGGGGCCCCCGTAAGAGGGCCCCTACATGTATTTCACTGTCTGCTGCGCAGACAGTGAAATACGCGACGGGTGCAACTGCACCCGTCGCACAGCTTCCACTCCGCCGGCTCGATTCCGAGCCGGCTTCATCGTGGAAGCCTCTTTCCCGCTGGGCTGGCTGGCGGTCTGAAGGAGACCGCCCGCCAGCCCAGCGGGAAAGTCAGAATTACCGCCGCGGTCTTTCGACCGCGGAACGGTAACCTGACGGCGGGACTTTGGCGGGCGGCCTCCGCCGCCCGCCAAGGTCAGAATGAGGGCCTATGTATCAATCTAGCAGCTAAAAAGAACCACATAGGATTCTTTATGCTGAGATGCAGAAATGAGAATATTACCAACGTCACTGCTCCTAAATTTCTCTTACTATTACAAACTAAGAGCCCATATTTATACTTTTTTGGTGGCGCATTTGCGTAATTTTTTTACGTAAAATTGGAGCAAATGTGGCGCTAAAAAATTATAAATCAGACCCTAAGTATAAATCAGGCCCTAAGTATATATTTAAGATTCTGTCCTACAAAACAAAAAAAAGAGCTCATAAGCTAAGCTATATCATAGAATCATTTGAACACACGTAGTCAATTTAAACAGCATGTATAATGTAAGATACAAGGAATTGTGCAAATGTTACTGCAATAAGAAATGCAATATAAAAATTCTCCCTCGTCACAAAAATTGGAAGCATGGTTAGGACAAAAAAACGACAATTACTATATAAAGTGCAATGCAATAGAAATGTGTGTGTGAGCAGCTGATTTGTTTTGACATTAATCATAATATAGGGGGTCATTACAACATTGGCGGTAAAAGCCGCTAACCGCCTTGCAGAAGACCGCCAACACACCGCCTCGTCCGTGGAATTCCGCCACAGCCATTATGACCCACAGCTCGGAATCCGCCACAATCTAGACACCCACACAAGTCCGCCACACCAAAGGTCAGTGATAAACTGGCGATAGCAAAACCTCCACCGTCACGCCAACAGGAATACGCCCATACTATCACGACCCATGAATCCACGCAGCGGTCTTTCAACTGCGGTATTCCATTGGCGGTACACACTGCAGCGCTCAAAATACACACACATATACAAAACGCTACCACATTGGACAAATCGAAATACACACACCTGATACACATACACACACCACTCCCACACACCCAATACACTATAAAACACACACCCACATCACCCACAAACAACTACGACAATAATTGCGACAGAAGGCCAGAGAGAGACACCACCAGAAAGAACAATAGCATCCACAGACACTCAACACCATCACTCACACAACATCCATGCACCTCACACAACACACCTCTGAAGATCACCCCACACATCACACACACACCACCCCACACATCACCCACACCACCCCATGGCACCGCAAAGACACCCCAGGTTTTCTGAGGAGGACCACAGGGTCATGGTGGGGGAAATCATCCGGTTAGAGCCACAGCTATTCGGATCACAGGTGCAGCACACCACCATAGCTAGGAAGATGGAGCTATGGCTCAGAATCGTGGACAGGGTCAATGCAGTGGGACAGCACCCAAGAACACAGGATGACATCAGGAAGAGGTGGAACGACCTAGCGGGGAAGGTGCATTCCGTGGTCTCAAGACACCAGATTGCGGTTCAGAGGACTGGCGGTGGACCCCCACCATCTACCCCCGAACTCACAACATGGGAGGAGCAGGTCTTGGCTGTACTACATCCTGAGGGCCTTGCAGGAGTAGCTGGAGGAATGGACTCTGGTAAGTCAAACCTTTAACTACTTCATCCCCCACCCTTCCTGCATGCTATCACAGGCCCCCACCCTCGTCCTCACCCCCATCACTCCACTCCCACTATCACAAACCACACATCCCAAAACCAAGCCCTGCATGTAACACCAAAGCATGGACACCCATCACCAAAGCATGGCCACTGCACATACCCATACACCCCCCTAAACCATTATCACAGAAGGTCCCACACAAGAATGGAAGCACTAGGGGTACAGGGTCACCTACCCATTGCACACCATGGCACACACAGATGCAATAATCATGCCTTTACACCCTGCAGGACCCCTACCCAACGTCACTGGACAGGAGGGTCCAGACATGTCAACTCCACCCACAGAAGAGGCCCACAGTGATGACAGCAGCTCTGTCCAACTGGATCTAGATGACTAGCCCGGCCCATCTAGGACCTTGGGACAGTCAGTTCCCCTCACACTGGCACAGGCCACTACAGAGCTTCCCCCCTCTGGAAACACCAGCACAGCACCCCCCCAGCGGGCCCATACCTCTGTCCCCAGGACATGTTAAGCAGCAGTGTGTCCACCACTACAGGGAATACAGGCTAACCCACCACCCCAACAACACCAGGGACCTGGGGGCAGTGGTAGTGGGCACACAGTTCAGGGGACAGATTCCCAGGGAAACAGGGGAACTGGGAGGGCTGCTGTGCGACAGGGGGAGGACAGGCCCAGGGAACCCACTCTCCACGAGGCCCTCTCCAACATCATGGGAGCCATCATTCCCAGGAGACTATGGCAACGGTACTGGCCAAGTTTCAGGAGACCCAGCGGCTGCAGGAGGAACAGTATTTGGGCTTCAGGGAGGAACTCAAATCCATCAATTCCACCCTGGGCAGCATTGTAGGGGTGCTGAAGGAACTCGTGAACACCAGGAGGGACACTGTAGCACAACAAGGGGCCCCTGACACTAGCCTGGACGATGAACTGCCCACCACCTCCACCGGCACTAGTGAACAGGCAGCACCACCACAGGACCACGACACCAGCACCCCACCCCCTGCAGATGGTGAACCATCCGCAAGTGGTCCCTGAGATCCAGGACAAAGACAGAGAACAATGCCAAGACCGTCGCCAAGAAATGAGACCACCCTGATTGTCATCCTTCTGTCCTACTTTGTCACCCTGTCCTTAGTTAAACTGCCCTAGCTCCACTTCCTATGCCCCTTTGGACAATGCACCTGTGAAACTAATAGACTGGACTCTGCCATGGACATTCCTCCACCATCACCCCTGACCATTTTACAACCACCTCCACTATTTAGCACTTAAATAAACACCCTTAAATCACAAAACAATCTGGAGTCAGTCTGTGCTTTCGAAAATGTGTATTAGCAATAATTGTGGCAAAATGCTATATCCAATGTAATGTCAACATACCTATGTCACACAACTCTAGGCTATGCGGAAACAAAGCAGAGGTCACACAGTGGGACCCACATCTGTGAATTCAAAAGGGAAAGTGACAACTGAGTGTCCATACACTGGGTGAAAATGACAGACAGATGAGAGGTAGAAGAATTAAATCACATGTAGCAGGCAGTGTTGTCTTCTTACCTGTGTCTCACTGGAAGTATTGCTGGATCACCGTGTTCATGTTGTCTATGTCCTCTTCTTCTGCTTCCTCGTCTTCACTGTCCACAGGCTCCACAGCTCCTCTTCTTCTGCTTCCTCGTCTTCACTGTCCACAGGCTCCACAGCTGCCACAAAACCTCCATCTGGACCATTCTCCTGCAGAAAAGGCACCTGTCATCGCAAAGCCAAGTTGTGAAGCATACAGGAGGCCACGATGATCATGTACACCTTCTTTGGTGAGTAGAATAGGGAACCACCTGTCGTATGGAGGCACCGGAACCTGGCCTTCAGGAGGCCGAAGGTCCTCTCTATAATCCTCCTAGTCCACCCATAGGCCTCATTGTAGCGTTCCTCTGCCCTTGTCCTGGGATTCCTCACTGGGGTCAGTAGCCATGACAGGTTGGGGTAACCAGAGTCACCAGCAAATGGCGAGGGACAACTGTTAGACACACACTAAGGGGGTCATTCTGACCCTGGCGGTAAAATTCGCCAGGGCCAACGACCGCGGGAGCACCGCCAACAGGCTGGCGGTGCTCCCATGGGCATTCTGACCGCGGCGGTACAGCCGCGGTCAGAAATGGAAAACCGACGGTGTACCGCCGGTTTCCCGCTGCCCTGGGGAATCCTCCATGGCGGCGCAGCTTGCTGCGCCGCCATGGGGATTCCGACCCCCATACCGCCATCCTGTTCCTGGCAGTTTTGGCCGCCAGGAACAGAATGGCGGTATGGGGTGTCGTGGGGCCCCCGTAACAGGGCCCCACAAAGATTTTCAGTGTCTGCCATGCAGACACTGAAAATCGCGACGGGTGCAACTGCACCCGTCGCACCCCTTCCACTCCGCCGGCTACATTCGGAGCCGGCATCCTCATGGAAGGGTGTTTCCCGCTGGGCTGGCGGGCGGCCTTCTGGCGGTCGCCCGCCAGCCCAGCGGGAAACCCAGAATACCCGCGGCGGTCTTTTGACCGCGCAGCGGTATTCTGGCGGTTCCAGCCAGGCCGGCGGCTTCCGCCGCCGGCCGGGGTCAGAATGACCCCCTAACTCTTAGGGACATCCCCATACCCAGACACCTAGTCACACTGTATTGGGTCCATGTCCTCACCTAATAGCCACACACAGTGCCTCTGGAGTTGCCCCATCACATAGGGGATGCTGCTATTCCGCAGAATGTAAGTGTCATGCACTGAGCCAGGAAATTTGGCATTTACATGGGAGATGTACTGGTCGGCCAAACACACCATCTGCACATTCATAGAATGGTAACTCTTCTGGTTTCTGTACACATGTTCACTTCTGCTGGGTGTACCAATGTCACATGTGTCCCATCAATGGCACCTATGATGTTGGGGATATGTCCCAGGGCATTGAAGTCACCTTTCACTGTAGGCAAATCCTCCACCTGAGGAAAAACGATGTAGCTGCGCATGTGTTTCAGCAGGGCAGACAACACTCTGGACAACACGTTGGAGAACATAGGCTGGGACATCCCTGATGCTATGACCACTGTTGTTTGAAAAGATCCACTTGCTAGGAAATGGAGCACTGACAGCACCTGCACTAGAGGGGGGATTCCTGTGGGATGGCGGATAGCTGACATCAGGTTTGGCTCCAACTGGGCACACATTTCCAGGATTGTGGTATGATCAAGTATGTAGGTGATTTTACATGTCGCTCCTCCATTGTCAACAGGTCCAACAGCGGTCTGTACACCGGAGGATGCCGGCATCTCCTCACCTGCCCCAGCTGACATGCTCTATGGGGGAGAACAGCGAGCAGAGACTCAACCAACACTGAGGTAGGTAAACACAACTTTATCGGAAAATGTTTGAAAATCGACATATGGCTGTATTAGTGTTTAAACAAGGCCTAGATATGTGTGACGCAGTCAAAATTAATGACATGTGGCCCCCTGAAATGGCAGATGCCTGACCTGTAATGTGGGACAAGGGGATACAAGGTAACTGCGCTGGCGTTGTACACCGTTGCGGTAGGCGGTCGAAGACCGCAGCGCAATCCTGCATTGGTTAACATTGGACCCTATAGGTCGCAGGAGCCAATGACGATGTACACCGGCGGTGACGGTACGCACCGTCGCGGATGTCACCGCCATTTTCTCTCTGTTCAATCACTTGATACCTGATCTTCGACAGGAGAGGACCTACACTGCAAGTGCTGGTGGGACCTCAGTCTGGAAGAGACAATGGTTCGTGTGTCTGGGGAAAGGGCCCCTGCCTTCAGCATGGAGGAGTTGGAGAAACTAGTGGATGGGGTCCTCCCCCAGTACACGCTACTCTACGGTCCTCTAGACAAACAGGTGAGTACACTGTGAGCATGCTGTATGGGCAATGCCTGTTTGGAGTGGTGTTGATGAAAGATAGGGGAGGGAGAATGAGGCGTGCATGATACGATGGTGAGTGCATGTGCGTCATGGCAATGACTGTGATGGTGCGGACGGTTATATCTTCTCCTTTTCCCCTGTACTATTCCTGTAGGTCAGCACCCACCAGAAGAAGGATATTTGGCGTGCCATCGCCAAGGAAGTCCGGACCCTGGGGGTCCACCACAGACAGAGCACCCACTGCCAGAAAAGATGGGAGGACATTCGCCGCTGGAGCAAGAAGACGGCGGAGGCCCAGCTGGGGATGGCCTACCAACGTGGGAGGGGTGCCCGTCGCACCATGACTCCCCTGATGTTCCGGATCCTGGCGCTGGCAAATCTGGAGTTGGATGGGCACTTGAGGACATCACAGCAGCCACAAGGGGGTGAGTACACTCTCATTCTGCTGATTCAGCGCGCATTGTAGGTGTCTGGGTGGGGGAGGTGGGCTGTGGGGTCCCATCTTAAGGGAGGCCCTGTGGCACCCCACCTGTGTTCAGAGCCAACTACACCTAGTCAGGCTCCTGTGACTTCCATGTGTGCAGCAATCGGGCATAGGTCTTGTAACCCATGTCCCTGTGATTAATTAGGGAACTCTCATTGCACAGCGTAGTGCAGGGGTCTTCTGTGTCTGTAGTGTTCGCCAACGGTAGCTGTATTGGATGCACTCAACATGTCTTTCTTCTGTCCTTCCCCCCCTTTTTGTGGTCTCCCTGTTCTTGTGTGCATTAGCATCATCAGGCGGAGGAGCAGTGCCACCGGAGCAGGAGGGAGCTGCATCCCACATGGCCCTGGAGGGCGACACAACGGAGTCAGAAGCCACCAATGGGACGGAAGGTGAGGGGAGCTCCACGGCGGGGACAGGAGCTGAGACCAGCGACACTGACTCCTCCTCTGAAGGGAGCTCCCTTGTGGTGGCGGGCCCCTCTGTGCCCCCGCATCTACAGGTACAGCCGCCACCCCCTACCAGCACCGCCCTCCCAGCAGCCCCTCAGCGTGTGCCCTGTGGCCGCTCACCCAGAAGGGTGGGCATCTCCTTCGCCCCAGGCACCTCAGTCCCTGCCCCAGTCAGCCCTGCTGCCCTCAGTGAGGAGGCTATTGACCTCCTGAGGTCCCTCACTGTTGGGCAGTCTACCATTTTGAATGCCATCTAGGGTGTAGAGAGGCAGTTGCAACAGACCAATGCATACCTAGAGGGCATTCATTCCGGTCAGGCAGCCTAACAGCAAGCTTTTCAGACTCTGGCCTCAGCACTGATGGCAGCCATTGTCCCTGTCTCTAGCCTCCCCCCTCCAACTTCTTCCACCCAGACCCAAACCCCTGTACCTCAGCCTGTCCCAAGCACACCATCAGACCAGCATACACACATGTCAACACACAAGGGAAGCTCTGGCAAACATAAGCACCACACATCCCACAGGCACTCACGCAAGCATCATACACATGCAGACATACCAACACCCACTGCCTCCACTGTGTCCCCCTCCTCCTCGTCTCCCTCTTCCCTCCCAGGCTCGTCTCCACTCACACCTGCATGCACTACATCGTCAGCCACTACCTCCATCACCAGTACACCCATCACCACACCCCTCTCACGTGCACTCACCACCCCACTACCATTCACACATCCCCTGTGTCCTCTCCCAGTGTGTCTGTGAGCTCACCTCCCAAGGTACACAAACGCATCCACACACCCACCCAACAGCCATCCACCTCACGACAGCCTCCAGCGCATGCACCTTCACCCAAAGTCACCAAATGTACACCTCCTACAACCACTACCTCTTCTTCCACTCCCAAACCCCCTCCATCTACCTGTCCCACTGTGTCCAAAAAACTTTTCCTGTCCAACCTTGACCTCTTCCCCTCACCTCCCCCACCCCTTCAGTCTCCTAGGGCCCGCCTTTCCAGGTCCCAACCCAGTGCCTCAGCCACAACACCTGCGGGAACAGTGGTGCCAGTAGTAACCGGCTTCTGAAGTGTGCCAGGCAGCAGGGCAGCCAGTGTGCCAAGGAGCCAGACAACGGACAGTCCCCCTCCTCAAAAGCAAAAAAAAGTTGTCCAGTGCTGGGCGGGAGAGAGGCAAAACATCTTCCACCAAAGCCTCTCCCAGGGGTACAGTTGGGAGTGTGAAGACACCTGCACCACCATCCAAGGTGGGGAAGGGGCACAGTAAAACAAGCAAGTCTGCGAAAACCTGCACGGCGGACAAGACCGCCACCAGCACTGCTGAACAGGACACCGCGGCAACAAGCACCTCTGCCAAGGACACCGCCGCCACCAGCACCTCTGAACAGGACACCGCTGCAAAGGGCACCGCTGAACAGGACACCGCCGCCACCAGCACCGCTAAACAGGACACCACCAGCACCGCTGAGCAGGACACCGCTGCAACAAGCACTGCTGCAAAGGACACCACCGCCAACAGCACCGCTGAACAGGACACCGCCACAACAAGCATTGCTGCCAAGGACACCGCCGCCACCAGTACCGCTGAACAGGACACCGCCGCAACAAGCAAGTAGGCCAGTGAGCGCTACAGCTTCTGACGCTACTGAGGCTGCCACGAGCAGGATGAAGCACTCTGGGCACAAAGCCCCCTCCAGAACCAGTGGAGATTTACATCCACTACCTCTGTCCTTGGCAGGATGAAGCACTCTGGGCACAAAGCCCCCTCCAGAACCAGTGGAGTATCACATCCACTACCTCAGTCCTTGGCAGGATGAAGCACTCTGGGCACAAAGCCCCCTCCAAAACCAAAGGAGATTTACATCCACTACTTCTGTCCTTGGCAGGATGAAGCACTCTGGGCACAAAGCCCCCTCCAGAACCAGTGGAGATTGACATCCACTTGAGAGACTGTGGCTTTGCACTCCCCAGGATAATGCAGTGGGCAAACCACCCACTGGAGAGACTTGAGAGACTGTTGCTTTGCACTCCCCAGGATAAAGCAGTGGGCAACCCACCCACTTGAGAGACTTGAGAGACTGTGGCTTTGCACTCCCCAGGATACAGCAGTGGGCATGGAGCCCCCTCGTGGATCTGGCATTGTGCAATCATTCTGCTGAGGTGCGCCCCTTCGCTTCCCCCTGAGGTGCCTGTTGTATTTCTATCTGATGCCCCAGCAGTGTTCTATCTGTTTTGATCAGGTATTGAGTGTGGGCCTCGCCCATGCATTTTGGGCCCAATGGTCCACGGACTATGATGGTGGAATACCCTGGACTTGTATTCTTGGTGTATATATTTGTTTCTAGTGTAAAAATATATATATATGTATATATTTTTGATTACTGTATTTGAATTGATTACAAACGTACTAATTTCCTTTTGTCCTTGCATTCTTCCAGGGGGGGTTGGGGGTTGTTAATGTACAACCACGACCACAAGCCCACGCGCCATCAACCACCTCAAGTGCATCCTAGTCAACGCTCGCTCCGTCCACAAACACGCCATTGAACTCTGGGACCTCCTGGACTCCATAGCACCGGACGTCGCCTTCATCACGGAGACCTGGATGAACGCCTCCTCGGCCCCTGACATCGCCACTGCCATCCCCGAAGGCTACAAGATCTCCAGAAAAGACCGCACCAACCAGGTAGGAGGAGGTATCGCCATCGTCTTCAAAGACTCCATCAGCGTCACCACCTCCACCGAAGACACCCCTCTCGCCGCTGAACACCTGCATTTTCAGATTCGCACCGAACCGAGGACCACCCTCAGAGGATCCCTCGTCTACCGTCCTCCCGGCCCACGCGCCCCTTTCAGCGACGCCATCGCCGACTTCATCTCCCCGCACGCCCTCGCCTCGCCGGACTACATCCTCCTAGGTGACCTCAACTTCCATCTGGAACAAAACAACGACCCCAACACCACCACCCTGCTCGACAACCTCGCCAACCTCGGCCTCAAACAACTGGTGAACACTGCCACCCACATCGCCGGACACACGCTTGACCCCATCTTCTCTTCCAGCAAACACGTCTTCTTCAGCCACGCCTCCGCCCTACACTGGACCGACCACAGCTGCGTCCACTTCACATTCCGACGCGAGACCCGCCACCTCCGCACCCAACCCATCCCTCGTCGACAGTGGAACAAGATCCCCGAAGAGCAACTCTTCTCCGCACTCGCCGCCAACCAACCCACCCTCACCACCGACCCCAACGACGCAGCCCTCAACCTCACAAACTGGATCTCCAACTGCGCAGACATCCTTGCTCCCCTCAAACGCACGCATCGACAGACCAACACCAAAAAACCTCTCTGGTTCTCTGACACCCTCAAAGAATCAAAGAAAACTTGTCGCGCCCTTGAGAAAGCCTGGCGCAAGGACCGCACCGCTGACAACATGACCGCCCTCAAGAACGCTACCCGCGAACACCACCACCTGATCCGCGCTGCCAAAAGGAACTTTTTCACCGACAGACTGGACAAAAACAGACACAACAGCAGAGAACTCTTCAGCATCGTCAAGGAGTTCTCCAACCCCAGCGCCAACGCCAACGCCGTCACGCCCTCACAGGATCTATGCGAATCCCTCACCACTTTCTTCCATCGCAAGATTAGCGACCTCCACGACAGCTTCGGACACCAGACCCAACCATACACCACCGAACCGGCATCCACGGCCATCACCCTCAACAACTGGTCCCACATCAACACGGAAGAAACCAAATCCATCATGAACTCTATCCACTCCGGCGCCCCTTCGGACCCCTGCCAGCACTTCATCTTTAACAAAGCCGACGACATCATCGCCCGCACCTCCAGACCGTCATCAACTCTTCTTTTTCTTCTGCTACCTTCCCCGAATGCTGGAAACACGCCGAAGTCAACGCCCTACTAAAGAAACCTACGGCTGACCCGAGCGACCTAAAAAACTTCCGCCCCATCTCTCTTCTGCCTTTCCCAGCCAAAGTAATAGAGAAGACCGTCAACAAACAGCTGACCACCTTCCTGGAAGACAACAACCTGCTCGACCCCTCACAAACCGGATTCCGAACCAACCACAGCACTGAAACCGCCCTCATCTCAGTCACTGACGACATCAGAACCCTGATGGACAACAGTGAAACAGTCGCCCTCATTCTGCTTGACCTCTCGGCTGCCTTTGACACCGTCTGTCACCGCACCCTAATCACCCGCCTCCTCTCCACCGGGATCCAAGGCCAGGCCCTGGACTGGATCGCCTCCTTCCTCTCAAACCGTTCCCAAAGAGTTTACCTCCCTCCGTTTCGCTCAGAACCCACCAAGATCATCTGTGGCGTACCCCAAGGCTCATCACTCAGCCCGACACTCTTCAATGTCTACATGAGCCCCCTCGCCAACATCGTACGCAAGCACGACATCATCATCACCTCCTACGCCGACGACACCCAACTTATACTCTCCCTCACCAAGGACCCCGCCAGCGCCAAGACCAACCTACAAGAGGGTATGAAGGA
This sequence comes from Pleurodeles waltl, assembly GCF_031143425.1. Classification (NCBI taxonomy): domain Eukaryota; kingdom Metazoa; phylum Chordata; class Amphibia; order Caudata; family Salamandridae; genus Pleurodeles; species Pleurodeles waltl. The sequence goes on from NC_090437.1 coordinate 906,124,488, forward strand.
CGTCGCAGATTGGATGAGGCTCAGCCGCTTAAAGCTGAACTCTGAAAAAACGGAAGTCCTCATCCTCGGCAACACCCCGTCCGCCTGGGACGACTCCTGGTGGCCCACGGCCCTCGGCACCGCACCGACACCCACAGACCACGCCCGCAACCTCGGCTTCATCTTGGACCCTCTTCTCACCATGACCAAGCAAGTCAACGCCGTGTCCTCCGCCTGCTTCCTCACCCTCCGCATGCTCCGCAAGATCTTCCGCTGGATCCCCGCCGACACCAGAAAAACCGTGACCCACGCCCTCGTCACGAGCCGCCTGGACTACGGCAACACCCTCTACGCCGGGACCACAGCCAAACTCCAAAATCGCCTGCAACGCATTCAAAACGCCTCGGCCCGCCTCATCCTCGACATACCCCGCAGCAGCCACATCTCCGCACACCTGAGACACCTGCATTGGCTCCCTGTCAGCAAAAGGATCACCTTCCGACTTCTCACCCACGCACACAAAGCCCTCTACGACAAGGGACCGGAATTCCTCAACAGACGCCTCAGCTTCTACGTCCCCACCCGCCTCCTCCGCTCCTCTGGCCTCGCACTTGCTTCTGTCCCTCGCATCCGCCGCTCCACGGCGGGTGGGAGATCTTTCTCCTTCCTGGCGGCCAAGACCTGGAACTCCCTCCCCACCAGCCTCAGGACCACCCAGGACCACTCCGCTTTCCGGAGACTCCTAAAGACATGGCTGTTCGAACAGCGATAACCCCCCCTTTTTCCCCTAGCGCCTTGAGACCCGCACGGGTGAGTAGCGCGCTTTATAAATGTTAATGATTTGATTTGATTTGATTAATGTATCAACATGTACTTGTGTGTTTTGTAGTGGGTGAGGGTGGGAGTGTTGCGTGTGTGTGTCACTCTTTTTTCCCTCCCCCCTCCCCTGTGTCGTTGGTGCAGTACTCACCATGGTCTTCGCCGCCGTCTTTGTTGTTCCTGGTAAAGAAGCAGGACGATAAAGGCTGGTAGTATCTGGAGCTCAGGTTCCATGGTGTCCTGATTCCTCGTGGGGTGTGTAAAGGTGAGCGTTTTCCCTTCCAAGTCCTGTTTCTGCTGTGTTTTTGTTTGCTGTGAATCCATCCCAGAAAAGGTGGTGGATTGGACTGTTGTAATACAGTGGGCAGAACCTTGTCTTCCGCCTGTCTGTTGGCAGTTACCGCTGCGGTGTTTGTTTGTACCGCCTTGGCGGACGGAGTGTTAAAGTGGCTGCCTATGTTGGCGGTTTCCGCCATGGTCGTGATTCAAATTTCTTTTCAGCCGGCCTGTTGGTGGTTTTACCGCCACTTTAACACTGACCGCCAGGGTTGTAATGACCACCATAATCTTATATTGTCAGATATCACTACACCTGATAGTAGTTCATCCACTTTCCGAATTCCATTTGTCTATAGACAGGAAGTAAAAGTTTCTTTCTTTCTACTAAGAAATATGTACTAAGGACAATTAGGGGGCATATTTATACACTGTTTGTGCCGAATGTGAGTCAAAAATGTTGATGCACATTTGGTGCAAACCGTGCACCATATTTAAACTTTGACGCCCAAGCCAGCGGACATAAAAATTCCTCTGTGTGCGTCATTTTTTGGATGCAGGAAACTGCCTTGCGTTAATGACATGCAGTTAGGCGTTCCCGCCCAAAAAATGACTTAAACTCTTGTGCGCCTTATTTATGCTCTTGCGTCATTTTGACACACAGGAGGGGGCAGGCCTTAAAAAACGTCGCACAGCCTGATGTGCACTGTTTTTTAACGCCTGGGTGAGGGCAGGCATTAAGGGACCTGTGGGCTCACTTCCATGGTCTCAGATCATGGAAGGAGTCCAGAGGTGCCCTTCCCTGCCCCCAGGGACACCCCCAGCCACCCTCGCCCACCCCTGGAGGACACCTATGGATGGGGGGACCCATCCCAGGTAAGTACAGGTAAGTTGAGGTAAGTATTTATTTATTTTTTTGTTAAGTGGCATAAGGGGGCCTAATTTGGGCCCTCCTACATGCCACTGTGCCCAATGACCATTCCCAGGCGACAGAAGGGCATTGGGCAAGGGGGCATGACTGCTGTCTTTGCTGAGACAGGAGTCATTTCAATGGGGGTTGTGTGTCACAAAATGGCGCAAGTCCGGTTTGAGGCAGTATTTTGCCTCAAACCTGACTTGCACCATTTTTTTACGCACAACCCCCATTTTCCCCTATATCAGCACAGCTTGGTTTGATTCATTTTTTTTTTACTCTGACTAGTCCGCAGCGCCGGCTAACCTCATTCCTTAAATAAGGCATCCACATGGCGCATAGGAATGGCGTTAGCCGACGTTAAAATTTTATATAAAATGCCTCTAAGCAGAGTAACGCCATTTCCTGGCGCACAACCGCCATGGACATGGCTCCAGTCTTAGTAAAGACAGGAGTCATGCCCACCACCCCAAGGGCCATGCCCAGGGGACTAGTGTCCCCTGGGCATGGCCATTAGGGCCAGTGCCATGCAGGGGGCCCCAAGTCAGTGCCCCTGAGCAGGTAAAAAAAATGAAAAAATAGTTACCAGGACATACCTGGGATGGGTCCCCCATCCTGTTGTGTCCCTCTGGTGTGGGTAGGGGTATCCCTGGGTCCAGGGAAGGGCACCTGTGGGCTGTTTCCATGGTCTCTGACCATGGAAATATGCCTACAGGTCCCCTAATGCCTGTCCTGGCCCAAGCGTTAAATAATGGCGCTAGGCAAACTTAGAGACATTATTCAAGGCCCCTATCCCTCCTAGTTTTTAGCACGGGGATAAATATGGCGCTAAGGCCATATTGTCGTTTTCTGCATAGGAACGCCTACCTTGCATCTCATTGAAGCAAGGTAGGTTCCATATCCAGAAAATGACGTAAACTCCATAACTTTGGCGCTAAACGTGTCTAGCACCAAAGTATAAATGTGGAGTTAGGTTTGCGATGAATTATCGTTAAAAGAAGACGCTTATTCTGCGCAAACTGAGTACAAATATGGGCCTAAATATCTGTGTACCAAATACTGAGGTTGCATGGTCTGAATTCATTTGAAACCTCTTTAACTCACTACCAGGCACTGATGCCTGTTATCTCACTCGTGCTGGCCCTTAACTTCTCCCATGGTGATGTTTTCTCCAATTTTTCTCATCTCCCTTCTCTCCTGTTTGTGTGCTTTTCCCTTTTTTGCTCACCGTCAATATCTAATGCTGAAAAATAAGCGCAGATCCCCAAAATATTTACCAGCAACAACACGCTTAAATTAAGCACTGACTATTGTAATTTATTTCTCTGTTAGTTTACATTGTAAACATAACCAGTTTCTTTAAGACCTACAATATTCCAGGACAGGTTTGGAGACCTTAGGCCAGAGTTAATTGCTGCTGCAATGCTATTCCAATTCAATTCAATAAGCTTTATTTCGAGGAAAAAATAGTTATGAAAGCAGCACACATAACACAGGATAATACAAATTAAAAAGTATATAAAAGAGTATAAAATAGCTAAAACGAGGAAACCACCGATTCCACAAAAAATACATTTTATAATAAATAGTTAAATAGACATATGAAAATGCCAAACTCAAAATAAATTAAGCCAACATGGTACAAAGCTGACCGAACTGCACTCCCTGCTATCACTCGTCTCGCTCCCATTGCTTGATCTTTTTTCCTTTTATGTGCCAGACAATCGTTAAAAAGTTTGCAACTGCGCAAGCAAACAAAGGTCTTGAATCCGTCCTCAGAATTCTCAGAGCAATCGCGCTGCTGCGTGTGCCCAGAGCCCTGGTAACTGGTTTGATCCACTTCCTGTGTGGTCCTGCATAGGCCCTACATGCAAAAAAGGACGTGGTCAACTGATTCTTTTGTTAACTTATTTAAAGGACATAATGAGGAAACTAAGAGACTTGTCACCCAGCTGCAGGTAAGAGACCTCAGGGGAAGGGAACAAAACCTAAACTGGATTTAGAGTTGCCTGTCTCTTGGTACTAAGATAAAATATAGGTAATGTTCTAAAACACTAGCAGTTTTGTAGTCCAGAAACTCACTGGCTAGAGTACCCCTCCCTCCCAGTTTTAAACCTTCCTGCAGGACCAAGACTCAATAACACCTTTTTAATTCCGTTTTCGCTGTGATATTTTCAAATTGGATTGCACCCAGGGAGTATGAAATCTCAAGGTGTGTAGCAGCTTCTTAATCCTTTCAAACGTACTATCCTATCTGCCCCAGCACTCCTGGACACCTCCTCGAAAGCAGAGGTGTACTTTTCGAGTTCTCCAGTCACCATCAGTCTTCTCCAAAACAGCAAAGTGTGTAGCCTGACTCTCTCTGTCCATTTCCGGGGGTAAGAGCGGTATGCTGGTGGGTATTTAGACCAGTCTTCTAATAAACTTGCGATCCTTCATAGTCAGCTCATTAGCACCCTCAACCCCCCAAACTTCTGCACCAGATAATGCTGAGGCCACTGCTCTTGCTTCATAAATCTGTTTGGGGCTGTCCTTGAGTATTCCACCTAATGACTGCTTGATTATTCTCATGCAAGAGGATGATAATTGAAAGAATGTCACATCACTTACTATAATTTTTCCCAGGGAACCATATCAAAAGCCGATTTTACGTCAATAAAGGCCATGTATAGGTTACCTTTTACAAGCACCAAAGTCTTCCAGTATACCAACATAAACCTGAAAACTTAGGTGGTCATTCTGACCCTGGCGGTCTTTGACCGCCAGGGCGGAGGACCGCGGGAGCACCGCGACAGGCCGGCGGTGCTCCAATGGGGATTCCGACCGCGGCGGTAAAGCCGCGGTCGGACCGGCACCACTGGCGGGGTCCCGCCAGTGTACCGCCGCCCCATTGAATCCTCCGCGGCGGCGCAGCTTGCTGCACCGCCGCGGGGATTCCGACCCCCCTACCGCCATCCAGATCCCGGCGGTCGGACCGCCGAGATCCGGATGGCGGTAGGGGGGGTCGCGGGGCCCCTGGGGGCCCCTGCAGTGCCCATGCCACTGGCATGGGCATTGCAGGGGCCCCCGTAAGAGGGCCCCTACATGTATTTCACTGTCTGCTGTGCAGACAGTGAAATACGCGACGGGTGCAACTGCACCCGTCGCACAGCTTCCACTCCGCCGGCTCGATTCCGAGCCGGCTTCATCGTGGAAGCCTCTTTCCCGCTGGGCTGGCTGGCGGTCGGAAGGCGACCGCCCGCCAGCCCAGCGGGAAAGTCAGAATTACCGCCGCGGTCTTTCGACCGCGGAACGGTAACCTGACGGCGGGACTTTGGCGGGCGGCCTCCGCCGCCCGCCAAGGTCAGAATGAGGGCCTTAGTCTATTGTGCATATCTTGGGCCTAAAACTGGACTAATAGGGAGACAAATCAAATCATTAACATTTATAAAGCGCGCTACTCACCCGTGCGGGTCTCAAGGTGCTAGGGGGAAGGGGGGTTACTGCTGCTCGAAAAGCTAGGTTTTGAGCAGTCTCCGGAATGCGGAGTGGTCCTGGGTGGTCCTGAGGCTGGTGGGGAGGGTGATCCAGGTCTTGGCTGCCTGGAAGGAGAAGGACCTCCCACCCGCCGTGGAGCGGCGGATGCGAGGGACGGCAGCGAGCGCGAGGCCAGAGGAACGGAGGAGACGGGTGGGGGCGTACAAGATGTTGCGATCCTCAATTCACTTTAAGAACTTGCTTAACAGTGCTCATCTAAAGACTTTCGGCGCAGCATCTATTAGGCTAATAAGGCTTAGCCCTATAATTTAAAGGAGAGTCCCTTGCCCCCTTCTTGTGAATCGGTACCACCTCTGCAAGCTTCCAGGAGTGGGGGATGGGTGCAGCTTTTGCATATATTTTGTCTACAGTCCCTTATCATATATAAGTAGGTCACCTGGGATACCTTCCGGGCCTGGAGCTTTTCTAGCTATAATGGAGTCAATAGAAGTGACAATCTCCTTCAAGTTAAACATATCCTTACAGTCCGATGAGGGCACTATTGGGTTAACGTTATGTGGGGCATCCTGATAATCAGCCAAATAGAGGGATATAAAATGGTCCACCCATAACTCTGTAGCAACCACATTATTGGGATCTGTGCAAGGTATTATCTCGTGCCCTCCACTACTCACCAAGTTCCAACATTTAGACTCTACTCTACTTTAAGATCCTGCCATGTTTTCCTTCCAGGCTTTCTTAGCTTGCACCTGAGCCATTTTATAAGATTCCCTAAACCTTGCGATGTTGTTTCCATCCTTTGATTCAATGGGTTAAGCCACGTCTGCCCTGGCCAATGACACTTTTTATAATACCAGCTTGCCTGACCTGATGTTTGCGATTTCCTTCATTACATCTGGGGCTGTAAAAAAGAAACAGAGTCAGTCAAAGAGAGCTGCATGGATGTCAGCCAGGTCACCCCAGCCTCCAAAGCTGGATGCCCTTGCATCCAGTGTGAACAATGTAGAATTTACTAGCATTGACATTTTCCTAAGCACCTAAATTTTTGGACCAAATCTCTGCCATTTAGGACGGTGCTTGTTATTTGTAGGGCGTAGCTCCTGAGTACAGCTATGAGCATGTGTATCACAATCATGTTGCCCCATAAATGATGTCATCGGGAGGCACAGGAAGTTATGGTCACTCTCAGTAGTTTCCTTTACTACCATACACTCGTCAAGAGCCCATAGTCTAAGGTCCATCTGGACATAGTCTATTCTACAAGCGCCCATATGACCTCGCGAAGTGGGTATACCATACCATTCAGGGCTCTAAGCCTAAATTTGAGTGTTATGGCCATTGCCTGCAGTGCCGCCTTGGAAACATTTTTCACAGGTGCCAAGGTCAGCTCTGATATTGCCCACTGTTTGTCCTCTGTTGTGAGGTAGATTAAATCACTATCCAAGGGCTCGAATGTGGTGGTAAAATCTCCTCCAATAATTAAACAATACTGAGGCAGTGTTTTATCTAAATTGGCATCTAGGCACTGTAGTGTGTTTGAGTAAGAACCTCCTCTTACCCCTTCACATAGAGGCTATAGATCTCAAATCCCACATTAGATCTATCTTTTACCCAAATGGTCAGAATATCTTGATGAGCTGTTGAGAGGAGCAAGAAGGTGCATTTAAGTTCAATTTTGGCCCACATCGATATCCTGCCAGAGGGCCTAACTTTAAGGCCCCAAGTAGCAGGGCTAAAAAAAGTTAAACAACCAAACCAATACTTAGGCTCTGTGCACCAAGGTTCTTTCAGTGAACATATATCGAAACTAATAATAAAAGCGTTCCACTCTGGGAGGGGCAACTTTGAGCCTAACCTGGCGACGTTCCAAGAAAAAGCATGGAGTCACCTGGCAGTGTCGCATTACAGGCATCAGTTTGTTTCTGGTTGTGCAGTCCTGGGCCCGGATACAAGTAGAAAGAACTTTGGGAAGGAGCGCAATCCTCTGATCTCCCCTCCCCACAAATATTTTGGTGCAAAATTTGTGCCTCTGTGCTCCCCTTAACTTTTACCAGTACAGGGCTAAGGGAATCACCCCTTTCAGCCCCACTACCACCCTCCTTTCCACCTGAGTCTCCTATCTGTATCAGTCGGTCAACTTCCTCTAGGGTACTAAAATGGTTGCTAACAGATACCATAAAATCCCCATACTGCCCAGCTGTACCCCTGTGTTGACCAGGTTCCCTTGATTGGTGGTGGTTGGTCCTCAGCGGGTATTCACTGTATCTGTTCCCCCTGATGTTTCTAAAGCAGTAACCCAATGGCAAAAGCGTTATTCCAGAGCCCCCTACCTGACCTCGGCTTTCTTCACTCAACAACCTGTATGTTATCTCATGAAGTTTACAATCATGAGATCTACCAGGCGATAGCCCTGACCTCAGCCAATCCACCCCACCCTTTAGGTTAGTAAAATTTTATGAGCCAATCTAGGGGGACAATTCTATTCCTTCCAAGCCAGTGCAGGCATTTATTGGTTAGTGTGACAGGGTGAAGGACACCAAGAGGAGTCGATAATCGACGGTGTTAAAAAACCCGTACATCCTGGTACATGGCATTTAATAAACGAGGAGAGCGGCATGACAACGACACCGGAGGCTGAAGAAACGCGAGGTGAAACCATATTTCTGGACACCTACAGACCGCAGAGACCAGACAAGGAGCAGGACGTGCGCACAGAGGATTGCTGACCAGACAGAGGGAGAGGATGCACAGAGACCAGCCACGTTCAGGGAAGAAGGTGGCCATCCCAGGTATGAACCTCTCCATTAGACGTGAGCAGGGCAGTTGGGTGGTGGTACTAAAGAGGGAAGCAGGTGGAGGGAAGGAAAACCACGGGCACGGGGCACAGTAGACTAAAAGACACCATCAGAGAAAGAACTTGTAAGAGAGTGAAAGGGAAGGATAAGCATGGGACGGGCACAATAGAAAAATGAAAGAAAACAAAGGCAAACAAAGAAAGAGCAGAGAGAGAAAAGAAGGTGGGGAGAAGAAAGAGAGATGTGGGTTTTTTAAACAGATAGGAAGAGAGAGAAGCGGGACAGCAAAAGAAATACCTATTGAGTGAGAGAAAAGTATAAAGAACAAGAAAGCAGAAGAGGAAAGAGTACCAAAGGTAAAGCAGTGCGACAGGAGACAGAACAGAGAAGGTTTCAGGGAGAGATTAAAGAGAATAAGGAAAAAAAGAAAAATTTAAACGTACCTTCTAATCGGTCTCTTCTCTTCTTCCTCCTCCAAATAACCTCCTCCGATGCAACAAGCTGACCACCTAAACCAGGGAGAAGAAGAAGAAAGAACCCTTTCAGACTACAGTATTGAGAAGAACTCGTGGCAATAATAAAGCAAAGAAATACCTGTAACAACACTAAAAGACAAATAAAGAAATAAAGACTTTTGGAAATCTACTAATACACTTGCAAGACCTCATTATTACTTAGCCTGTCACAGTTAGTTCCTCTTGAGTTTCAGGAAGCGGGAGGCAGATTGATAACAGAGTCAATGTTTGGGCCTTAGCAATTCCCTCCTCAACCTGCCCTCCTCCCTGTTAGTGTGGTCACCTGGGCCCCCACCTGCTGCTGTATTTGGCGGATTAGATAAATAACCTAATATAGGCTCAGCAGAGCATGTATTCTGTCTTCAGCTTTTTCCGCGCTGCTCGGGAAATAAGGTCACAGGGCCAGGTACAGTGCCTAAGCCACATCTTGAAGGAATGTCAACCCCGCCACCCACCGGGTGGTCTGTGACTGTGTCTCAGCAATAATATTGAGTGCGAACACTATCCTATCCAAACGATCCTTCAAATGCACAAGTTCTGCTTCCTCGTTCCTCGACCCTGATTGACACCTTAGACACTACCTCCACAGTGATCTTGGCTCTCCATGCCAAGTCAACACCTAACTCAAATTGTTTATTCTCTGGTGGCTGAGCATAGGACATATCATGGTTTCTTCAGCTTTTGTTCATAGTTTTGGGGTTGTTAGGCAACGTCCTCTTGGATCTGTTTTGTCCTTTCTTGTTCTGAGTGCTTCCCACAATTTGGTCCATTGGGGGATTTGAGGCACCAGCCTCCCCCCAACTAATAGCTTGAGACGTGGCTAATGCACTACTTAAAACCTCACTATCCCCTCCAGAGCCCAAAGCTGAGGTAGAGACTAAAGGGCTAACTTGGGGGCTTTGCAGCTGTAGGGCCATCACTGACTCTATTGAAAGCCTTCTCTCTGTAAGCTCAATTTCATTGGAAACCACCCTATAATACACTGCAACATTTCATCAATCTGGGTGAGTCTTGTCGGGGGTTGGTGACAGCATGTAGTAGCCCCAGACACTTTCTTTTACCCATGACTCCTAAGACATTGACTGTAAACAGAGTCATGTACCGCAATCTTGGACTTCCTTTCAAAATTCCAAAGAGAAAGTGTGTAAAGAGGAACTGCTGTGCTCTGACGGGCGCGGATGGGCCCGCTCTTAGCCTGGTCTTGCTTTACAGAGCAATGTAAACCGACCCCCCATCAGCAGCTATGGAACTAGGAGCAAGGTGCCCTGGGGCACTGAGTCCCACCAGGGCAAGAGCAGAGTCCAGCAAAGTTTGGGTGTCCTGCGTTGAGGGGGGAGAGGCAGTGCTTTATAGCACAATGTGAACAACCTCACTCTGTTAGTAGCTGTGGAACTAGAAGAAAGGTGCCCTGGGACATTGAGTCTCACCAGGGCAAGAGCAGAGTCCAGCAAAGTCAGGGGCAATGCTATTCCATTTATCATTATGTACTTCAACTGCCTTTTTTGGTGATGTGCCTATAAATATCTGCGTTTCAGAGTCAGTTTTCTTAATAAACAATCCATTCCTACCTGTTTCCTGAGAACTTTTGTTATTATTCATACCCTTACCAGGGTTTGACATCCTTGTATCACTAGCACCCCTCATGTTTATTCATTCCCTGACCATTCTATATAATATTATTGATTCATATTCAATTTATTTTAGAACCTGCTGGATCAAAATTCTTGAATAAAAGTCCTCCTAATCAAGCCCTCCCAGATTTGGCCATTTCAACTACCTCACTTGCCCTATATTTTCTAAATCATCTTTTTTTGCAATAACTATCACTGTCTTATATCTAGAGGGTATGCCCATAATCTGGTCAGATCATTTTATAAAACACCTTTATATATATATTCTGTCCTACATATTAGCCAGACCCAGCTTCCTAAGGTGTCTGGGAAACAACATCACCTTTGCCATTATATGTAAACATTATCAAGCCTTTTAACCTTCACTTTAACACTATCTGTGTTAAAAATGTATGTCACCTGTCAGGGTTTATGCCCAAATGGGTGAAGCATTGCATACATCAGTATTGAAAACATAGGCACTCATTACAACCTCGGAGCTGCGGGAGCGAGAATACTGCCAGTGCTGGCGGTATTTCTGGCTCCCTATTACGTCTTTTCCGCTGGGCCAGCGGACAGTAACAATGTTACCGTCCACTGGCCCAGCAGAAAAGTCACATCAACATTGCTGCTGGCTCGTAATAGAGCCGGCAGCAATGCTGATGTGCAGCGGGTAGAGTGCAGTAGCACCCGTCGCACATTTCACTGCCTGAAATTCGGGCAGTGAAATGCGCAACAGGGCTATGCCTGTGGGCCCCCGCCCTGCCCATGCCAGTGCAGGGGCCCCCAGGGGCACCCCAAGTCCCCCTTACCACAGACTTTCCATGGCAGTGTTCACCACTGTGGCCAGGCTGGCAGTCTGGGAATCATAATCCCCAGGGCAGCGGTGCTTGCACCGCTGTCCTTCAGAATATGACCGCCAGGTGGAAGCCTGGCGGTATAGTGGAGGGGCCGGCGGTATGGCTGTGGCTATTGCGCCATGGTCATAATAGCTGGCGGAACACCAGTTTACCGCCAGTTTACCGCCAGCCACCATGGTCATAATGAGGCCCATAGTCTGGTCACAGATTTGATTCTAACTGCACAAGGATTGTTCACTGCATAAGGCTGTAGAAGCTATGCTATATAACTATATAAGAAAGCTAACTTTGCCGCTAGTTCCACCTTATTTACAATAGTGAGTTGTATTGTATGTGTTGCCAAACATACCCCACAGGTGCCATTTTCAGCAGAGTTAGGGAATACCCTCAACCTATTTTATGAAAATCTTTCAAATGCTCATATTTTCTGGGCCCAAGAGCTGTAAGACCTGATAGATCTTTTTCCAAGTGAAAATGGAACCCTTTGAGAATGGCACAGACAACTGTGCCAACTGCTTCCTAAACCTTCCACTCTTAAGGAAATTCTCCACTTTTGAGAAATCTCAGTTCCACAGACTCACTTCATGATCTCATCCTTGCCTGACTACTAGAACAACATTCCTTGCTATTCACCCCATCATCTAACATTTGATTAACATTTTTATGTGCAGGGCTATATCAAAAGGCAATGTAAGTAAACAATAAATATCTCCTGAAAAAAACGTAAACATCTCTGGAAAAAAAAAAAATCCCCTCCTTTGATCCAACCAGTTATTGTTCTATCAACAATTTGCCTGACCCGGCCAATCTTATAAAATAATCCCCCCCACACACAGCTCCAAAGTTCCCTAGATTCCCAGCAACTTCTTTCTCCCACACATTATAGCTTTACACCTCAGCATGAGATAGAGACTGCCCTTCTGAGTTTTTGGAATAAAACTGATCTATCAGTAACCTTCAACAAACTGGACCATGGTATTATCATCATCATCATCTAGTTATTATCCTTAGAACTACCCCGCTCATGGCATGGTAAAATGGATCTGAGGTGATTTGCCTTCACTGCAGTTTTCCTGAGGGTTCCCCTCTCTCTCCAGTGCTATTTAGCATCTATATATGAACACCTTTTGGTCTTTTTCAACAGCTTAGGATTCTTGTGAAGGCATGTAGGTACACATTACATATAATTAGGAATTCTGAATCACCAGGGCATGAAGCACTAGTTGTGCCACTCTCAATGACCCAAGTAAAATGCTGACAGCAGACCTGCCATTACAGACTGCAAGAGTATTGTAAACTGCTCAAAGTCCTCTGTGCCCACCCAATGTGGGGCATAGCCGAAGCAATATCTTTAATATATGTCAGTCACCCCTAAGGAAGACTTTCTGAGTCCAGAAGCTAGAGGAAATTATATTAAAAACATGTGGACATACAAGTTTAACCTTATATGTTCCTATTGTGATCTTTTGTATTAAAAAATACTATGTCAAAGACGGTTCATAGGATAACATGGCTGGTGCCTGGGCACATCTCCATTGTGGTATCACTAAAATGGATCATATTTGGTATCAAACAAAGTACCTTTTCACCCTTGACATGAATCTTGTGTTGAGGGCGATGTGCCATCAATCAGAAAGTAACAGCAGAGGTTGCTTACCTAGTTGCCTCAGTTTCACTCTTCTATGTCTGTCAGCTCGCAGCTGCTGTCACTAAGATAGGATTCTGATGCCATGGGCAGAAGTGTTACCACTGCTAGGAGTCAGAAAAAAGGCCTGAATGGGAAGGAGATCTCATCTCCCTCCTATCCCTCGCTCTTTCCCTCCCAGGAAGGCTAATGAAGTGGCATATCAAGGCTGGGAGCTTTAAAGTGCAACCCAATTCTGATATGCAAGCAGGCTGCCCCCCAGTGGAGGACTAAGCTATCCCCCTGCCCCACATACTTTTACACACAAGCATGTGGGAGAATTGCTTATTCAGGAGGCACAATCTCCCAGAAGCCACACCACTAGGGTGAGTTTCATGGTCTGTACAGCTGAGGAACACTTCTGTCATCAGGTGGCAAAATAGAGTGTTCTGGGTAGAAAAGGTGACACAACACACTGGATGTGGGCACCTCATGGAGAAATTAGGTGCTGGGGCTAGTATTCCATTGGCTACTTGCAGCCATACCCCTAACATTCCTAAAACTAGGATTTAAGGGACACCCCTGGCACCAGAACCTCAGATCTGCAACAACGTGTGAACAAAGGACAGAAGGGGACCAACATCTTTTTTTTTTTTTATTAAATAATTTTTATTTGTACCCAAAACATCCATGAATGTACTTATGTAAAGTTACCAAAAAATCACAACAGTAAATCTGCAGATCATCTAACCACATGTAACATATCTTGTACAATCGTCACTTATTGGCAAGCCATTCACCCCAAAAAAACATATTTCTAGCCCTTTTTGCCTTCCTCTTTTCCCTTTTCGCTCATACAGGGCCTTTTCCAGCTGATATACTGCAAGAAGACGATCTAACCAATTCTGATATGTAGGAGGTGTTTGATCAAGCCATACTGAAGAAATACAGAGTCGATATACTGACATAATCATCAAGAGAAATTTTCTGACAGTAGGCTTCCTTTGCTCTGTGACTCCTAATATAACCACCCCCGGTGATAACTCAATTTCTAATCCTACAACATCTTTAACAAACTGTTCCAATTTCTCTTGAAGATTCGCTAATTTTATACAAGTCGCAAACATATGGATTATATCCACCCCATGTTGCTGGTATCTTGGGCAATGTACCCCTTGTTCCCGACCCCATTGTGCTAATTTCCTGGGGGTAATATACAGGTCAAATATTGTTTTATAATGTTGTGCCTGGAGAGATGCTGACAGCAAGGAGGTACACCCTAATTCTAGAGACTCATAGAAGGCTTCCTCTTCCACATTGCTTAATACTCCATTTTTTACTATACGTCACCAGATCATCAGAAAGATTATCTGTCAATTCCCCATATAATAATCTTATCGTATTCTTATCAGGTGAAATCATCTTTTCTAGTAAAGAATTCTTAACAAACCCTACTGGTCCACTAGTCTTCCGTAAAATAAAGTCTCTTACTTGTCAGTATTTGAAAAAGCTTGTTTGGGCTAGTTCAAATTTCCCCCGTAGGCTTCCAAAGGCCATGATCGTAGAATCCTCAATAAAATTCCCGAGCCTTTGTATGCCCTGTTGATTCCACTGCTCCATAATACTATCATGAAAAATCCCAGGGAGGAACATGTTATCTTTGATGAAAGTGTAGTAATTATACCTTCCCAACCCAATTTTCTTTTGCCATGAACCCCAAATTTTAAAGGCTGCCTGAAGAACTTAAAATAGCTTGGTTCTAAAAACTTAAACATTGACCCTTTTGCATCCGGGCCAATTAATACCTCATAAATACTAGGGACATATTCCCTATCATTTACTAGGGTCCCCCTTATAAGCAATGATTGCATATACTGCATCGCAGCTGCCATCTGATACAATTTAAAGTTGGGAAGGGAACATCCACCCTTTCCCCTAGAAAGTGTCATATGTTTACTTGCCCTGCGTATCTTACCATATGACCAAACAAACTGCATAATTAATTGATCTAATTTCCTAAACCAAGATTTCTCAATTTCCAATGGGATTGCACGAAATAAATATAGTATTTTCGGCAGAAACGTCATCTTTATCAGATTACACCGCCCCATGATCGTCATATACAAGTGGTTCCATCTATTTAAATTGTATCTGCCATTTTCTATAATAGGCAAAAGGTTATACCGGACAATCTCCTCTACCTGAGGTCGAATATCAATACCTAGATACACTGCGTGTTCTACTTTTCGTTTATCTGATTACCTACAATACTCATTCATAACTATTTGCGTCTTATCTCTGTTGAGAAGATAGCCAGAGACTGCCCCAAATTTTTCTGCTGCGTCCTCAATTTCTCTCAGGGCCAGGTCAGGGTTTGCAGTTGTAACTGCCACATCATCTGCATAAGCCAAGATTTTTGTTGACCACCCATAGCGAATAACTGGCTGAACATTCGTATTCTTTTCCAAAAATCGTAGAAAGGGATCAAAGTATAGCGCAAATAATAATGATGAGCATGGACATCCTTGCCGTGTACCCTGTCTAATCCTAAAGGGAGGGGAGCATTCTCCCCCAATTCATATGCTAGCACTCAGTTCCTTATATAGCGCTTTGACGGCTCTGGTGAATCTTTCTCCTAAACCTTATACCCTTAATATATCCCAGAGATACTTCCAGTTAACTCTGTCAAATGCTTTCTCTGCATCATATAAAATAATGGCCATAGGCTCTGCTTCCACATATGTAGCATCAAATAATGCTATAACCCTCCTTATGTGATCAGTTGTGTCCCTACCAGGAACAAAACCATATTGGTTACAGCGTACCAGGTTACGGATGCATCCAGACAGTCGAGTCGCTAATATTTTGGAATACATTTTTACATCACTATTCTCAGGGTAATAGGGCGGTCTGAGCTTAAACTACGCAAGTTCCTCCCTTTCTTTAAAAATACCACAATATTAGCAGAGCCCCAGGATGGAGGGGGATTACCTCCCATCTGCACATGAATCATCAATTCCAACAAGACTGATGAGAGCACCTTCTTGAAATGTTTATATAACTCTAAAGGAATCCCATCTGCCCCACAGCTTTCCCACTTGGGAGTGCCTCAAGTGCGTCTAACATTTCCTCCACTGTCACCTCCAGTTCCAGTACTTTTTGATCGTCTGCTGTAATCTGGCTATATCTAGTCGGCATCAGCCAGTGACTATCAATATGCTCCTGTCCCACATTAGCCGTGTCGTACAATTCTGTATAGTATTCCCGGAAGGCTTCCCTAATAGAGTCAGGTCTCGTTACTGTCAGCCCTGTCTTATTTTGTAGTTGCATGATTATACCTGAAGTTGTCCTCTGGTGGGTCCGCATGGCTAATATATGGCCTACTTTTTCACTGCGTTCAGAACACTCACTTCGTTTTGTTGCTATTTTTCCAGCTAACCTCTCGGTTGAATAGTTCCCGAGGGCCATTTTCGTGATGGAAACCCGATGTATAGAGTCCTCGACCCCAACATCATTCCTAACAGCCCAGATAAGCTGCTCTTCTGCTGTCTGTAAATTCCCCATATACATATCTGAAGTTCTGTTGTCGCCTGCTTCTGTCTCTTTATACTGTACCCCAGAGTTTCCCCCCATATAACTGCCTTTAATATATCCCAAACTATTTCTATTGAGGCTGTTCCAATATTGAAATCTAAGAATTCCTTTAGCCGCCCACTCATGTGCTGGATGTACAAAGAATCTTTCAACAAACCACGCTCAAATGTCGAATTCTTCTGAACTCTCTGGCGTTCTCTATCCTTAATCACCAATACCAGTGGGTTATGATCCGCCATAAAGCGAGGGTATAACTTAATCTCTAATTCGTCTAGGAATATTGGAGACACTAAAAAATAATCCAATCTAGCAAATTTCTTATGTGGTGCAGAAAAATAAGTATATCCCGGTTTAGGGCCTTCCAGTGCTAACCATGCATCTATTAATCCAACCTCACTTTGCATATTCTTAAGAGCCTGAAAAACTCTAGGCTTCCGCCCTGGATATTTATTCCTTCTAATATCTCTTAGGCTCTGTGCCCCATCCCATGACCCATTAAAGTTAAAATCACCACAAATAATGTATGGTGCGGGCCATAGTGTAAGTTCTGCAGATATAAAATCAAATAACGAGGGGTCATCTTCCACTGAGCCATATAATGAGCATAAGGTAAATCTAACAAAGCCTACTACACATTCCATTATTACCCACCTACCAATTGTATCTACTTTCTGCCGATTAACAATGCAGCTAGTACTAGCAGCCATGATCGCAACCCCCTTTGTTTTAGTCATCTGTTTGGTACACCCTAATAACTGCAAACCCAGGCTTTCTAACAATTTCCTATCTGCCGTTTCAACGTGTGTCTCTTGCAGGCAGTAAATATCTGCTTTTAACATTCTTAAATCATCTGCGTTTTTTTTCCTCTTCCGGGGGGTATTTAACCCACATATATTAATGGTTGCTATCCTAATACTTGACATGTGTACAATCTTAATTGATGATTTTTGACTAACTTGGGTGGTTTAGCCTTACACCTAACCAGTGGCCATCTTACATTGGTAACATCATACATAACACTATACATCTTTTTGGGTAAAAAAAAAATTCCCTACTTTTCCCCCTGTCCCCTACCCCAAACTGAGCTTGTCCCAACTTCCATCCCCCATCTCCCCCAAATCCCCCCTGACAGCCCCCTCACCCTTCACCCCCAAAAGCCCCCCACTCCTTCTCCCTTCCCCATCCCCCTTGAGACAGTCAGACCCCCGTTGGCCTGAATGTTGGTGTCGCCTAGGTGCCTCCTGCCGCCCACCACCCCCACCCCTTGGGTAACCGGCCTCTTATGCTCCCCTCAAAGACACCAAGACTACATGAATTCTTCAGTTCATGTTAAATTACAACCCAAGCAAATACTCTTTAGCCTGGACTTCAGAATTAAATACTCTAGTTTTCCCATTGACCACAGTTTTAAGACGAGCGGGCGCGAGTAAATATGCCTCTCCCCCTTTGTCTTGAAAGGGTTTAATCAGCTGCCGCAGTCTCCACTTTCGCTCCACTGTAACTTGACAGTAATCGGGTCGAGTAAATAAAGTTGCTCCGCCACCAGTGCGCGGGGCGTCGGGACGGGCTTTTTCATATATTGATTGTCTCAGAAGATAGTTCCCAAAATAGACCAGAATAGCTCTCCTCTCTGCGGCCTTCTCGGCGTACTAGTGGGTACCTGTGTACCCTCTGGACTTCAGCTTCACAGTCCCAGTTGGAAAGCTCTGGAAATGCTTCCTGTAATACTCTAATCATATAAGCCCTAATATTGCTGCCTTCTGCTTCTTCTTTGATGCCGAGAAAGCGCAGATTATTCCTCCTTTGCCTATTTATCTGATCCTCTAACTTCCACATGATGTCAGTTAATTATCCTTCATGTGTTGTAGTTTGCACTCTCAGAGCCTCGATCTCTCCTTCAACGACCGATGTCCTCTCTTCGATTGAACTTAGTTTCCCCTCAATTTCGGTGCAGGATTTAACCACCTTACGCACTGTTCCTTGTAGCTGTTTTGTAGCCAACTGTGCCCTACGGCTTTCTGCTCTTGACTCAGTTTGTAGCTCCTTTATTGAATTATATATAGACTGTAGCATTTCAGAATCTGTATGTCGATTATCAATTGTATGGGCTGGGCCACATACTGATTCATCAACCATCTTAGTTGCATTCTGGGAGGAATGGGTCTCTACTGTGCTCATAAGATCTGTACCTGAATAGTCCCATTTGAGAGCTTTCTGGGTCTGGACTGAAGACTCTGCATTATCTCTACTACTGGGGACCAACCCCTTGCTTTTCCAACGCCGCTATTGCACCGTGGACTCTGCAAGGGACAAAAAGCTAGTAGATTCAGAAGAGATACTATCTCTACTTTCACTTGCACCTAGATCGCTGTTAGTAGAGTCTGAGTCCTCTGTTAAAGAATAACATTTGTTCCCTCCATCTTTGGACACTTCTGGCACCCTTGCAAACTCCTTTGACGTACAAATAGCTTCTTGAATGACTTGGGGTAGGACACAATTTCCCTGTTCTTTGGATCCGAATTGAGAATTCCCTTCATGGGCCATATATGTCTCTACATCCTTTGGCCTTACGGACTCCTCTCCCCCCTTGAGCACTGTGCTCGCAGCGACTTTCAAGGACATTGAAGTTTGCTCCCAGTCCGAAAGGAGGTCCTTCTCTTGACTTCCACCCTCAGGAAGCACTTTCACTTCTCTATCATCCACCTGTTTCATGCCTACTGTCGATTGCATTCCTGTTTGGGGGGGGGGGAAGAGAAATGCGCAAGATTGCCCTCTTGTATGCCTCCCTTCCAAAAGCCCATAATTATAGGCTGTATTTTCTTTCCCCGAGGGGGAGACATTAGAGGGGCATTGTTTTTGGCTTCTCTACTTGCTCCCATAGCCTTTTTCCCCCTTATTTTCCCCAGTGTTAGAGTTGGTCTTTTATTACTGGCGGCCATTTTGCCACTAGATTTTTTAGCCCGGGCAGCTCATGTCCCTTCTCCTTTCTCCCCAAGGTTTCGACTGTTTTTGGGTGCCATGATAACCATCAGATTGCTGATAATTAAATCACAAGTTCTCTCCAAACGTACTAGCCCAGTTTGCACGACCAAAAACAATGCGCCAAAGGTTTTCAAGGAACAGAAATTCACAAACTTCAAGTAGACTTGGCTGTACATATCCTAATGTCTGATCCAGTTCGATTTCTGAGCACAGTTTTTTCAATCTGGGTATTTCAAAAAAATCTTTACTCCTACAGGCCTTAGCTTGCAGTCAATTACTTCTTTTTAGCACTGTTGCATAGACCCATATATATAATGTCCATGCATCATGTACTACGCAAAACCCAACCCTGGGCTGGTCCCATAGAAAATAGTGTAATGCGGCCCTTATAGAGCCTCTGCCACAGACCCAGTACCTGGTTGCGTTTGTTACCCAGTCGCTTCTAGATCTCCTCCTGAGGGTTTCATCCTTTTGTTCTCTCACCCTCCTGCTGCTTCTTACGTCCAGGCACGAGGAAGCGGGGCACGGGGCTCCAAACTGATGCCAGTGTTGCCGGTAATTTAGAAAAAGCGGTCTGCTTTAATTAAAAAGAAAATATTCCAAGCAAAACGCGACCCAGCCTCAGAGTGCAGGGGACTCCACAATCCCAGCAGAGTGGCGAGGCGGCGGCGTCCCTGCGACCTCGCTCGCGCCGCGCGAGGAGCCCCAGCCACCTAATGCCCTCCAATACGCCCTCCAACATGGGCGAAAAAATGAAAGCAAAAGGGCAGCATTTCTCCCGGGCTGAGGAGCGTCCTCAGCCCGCTCTCCTTCGTTTCGAGCCGGTACCGGAGGTGGGCGTGGTGTAGCGTGTATGCGACTACGCTAACGCCATCTGCCTCTCACCATCTTCAATGAAGGGGACCCACATCGATGGCAACAGAAACCTGCACAAACAACAGGTGAGATACCTTGAACCAGTAGTAACCTTTCTGGAACTGTTCGACTGTGACTCATCTTGGACCAAAGTTCGAGTCCCCTTGCAAGACGGAACCCTTTGTGAGCCAAAGGTAAGACCAGACTCCCTTGGATAAGTAGCATTAGACCCCTACATGCTGCAGGTAAAAAGTACCTACCGGAACCAAAGATGCACTGGCCACCGGGCCCTCAGAGGGATCACACAAAAGCAGGTGGTCCAGTCCATTGTGGGAAGTGTAGTCCAGTTCTCCACAAAAGTACAGCTGGCTACTGCTTTCCCCAGAAACTCTGGAAGGGAAGATAGCTTCTCCTTCACCTTACCACCGCCAAGGCTTGTTGGGGGCCAGTCCGGTCATTACCACCTTTACTTGATGCTGCAACCTCAGTGCACATCACAACACCTGCATACAATATCACCAGTGGCTCTGTTCTTGTGTTTTTGCATCTATTTCCTCACCTGCAACACAGATAGCCATCCACACCTCTGCCCCGGTCTCCCGAACATGGTGGAGTTCTAATGCCTCATGAATTCTGGTCCAATGACCCTACACAAGGGTAATCCCCAGTGAGCTCCCACAAACTCAACCCACAATTGACTGAGTGTTACAAGGACCATTTTTCAGCACCCACTGCTCCCGTGTTCAGCACCACCGACAGCTCCCGGGCCCCATGAGCAAACTAACATTTGTCTGACTGTCACAGCTTTGTCCTGAACCCACACTACTGTACTACAACTGGTTTCACCTA
Organism: Pleurodeles waltl; assembly: GCF_031143425.1. Taxonomy (NCBI): domain Eukaryota; kingdom Metazoa; phylum Chordata; class Amphibia; order Caudata; family Salamandridae; genus Pleurodeles; species Pleurodeles waltl. The sequence continues at coordinate 906,145,636 of NC_090437.1, forward strand.
AACGCACCAATCAAGTAGCTAATTGTTACCAGTGATTTTCCCCATTGACCACAATAGTAAAAGTTTGGTAAAAGTATTGAATTATTTTTCACTTGAAAATTAATAACTCTGGTTATACATATCTGACTTACTTTGTTTTGGTGTCTAAATTAATATAAACATTTATATATTTTGTATAAATTGGGGCCAGATGTATTTAATGTTGTGTCAATTACTTGTAGTCCATGTTTGTACTATGAAATGCTTAACACATGTTCTTCTAGTAAAGCCTGACTGCTCTTTGACACACTGCCAGAACTGAGCTAGGAATTTATTATTTGGAATCCAAGGACCAGTTTTGGGGTATTGTGAGAGTATTACATAGCGAAGCCTAAACAACATCACTGCATAATACTCCACTTTCCTACAATCATGTTCAGCTATACAAGTAGAATTATTTTCCGCCTTACTCTTCTCACAATCTTTTATTGCATTCCAACCTGCCTCTAGTCCTAAAATATGGGTGTTACTTTAATGCTATTGGCTCCATAGCACAGCATACTAGCTCATTAGTTAGTAATTACTTTATCATTTGAAAAATTATATCCTCCTTTCCTTTCCTCCAACCAAAATCTTTAGTACTGGACCGTAATAAACTACTGTCTTGAATGCTATAACATTGTATATTGAGGTCTTCCTGCAACCTTGCTAAAACAGCTTGCGGCAGTCCAGAATATGGCCATCAGGGCTGTTTTCAGTCTGAGGAAATGTGATCGTGTTTGACCTATTAGAGATCCGTTTCATGCCTGCTAGTGTTTTTTTGCATCCAATTAAGATTAGATGCCTAATTTTAAAAATGCTTCAATGAACTACCCCCTTGCTGCTAGATTTAGCCCTCCATTCCTCACTTGGCCTTTAAACAATAAACATGGCATTTTGTTCATTCCTAAATCCAAGCTCTTCTCTGTAAGAAGTTGTTCCTTTTCTGTTCGGGCATCACAATTCTGAGACAAACTTTGAACTAACCTAATACAAGTAACTTCATGTTCTGTCTTCTGGCAAAATGTCTGTTTGATTAATCTGTTTTTCATGACCAGCTCAAAGAAACCCAGTAGTGCAGTGGTTACTTGAGAAATTCTAACATGTAATTAGTCAGTCTTCTGATAAGGTTGACCACAAGAATAATACCTTGCAGTTGTCACACAAAACTGGAAAAATAACAGTTTTGCATGTTACTTTTTGGGACTGGATAAAGACAGTCTAAGCTGTCTAAAGGAGCTCAGGTTGTAGTAAAAAACTGAAAAAAGAACAAACCACGAAAATGCTTAGGCCCATATTTATGAAAAATTATGCACAAATGTGCTAGCGCAGTTGTGCGTCAAAATGTTTTACGTTGCATAACAACTTCTCTTAGCACCATGCGTGTGCCATATTTATAAAATGGGCACCATGACACTGAGAAAACACTAGCATCACACAAATAACGCTAACCTTTGCAACACATTGCAAGGAAAAATTACGCTAATGCTGCAAAAAATGTCGATAGCATGATTTGCAGCATGTTTTTTTATGCTAATTGTGCTTGCGCCATTTTTGCATCAAAAGCAACAAAAAAAAAACAACCAAAATCCCCACCGCAAGCCAGAAGGAACAAAGATGAAGAATACAGAAAAGGAAAGACCCCAGAGAGACCTCAATGAGCCCAGTTCCAGTCAGGTTGGACACACAGACTCACAGGAGAAAGGGAAAAGGGAGAGGAAGTGTTGCTTCAGTGAGGAGAACAACATCTTGATCATAGATGTGACAGAGCACTAACGACGGCTCTTTACCACCTCTAAATTGCCAATAGGTAGAAAGGAGGCCTTTTGGCAGTCCATGGTTGATAAAGTCAACAGTGTGGTTAATGACAAGAGGACTACGACCGAATGTAAAAAAACACTGGCATGATTGCAAATACATAACAAAAGAGTAACTGGCCAGCAACCGAAAGGTAGAACTGCAGACAGGGGATGGAAGTCCAGCACCCCCAGGAGCAGCTGGATAAGCTGGAGGAGATGGTGGCAGCGGTAATCCCAGAGGAGTTGGTGACAGGAGTCCCTGGACAGGATAGTGCAGCGAATCAAGAACAAGAACAAGAACAAATGCAGGGTAAGTTGCAGCAGGGAGCAATGTTGTAACTAACAAATGACACAAGAGGGAGGCACTGTATGCATGCGAAAGGGCTGCATGGGGGCACAATAATGGCTAAACACATGTAATGTGCACTGACCCCTAACCCCCATATGCACAGGCCATTTTTTAACCCTCACACCACTCCAGTCACTGTGGCAACTGTACCATCTGCCCATGTGTGACCCTCATTGGGTATCATGTATAAGGCCCGTTGCACAGGGTGGGGCAGAAAGAACTGGGATATGTCTCCCTGCACCATTGAGAATGGACTCAAATGTAATGTACACTCAACATATGGGGCATGTATGTTATTACCATCTGTGCTGCTGCACAAGTTGCTGCCATGTGCCCATACTGCAAAGGTGCCTGTGTAGTGAGGATGGTTGGTCTTGTGCACAAAGGGACAACTTCCTGCATAACATCAGCCACAATAGGCCTTTTCATCTCACTAGTGCCATATTTACAAGGCCTTAGCGTCATACTAGTTTCACTTTTCTAATGCTAGTGTGGTCTTAAGGTGCCCATTCCCCTTTGCCATATTTACAAAGTGGTGCAATGCATGTATTTCTCCAGTTTGTAAACCTTTAAACCACAATATGCCTGTGCCAGCCATAATGTATGCTAGGGGACGTTCCCACACAGGGAGGACCGCAAAAATTGCACATTCAAATCTACAAGATTTCAATGTTTCATCTTTTGACATCATTTTTAACACCAGCCAAAGGCAGGTGTTAAAGTGATGCACCCATTGCAATCAATGGGTCCTCCATGTGCTTTGCTGTACCAGTGGCATAATTTATGGCACTAATGCAGCAAACTGCCACAATAGTGCCATAAATAATGAGATTAATGTTGAAATGACCACCATGGTGTGCAATATTGTAAATATGGTGCTACCATGGTGTTGTTAGGTGGGGAAAGAGGGGGCGCAAGAAAAGTGGTGCATCAGGACCAATGCACCATTGTCTTTTAAATAGGGCCCTATGTGTGATGCACAATGAAACACACATAGAAACTTTAAATTACCAAGTCATACAAAGATCTCACACACCCTCTTGTAACTTCTACACCACCCCTGAGTTGTTGGACTAAACCAAAGCAAACCCAGATGTGTACATTTGGGAAGGCATCAGAAGCTGGGTGGGTCACACATGTTACATGGGAATACCCTCAGCAATTAACATGGAATGCCAACTACATTCAGTGTTAGATGTGAAAGGGAGACACATTATTACCAGGCCATGATAATGCATGCAAAGTGCCTTTCCTTGGCTTGATAGATATGAGCTACTACACTGCACCACTGGAGTGTCATGTAAAAATATGCACTGGTGGGGTACTATGATTTCAGTGTCTGTGAAATGTGTAACATAGTTACCCATGTATGATGAAATGATGCAGTACAGTGCAGCAGCCCAGCTTGCTGTGCTGTTCTGCATCATTTCAAATGTAAAGGTATGTGTAGTTGTCACTGACATGCAATCTCACGACAACATTCAGCCCTGAAATGCAGGCATCCTTTCACCCATGTTGCAAGGAGACACACATTGAAAGGGTGAATGCTGGTGTGCAGGATGGCATACCTTTCTGTAAGCACACATATATAAGAGGTGGTTGATCCTTATAATGGGTGGTGCAGGATGCTGAACACAGGACTTGCAGAGGACTGACACTTAATCAAGAATCATGACCTTCAAATGCAACAGATTTTGTATGCTTTCATTGGTGTTGAGTGGAAAATCCCAAACAGCAGCTATGGCATGCAAATGTCACACGGTCAAATTAATGAAAGGGGTACATATGCAGAAGCCCATGAAACCTCTTGCAAGGTGGGTTTAACAGACGGGGTAATGGGGATTGGCAAATTGTGCCAATGGAGCTTTCCAAAAAATGACACTCTAGTGGCACAGTGTGCCACTAGGGGCCCATAAATGAGGGCCTTAATGTGTGGCCCTGCACCATGTAATTAAGGCACCAGGGTCAAGGACCTGATGACTCATGTGAACAGCTACTACAGCCTACTATCCCATTGCAGAGGATGATGCCTTACCTCCTGCCGAGCTGCCTGTCCTGGATTTCTCTGATGAAGTGGATGACCGGCTGCAGACCATCAATGCCGCCACTCTACAGGACATCCTGGATGCCATCCAGATGTTATCTTCAGTCGCAAGGAGGACACACAACATTGCTCGGTCTCCATATGACTCACCCAACAGACAACACAAACCACTGGCCAGTCCAGCCACAGCCCTGGACTCCCAGGACCCAGAAATTATCTTCCAAAGAACAGAAGTAGGAGTCCAGCAGGAGCTGGCACAGCAGGTGGGGTGGGGATGGTGACCATGGCAGGCAGCCTAGCTGGAGTCCATAGGTGCCTCAGTCTGAATAAGGACAACTCTGCAGCCATCAGAGGCACCCTCTCCCCATCCCGCTACGTGGGCTCCAGCAGTCCCTGTTGACATAACTGGTGTCCTGAGGTGGTGGGTCGAACAAATCCCCTCCTTCAGTGGCATCAGCATGATTGACAACATGCTGGGGGCTATCCAAACTGTCCTGGAGTCCATGCAGTGGATGCTGGGCTCCCACAGTGACAATCTGGTTGCCTACTACTGTGACCCACCAAACGGGAGGAGATTCCGTTTTGGTAAGCTTAAAAAATAAATGCACAGGAAGCAGTTTTTCCCCATTAGGGACCTCAGGATAAAAATAGATTGCTCACTATGTGCTTGCCATTTGGGATGGTTCCCATAGTAAATAATTGACGTTTTTGGGGCACGGTGTTTGTCATGCTCTACACTACCGCACAAGGTACACCAACATGCCAATCTTCCGGAAGTGTTAAACCAAATTCAGGAAGAATATGGGGTTGTCTGGCCCTGCATTGGGGGATGCAATTAATGGGCAGTTTTGCCATTGCATCTTCAATAATATTAAGCAACCTTAAAGGGGAAGCAGTTGCACTAGCAGATCGCACTGTGGGATGCTCCTTTACAGGATCAAGAACGCGAGCTGCCAAAGATTATCGCTGAGACCTTTTCTAGTATTGGTCAAGATAATCTGAGAGCCTGACCTATTACAACACAATTACAGGGTAAATCCAATAAGGATCCCACCAAGCAAGCACCTGACGGTTCTAAAAAATGCTGGTATAAGCAAAAACAAACACTAAAAAGAGTAAGGGGGGAATTTCCGCATTTGGAGACCCCTCAAAATCACTATCATCTTAAAAATATAAATAATGTAAAAACACCTGGTGCATATGAATATCCTTATACATGCCAATCCTTTCAGGACTCCCCGGATAAACGCAGTGAGAGAGGTGGTTGGTCAGAACAGCGAACTGAGTACGTGAAACTGAGAAAGGTGTCACAATGCTTGTGAGAAGTTTCTCTTAAGAACGAAAAAAAACATACCCAAAAAAAAAACGAATTCAAAAAGTAAAACGTGGCACCAATTTTTATTCGAAATGCCACTCAGGATGAGAGCTTTATTGAAGAACAGAAAGTGGGCACTCTCACTGCAAGACAGCACAGCAGAGGTCACAATAGTTCACTGGAATCTTCAAAAGCATCTAGAGGTGAAAGCAACTGATGAATTCTTACAAGTCGAGACTACGGACAAAATACAATTAGGAGGAGACATTGAGCGCACCATAGATGCCATCTTTTGGGATTGCGTTCTTACCATTTATGATATTTTAATGGCCGAAAAAGATTGACCACTGGGATTAGTCCATAATCTCCCATATCGACAAGAGGTAATTGAGCCCTCTTTATCGCCCCTTGTCCCAGGGAGCTCAGGGAGACTTACGCCATTGGGTGAAGGCACAGGCACTGCATTATATGTCGTCCAGGTAGGGTGGGATAAAGATTCTCCTTACCATATAATACCAATTAGATCCCAACCTCCACCCCAATGCCCAATAAAACATGAAGCTAGAGCACTTGTGAGGGAAACCCTCACACAGCTAGAGTATGAGGGCTTAATTGAACCCTGTGCCTCACCAATGAACAACTGATTGTTCCACATAGCCAAACAGGACAATTCACAGAGAATAGTCTTAGGCTATAGACATTTTAATAGTCATACACACACATTTGTCATTCAAAATGCACAACACAGTATAGCACTTAACATACTGCACAAAAAATATAAAACAACCTTGGATATATCCAAAGTTGTTTTCTGCCAAAATACAGTGCCTGAATATAAGGATTTACCAAGTTTTAGTGCATTAGGCTCACAGGAAAAAAGGTTTGCTGACTCCCACAAGGGCATAAAAACAGTCCAAGATTTTTTTCAGCTTGTGTTACTTCAATTGTATATTACATTGACCCTGAGGCATTGTCCAACATAGATGACATCTACCTTATGGATGATGATCTCATTCAACATGTAAAACAGGTAAGTCACATTGATGTGGGATTTGCCGAATTAGGCTACAAATTTAATTTAATGAAATGAAAATAACCTTCCTTAGTGTCCTGTTCTTGGCTACGAATTATCAGGTGAAGGCAAGAGCCTGGTGTCCCAATTTTTAGAAAAATGCACACAACTACAACCACCAAATACTATCAAAAAGCTCCAGTCACTGTTGGGCTTTTTAAACTTTGGCAGAACATACATTCCCGATTTTGTGCAGTGCATTAAACCATTATATGACTTAATACATCCTGACTTTTCCAGCAAATATTGGACAGTCGAACACACATGCATTTGCGAAGCATTTCAACAAGACATGTTTGCAGCTAAACACTTTAACACAAGGGACAACAAAGCACATTCGTTCACCAAAGTAATTGCTGGCGCCATTGGTTTCACCTATGTAACGTTCAATGAGAGTGGAACTGTCCTGATTGCATACAAATCACATTTGTATTCCACAGCTGAGCAATGCTTTGCTCCCACAGAAAAAAATTCTGACTGCTGTTCAGATGGCTGTCATTAAAGTGAGACATCTGGCCGAGAGGAAATGCATCATTGGCATATCTCCGATCCCAGCCCTGATGAGGCATTCACCAAGCCAGCATTCCTAACGCTAAGGCACTACATCCATGTTGGATTCAAAGGGCAACGTCTCTAATGGCTACTGATTTGAAAAATTACAAACTTAAGAATTTATACTATATGAACTTGAGTACCTTGTTTCAGCAAACACATTCCCTGTTGAACAATATCAAACAATTATGTACACTGATGGCTCAGCCCAGCCCACAGTAGGCACTAAACTTGAATATTCTGCCGCCTTTGCGGTCGTGAGTGACTACATGAAAGATGGTAAATTCCATCCACAACACACTTACACGCATACCTTAGGGTACTGCACAGCACAAATAGCAGAGCTCAGGCTCTGTTAATAGCACTGGAACACACAGATACAGTTAACATTAGTTGCTTGTGATTCGTACTACTGTGTCAATGAATATCTGCATTATTGGTGCCAGAATGGTTTCAGAGATTCAAAAGGTAACACTGTTAAACACAAATTACTGTGGGGAAAAGTAGCGTATCTTAAATAAAAGATTCCCAATGTCCATGTAGTTCATACATTACAAAATCAATGTGTTGGACTACACGTTACTGGCAATACTTTGGCTGATGAAAGCACATGTCAGCAGTATTCTGTTTCTGCAATAACTCGTTCCCAGATGAGGTTGGATAATGAAACACTGGCTGCTGTGAGAGGTTCGGCTAAAGGCAGGTCCACGCCAAAGTCATATCCTGCTAAATATTTCTACGGCATATCTAGCCTAAATACTGCTCTATTTATAATACCAGGGGTGGGTGATCAAATGATCCCCAACCAAGATCAAAGACCTCAATTGATTAAAGCCACCCATGATGGAGTTGCTTCTGCCCATGCTGGAGTGCCGGCTACTATTTCACTGCTACAAGCATGCTATTGCTGGCCAGGTCAACTCAAACAGACCAAGCAATAACTCCTTTACTGTGACATCCGTCAACACATAAATGGGTACACTGTCAAACGCCCACTGCAGACACCCCTCCTTTTTTTCCAATAAACCTTTACAATGTGTGTAACTGTATCATTGTGGTCCCCTGACACCTGATGGTGCATACAAATACATCGTAGTCGCTGTTGACTCATGCTCCAGATCTCTATGGGTATGTCCACAGTGCTCGGCTGACGCTCAAACTGTTATTAAAGAGTTGTAAGTCTTTATTGACACATATGCAGTTACGAATTTCAACTTGGACCAGGGCCCTGTTTTCACCTCAAGGACATTAAGGGACACCACGGCTTCATTAGGGGTCCAACTGTATTATTCATCATATCATCCCAAGGGAAACAGTGCTGTGGAGCGAAGAAACCAGGATTTAAAGCAATCCTTAACAGCTAGAGTATTAGGCACGGGTCATAGTTGGCTTAATCACCTGTTTGGAGTCCAGAGAACACTTAATAATCTGCCCAGAAGGTCCCTGGGAGGATGTACCCTACATGAATGCCTGTTTAGAACACAAATGTTTATTCCAGATCTTGATGGTCCTGGAGCGGATGCAGTAGATACACCTTTTGACATATATGAGCATGTCACTGTCTTGCAGGACTTACAACAGTTTGTGATGACAATGCACCTGCCAGTGCTGCCTCTTTAGGAATAGGAGATGCATCAATAACATCTACTGGCTTTATTCCAAATGTTGGGTATCTAGTTTGTGAAAAGATTGGTATGAAAAAGGAGTTTAGTCTTCTTATTGTGCACCGGTTCCAGTTCTGGGAATACACAGTACCAGAACTGTTATTCTACAACAGATGCCTGGTTCTAAAGAAAACCACTTTGTCTCCATGGACAATGTCAAGCTACATCATATGGCCGATCTTGCACAGCAGACCTAGAGGACTCCTGGGTAGTACCCAAATCCCTCTCACTACAGACCAGGATGTTCCTATGCAGGTTCTAAGCAGCAATGCTGACACCTCTCCGAGCTTGGGGAGGGTGGAAAATGATTTTCATTAATACCAATAACAAGTTCTGCGACAAGCAATGTCAGCAATATTGAGGTATTCTACTTGAATTCAACACAAACGGATGGATTAGTTTACTATGAACCACCAAAGGAGACTTCTGCCAGTTCTCCTCTCGTAAACACAGCTCCAGTTTTGCATGAACTGCTTCTGGATATTTTGCCGATGTCAATGATGCTTTCACAGACTCATCTGCCTGTTCTACAAGAGCACGTAAGCTGATAAGTTGGCTTAAAATGAACTATTTCAATTTTCCATAGAACTATCTGTGGCTTTTATTAACTGTACTTGCCTTCCTTCTTTGGATTGGGATTGTCATCTTCTTTTTTCTAATAATACATGATCACTACCTTCCTGAACACTCAACAGTTGAAAAGCTGGATTAGTTCCTATAACCACATTTTTCCTCCCATAAGGTACGCAGAGACTTGTCCCTACTGAACGTTTCAGCTATGCCAATTCCTGATGGGAATGTTTGGGATAAAGTACCCATTGATATATATGTTCGATGGAGCTTATTCAAGTTTCATATGTATTTAAACTTTCCATGAATTATGTAATAACACCTGGAGTTGTTTCTGATGACTGGGATGTAAAAACAGTTAATTCTATGCTATCTTAATTAGAATATATTACTGTATTTAAAAGTGAAGATGTTTGTCAATCAAAAGAAAACTATACAGATATGTTCTGTTATAATTATTATGGACTTCATTACATTCACAGAGCAAGTACCCCAAATACTATTTTTAATTATACACAATGGGATCATTGTCCAACTCCACCAATAGGGAGTTTGAAAATATATTGCAAAACGTTTGCCGATTTTTCTGGACACCTATGTATTACCTTAAATTGCCAGTGATGGAAATTCAACGTATCTTATTAATTGATTCCAATTGATATCAAATAGTTTTATTCTGATTCCTTTGTTTCCCAGTTGGCTATAGAAGGCTATGAATATTGGCTGAAGTCGATTGATTTAAAAAGTGTATGGGGAACTAAAAATTGACAAATAAGGGGAAAGGTAGCTTTATTTAGAGCATGGCTGATACCTTTTCAAATGATATGTTTAAAAGAAATTGTACAAAAGACAAGTTGTTCAGGATTTGTAAAAATTGAGGACTTGTATGAGCTCAGTGGACCTGCCCGCTAAATTTTATAAATGGCAAAAATATATTGATGCAACTGATGATCAGCTGGATGAGTGGGCTCATGATGGAACATTTAACACATCACTTTCACATCCTGGTTGGTTTTTATTGTGGCCGGTAGACACAAATGGTTGTTATGTACATTTTTAAAACTCCACAGTGGGGTAATGGAACAAAGAGTCCAGACCCCCACTATGCGTCATCAGAACATTCGGGTATAGTAACAACATACTGGGCCTCATTACAACCCTGGCGGCCGGTGGTACACTGGCGGTAACTCCGCTAAAAGGCTGGCGGTGTACCGCCAGTGCATTATGACAGTGGCGCTTTAGCCACGGCCATACCGCCGGCCCCTGCAATTGACCGCCAGGCTTCCGCCAGGCAGTCATAATCCCCAGGGCAGTGGTGCAAGCACTGCTGCCCTGGGGATTATGAGTCCTCAACCGCCAGCCTGTCCATGGTAAACACCGCCATGGAAAGGCTGGCGGTAAGGGGGACTCGGGGTGGCCCTGGGGGCCCCTGCACTGCCCATGCACTTGGTATGGGCAGTGCTGGGGCCCCCCAGGCACAGCCCCATCACGCATTTCGCGCAACATGTGCTGCTGTAACCGCTACACATCAACATTGCCGCTGACTCTATTATGAGCCGGCTGCAATGTTGATGTGACTTTCCGCTGGGCCAGCAGACAGAAACACTGTTTCCGTCTGCTGGCCCAGCAGAAAAGTCATAATAGGGAGCCACAAATACCACCAGCACTGGCGGTATAGTGGCGCCCGCAGCTTCGTGGTCTTTTTGTAAGACCTCCGAAGTTGTAATGAGCGCCACAGTGTAGGGAAATTAAGCTAGCAATGGTTAAAAAGTTCCTCACTAGATGCTGTCAAAGAACACCTCAGTCTCCTGTCTAATGATACAGATTTGCTGGATTTACTGTTAGGTCCCAGAAGACAACGATAAAAGTGCTTCTTATATGCAGTCAACAATTACATTTGGAAACTTTCTCAGCAAGTAGGCGCTGTCCAGTTAAGTCAAACAGATCAGGAAAATTTACAGAAAGCATTAGCTGTTGTAGATAATGGGATTAACACCTTGTCCGACTGCATATAGACTTTAAACAACAATGTTTCTTTTCCAATTGACACTGTGCAATGTAACATGTTGTTCTTACATGGGCAGAGTCAGCTAAGGTCCATTATGCAGTTAGATTGGACACTACAAACAATGAAATCAGGTCGTGTTCACTGGCAACATGTCAGCACGAGGGATATATTTTCTGTATTTGATTTAACGCAACAGCAACAAATAATCGCCAAAAAACAAGTGACTTATGTTATGCTAAACATCGAGAAATAAGAAAAGTGGCCTTTTACTGTGGCTGAAATACCATCTGCTGAATGGTTAATACACGGTGTTTGTAATCTACCTATTTCAACACTGTAATTAACATCCTGCTTGAAACACATTCCAGTAGGCGGATATGATAGGCTAGGAGATAGTTACATCCATGAGGTATGGGAGCTTCCCTTTTCACACTAGTGCTTCAATGGCATGAAAGAGATTTTCTTAGCAGCAGTGAATGCAAGACTTCTGTGAGCCATTCGATGGTTTGTAAGCAGCTGTCCTTGCACGGGGCGTGCAGCAGCGAACATAGCTTACTATTTCAAGGGAGTTCCAGTCCCCTTGATTAGACCTGCATTCCAGGTGCTCTCTAATGGAAGCTATGTGCTTCTTAGTGGTGAGAGTTGTTGTGGAATGAGAGCCGGAATAGCTTACGTCATTTGGGTCTCCCAAATTGGTACTGCAGTAATGTTTTTACCTCCTATACAACTGATGAAAGTATCAGATATTTGGCATCACATTGCTACTTCAAATGTGAATTTTGACAAGTTGAGCAGACTAAAGGCTTTCTTGTTTCAAAAACATGTGGAGCTGAAATCTGCCTGCAAGACCTATGTGCTCCAAGTGGAGAGTTGATCTGCAGAAATACAGTCCCTTTTAAGAACAAACTTTCTGAGATACTTTGGTGAGACAAATATTTAAGGCATCCAGTACCACTGGTACTGCCCATTTCTTTAAGGCTGCTGGTTCTGGATTCATTCACACCTTTTCCTCTATATTTTCCTTCATACCGTCAGCCATACACTCAATATTTTCAAGTATTTTCAGTGGCTTTGCAATTACTATTTTAGGTGGCAACTTGCGTCTGCTATTTTTTATTCACAATGTCTGTTCCTGCACAACAAGGAGAACTGAAAGTGCCTCCACCAGTGCAACTGTGTCATGACCAAATGATGCAATAGTTTGGAGCGCCACATTTTGAAAAACTAGGGTGCAACTGGTCTCTGTCATTCAGAACGGATTTTGATTGCGTGCAGCCCATGTTTCGATGCATCTGATGCCTTTTCGAATGTGCACTGAAAGTTTGTCTTTGTACACAGCGCTTACTTTTGTTGGACGCTGATCTATTGTTGTTCTCGTTGAGGGCTCAATACCAGACATGCATGTTGAGGGTATGTTTGCTACGCGAAGCTGCCTATAAGTTGCCCTTCGTGGATCATGCAGCTCTTGATCCTACGTTGGGCACAACACAGAATCCTGCTGCCTCAGCTGGTGTCACATGGGCTCTCATTATCCTAATGAGGCTGCTGGATTTGGGTTGCAGTATCACCTGAATTGTGAGGAACTGAGTCCAATCTCACACCATGTGACAAGTGTCGACCTAATCTGTTTCCGGCCAACTAGCAGCACCTCATCTCTGCCCAAGAGCAGGGATGATTTGTGGCAACTGGGCGCATGAGAAGATGACTTCTCAGGGAAATCGTGGTGTATGAGATCTCATCTTTTTCTCTCAGCTAAATTAGTCTCATACATGCAAAGATGAAGAGGGGAATAAAATGGTTCAATAAGGTTTATTGAAACAGCTGCATCTGAGATAAAATGGCATAAATTTTAATAATTAGAATGATGAAACATGCTAGAAGCAAAATGGTAACAAGGAAAGTGAAACACAAGAAAAGTCCCACCATACTGCCACTATGCCTAATATATGTGGTTCCTACCTAAGCTATGTTACAGCACAGCGTGATAAGCCCTAATCTGCCCTTCACAATTCCCCCCTGGGAAGACATCATCCTCCATACCTGAGCAAGGAAGCCTGTGGTCTATAGAGGCACCATCACTATGTAGGCCAGGAAACCGGTTGTCTCAGCAAGCAGCTGTAGCAAAGTCAATCAGTATGCGGTAGTGGTCATGTGGCTGGACTCTCCCTCTAGCGTGCATGGGACAGAGAAGTGGTTTATAATAAAACAGCTGATGTTCTGAGAAAATGTCCCCACTTAAGGATGTGTGTGTGTCTGTGAACATTGGAGGCACAGTGTACCACTTGTGTTGGAAACCCTATCTCACTGCAGCCGTGAGAAAAGCACAAAGTGAAAGAATGTCTTGCCATGAAACACAGGTGTGTACGTGCATGTTGTGTCATATGATTGTATGTGAGCCTGGATGTATGTTAGTGAGTGTTGCTGTGAGTGTGTATGAATGTATGCATGTGTGGGTGAATGTGGGCATGCGTGTGTATGGGTGTGTATGTATGTGCGTGTATGTGTGTATATGTCGGTGGGGGGTCAGGAGGGGAGGGCGGGGGAGGACTCTTGGGAGGGGGAGGGGTGAAGGAGACCCTATCAGTGTCAGGGAAGGAGTTCCCTGGCACTGATAGTGCCTACCGCCATGGTTTTCGTGGCAGTACAGAAACCACAGAAACCATGGCAGTGGGCGGGGTCATAATGCCATGGATGGCCTATTGGCGGCTGTCGGGCTGGAGACTGTAATCTCCAGCCCGGCGGTCATTACCGCTGTGGGGGTCGGTGTGTTAAATTGGCGGTTTGGCTTTGGTCAAACCGCCAATGTCATAATAGTGGCAGTATGTACCGGTAGCCTGTTGACGGTACTACTTCCACTGACCGCCGGGGTTGGAATGACCCCTACACTGTTTTACAAGGTGAAAGAACAGCTAGATAAAGAAAATAAAACAACACACAAATGTGGCATATTCTGAAGCAATAAAAATGAAGCAGAATAAAATGTAACTGGGCTAAAGGGCACAATCGGCAGGACTAGTTGCAAAAAAACCTGCCTGGAAACAGCACCAAAATGGCTATACAACACTACAGTCTGTGGCACATGGACAGTTTCTCCTTAGTTCTGTGCTTAATATCATGCCAGTGTTGTAACATCTGGTAACGTCCCCTTTGTCACTCTCCCACTGTTGACCAATCAAACATGGACTGTCATTTTGGGCAATTCTACCTAATGGCAAAGTGATCACCTCCTCACTAATGCACTCCTCTCCTACACATGTCTCATGACATTTTCACCTCCCCTTGGGCTCTGTTTGGACATCCAATGGCTTGAGATCTCTCATGGGGTCACTCTCCTTTACAGTGTACATTATCACAAGCATAACTTGTAAGTAAAAGACTATGGGCCTGATTACAACTAAGGCGGAGGGGGTTAATCTGGCCCAAATGTAACGGATATCCCGCCCGCCGTATTACAAGTCCATTATATCCTATGGAACTCATAATACAGTGGTAGGGATATCCGCCACATTTGGGACGGATTAACCCCCTCCTCCAAATTTGTAATCAGGCCCTATATGTAACATTTGTGTTGAATTTGTGTCTGAGGCAGTGACTGTTTGAATTGTATGCATTGTATGAAGTCAATACACTTAGTACATCCCAAAAGGAAATGTGTCAGACTCTAAGCCACACACAATGAATGAAACATGATTGAGGTTACTGATAGCTATGAGGACTAGCAAGTAACTCCTGAGTCCCTCAAGCATGTCATGTAACAGGTAGCATACATGTATTGTGGAGGCTGTTATGAAACACTACACAGGTATCTGGGTAGCACCAGTACAACATTGATATGGTAACCGAATGATACATGTGGGCAGCCATGAGTGTGCCAGTAACAATTCCTAGATTTAGGGGGAGTGCTATGACATCAACTTCATAACAATGAAAGTCCCATTACTTATCAACAGAGAGAAATGGTATGAGATATCCTGTTTAGGGCTGTGTATCCATGCACATACAGAGTGTCACGTACAATGCTGAAGAATGTCTTGAGTTGCTGATGAGATACCATTGCCAACCGGCCAGGTACTTCACCATAGCAGATACACATAGACACACATGTCAATAACTACGGTTGCAAAGCCAAAGGCATGTGTCTAATCTGACCTGTGTAGACATGCTGCCACCCAGACAGTAAATCATGAGAGAGACCATATCGTAGTAAACAACTAGATTTAATAATACATTTAACTCACAAGATAAACATCAACCTCCACCCCTTTTAAGAGACATCTGTATACAAGAACAACAGTAACTATAGCTAAACATTGACAACTAAACATGTAGCCTAAACAAAGATAACTTTTTTGTATATTTTTCTTTTTTTCTTTTTTTGACACACATACCCAAAACATAACCCACACCCTGAAAAATCCAAGATTACTAGATACCCAAAAATCCAGCCCAAAGAAGAAACACTATGGCCCTTATTATGATTTTGGTGATCTTTTCAGAAGATCACTGTGGTGACGGCCACCAACAGACCGCCATGGAGGCGGCAATCTGCCTGCCAGAATATGACACACAAACACAAAACCACCAGAAAGCAGCCAAATCTACAATCCTGCCAGACCTAACAAAGGCAAAAAACAGTTGATCCCGCCACCCTACCTGCCACGTCTGCAACACACTGCCCTCCACAAATCACTACAGCGGTCACTCAATGGTGGTTACCCATTGGTGGTGCGGATCGCTGTGGTTGATTTGCCTACTCCACATCAACAGAAGCCAACATTGGCAAGATTGAAAAACTCACACCTGACAAATATGCACACCATACACACCCACCAACAGCACTACAAAACACTCCCCCACACAACCCACAAGACTTTTCAAACACGAAAACCTAGCTACACGTTGCTGGCAAAAACATTTACAGAACTGCACACACAAACCACAACCACCTATACACCCATCACTCATCACACACCACACACCATACCTTAACACCTAA
The DNA here is from genome assembly GCF_031143425.1 of Pleurodeles waltl. Lineage (NCBI taxonomy): Eukaryota > Metazoa > Chordata > Amphibia > Caudata > Salamandridae > Pleurodeles > Pleurodeles waltl. Next base: position 906,162,023 of record NC_090437.1, read on the forward strand.
CACACACAAACACTGGATACAATCACCACTCCACAGCATCCCACATACACACACCCTGCATCCCGACAAAACATTCCACCCTCTGTACAACACACACTACACTTACTGCACAATAGGCATGTCCCCACAAAAGACCCCTTGTTTCACTGATGAGGAGTTGCGGGTGATGGTAGATTAAATCGTAAGGATTGAGCCACTGCTGTTCGGTCCACAGGCCCAGCAGATATCCATTTCCAGGAAGATAGAGCTATGACGGAGGATCCGTGGACAAGGTGAACTCCGTGAGAACCTATCCACGAACAAGGGATGACATAAGAAAGAGGTGGAACGGCATACAGGGGAAGGTGCTTGCAATGGCATCCAGGCACCACATTACCGTCATGAAGACTGGCAGTGGACCCCCACCTCCTCCCCCACAGTTGACAACGTGAGAGGAGAAATTCTTGGCTATCCTGCAACCAGAGGGCCTCAATTGAATCACTGGAAGGCTGGACACTGGTAAGCCACTATTACTACCCCACCACCACCGATGCCTGAATGGCATGTCACCCCGTCAAACTGACTCCCATCACCTCACTCCATCCCAAACAGAGAACCACCCCATAACAACCCTCAGCTGTGTACCCCTGCATGCCCTACCCACTACAAGCACACCCCTCCAAGCTCAGCATGCACACACAACAGTAATACATGGACAGCATGTAGCACTACCAATCCCACAATCCATCACCATACACAAACCAAAGGAGGAAGAACAACACCCATCCCATGGGAAAAGCCAGAAATGTTGAATATGTAACTGACAATGACTGTAACAAATCTCATACATGTCCACAGGTATCCCAGCCAATGTCAGCAGCCAGCATGTGCCACGTCAACCAGTCCTCCACCAGAAGAAGGCTCCAGTGATGACAGCAACTCTGGATGTATGGATCTCGATGATCTCCCTGGCCCATCTGGGACCACTGGTCAGACGAACACCACAGGCAACACCCAGTCCACCACAGGGCACCCAACATTGTATTCCAATACCACAGCAGCCACACAATGTCCCCAAACCTCTGTCCCCAGGACACGTCAAGCAACAGTGTGCCCACCTGTACAGGGACCCGAGCCAACACCACACAGGCAAGACGAAGAAGGACCTGGTGTCAGTGGGAGTGGGCACACAGTTCAGGGAACACAGGCACAGGGGGCCAGGGCTAGTAGGAAGATAGCTAAGCACCAAGGGGAGGGCCAAACCAGAAAACCGACTGCCATGGAGGCACTTTTACATGTCCTGGGAGCGTACCAGAAATCCCAGGACGGGATGAAATAGGTACTTGGGGCCACATGTATGAAGGTTTTTGCACGTCGCAAACAGCGAATCGGGCTGTTTGTGATGTGCAAAATGCACTTCCCCATGTGCAAACCCAGTTTTGCGATTGTGTAAACTTTACACTGAATCACAAAATGGGTTTGCGACTAGCAATTAGGAAGGGGTGTTCCCTTCCTAATTGCAACTCGCAGTCCCATGTATTATTGTTTTGTGACTGCGAAAGCGGTCGCAAAACAATCACAGTTAGCACTAGTGTCACACTGGTGCCAACCCATTCACAAACGGAAGGGGTCCCCATGGGACCCTTTCTCCTTTGTGAATGTCACTGAAAACATTTTTTCGGACAGGCAGTGGTCTTACGAACCACTACCTGCTCTGAAAAAATGAAACAAAAACGTTTTATTTTTTGTTTTTGAAATGCATCTCGTTTTCCTTTAAGGAAAACAGGCTGCATTTAAAAAAAAAAAATGTTTTATTTAAAAGCAGTCACAGACATGGTGGTCTGCTGTCTCCAGCAGGCCACCATCCCTGTGAGGGCCGGAATTCCCAAGGGGGTCACAAATTGCGTCCTACCTCATGAGTAATCATGAGGTGGGCATTTGTGACCCCCCTTGCGAATCACTATTAGTGTCAATGACACTATACTACTTTCGGATTTGTGACTCGCAATTTGCGAACTTTGATACATGTAGCCCTTAGAATCTTGCAGGAGAACCAGAGGCTTCAGGGGGAACACCACCAGAAGGTCGTGCATCAGTTGCAGGCCTTCAATGGCAACACAACCTCCATTGCAGGGGTGCTGAGTGACATGGCTACCATCATGCGTGAGTACACAACACACCAGCGGGCCCCTTCCACTACCCAGTGTACTGACCAGCCTTCCACATCTGCTGCAGCTAATGGACAGGAGAACCTGCACGGGACTGACAGGCCACCAGCACCCCTCCCTCTGCAGCAGAAGAACCACCCTGCAAACGTTCCCTATGACCCAGACAGCCACCAGAGACTGTAGCCACACCCCAAACCACTGGCAAGAAGTAAGCCCCTCCTAAATGTCTCCCTTGTGTGCCACTGAGATACCTTGTTTAGGTTGGACTGCCATTGCTCCTTTTCCTATGGCCCTATGGACACTGGACCTGTGCTACAAACCACTACACTGTCACCCGACTCTTTTGCACTATCACTTCCTTTTTGTTAATTCAATAAACACACTGAAACACAACTGAAAGTTTTGTGCTTTAATCACAACAATATGCAATGTCTTGACCTTTATTAACCTGTGCAAATGTAATGTAAAGTGTGAATCCATCCAATGGACAGTCATTTCGGGGTACACATGACCAGTGTGAGAGCATGCCATAAGTCACCATCCACCAAACTGGGTGAAAGCAATCTTTAAGCATTACATGAGTTCAAAGTAGTGACCACACCAACATCTGCAAAAAGGGAAACCATTAGTGATAATCAAATGAGAAGTAAAGGAAGTAGAGCAACATGAGCCCCTGTAAAATAACGGCCTACATTCAGCTGGTCACTTCAACTTACAATTTTCACAGCAATTGTCTCCAAACACCATAAGTGAGGAGAAACAACTCATGTCAGGCCCTCACCGAAGATACCACAGTGTAAGCTAGGCCATGTTGTCAGTATGCCAATCCCTCCTCTGGACCAGTTAGTCTGGGCCCTACTGCCAGGTAAATTGAAGTCACAGAGCGGTTGTGTAAGCACATTGTAACTCATGTAACATTCCCAGCATTAAATGCTGAGTACTGTATGGAATGAGGACACAGTTTGCAGTGGTCATGTATTTGAAAATGCTAAACTACTATTACATTGAATGGGCTGAAGAAGCTTGATCACTATCACCATAACACTGGCACGACTGACCACAGATGGAAGTGTCAGGTCACGTAATGCACACATTTGTGCTTGGCACAAACAGCAGCCACACAGCACTTAGTTGTAATGGAGGTATAAACAGAAGTACAGTTTTACCTGAGTGACATTGGAAGTACTGCTGTATCAGATGTGTGCTGTTGTCCAGATCCTCCTCCTTCCCATCCTCATCACTGTCTTCGGTGTCCTCTGCTGCCACAGGTGCATTGCCTTCCACCTCCTGCAGGAATCACACATGGCATCTGAGGGCCAAATGGTGCAGCATGCAGCAGGTCTCCACTGTCTGGCAGACCTTCCCAGGGGCGTAGAGTAGGGATCCACCAGAAATATGGAGGCACTTGAACCTGGCTCTCAGTAGCCCAAAATACCTTTTAATTAATCTTCTGGTCTGACCATGTGCCTCATTGTAACAATTATCTGGCCCTGTCCTCACATTCTTCACTGGTGTCAACAGCCAGGGTAGGTTTGGATAGCCAGGGTCACCTGTAAGTAGTGAGAGATATACATTACTCATGTACAATAGATAGCCCAGAGGACAACTCCAGGTGGCATTCAGTGACATACATTGTGTGAAACTTCAAGCTCACCTATGAGTCACACTCTCTCTCTGTAGTCGTGCCATCATCTATGGGATCCTGCTGTTCCTCAATACATAGGCATCATGCACAGATCCTGGAAACATTGCACTAACTTGGGAAATGTACAGATCAGCAAGGCACATCATCGAAACATTTATTGAATAGTATTTCTTCCTATTTCTGTACCCCTGCTTATTTGTCCTGGAAGGGACCAAGACAATATGGCTCCCGTCAATGCCCCCAATCACATGTGGAATGTGTCCCATTGTGTAGAATGCAGCCTTCACAATGGCAAAACCTGGCTTTCAGTAGCCCAAAAGACATTTTAATTAATCTTCTGGTCTGACCATGTGCCTCATTGTAACAATTGTCTGGCCCTGTCCTCGCATTCCTCACTGGTGTCAACAGCCAGGATAGGTTTGGGTAGCCGGAGTCACCTGGAAGTAGTGAGAGACACACATTACTCATGTTCAATAGCACAGAGGACACCTCCAGGTGGCATTCAGTGACATACATTGTGTGAAGCCTCAAGCTCATCTATGAGCCACACTCGCTTTCTGTAGTTGTGCCATCATCTGTGGGACACTGCTGTTCCTCAATACATAGGCATCATGCAAAGATCCTGGAAACATGGCAATAACATGTGAAATGTACTGATCAGCAAGGCACACCATCAAAACATTTATTGAATAGTATTTCTTCCTATTTCTGTACCCCTGCTCATTTGTCCTGGGAGGGACCAATACAATATGGGTCCCTTCAATGTCCCCAGTCAATTGTGGAATGGGTCCTTGTGCAGAATGCAGCCTTCCCAGTGGGCAAATCACCAGTGTGGGGGGATGAGATATAGCTGCTCATGTGTTTCAGCAACGCAGCCAAAACTCTACTTAGCTGATTAGAAAACATTGGCTGTGACATACCTGCAGCCAAGCTCACAGTCACCTGGAAAGAACCACTGGCCAGGAAGTGGAGCACTGACAGAACCTGTAATGCAGGGGGTATTGCTGTAGGACTACGAATAGCAGGAATGAGATCTGGCTCCAGTTGTTGACACAGCTCAGTGATTGTGGCCCTGTCCAGACAATAGGTGAGTGTAATATGGCGTTCGTCCAGTGTAGCCAAGTCAACTAGGGGTCTGTACAAGGGTGCATGCCTCCTCCTCCTTCGCAGTGGTTGGTATCTAAATAAATCAAACATCAGAAGCGTGTGACAACAGGAAGGATGGACACACAACATCACAGTATACAGAGCAGTCTCATCCAATTCATGCAACCAATTATTTTAATTTGCACTGCTGTCCTCTACATGCAAATGGACTTCTTCAAAAATACATTCTACTCATTAGCCATTGTGTCCTACAGATGTAGTTGGAGGTGTGTTTTGTGATTTGTAACATCCCATTTTGCATGTTCTGTTGACTACTCATCTGCAAGAAGTGCAATGGTATGAGATCTAACTTGAGTGCCAGAGTCTACAACCAAACCAAAGTATGTAGCGGATTGGAATTGCCTTGGTGTCTACCATCAGTACCTGTGGCACACATTAAATTGACTGCCATGAGTACCATCATCAGGAAATGGCAACCGCCTGTCCTGCATGCAGGGACAGGTGGAAGTGACCTCACCCCACCGGCGTGCAACGCCTCATTGGTTAACATGGAAGTCTATGGAGCACAGGGGCCAATGATGATCACCGCCGATGGTGACCATGTTCACCGGCGTGGACGTGACCACCATTTTCTGTATCTCACTTCACTTGATTCCTGACTCTCACCATATGAACACTTCCACTGTCTGTGCTGCTGTATCCTGTGTCTGAGACCAACAGTGGCCCATGCTACAGGGGATGGGGCCCCAGCCTTCACATCTGAAGAACTTGAGAAGTTTGTGGATCAGGTCCTACACTTGTATGGATAGCTGTATGGCACTTTGGATGTGACATGGCTGTATGTAGATGTGTCTGCAGACAGTGTATTTTTGCTGCATGCACTGTGTACGCAGAGGTACAAGTAATGTGTAAGGTTAATTTAGGATCTATGCAGTATGTAAGCCATTGCTGTAACAGAATTTAGTATGAAGTTCATGGTGTCCTACTGTCTGTGTTCCCTGTGCAGGTCAGTGGCCATCAGAAGAAAGGGTTATGGCATGCCATCGCCAAGGACATGCGGACCCTAGGGGTACAGATCCGGTGGAGCACCCACTACAGAAAGAGGTGGGAGGACCGGCGATGCTGGGCCTGGAAGACCGTGGAGGCCCAGCTGGGGATGTCCTCCCAATGAGGGAGGGGTGCCCGTCGGACCCTGACCCCCCTAATGGCCCACATACTGGCAGTGGGCAATCCAGAGTTGGAAGGGCGCTTGAATGCAGCACAGCAGCCACAAGGAGGTGAGTACACACTGTATAGAATTCTTTCCTGATGCCTGCCATGGTGTTTGGGTGCAAGGTTCTAGTCAGTGTATGGCCCAATATGCCCTTGTAGCTAATCTAGTAGAGTCCTACTTAGCAGTGGTTAGTGGTATGTGCATTTGGTATTGGAAATTATCTGGTATTCCATCTTCATTTGAGACCTACATCCTGACTCACCGGTGTTGTTGTGATGCTCTAATGTCTACTGCTGATGTGGTGTGACATGGCAATTGCACGTTGTGCAGTCACTTTCTCAGAATTGTGCAGCTGTGCCTTTGTCAACAGGCAGACATGGCTTAGTGAGTCCCAGTAGGTGTGCAGATGGTCGTGTCTGAGTTCATTTCTGCTGCTGTTCCCAGGCAATGGTTTGATATTGTAGTTGTTACTGCACAGTGTTAGTTCCAGTGAGTCATTGGGATGTGTATGATATGTGCTGTTATTGCTGTAATTGGCCCTGTGCTCCCTTTCTTCCTCCCCGCTCCTTCTCCTTTTCTTCTCCTGTACTTGTGTGCATTAGCATCATCTGGAAAAGGAGCAGGGGCACCGGTGAGTGGGGGAGCTGCAGCCCACGGGACCTAGAAGGTAGTGTCCACGATGCCGAGGGGACCAGTGGGTTAGGGGTGAGGGGAGTACCACAGGGGAGACAGGAGCAGACTCTGATTCCTCCTCCGATGGAAGCTCCCTGGTGGTGGCGGACCCATCCTGGATCACCGCAGCTACATCATCTTCCTCAACCCCTGTACCATCACCTCCCTCCCAGTAGCCCACACCCAGTTGCCCATGCCTGCTCACCCAGGATGGTGGGCCTCTTCATTGCTGCAGGCACCTCAGCCCCTGCCCCAGTCAGCCTTTTTGCCCTCACTGAGGAGGCTATTGACCTCCTGAGATCCATCTCTGTAGGGCAGTCAACCCTAGTGAATGCCATCCAGGGGCTGGAATCCTAGATGCAGCATTGCAATGCCTACCTGGAGGGCATTTATGGTGGCTTGTCTGCCCTTCAGAGATTATTTAAGGCCCTTTCTTCCTCTTTGACGGCAGCCAATGTCCCTGGTTCCTCCGCCCCCCTCCAATTACCTGTTCCCAGTCCCAGAGCCCTCTCCCCCCACCCATCCTAAGCACACAGTCAGACCAGCATGCACCCAAGACAACAGACAGGACTCACACAGACAAGCACAGGCACCACAGATCACACCACATGCATACACACAGCCAACGCCCAGGTGCACACACAACAACAACCCCTGCCTCCACTGTCTCCACCTCCTCTTCCTCCATCACAGTCACATCAGCAAATCAAACCTGCAAGCGCTTTATCCTCAGTCCCAGATTCTGCCACCTATACAGCCTTGCCCACAGTTACCACTACAGCAGACACACAGACTAGTACACCATTCACGACATGCACAGTCACCACCACCATCACAACCACATGCAGCAAACCCACCTCACTGCAGACACCACCAAAACTCACATGCACACTACCTATTTGTCCTCTCCCACCCTGTCTGCCCCCTCAAAAAACACATAAACGCTCCCACTCAAACACTCAATAGCCATCCACCTCACACACGCAGACTGTACATCCTCCTACAACCACTCCCTCTACCTCCACTCCCAAACCTCCTCCCACACTCTGCCCCACTATACCTAAAAATATTTTCCTTGCCCACCCTGACCTTTTCTCTCCTCCTGACCCAACCTGTGTTGTCCGGAAAAGGAAGGTCCCGCTCCCCCAGTTCCTTGTCCTCTTATGGTCCACCTGCTGTTACACATGTCCCTCCCTCGCTAAAAAAACCCACGACGGGGCACTCTGACCCCCTGCTCCAAGCACACTCCTCCGTCCCTAAACAAGGGAGCAAAGGCCTTCCCCCTCCCAATCCCAAATTCAAGGACCCCCTTCCAAGAAAAGCAATGCCACCACCCACCTAATCCCGCCTGCCACGTGAGGTGCCTGCCTTCCACATCGTTGTCCCTGACCAGTGGAGTGACTTGGGCTGTCAGGAGTCAAGTTGGGCCTCTCACGTTGCCATGTGTAGTGGCATGGACACTTTTGGACTGGCCAATGGCCATTTGTGTATATAGTTCAATGATTTTAATGTGATGGTTATTCCCAGTGGAATACAGTGGTTGGTTCAAAGGTAGTTGTCCAGGCTTTTTTAACTTCTGGCTGTTGTTGGACTTTTCAGCGGATTGTTCTCCATGTTTGAATGTCTGTATGTTTTGTGTTGTGCATGTGGGTCTGTCACTCTCCCCTCCTTCTCTTGTGTGCTAGGCCGCTGTACTCACCATTGCTGTCTTCATCAGCAGGGCTTCCAGTTCAGGTTCCATGGCGGTCACAGACTCCTCTGTGTCCCTGGAGGTGAGTGTCTCCTTTTATATGGGTCATTTCCACCAGGCTTTTCGTGGTGGTGGCCCCACCCCAGAAATCCTGGCGGTCTGCTATGTCATAATATGGTGGGCTGTGAATGGTTTTTTGCTATCCTGAAGATGACAACCGCTGTGGTCGGTGGCTGGACCGCACTGGCAGTTCAAGCAGTCCATTGGCTGTATATGGGAGGGATCACCGCATGGTCATAACATAGTGGTCTTCACTGCCAACCCGGTCAGCTGACCACCAAGGCCTAAGTCCTAAAACTAATCTTCACTACGCTAAATAAACTAACCCTAACTATCTAAAACCCTGAGTAAAAAGGATTACAAACGAAGAGAAGGGAAGAAGTGTCCAACAAGGTTGGTCACTAAATCAGCACCTGCTGACTTCTGCCATTTTGTCATGGAGCACAATCAAAATTTGGTCTGTTTTTTTTCACACTTTTGACATCCTGAACTTTAGGTCAGCCATCTCCTGGTGCATTTCCTCCTCAAAACTTTGTGACATGAGTGGTGGTCCAACCTGTATGCCTGATGCTGTAGACTTTGCCTGTCTGAGGTAGATGGTACAGCACCTGCAGACCCACCCCTGTCCTTGCTCCTTGACTTCCTGGTGTGTGGGTGTTGGGGGTGTCTGGGTGGTCCTTCTTGGGGAAATGTCCGCCAGGATCCCAATGATTTTTCATGCATGTAAAGCCAGCCCATCCTCCGGAATCTTTCTCCACAACGCAGATATGCCAGTACCGTTCAGAACGCTTTTCAAAAGCATGCTTTTGTGCTGATGTCATGTTGGCTGCTGAAACATGAATGACACATATCATCAAAATGTGCATTAGGCACATGAAGAGTGAGCATCCAATGTGAACACCATCTGCAGATCTCACACGTCGGCAACCACAACTCACAATGACATCATCAAGGCCAATGTTAACACACATCTGCACAACAATCATCTTCATCATATTGCTCATGTCCAAGGTGTCAAGGCTAACCAATGTTGCACAATATCGGTGCACAAGATTGTAACATCTTCAAAGTACTAGGTCACCATTGACCATTCCCATCATAAACACCAGTTATGTGACCATGGTTGGTCACACTGATCATGCTCACGAATATCCCTCGCCATACGCCATTGCCTTTAGATCCGTTGTCACGTACCTCACTCATCAGAACAAGGCCTGCAAGTTCAATGTAGTATCACCCAACTATGTGCCTGATATGGCAAAGACAGATGTCTGGGCACACTGCTACATTGAGTCTACATGTGACTAGTATTATATGTGAGAAGATTGGGTGTATTACTCATACATGTGATACATAGATGCATGACACCACTCCCAAAACCACTCAGCTCACTACATGGTGGGCTGTGCCATGACTACATGCATAGTCCTAGAGCAACTTGAAGTGTTACCACTATGCTTTCTGTATATGTGTCAATAAGTTCAGGTCAGAGTGTTGCACAACAACAATCAGCATTACCTTCTCATATGTGGGTGCATGTATGCCCCACATCTTTTCTGCATGGTGAAATATCAACAGCATGGGTTAATATTGTTCATTGTGTGAAGCTGTTTGTATGACATCATGGACACTATCAGGACCAGAACTATCTGAAGATGTACTGAGTAATGGCATATTGTATGACAATGTTGTAATGACATCCCTCATATCATACACACATGTCAAGATCGGTGAGGATGACATGGGTTGCCAATGTTGCCAAATCCAACATAGAGTACGGGGTATAATACAACATGGTTGTGCAATTAAAATGCAGTGCTCTCATGTTGACCACTGGCCTGACAATGTGAGGCACTTATTTACAAGCCACTTGTGCCGTCGCTGTGTCACTCTTCATATGTGAAAAAGTGACACACTGAAGGCACAAGGTGCTTGATAATAAACCCCTTAGTGACATTCATATGGTACTTAATCCTAAAATGCCCTGAGTTACTGTGTGCTACGTGTGGCACACAGAGCAGTAACATACTGTGACCAACATATTGCCACCCTGCATACATGTATAGGCCCCAGTACACTTGGCACATTTCTTGACTGTCATCACTGTGTTTGGCCTTATACACCATGTCCAACAATCACAAAGCCCTTGCATTGTTCTCTTGCAATCCACATCCTGAACATAACACCTGACATACTGTCCAAATCCAAGGGTGGAAAATGGTGCCCCAATTGCCATGCATGCACTTTTTTCGACAACATTGCGCACATCATACAACATCACAAACAATCCTTGCACTACACATTAGACATACAGTATGACACTTACTGGCAGCATCGGTGTCTGAAAAGATTGCCACCTCTCCATTGCTGTAGGGGGTGGGTCAACCTGCAAGAAATAACATGAGACATAAAACTTTGATTGTTGAACAATGAACACCACTGACAACCTTTACACATTACACATGATTTGCTGATGGACATAGAAGACTTAGATTAGGGAATACTCAAGTGAGCCATTTGACATGTCTCTGTGACAGCCATTGGTAGGCCAGGCTAACATATACAGGTAGGCCAGGCTAACATATACAGATATGTGCTGGAACCATGCATATATGTCTGAGCTACAATGTCAGTGTTTTGCAGAGGACAATCCACTGACAAGTTTTACATGCATAGCACATTGTACTGGCTCCCTGCACATACATGAATCATGGGACACATCCACCCATAGCTCCCTATACTCATATGTCCCTTTTGTCATAACATGCACATGACCATGCAACATACTACAGTGGTCAAGCCCTTCATGGACAGTTGTCCCTGGGAGCCATGTACCCTTGCACAATGACACGTGTGTTGGCGTTGGTGCAGATCAATATATTAAGGCTCAGGGAACAAAGATATCTGTCTGACTGTCTTTGCATTGCTGCTCGTGTCATGGATGCAGGTTGGCACAGACCACACTACTGACAGCCCTGGCCTTTGTTATGACATAGTAAAGTAAGCCCTATGGCCAACAGGCATGCAAATGCAAAGCAGGTATCAAGCCCATATATGGTGTAGTCACCCACAGTTCTGCCAACCTCAATTCCCAGGTGATCCAGGAGGTCCTGTTCCCGGGCAATGAGGTCTGCCCACCGGAGCTTCAGCAGGGGGTCGGTGCACTGGACATCAAATACGCGGGTCAGTTGGAAGAGGACTGTGACAGGTAAGTACAAATGGATACGTAAGTACGCAAATTAAGTTTACGTTTTGCTCTTTTTATTTGTCTTTTCAATGAATTATCTCTTCCTTTATTTATATTTTCCCTATTTCTACTTGTCTGTATGTCTGTAGGCTATATTCTTCCTTTTTGTTCTTCCTTCTATTCTTTTTTTTTCTTTTTTCCAGGTTGGCGCCTCAGGGATTCAGAAGATGGTCCACCCTGAGACGGAGAGAAAAATAAGAAGCCCGTTTTAAAAGGTACTTTTGTCTTTATGGTAGTATTACTCTTTCCTCTCTGGCTATTCTTTTTCTCTTTCTGTCTTTTTCTTGTTTTTTTTCTGTGCCCCTTTCTTCCGTGATTTGTTCGTTTCTAGGTGAATCTCCTATTTTCTTTGTCTGAGGCCCTTTCACTCTAGTTTTCTGACTTCTTACGTCTTCTTTTATTTGTCCTATTTCTTTCTTAGGTTAGTACCCCGCTTTCCTTTCACCCATTGTCTTTCCTTATTTTGTCCTTTTAGTGGTTTTAATAGGTCTTGTAAAATAGTGAACTAAACAGATAGTGCTCCCCACTTTTGTGTCTTTTTGTTGACTCTCCTTTCCCTTCCCCAGCTCGTGGCACGTACCTGGTGGGGCCAGGTTCCTCCTGGAACGTGGCCGGCTCCTTCGCGTGGTCTCCCTCTCAGGCTTTGTCTTCCTTGTTTGTTTTCCTGACCTCCTCGTCTCTTTCTCCGACCTCCTCGTACCTTTCTCCAACCTCCTTGTTTCTTTCTCCGACCTCCTTGTCTCTTTCTTCAACCTCCTCACCTCTTTTTCTGATCTCCTCGCCTCTTTCTCTGTCCTCCTCGCTTCTTCCCCTGACCTACTTGCCTTTCCAGCAGCGTCCTTTTGCTTCCTCTCAATGTCTTCCTGGTTGTTGAGGCCCCGCCCCCTGCGCCGTAGAGCCGGCGTGACATGGAGGTTTGACCTCTACTCTGGGAATCTGAGCAGTGTCCCCGGGGTACGTCCAGTCAGGTGCTGAACCTTGCGCCCCGTTACATGGACCCTGACCAACAGCAGCATCCATGCCTATGTTTTCTCGTCCATAATTACATGGCCACCTATGGCCATCATATTAGGCAGGTAAAGGCTAATGAGCCATATAAAAACCCCCAGCTCATCAGTAATTATACAACGTGCTCTTCCCTTCCCCGACATGTTGCTCATAAAATCCACTGCACCCCAATACCCCCAAAAATACTCCAAATTACCCCAACTACACCAACAAACTAATCTAATCAGAGAGAGACACCTGACAATACAATTTAAATACAACACAATATGACAAAAAACACTACAAAAAAGATTTTAGGGACAAAAAACAGCAGACAACAAACAGCACAAAAGACTCACTGCAACCACTCCTTACAGCAGCACCACACAACCGCTCAGAAACACAGACTAAAGCCCTTATTACAACCCTGGCAGTCGGTGGTAAAGCAGCAGTAATACCGCCAACAGGCCGGCAGTAATAAATATGAAATTATGACAAAGGCGGAAACCGGTCAGACAGACAGCCACTTTAACACACCGACCACCAGGGCGAAACCTACAGGCACCACGGCGGTAACCACCTACAGCCAGGCAGAAGACAACGTCCGCCCACTGTATTATGACACACCAACCCACCACCTTTTCTGGTGCAGTACCAAAGACATCAAAAGCCTGGCAGAAACACTGCACAGAAGGGAAACAACTCACCTCTGGAGACTCAGGGAAGAACCACGCCGCCATGGAGCCCGAGTTGCATGTGTTCCCCATGATCTTCTACCTTCTGCTCCATTACGAACACCAACGCCGGCGAAGACGATCACGGTGAGTACTGCCGCCTAGCACACAGAGGAGGGGGGAAGGAAAAAGAGAGTGACACACACATGCAACACCCCCATCCCCAACACCATACACATAACCAGATGCAGTAACATTACAGATACACCCTGTACCCCTCATTAATAATGCAAGGACAAAAGGAATTGATTAAAGTGAGTGTAATAAGACAAAATAGTATAAATATGTGCATCCAAATAAAAAGTATATACATTTTTACAAATGTAGGGACACTGCCCAGTCCTCAATGTCCGTGGGCCACAGGCCCACATAACATAATCCAAGGCCCCAACTTACTCCTTCAATAACACAGAGAGAACACTGCAGGGGCATCAGGTTGAAAATAGACAGGCACCTCAGGGGATGGGGAATGGGGGGAGCACTTCAGCCGGAAGATGGTACAATGCCTCTGGCCTGAGGGGGCAACATACCCTCTGCTTGGTCCTGGGGAGTGCAAGGCCACAGTCTCTCAAGTGGGTGACTTGCCCACTGACTCTGGAGGGGGCAACATGCCCTGTGCTTGGTCCTGGGAGTGCAAGGCCACAGTCTCTCAAGTGGGTGATTTGCCCACTGCTTGGTCCTGGGGAGTGGAAGGCCACAGTCTCTCAAGTGGGTGATTTGCCCACTGCTTGGTCCCGGGGAGTGCAAGGCCACAGTCTCCCAAGTGGGTGATTTTCCCACTGCTTGGTCCCGGGGAGTGCAAGGCCACAGTCTCTCAAGTGGGTGATTTGCCCAATGCGTGGTCCTGGGGAGTGCAAGGCAACAGTCTCTCAAGTGGGTGACTTCTTACACTGGTTCTGGGGGGCAGCATTGTGCCAAGTGAGCTTCATCATGTTGAGGATGAGGTGAGGGGATGGTTCCTTCCATGGGTTCTTGAGGGGGCATTGTGCCATGTGATGCAGATCTTGGGGAGTGCAATGTCACAGTCTCTCACCTGGGTGTAAGGCCCACAGGATTTGCTGGGGCCAGGCCGCACAACAGACCACGGAGGCAGGACTATAAACTGTCCGCCAGTGGTGAAGGCTGCTCAGTGGTGGTAGTGGTCGTGCTTCTGGTGGAGCTGGCAGTGGTGGAGGGAGACTCCAGCCCTTCCCCTGCAGGCTCAGATGGCTGCCCATTGGGGCTGCTGCTGCTGATGGTGGCGGTGCTGGTGGTGGTGCTGGCTGTGGTGGGGAGAGCCTCCAGACCTTCCCCTGCAGCCTCAGATGGCTCCCCACTGGGCCTGCTGTTAGTGGTGCTGGTGGCAGTGATGGTAGCAGTGCAGGTGGAGGTCCTGGCAGTGGTAGGGGGAGGCTCCAACCCACCCCCTGCAGCCTTGGACAGTTGCCCACTGGGGCTGCTGCTGGTGGCGGTACTGATGGCAGTGCTGGCAGTGGTGGGGGGAGGATCCAGCCCATCCACTGCAGCCTCGGACGGCTGCCCACTGGGGCTGCTGCTGCTGGCAGTGGTGCTGGTGGCAGTGATGGTGGCAGTGCAGGTGGAGGTCCTGGCAGTGGTAGGGGCAGGCTCCAACCCTTCGCCTGCAACCTTGGACAGCTGCCCACTGGGGCTGCTGCTGCTGCTGGTGGCGGTACTGATGGCGGTGCTGGCAGTGGTGGGGGGAGGATCCAGCCCATCCACTGCAGCCTCGGACGGCTGCCCACTGGGGCTGCTGCTGCTGGCAGTGGTGCTGGTGGCAGTGATGGTAGCAGTGCAGGTGGGGGTCCTGGCAGTGGTAGGGGGAGGTTCCAACCCGTTCCCTGCAGCCTTGGACAGCTGCCCACTGGGGCTGCTGCTGCTGGCAGTGGTGCTGGTGGTGGTGCTGGCAGTGGTGGGGGGAGGCTCCAGCCCATCCTCTGCACCCTCAGACGGCTCCCCACTGGGGCTGCTGCTGCTGTTAGTGGTGCTGGTGGCAGTGATGGTGGCAGTGCAGGTGGAGGTCCTGGCAGTGGTAGGGGGAGGCTCCAACCCTTCCCCTGCAACCTTGGACAGCTGCCCACTGGGGCTGCTGCTGCTGCTGGTGGCGGTACTGATGGCGGTGCTGGCAGTGGTGGGGGGAGGATCCATCCCATCCACTGCAGCCTCGGACGGCTGCCCACTGGGGCTGCTGCTGGCAGTGGTGCTGGTGACGGTGCTGGTGGCGGTGGTGGTGCTAGCAGTGGTGGGGGAGGCTCCAGCCCCTCCCCTGCAGCCTCGGACGGCTGAACCCCCATGGTTGGTGGTGGGGGCTCCGGCTAAGTCCCAGCACCAGGCCTCTTGTCCTTTCTGCCTGCTGCTGCAGGCCCCTTGCCCTTCCTTTCAGAAGCTAGGGATTGTTCCTTGCCCTTCCTTTTAGCAGCTGGGGGTCCCTCCTTGCCCTTCATTTTAGCAGTTGTGGGTGCCTCCTTGCCCTTCGTTTCAGCAGCTGAGGGTGCATCCTTGCCCTTCCTTTTTGCAGTTGGGGGTGCCTCCTTGCCGTTCCTTGCAGCACTTGGTGCAGGCACCCTTTCAGTGTGGCTGCTTGGTGCCCGGGATCCTCTCCCACCTGGAGTAGTTGTGGACACCACTGTGCCCATGGACTGCATGGCTGAGGTGCTTGCCTGGGTTTTGACCGCCCTGGCCTGATATGAGGGGCTGGGGCAGGGGTAGGGAAGAGGTCAATGGTGGAGAGGAAAAGCTGCTTAGGGACATTGGGGTGGGAAGAGGGAGAAGGTTTGTGAGCGGAGAAAGAGGGGGAGGTTGTCGGAGGTTTCAGTCTGCTGTGTTTGGGTGCAGGTGCATGGGCTGGATTCTGTTGTGAAGTGGATGGCAGTTGGGTGTCTGAGTGCTTCCGTTTGTGTACTTTGGGAGGAGGGGGCACAGCCATAGTGGGAGAGGACACAGGGGACGTGTGCATGGATGTGGGGGTGGTGACTGCCAGTGAGGGGCGTGTACTGTTAGGTGTGCTGGTGATGGTGGTAGTGGATGTAGTGCATGCAGGTGTGTGTGGAGACGCAACTGGGAGGGAGGTGGACGACAAGGAGGAGGGGGCCATAGTGGAGGCAGTGGATGTTGGTATGTCTGCTTCTGGATGGTGTTTGTGTGAGTGCCTGTGGGCTGAACTGTGGTGCTTGTGTTTGCCATGTCCACTCTTGTGGGTTGTCCTGGGTGCATGCTCGTCTGACTGTGTGCTTGGGATAGGTTGGGGTTGAGGGAAATGGGATTGGGTAGAGGAAGTTGGAGGGGGGAGGCTAGAAACAGGGACAATGGCTGCCAATAGAGACGAGGCCAGAGCCTGGATTTATCTATGTTGGGCCACCATGCCAGTGTGAATGCCCTCCAGGAATGCATTTGTCTGTTGCATTTGGGCTGCCAAGCCCTGGATGGCATTCACCAAAATTGACTGCCCAACAGAGATGAATCGCAGGAGGTCCATAGCCTCCTCACTCAGGGTAGCAGGGCTTCCGGGGCAGGGCCTGGGGTGCCTGGGGTGAAGGAGATGCCCACCCTCCTGGGTGGACAGGCATGAGAAACTCGCTGAGGGGCTGCTGGGAGGGCGGTGCTGGTACAGGGGTGGCAGCTGTACCTGTAGCTGGGGTGGGCACAGAGGTGTCTGCCACCACCAGGGAGCATCCTTCAGAGGAAGAATCGGTGTCTGAACTGTCCCCTCCAGTCTCCACCAAGGTGCTCCCCTCGCCCTCTGTTCCACTGGTGCCCTCACCGTCAGTGGATTCGGCATCCTGGGTCCTGTAAGATGCAGCTCCCTCCATCGCCGGTGCCTCTGCTCCTCCGCTAGATGATGCTAATGCACATAAGGACATGGTGACAAAACAAAAAAGAGGGGAGACAAAGAGAATACACTTCGTCAATGGTGCCAACAACACCACCATTGGCGTACACAACACACTCACACACAGGGAACAGCCTTATGCACTAGGCAATGCACTACCAGTCACTATGCTAGTCACCAGGCCATGGATAGGGACACCTAACACCAATTGCAGCATACCCGAGACCCACAGACCCCTGCCCAGTATTGGATGCCTACTAGCTTGGTTGGATTACTTTCACATCAGATCCCTGCCCAACATGGGACCAACCCTGCAATACCAGGCCTGGCCTAGGGGCACCCACAGGGCCCACATCCCCACCGGATACCACCCCACCAGGCATAAATTGTATATTGGGGCACTGTACTCAGCCCCTTGTGGCTGCTGTGATGCCCCCAAGCACCCATCCAACTCCAGATTGCCACCGCCAGTATGTGGGCCATCAGGGGGGTCAGGGTTTCACGGGCACCCCTTCCTCATTGGGAGGCCATCCCAGCTGGGACTCTGCGGTCTTCCCTGCCCAGCATCTCAGGTCCTCCCACCGTTTCCGACAGTAGGTGCTCCGACTGCTGTAGACCCCCAAGGTCCACATGTCCTTGGCAATGGCACGCCATATACCATTCTTTTGATGGGTGCCCACCTGCAGGGAAATGGACACAGGGAAAGGTATTAGTCCGACTGTCTTGCCTGTTACACTCATGGCCCACCATGCCCCTTCCCATCCCCATGCGCTACACTGCCCAGGGACCATCCACCACACACCCCTACATGAGGCCTTTACACACAGCACTCCATGCATTCACGCCCCATGCATCAGACTCACGGTGTACTCACCTGTTGGTCTGGAGGCCCATACAGCATTTGGTACTGGGATAGGACCCCATCCACCAGTCTCTCCAACTCTGCCGAAGTGAAAGCAGGGACCCTTTCCCCAGTCACATGAGCCATAGTCAGTTCCAGACAGAGGTCAAAGCAGCACATGCAGTGTAGGTCCTCTCCTGTTGAAGGTCAGGTAGCAAGTGAGTGTACTGATAGAAAATGGCAGTGACGTCTGTGGTGGTGCATACCGTCACCGCCGGCGTACATCACCATTGGCCACTGTACCCCATAGAGCCCAATGTTATCCAAAGAGGAGTTGCATGGCGGTTTTTGCCCGCCTCCAGTAACGGCGCACAACGTCAGTGGAATTACCTCATTTCCACCTGTCCCTCCATACAGGACAGGCGGACGCCATTTCGTGGGGAGGGGGTCAGGCGATGGATTCTAATTGCATCACAGTACACAAATGCACAATTTGGACATCTCCAACAAAATAACGTTAAAATAACAACATGCATTGAAGTGTAATGGTTGGAATTTGGGAATAATGACCAGCTGTTCATCATTTTGCCCCATAGATTGCAACTGCTGCGGATAAATAGGAGATGGAGACATCCCCCCCCATACAGACCCCTGGTGGACTTGGCAACAATGGAGCACAGGCACATTATCCTCACCTACAGACTGGACAGGGCCACAATCACAGAGCTGTGTGCCCAATTGGAGCCTGACCTAATCTCTGCTATCCGTCACCCCTCCGAGATCCCCCCTCTTGTGCAAGTGCTATCTGTGCTCCATTTCCTGGCAAATGGCTCCTTCCAAGTGACAGTGGGCTTGGCAGCAGGAATTTCTCAGCCAATGTTCTCAATAGTCCTGACCAGAGTGTTGTCTGCCCTGATTGAACACATGTGCAGCTACATCGTTTTCCCCCAGGTGGAGGATTTGGCCAAAGTGAAAGCTGTTTTCTATGCAATGGGACATATCCCCAACACTACTGGGGCAATTGAGTGAACACTTATTGCATTTGCCCCCCCCAAGCGAAATGAACAGGTGTTCAGAAATCAAAAGAGCTTTCACTCCATCAATGTGCAGATGGTGTGCCTGGCGGACCAGTACATTTCCCACATCAATGCAAAATATCCTGGGTCTCTGCATGATGCCTTTATCCTGAGGAATAGCAGCATCCCAAATGTGATGGCTCAACTCCAGAGGCACAGGGTGTAGCTAATAGGCGAGCCCTGGTTTCCACCTAGTATTTGCTGGTATATGGGTATAGTGTGGGCCCTAAGGCTTGAAGTGTGGCTAACAGCTGTCCCTCAATATTTACAGGTGACTCTGGTTACCCCAACCTCTCATGGCTACTGACCCCTGTGAGGAATGTCAGGACAAGGGCAGAGGAACATTACAATGAGGCACATGGGTGAACAAGCAGAATCATAGAGAGGACCTTTGGCCTCCTGAATGCCAGGTTTAGTTGCCTCCATCTAACAGGTGGATCCCTGTGCTACTCACCCAAGAAGGTCAAAACCACAGCTGTCAGGGCACCCATGAATATATAATTCCAAGTAAGTAATGTATCAATATGTAATGTATAATGGCATTAATACCATGGAGAGTTTCAAGCTCAATTTATTCTTCAACAGAAAAGTTCATCATAGTAACCACAGAATTGTCCTTTGACATCCATGTTCATGTAGTAAACACAGTATTGAAGTCAGTATCCATGTAGCACATACAGCCACAGACCCAAGAAGGTCTCCCAGATCATCGTGGCATGCTGTATGTTGCACAACCTTGCCTTGCTTCGCCAGGTGCCTTTTCTGCAGGAGGAGGAGGCTGGAAATGGCCGTGTGGCAGCAGTGGACCCTGTGGACAGTGATGATGAGGAGGCAGAGGATGAGGATGAGGACAACAGAAGTGCAATAATTTGTCAATACTTCCAATGACACACAGGTAAGATAGTGTAAATTCACATTTAATTGACAGTTTTGTGTTTGACATTGTCACTGGCATGCAGTTTTTCCCACTTCTATGGCCACTCACTGTACCCTTTGGCATTTCTATTTGCAGATATTTGTGCCCCGCTGCCGTTCCTGGTGAGTTGACGGCAGCTAACTACAGGTCTTGCCTACGTATACATTACTGTACAGTTGAATTGCAATGTTTAAACCTGGAAAAACAAATACATACTTAAATCATTTGACATACTCCATACTTTTCAAAGGATGTTTATTTAAGTGCTAAGAAGTAGCACGGGGTAGTGGAATGGGCTGGGTTGATGACGGAGGAAAGTCCAGGATAGAGTCAAGTCTATTTGTATCACAGGTGCATTGTCCAGGGGGGCATAAGAAGGGGAGCAATGGTAGTTCAAGGTGGACAGGGTGACAGAGTGGGACACAAGGGTAACAATCAGGAGCGTCTTATTTCCTGGTGGGGGTCTTGGCAATAGTCTCTGGCTTCTGCCTGGATCGCAGAGAACATTTGTGGGGTGGTTCTCCTGCAGTGGGAGGAGTGCTGGTGGGCTGTTGTTTCTGTGGCAGGGCCTCCTGTCCACTAGCTGCTGCGGAGGTGGAGGGCTGTTCATCAGTTTGGCTAGTATCAAGGGCCCGGTGGTGTGCCACTGCCTCCCTCATAGTGTTGGCCATGTCTGCCAGCACCCCTGCTATGGGGACCAGGGTGGTATTGATGTCCATCAAGTCCTCCCTGATTCCCAGGTACTGTCCCTCCTGCAGCCGCATGTTCTCCTGCAACTTGTCCAGAGTCTGGCCCAGCGTATCCTATGAATGTTGGTATGCTCTCAGGATCGCAGTGAGTGCCTCCTGGAGAGTCGGTTCCCTTGGCCTGTCCTCCCCCTGTCGCACAACAGTCCTCCCACCTTCCCTGTTGTCCTGTGCCTCTGTCCCCTGAACCGTGTGCCCACTGCCACTGACCCTAGGTCCCTTATCGCCCTGTGTTTGTGGGGTGGCCTGGGGTCCCCGTAGTGGTGGACACACTGCTGATTGACGTGTCCTGGGGACAGAGGAATGGGCCAGCTGAGTGGGTGCTGTGGTGGTGTTTCCTGAGGGGGAGGCTCTGTGATGGTGTGTCACTGTGCCTGGGTAACCGACTGTCTGGAGGTCCCTGATGGGCCAGGTTGGTCATCCAGATCCAGGCGAGTAGAGCTGCTGTCATCACTGTGGGCCTCTTCTGGGGGGACTGGATGTTTCTGGCACATCTTCTCCGGTGACATTGGCTGGGGTACCTGTGGGGATGTGAATGCAGTGTTATTGTTTCTGCGTGTGACATATTGTGCATGGGTGTAATGCCCTCTATGGTTGTTGTTGCCCTGGCAGATTTGACTTTGTGTGAGTTGCTATTTGTTGGGTTGATGATTCTCTCTAGTGTGCATGCAGTGGTGATAGGTGTCCATGCAGGTCTGTGAGTGGTGTTGATGCATTGGTGTTGCACGCAGGGCTTGGTATTGGGATGAGTTGGTTGTGATGGTGGGGTATGTGTGAGGTGGTCAAGTGATGGGAGTAAGGGTGGGGGTTTCTGATGGCAAGCAGGTAGGGGGTTGTTAGTAATAGAGAGTTGACATACCAGAGTCCAGTCCTCCTCCTACTCCTGCCAGGCCTTCAGGATGCATGATTGCCAAGACTTGATCCTCATATGTTTTTAGTTGGGGGGAAGAGGTGGGGGTGCACCGCCAGTCCTATGTACAGCTAGTTGGTGTCTTGCTGCCACGGAATGCCCCTTCCCCGTAGGTCATTCCACCTCTTCCTGATGTCATCCCTTGTTCTGGGGTGCTGTCCCACGCATTGACCCTGCCCACGATCCTCCGCCATACCTTCATCTTCCTAGCAATGGATGTCTGCTGCACCTGTGATCCAAATAGCTGTTTCTCTACCCTGATGATTTATTCTACCATGACCTTTAGCTCCTCCTCTGAAATCCTGGGGTGTCGTTGTGATGCCATGGGTATAGTGTGAGTGGTGTGGGTGAGGGTGTGTGGGGTGATGTGTTGGGGTGTGTAATGTAAGTTGCGTGGATGGTGTATAGGTGATGATGTTATGTGGCTCTGGTTGTGTAGGTGCTCTTGCTGTATCTCTCTCTTGTGGCAATTATTTCTAGTCATAAAGGGATGTGGGTGTATGTTTTATAGTGGTGTGGGTGTGTGGGTGTGGTGTGTGTATGTGTGTCAGGTGTGTGTAGTTTGAATTGTCCAATGTGGTGTAGTTTTGTTTGAGTTTGTGTATTTTGAACCTTGTGGTATGTCCCGCCAATGGCTTACCGCCATTAAATGTCCACTGCGGTGATTTGTGCGTCATAATGTGATGGGGTTGTTCTGTTGTTGTAACGGTGTGGGTTTTGATACCGCCACATTATCACTGACCTTTGGGCTGGTGGACTCGTGTGTGTGGCTGCACAGTGACGGATTGGTATGTGTGTGTCATAATATGCTTGACATTTATCCGCAGCAGCAGGGTTATGTTGGCGGCAGTTGGCATGGCAGTAAGTGGGATTTACCGCCAATGTCATAATGAGGGCCTAAGACTATAAAGGGAAAGTGAAAGTAAATTCACATATCCTGGTTTGCAGCAAGGAAGTACAATTGCATCACTTTCTGGGCGTATGCATCATGTTTTGATGTAATGTGTCACTTTTTTGATGCATGAGGGCCATGTGTGTATTTTACAGGGCACACTGTAGTAATAATTATGCATGGTTACGATGCATAAATTTTTTGAATATGCTATGGATGGAAATAACTGCATGCATCTTTTTTTTATGCAAACTGTGAAATGTGTGTCTTAATATACGTTGTGGTGTGAATGGGAGGAGTGATATGGATTGCAAGTATAAATGTGTATGGTTCTATTTCCCACATTCCTGTCTTCATATGTGTACAGTGTGTGTACTGTGAGTGTACACTGTGTGTACTGTGAGTGTACACATGTGAGGAAACATCCATTAGTGGTATCACACTACGCAGATGGCACATTTCTTCTATTTGTTCTACCACACAGATTAGGATAGCTGGCCCATGTACAAAACATGTTCGTGCACATGATACCTTTACAACTGTATACCTAGGGATGCTGTTGGCTTGTCCTGGTATGTGGTTCGCTAATCCAGACCTATGATAGTGCCTGTGTCTGACAATCTATGGTGTGTCCCAAGGGGCAGACATCATGATGTAATGCAACATGTGTAAATCACAGTTCCCCATGCATGCAAGTATTTGCATGTGGTGGACTGACATGTGTCATGGATTTTTTTTTTGTCTGGCATATTAATGAGTGATATGTGTTCTTCATTTGTGCTCTGCTCTCCCTACTACAGTGGTGTGTTTCGGGATATCACTTCTACAATCTTTTGAATTCTTCATGGGTAAATGTGCTGCTTCAGAGCAAAATCTTTGCTCATATCAGTGGACGACATATTACCCTATGTAGACACATATGTACTGTATCTAAATGTTCAGAAGTGTTTTTTCACAAACACCATGCCATATGTTGTAACTTTTCATCTGTCCATGTGCAAAGTTACAGGCCACACAGAGCCTGGGGCACCTACTGGGTACATAAAGGTTGCATTTTGTATCAATGTTGTTTGCACCCACAGTTTTACTGCACAATTCCTCACCATGTAGTTTTGCACAGACTTCCGTTTTAGCACACACTCTGCATGCAGGGCTGCTGTCAGACATGGATGGCAGGCTACACATCAGTGCACCAGTGTCAAGATAAACACCCCTGCACCTCCTTTGGTGCTGGTGTGACCCCAAAAGCAAGGGGACCCCCTCTGCACAGTACATTGTGCACAGATGGCAGGCCCCTGACTGTGTACAGAGTGGATGGAACCCCCTTAGGGGTCTTTGCAGAGAGAGCATCCTCAAGTTTTGTTACACCACTGCAGTGCACAGTCAAGCACAGGAATCCACTGCATAACTAAACTCCCATGCCCGATTATGTACCAGGGACTTACAGGTTGTTGATGTCAGCCTTGAACTAATATCTACTAGGGACTAACAGGTTGTTATATCAGCCTTGCCCTATTATGTATTAGAGCCTTATAGGTTGGTTATGTTGGATTTGTATTAGCATATACTGGGTTTTGCATGACTATGTTTTTCTAGTTGGTATTTGTCCCTCTTATGCACTGTTAGGTTGTTTGTAGATAGTGGAACAGGGTAATGTCCGCAGACTCAGGGTACAGATAGTGTCAGTTCCCTCTTGCCTCACTCATGCTTGTTTGTGCTGGCCAAGCACACAGGTGGAGTTGCTGACAATGTGACTGGGATGTTTACTGTCCTAAATAACATGTGTGATTATGTGTATGGAATTACATGGCTACAATGTTGTTTTGAGAAGTGAGTTTTTGACAATCATTCCCACACATTGAAGCCAGATTGTGTCCTGTAGGTGTCTAAGGCAACATTGCTGGCGCAGTTTGTGCAAATTGTCCTTGTTCCTCATCTTCCTTATCCTCACTTTTCAGTCCTTCATGCACAACATAGTACTTCATACATATGAAATCTACCAAAGGACATTGCTTCTTCTACAGGTTAAGTAATATTTGACATACCATTTCCATTGTTTGCAAGAAGAATGACTGACACCCACTCATATCTCAACTCCAGCCACAGCACTTTTGTAGTCTATGAGTTACCTCCACATATTGGCTGGCAAAGTTAAGTAGAGAAGTGTCTCAGCTGCCCTTCCACATTTGTTTATTTGACATGAGCAGTCACAGACAGCTACATTCACCATCAATTGTCACATGCACTATAAGTGTGGTTGGATTGTGTGAATAACCTTGTTAGATACGGGTAGAACTTGCATGTTTCAACATGTCTGCATCCTTATTCACACATACAGTTTTCCAAGGGTATGTGACTTGATGTGACATTGCTTGACATGCATGCAAGATGACAACTGATATGAGTCTGACAGACCTAGACATATAGGTGCATCGTCCTCTATATGTAACTCACTATTAGCCATACATGTGAGTGCCACTGAGCGGTATGTTGAAAGTTGTCACCTGTGATTGTGACATACAGACATTGAGGCCCTGATTCTAACCCCGGCGGTCGGGTCGGCGGGAGCACCGCCGACAGACCGGCGGTGCCCCGCAGGGCATTCTGACCGCGGCGCTTTGGCCGCGGTCAGAAAGGGTAAACCGGCGGTCTCCCGCCGGTTTACCGCTGCCCTCAGAATCCCCCATGGCGGCGCAGCTTGCTGCGCCGCCATGGGGGATTCTGACCCCCCCTACCGCCATCCTGTTCATGGCGGGAAAGCCGCCATGAACAGGATGGCGGTAGGGGGGATCGCGGGGCCTCTGGGGGCCCCTGCCGTGCCCATGCCAATGGCATGGGCACGGCAGGGGCCCCCGTAAGAGGGCCCGCAAGGTATTTCAGTGTCTGCCTTGCAGACACTGAAATACGCGACGGGTGCTACTGCACCCGTCGCACCTTCCCACTCCGCCGGCTCGATTACGAGCCGGCATCCTCGTGGGAAGGGAGTTTTTCCCTGGGCTGGCGGGCGGTCTTTTGGAGACCGCCCGCCAGCCCAGGGAAAAACTCATAATACCCTCCGCGGTCTTCTGACCGCGGAGCGGTATTATGGGGGCGGAATTCTGGCGGGCGGCCTCCGCCGCCCGCCAGAATTAGAATGACCCCCTGAGTTCTTACATAGCAGACACTTACCTACTGTTGTAGGTACTAATTACTCTTGTCCCACCTAGGCCGGACATCTGAACAGTATTCATCACTTGTTTTTTCAATTTGGCTGCTGTCAAATGTCAACCAGACAGACTTGTGCCTTATGTGTGTTGCTATGTAAAATATGTTTTCAACAGGCAATGGATACATTACACCCGCACAGTCATGTATTAATGCATTGTGTGTAGTTGTTTGGACTTCCTGAGTGTGCTTGATTGATTTCTACCTGTTGTGGCTTGTCATGCTTTCCAAGATGTGGGTGAGTTGATAAGGCATGTGAATGTGACAAAGGCACTCCAAGACAAATCTGTGTTCAAATGATTTATTTAAAAAAGTTGCACTCAGTGATGGAAAGACTCTAAGTGAAGAAGTTGTGAACAATATTGTCCTTTCAGCGTGCTTCAGCAGCAGAGGTTTATGCTTCCCACCCTCTTGTCGTGCATCATTGTGCTCCCCGGGGACCTCCACCTGTTCCTCTCAGAAGATATTGGTGCAAACACAGATGTTGGGTGCAAAATTGCACAGACTAGTATTATTTTGCACACAAGTGGTGGTACATGTAATAGTCTTCCTCCAGATACATCAAGCCACCTGAACCTGGATTTCAGGATTGTTAGAAATAGGGTTTCTACTTGGCAGTCAGTTTACAGTGCCCAAGTAGGGACCCTCACTCTGGTGTGGATATACACAGCCTTAATAACTCCTGCTCACCCCTGTGGTAGCTTGGCACAAGCATTCAGGCTTATCTCAGGGCAATGTGTAAAGTATTTTTACAAACACACCCAGTAACACAATGAAACCACCACAAGGTCTCCACGCCAGTTTAGAAACATAGCCAATATTTGTCTAAATCAAACAAGACCAAAATGACAAAATTCCAACATACACAAGCAAAGATATGAATTTTCTAAATAAAAAGAGTCTTAATCCATATAAATCAATCAATGCATTATTTTAGCAGAAAGTACCTTGTATGAGCCAAAAATAAAGCCGCACGGGCGAGAGTGCTTTGGGAAAGCAAGCAATGTGTCAATTCCTTACTCTCAAGTGAGGGCATGCGTCATTTCTTTCTCTACCAGGTAAGTGATATATTGATTCTTTCCTTGCAGGGAAGCGATGCATCACTTTCCAGACAGACAGCCTCAAGTCTGTGCGGTGATGTTGAAGATTTTGAGGCCCAGGGTTGATGCGTGGAAAATTCAGACACGCTGTGCGGAAGGTCTGCATTGAGATCAGGTGTGGTGTTGATTCTGCAGCCACTAAGCAGGTGCTGCATCAAATTTTAAGCCGAGGGACAGATGCAGCTTTGAGTTTTCCGATCCACATAATGTCGTAGTTTGGACTCTTGCTCTGGGCAAGACTGCTCGTTAAAGGTTGAGATTACTTTTGCTTGTAGGTGACTACACCTTTTTACAACAAGTCGTAACTGTTGTCCCAACCTTACCAGCTCACTGGCAGCACGGTACATGTGCTCTGTATGATGGACCAAACTCCTTCTTCACTGCGATCATCTCACAAACCAGATCCCCATCTTTAGGAATCCAGCCAGTTGAAGTTTTCCTAAGGTGGCAGCACTTGCAGATGAGTTATCATCACGAAATTGCTGAAGCTCCTGTAAAACAGTGAGACGTTCATTTATGTCAAATTGTGTTTCTGCTGCCACCATACCAGGGGCATCAAGATCTGGGACACACATAGATATCCCAAAGAGAACCTCATATGAAGTGCGTCCCCCCAAGGACCGTCTTGGCAGATTATTCAGTGCTCTCTGGACCCCATATAGGTGATGTAACTCACTGTGGCCTGAACCTAATACTTGAGCTGTTAAGGACTGCTTTAGATCATCATTCTGCCTCTCCATGACCGAATTTCCCTCGGGATGGTATGGTGAGGAGTAATGGAGTTCAACACCCATCATCTCCATGGTGTCCCTGAATGCCTTAGAGGCAAATGCAGGGCCCTGGTCCGAATGGAATGCTGCAACTGCATACGGATAAAGATCAGTAAGTCTTTTAAAACAGTCCGGGCGTCAGCTGACCACTGTGGCCATACCCACAGGAATCTAGAACAAGAATCTACAGCGACTAAAATGTATTTGTATGAACCATCAGGCTGTAAGGGACCACAATGGTCCAGGTACACACACTGTAGTGGCCTGTTGGACACTAAGAGGGATGTCTGCCGTGGGCGTTTGATATTAGAGCCCTTGATCTGCTGGCAAATGTCACAGCAAAGGATGTACTGCTTTGTTTGTCTGCATAGAACAGGCCATCAGAAGCGTTTCTGTAGGAGTGTTATCGTGGGCGATATACCAGCATGTGCAGAAGTGACACCCTCATGTGCTGCTTTAATTAGATCTAATCTCTGTTCTTCATTGGGGATCACTCGATCTCCAACCCCAGGAATTGTTGTGTAAGCAACATTCTGCGCACTGATATGGCAAGTATAGTTTGTAGGGTATCCTTTCGGAAGGGGCTTGCCTGCAGCCGAAGCTTTAATGGCAGTCAGTATTTCATTATCCAATCTCATTTGAGAACGAGTCACTGCAGCCACAGAAGCCGCACCTACTGCTGCTTTAGCCGCTTCATCAGCCAATGTATTACCTGTAACTTGTACTCCTACACGTTGGTGTCCCAATGTATGGACTACATGGACACACGGCAGCTTACCCTTAAGATCAGCCACCCTCCCCCCACAGTATTTTGTGTTTAGTGGTGTTCCCTTTAGAATCTCTAAACTTGTTCAGTTTCCAATGATTGAGATAGTTATTGTATGACTGGACCCAGAATAAGAATCACAGACTATTAAAGTTTGGCATCCTGGCTCAGGATGTTCGAGCGCTAGAATAAGAGCTTTAAGCTCAGCCAACTGGGCTGTGCAGTCCCCTAAGATCTGCGTGTATGTATTGTAAGGGTGGAAAACTCCATCTTCCATCACTCCGCTCACGGCTGCGCAAGCTGCCGAGTAATGATGTTTTGTACCTACAGCTGGTTGTGCTGAACCATCAGTGTTTATGACAGTATGGTAGTTGTCTAGTGGCAAGATATTTAGAGGAGCGGAGTACTCTTGTTCATACTGGAGAAACTCTTGTCTCTGAAGTTTTGGATCAAATATATAATCAACATCAGTGGCGCTCAGAGACGTTGCCCATTGAATCCAACGTGGATGTAATGCTTTAGCATTAGGAACGCTTTCTTTGGTGACAGTCTCTAAGGCCGGCACCAGGGAGACAACAATAATACGTTTCCCCTGGGCAAGTGGCCTCTCTTTTATGATGGCCATCTCAACTGCCATCAGAATCTTTTCTGTAGGTGCAAAACGCTGTTCAGCATTGGAGTATAAATGTGATTTGGGTACTGTGTCATCCTCATTGAAGGTGACATAAGTAAATCCAAAGGCACCAGCAATTATTCTGATGACCAAATTTGTTGTATTGTCACGTGTGTGCAAGTGTTTAGCTTCTAGCATGTCCTGTTGCATTTCCCTAAGGATGTGTGTGTGTTCAATTGTTCAGTGTCTGCTAGAAAAATTGGGCTGAACTAAGTCATAAAGTGGCTTGATGCGTTGTGCATAATCTGGAATGTATGTCCTGCCAAAATTAAAGAAACCTAGTAATGACTGTAGTTTCTTAAGTGTGTTAGGAAGGTGCAGTTGAGCACATTTTTCTAGAATGTGCAGGGCCAGGCTCTTTCCCTCGTTTGATAGCTCATATCCCAGGAATAATACACTGAGAAAGGCTATTTTGCTTTTCTTAAAATTGAATTTGTAACCGAGGTCTGCAAATCCCAAAATGATCCGATCGACCCTTGTAAGATGAATGTCAAGGACGTTGTCTGTGAGATACATGTCATCCATGTAGGATAACGCCTCGGAATCAATATCATGTGATATTTCTGTTACACGGGCTGAAAACAGCCCCGGGCTATTTTTATAGCCTTGAGTTAAATGACAAAGGCGTTTGTGAGAGCCACATGAGAATTTACTCAGGTCCCGACTTTCATGTGCGAAATTCTGGCAGAAGAATCCATTAGATATGTCTAATGTTGTTTTATATTTTTTACACACTATATTGCATATTAGTGCCGTGTTGTGTGAATTTTCTATAGCATATGTGCGTGTATGACTATTTAAGTGTCTATAATCAATTACTATTCTCTATGAATGGTCCGGCTTTGCAACGGGGAATAGCGGATTATTCATTGCAGATGTACAGGGCTCAATCACTCCCTGGTACTCAAGTTGGGCGAGGATCTCCCTCACCGGAGCTTTTGCTTCATGTTTAACAAGATATTGTGGCTGCAGTTGGGGTGTAGACCTAACGGGAATAACATGACAAGGGACTCCTTGTCCCAACCTACATGATTGCGATATAACACAGGTGCCTGCGCTAAAGCCCATTCATAAGCATAGGCTTCTTTGTCAGCTTCCGGAACAAGATTGGAGAAAGAAGGCAAAATGACATCTTCCCCATGTGGGAGCTTGTGGACGTGTTCAGTTGGCCAGACTCTTTCGGCCAATGGGATATCACTAGTAAGTTCATCCCCAAATATCACACGTTTAGTGCGCTCCACATCTCCCTCTATCTGAATTTTTAAATCATAACCCCTATCGGATGGAAGAACGCGACTATCCGCCATTTCAACTGTGATGAAATCGCTAGTTGCTGTTGCATCCAGATGATCTTTCAGACTCTGCCGCGCTAACAGGGTCACTGCCCACGTCTTGTTCCTCAACGGTGTTCTCAAGTATACTGGCATTTTTAGCTGTCAGTGCTACCACCTTCTTCTTTTTAAACTGTTGCTTTTGCTGAGGAGTCTTTTCTTCTTTTTTAATGGTAGACTGTGGTGAGTCTTTCTTTTCTTTCATGTATTCAGGACGTCGATCTTGACGGTCTCCTCTCTCGCTCCGTCTATCCGGTGCGTCCTGAAAGGCACGAGAGGGACGTGAATCAGTATATCTGTCTGGATTTTTAATGTTCTCCCTATTTCTGAGATTATATCTCCTTTTGGAGATATCCGGGTGTGGAGAATTAGCTCTCTTATTTCTTCTTTCTTTGAAATCTTTTTGTTTGTCCCAGTGCTTCTTAAAGCCCTCTTGTGCCTGCTTTGTACCCTCCTTATGGGCGGTACCTTGTAACTCCAATTTCTTTGGTTTGGCTCCCAAACTATCTCATCCTATACTAGTATAGGTATCGGAAATTATTTTCAGTAGCTGTCTCTCTTGTTCCCGGTGTGGAGTTTCCCAGAGACGCTGGCAAATTGCAAGTGCTACTGCTTCCCCTTTAATATTATTGAGTATTATTGAGGATACAGCGTCAAAGTTACGCATTAATGTCATCCCCAAATCCAGGGCTGGAGCAGCCCCATGCTTATTTTGTATTTGTTTGAACACTTCTGGCAGATTGGCACGTGTCGGGGTACCATGTATGGTAGTATATATGACCCCATGTGGCACAGTCATCCACCAAGGGAACCATCCCAAAAGGCAAGCACATAGTGAGCAGTCTATGTTTTTCCTGTGCTCCCGTATGGAGAAACCCAGCTTCCAGCTGATTTGATTTCTGGGCAATCCAGAACGGTATTTTTTCCCGTTCCGCGGGCACTTTACCCTGATTGTATGTACTGTTTGTGGATTAATCCCAGTAGCCAATGGATAACCACCAGGTGCTGGCGGTGTGGACGCGCTGGTGTTGTGTTCAATGACCGCATTACGAACTGAACTAATCGTCTATATAATGTTACCAATTCATTCTGTATGCCTGGGTGAGGTGTGTATGTGGCAAACATAGGCCATGGAGGTCCGTCATTACTTAAGGGACCTAACCTCACTCTTTGTAGTACATGTGGTAGGGTGCCTTCGAACCAGTTCTGATGCTCTTGGTATGTGAGCGATATTTCATGATACTGGTTTGCCATTTCATATGTGTGGAACGTGTGTGTTCTCTGGTCGACCTCAGGAAAGGTGACCCAACAGTAAAATGTTTCTGTTTGGTATACTTCTATTATAAGAGTAACATCCCCGCCCTCGTCTGGAAGGCCATGCATTAATAAATGTTGTGTTAGTGCTTGTCTAGCATTTTCAGGAATGTCAATGGTGTTAGCCATATTTGTTTAAAAAAACATAACACTAAAAATGGGGAATAAAGTCCTTTTATGAGTTCCAGCTCGAACAACCTACAGCTTAACCAGGTGTTACCTTTTCAGCTGAGGAGGATTTTCCCAAAGACCACGGACGTCTCCGTATAATGGTACTTAGGGTGCCTGTTGTCTGAAAGACAGTGATAGTCAGGGTATCCATAAATTAGTGCCTAAACACCATCGTTGGGGGCGCCATGTCATAGTTTGGACTCTTGCTCTGGGCAAGACTGCTGGTTAAAGGATGACAGGACTTTTGCTTGAAGGCGACTATGCCTTTCCTACAACAAGTCGTAACTGTTGTCCCAACCTTACCGGCTCACTAGCAGCACCTCACCAGAAACATAATAGTAAAAGGTGATTTGTGGCAGCCTTTACGCATGGACTCGAGAATAAGACATCTCAGGGAGTGTTGTGGTTAAACGGAGATTACCCCTTTCTCACAGATATATCTTGTCTCCTACAAACAAAGGCAATGACAAAGATGCAGTAAAGTTTCAATAGTTTTTATTTAACATAACTGTAATTTGCGATAAGTTGCATGGGCTGCAATGATTAGGATAATGAATAATGCAAGAAACAGAATTGTGAAGACGAGAGTCATTATTACAAAGACCCCCACCATCTTGCAATGCATAGAAGAGACATACGAGATGTAACATGCCCTAATACCCTAATGTGGAAGGCCTAACCTCCTACCTAAAGGAGAGCTGGGTTTGTTACACCTAATCTGCCAATGCCATGTCCATGAGAGGAGCCCTCAACCCTCGTTACCTTGGAATGAGGTCTCTATCTCAGACTCCGCAGGGACACGAAGAATGGGTCAGCGTCAAGATGATATGCAGCATCGGTATCAGCAATGGTGGCGATGCCCTCTGGTCGGAATCCCTCTGATTATCTGTCTAAAGGGCAATATATTTATACAGATCTACAAGGACCCCTGATGTAGGTGTGTTCCCAACAATAGATAACAGACATGCTTGGGATGGCAATTCAAATAAACAATCCCTCGAAAGTATAGAGAGGGAAACTCCCTAAGTGTGAACACCTACTGTTTGTTTGTCTGTGTCGCTTGATCTTGATGCCTTAGTGCGGTGACACTGATAATATAACTCATAACAAGTGCCCTAACTATAAACAAGGCAGCATCTTAGAAGAATTAAATAATTAAATGGGCTAAGACAGAGCAAGCTAAGTAGGTTAAAAGACACTAGGTGACGGGGGCAGAAGTCTGCAAGGCAAAGGCTAAGCTAACTCTTGTTATCCCGTTAAAAATGTACTAGGATTAACTACAATACAGTGGTGCAAGAATGTTCCCCCACAGGTTACCAGCTTTTACTTATAAGGGCCCAGGGACAGGATTTGGCACCACTTAGCAATACAAGACTCTCAGCAGAAGAGCCCAGGCACTGGCAGATGAAATCTTTGGTGTCCCTGAGACTTCACACCGGGGGTAAGCTCAGTACAAGCCCTTGGAGAAACTTAACAAGCAGATTTTCAGAACACCAGTACAGGAAAGCGACAGGCAGAGTGGCAGGTCCTCCTCAAGCATCAAGCTCTTCTCCTTGGCAGAGGTTCCTCTTGATCTGGAAGTAATGTAAAATGTTGGGGTTTTGGGTCCACTACTTCTACTAATTTCTGCCTTTGAAGTATGCAAAATTCCAAGGAAATTCTTTGTAGTGCATAAGACCCTGCCTCTTCTTTTCCCTGCCCCAGACACACCAGGGGGTTGGAGACTATATTGTGAGAGGGCAGGCACAGCCCTTTCAAGTACAGGTGACAGCTTCTCCCTCCCACTCTAGCCTAAGAAGATTCAACGGGAAATTCAGGACACACCTCAGCTCCCTTTGTGTCACTGTCTAGAGTGAATTCACAAACAGCCCAACTGTCAGTCGGACCCGGACATGTATTCAGCAGCCAAACAAAGTCACAGAATGGATAAGCAAAAAATGCCCACTTTCTGAAATTGGCATTTTCAAACTTACAATCTAAAAATCAACTTGACTAAAAGCTCCATATGGGAAAATACACTGAAAAGATAGTTACAGGAATTCCCCATGTTAACCTATGGGAGAGATAGGCCTTGCAATGGTGAAAACTGAATTTGGCAGTATTTCACTATCAGGACATGTAAAACACAGGAGTACCTGTCCTATCTTTTCAACATACTGCAACCTGTCCAATGGGCTACCTAGGGTCTAACGTAGGGGTGACTTACATGTTCTAAAAGGGAAGGTGTGGCCCTGGCAAGTTAGTGTACTTGCCAGGTCGAATTGGCAGTGCAAAACTGCACACACAGACACTGCAGGGGCAGGTCCGAGACATGTTTACAGGGCTACTCATGTGGGTGGCACAATCAGTGCTTCAGGCTCACTAACAGCATTTGATTTGTAGGCCCTGGCACACATAGTGCACTTAACTAGGGACTTACCAGTAAATCAAATGTGCCAATCATGGAAACACAATTACCAATATCTCTTAGACAGAGAGGACATGCACTTTAGCACTGGTTAGCAGGGGTAAAGTACCCAGAGTATCAAAACCAGCAGAAACGAATTACAGCACAGGATACAAAAACAGTGGGTCAGAAGCAAAAAAGTACAGGGAAACCATGCCAAGAGCTGCCAGGTCTAGCAAGGATGCTGACTGTCCTCTCCACCACATATCTGGTCCTTTTGTGTATGTCATTGTAAGCTTTCTCAGCATCAGTATATGGGTTTCCGTATGGGGTCATGACCTATTGCTGGATACCATAACCTTGATCTGCGGTAATGGAAGAGGAGAGACAGTGTCAGACTTGCTTTTGTATTTCTTCCTAACTGGCTTCGCACAGTATTTGTCAATGGAGTAGAGAATGAGGCTTGCATCTGGCCCTGTGTGGGTTCCTGTTTGCATGCATGATTTTGTTGGTGTGTGGAGGTGCACTTTTCAGTCAAGGCTACAGATTATGGAGCATGATGATTGTATGCTTTGCGTGGCATGACAGTTTACCCAGGTGGGATATATGTGATGTTGCAGATTATTGTACAATTGTCCTTTAAAGTATGACTTCCATAAGAGCCATTTAGTGTTACTTAAAACCTATTTTGTGTGGTGTGTGCCATGAGACAGATGTTTTGCCCTTTGTGTTGCACGTGAACCCCCCCACCACTCTTTGGACATAGTACACCTCCCATGCACACAGAGCGGTTATTGATATTTCCTGACTAGCAGGCACGTGTGTATGTACACTTCACGCAAAGTGTGACATAGTAGCTTGAGATCTACTGCCTTGTATGTGACTACTTTACAAACCCCTTTGGCACAGGACAGGGCATGATGTGTTTTGCTACACTGTCCTGCACCACTGGTAAAGGCCAGTAATGTGCCATATCTCCTAGATAGAGTGCATATTTGTCCTCTACCAGTGCGCTGGCAGTAAATCAGCTGCCAAGTTCCAATGTAGACTCTCTTGCAGCATGGTATAAAGATGCCTGCTTTGTGTGGATGATAGTTTCTGTGCAGGAAGGTGTCCCTTCATGCACATGAATAATCAAAGATGGCAATTTCCTTTTTCTATGTAGGCTGGAGTATGAACTACACATGGGAGAAGTATACACGATGAGAGTATCAAGTATTTGTCTTCATAGGACAATGGTGATGAAACCCTTAGTGTCGCATTATTTCTTGGTGCTGCCTCAGATTTACAGATTGTCATAAATGTGGAGCAGTGCCAAAATGCAAGGTGTGTTATGGTAGCATGCCCAATGCAAAACCCATTGCAGACCACTTCCACATTAAGTGATGGGAGTAAAGGGGCTGTATTTTCATGGCAGCGTTAGGACACAAGTAGTGGCTTGACACCACCTTTTAAATATGGAGAGGGCATTCCTCCACTGGATCATCATTAAAAGTGACAGGCCATCTGGTACAAGGGGCTTGCAAATCTGTCCATATGTGAGGGTACTGTGCTTTGGATGTGTGGAGTAATGCATAATGCATATGTGTTGCTTAGCGGCCATCCATCCTTCCCCATCCATGTGAGTGGAGTGTGGTGTGTATATTGTTTGCCCCATATGTTTTGCTTGTTGTGTGTTATGTAGTTGCTGCTTGCTTACCTACTAGTAGGCCATTGCCATATTGTCCATCCTGGAAGCATTGGTTTATTATTGAGTGCCTGAAGATGTAGGCATCATGCATGCTGCCATGATATTTTGTGAGGATGTTGGTAAATATCATGTGATGGTCCACAATGACCTGCAGGTTTATTGGGTGCGTAAGCTTTCTGTTCCGATAAAAGTGTTCAGTTGCAGCAGGAGGGACAAGTTGGACATGCACACAATCCATTGCAACCAGCACATGTGGGAACCCAGTGATCTAGTAGAATCCTTATTTTGTCTCTTGCTGCAGTTGCTGGGTGTTGGGGAACAGGATGTGGTGGTGAGTGTGGAAGTTGATGGTATCCAGTACCATAGGGAGGAAAGCAGAAAAAGATGATTGAGAGATACCACCCACTCATGCTGCAGTGGCCGGAAATGAGCTAGAGGTCAGCATGTGGAGCACAGGCAGAAGCTTGGTTAAGAGTGGTGTCGTTGTTGGACTTTCCGCTCTTGCTGTGATGTCAGGAACAATTTTGTGGAGTATGCGTACTATGGACTTCCGCTTCAAATGGTAATGTCTGATGACCTCTTGCTCCCCGAGGCCAAGGCAGGATATTCATTTGTGCTGCCTTTGTGGCTGTTGTTGTAGCAGTTGAGGGTGCTGCGGTGATGGTGGTGGCACTTGACGTCATCGCTATTGTAGTGTCCGGGTGCCAAGCTGTAGCACCAACAGGTATATGTTTTCCTGTTGTTTGCCGGTGTGCCTTGTGTGTGTTCCTTATATACTTATGGCTGTGCATCATTTTAATGCCTGGTCTGATCTGGCATTAAAATTTTAACACAAATTAGAGTTTGCCACATTTTTCTTAGGCAATCCTAGGCGTGCGTCATGTATCTGAAGGCTCAAAAATATGGCGCTAGCAGGCTAGCATAATTTTTTAATAGGGAACACCTACCTTGCATTTCATTGTTGATATGGCCATAGTATATGGTGCAAAGGTTACCCATGGCCTGTAAGTTAAATTTCACTAGTGGTCTGCAACATATATCGTGCCACCACTAAAGTGGCAATGCAAAGCATGTCTCCTCCAGGCCTGCCCCTTCAGCCTGAGTGTGCAATTTTAAAATGTGTAATTTCAAGTGGCCAAATAAACCTTTTGCCAGGCCTAATCTTTACTTTTTAATATCTAAAAATCACCCCTAAGCTAGGCCCAAAATGC
This sequence comes from Pleurodeles waltl, assembly GCF_031143425.1. Lineage (NCBI taxonomy): Eukaryota > Metazoa > Chordata > Amphibia > Caudata > Salamandridae > Pleurodeles > Pleurodeles waltl. The sequence goes on from NC_090437.1 coordinate 906,199,348, forward strand.
CCTTAAGGTAGAGTGCACGATATTAAAAAGTTCGACATGGTTACATTGTTTTACATGTCCTAGCAGTGAAACACTTCTTTTCACCGTGCCATGCTGGCTCTCCGAGTAGGAAAGCACTGGGTTACACTACAGTACCTTATAATGATTGACATCTTCTGTTTGGGAGTAACTAGGAAAAATATTCAAGGGCTCACTCTATTAGTAATTTAAAATTCAACATAATGGTCAAGTCAAATTTCTTATGACTATTGTAAAATGAAACTTTTAGAAATGTGTCATTTTCCTGCCTAATTGAAATGTGCTTTACTGCCAGGGTTCAGTGTCACCTGACAGTTAATGGGTCCCCAGTAGTCAGATGTGGATAGCTCTGAGACAGTGACAAAGGGTTGTGTGCAAGGATGTTTGTTCTCCTTGACCATGGTGGTCTGAGGCTCTTCCCTGCTCCTTTCTGAGCTTCAAATGATGACGATGAGCATCAAAGCATGGCTTTGCGGTCAATGGAAATAGTAGCTCATACCTAGGCCTGCCTCCCCTTTCTCTTCATAGCCATCTTGTCTCCAAGCCCAGTGGGTGGGGAAGCTACACCAGACTGGTCTGGAGTGACTACAAGGGATGGTTTTCTCATTATCATAGCCACAACTCTAAGTGGGTTCAGTTAGCTCGGACAGGGGGAAGGATCTGCCAAGTAGGTTCTAAGGAGACAGGGGCACTGTGGGATAACTATATAGTTAAGCCACACAGGAAGTGTTTCATCAGTTGGTAGGGCACCCCTAAGAATGCTCACCACATTGGTTAGGGAGTGGTCAGGAGTTTTCTCCCAAACAAATGATAGCTTTGGGCATAAATGAGGCACCCAAAGTACCCTTTCACCTCTCAACCTGTGTGAGGCCAAAGGACTGCCACTGCTGTTGTGACATGTGAGGAGAACCCTAAGGGCTGGGCCTGCTCCCACTTATACCCAGGAATGAGAAGAGGGCTCCAAGGGTCAGTGAACTAAACCTCTGTTAAGCTTTGTAGACCCAAATTCTACAAGACATCGTGTTTCCTGAAGGGCCTAGCAGACTAGTTCCAACAGGGCCTGTCCTTGACCCTGCAGGTGGCTTCTCCTGGAGTAAAGCCTGACTTCTGAGTGGCATTCCTAAGGTCCTAGTGCTCTTAGATAAATGGCAGAATATACAACTCCAGCCTAACCCTAACATCTGAGACTAACAGACGCTATCAAAGATTTTTGTGTGGAGAACCAACAGAAGACCAGAATCAACCTACCAAGAGAACCCGCCAGGAGGACATCACCAGTGGGCCTAACTTTGTCTCAGCTCAGCTATGCTCAACACCACAACAGCAAATCTGATTTAGCAGGTCTGATGCAGGCTAGCTTCTAATGACTTCAAGCCATTTCTGAATGCAGCCTCCAGCCTTGGCCCACTGAAGGAATCTGGCTTCCAAAAAAAGAAAACTAAGGACCTCATTTATATTTTGGCAGTAAAGCAATTGTTTTGTTACAGCAATACATTAAAAACATAAGTAAATAATACTTCCATCACCCTTGTCACTACATTTTAACTATTCATTCACTTCTTCACACCAAATTTGTAGGTATTGTCATATACAAAATATATATGTATGAAGGAAACTCTGCTTCTCCAGCATGTCTGTTTTATGATGTTGAAATTAGAGATCTGTATGTCACTAGTGATGAATTGGCATTGAGATAGGATAGGAGTCCTAAGTAATTTTGTATTACAAAGAAATAAGTGATTTTATGAGCCCACATACCTGTTAGATGGGAGCTCTTTTTTTAAATACGTCCCATGTGTCGTTCTCTATATATTCACAATAGCCATGAAGCAGCATGACTATCATCTTCTAAAATGTCTCTCTTGTGCACCAAGGTGTCAGAGTTACATTTTCTATAACTCACTGCAGCTAACTCTTCCCATCAACTGAGCAGTAATTTTGTGATCCTCAACTGTGGCCTGCCCAGTTAAATAGGTGACTAAGTGGCGACGTCACTGAATCACTGAAGCAGAATGTGCAACTCCAGCCTAACCCAAACATCTGAGACTCACAGGGGCTATCAGGGATTTTTGCCTGGAGAACCAACAGAAGACCAGAACCAGCCTACCAATCCAACCCACCATGACGACATCACCAGTGGGCCTAACTTTGTCTCAGCTCAGCTATGTTCATCACTGCAACAGCCAATCTGACTTAGCAGAAATTAAAGTTAAGTTCAAGCAGTAACAGCAATTTTAAAAGGCAAGGAACCATATAATAAATGTGAAAAATCAATATTGAAAAAAGGAGAAAACAATATTAGGTAAAGGGACATCAAACGGGAATCAGAGATATGTGTTTTGAAACATTTAAGGCAAAATGTGTTAAGAAAAGGTAAAACACCAGACAAAGGTGACCGTTTGCAGTTGATTGGGTCCTAGGTATAATTTCAGGGTGACGACTAGGGTACAGCAGTCAAATACACACATATGGTTGTTCATGGTCTGAAATTTCAAAATTGTTCAGTGGGGCAAGGTACAAGGCTGTGACCAGTGAGGGCCTTTTTAAGTCACATATATCAATGTTTATCTCTTGCTGGAGCTATTTATTTTGCTACCAAATACTAAGAGTGAGAAAAACCTGGATTTCATAGCTTCTGATATCTGTTTGTGGGTTGGATAAATTTGACACCTCACTCTGGGCCAAGGCTTCACCTCCAGATAGTCACTTTTTAGAATCCTCAATAGATCAGCAGGTCAAAGCCAGAAGCTGAAACCGGGCAGGACTCTTTTGATTGTATATTTTTGTTGTGAGGTCCTGTTAAAAAGCTCTGAGAGGGACAAGCCTGGCTTTCCTGGCATAATGACTCACACTTTTCTCTAACTACTGAGAAAGGCTTTTTCTGGTCAGTCCTGTGCCCACCAGCTACTCATGCCAGGAGTCTAGGCACAAGGTTTCTCTTCAGCCAGGCATCCTGCACTGCAAGGCTTCATTCCTCTGTGAGCAATTGGGACCTCTTAGAGTCAATAATCTTTCTGTTTCTTTGTGTCCCTGAAGCAGACAAACAGGAGTCCAAACATTAGACCACTGGAAACAGTTACAGTCCCCAGGGGCCAGAGTGACCCAGGAGTCATTGAGACCTTCAGTCCTTGAGCAAACCCTTGTATTTGAGCAGAAGCCAGAAGTCATGAGTCTTCTTCCTGCAGGGCCTTCTGTTTTACGTGGAGTCTTCTCGTGTCCAGGTATGTTTGGAGGAGATTGTGGTTGACATGCTACATTATCCTATGCACTAAGCAGGGATTGAAAAATCTACCATCCAGTACTAACTATTTTTTCACAGTCCTCACCTCTCTTTTCACAGTACATACTTTTTGCTTTCCTGTAGAATTGCCATTGCTAATATGGCAGAACCCTTTTCAGCCAATAGGAACGCCTGTCTTCAACTCCTTCACCACTCCCTTTTTTTGATCAGCTCTTCCACCTAACAGTATTATTCTATACCCTACTGTGACAACAGCCTGAGTGTCTCAGAGGGCCATGGGAATGAATAGGAGAAACCCTCCCCATTATCTTTGTTCTACTTTCTGTTCCTGTGCACTCACAGACAGCTAAGTGGCCAGAACCTACCGCATCTGCTCTCCTTAGGCTCAGAGGCAGGATAGCAGGGGTGTTGCTCTGGAGAGGGGGTTTAGTAATACACCACCCCTGAAAAAATATATTCTGTAATAAATAGTTGAATACAGTGCTTTCAGTCGGGTAGTGTGAAGTGTCTGTCAGATTCCACCTATGATTTGACAAAAAACACACACACCCTATCTCTTCTATGTTTTGAAGGCCTTAGAGATGTGATTAGTTGAAAAATATAAAAAAATAGATACTTCTAACAATATGCACTCCTGTCTCTTTCCACTTCCCCTTAAGCCACCCTCATTCCCTGCTTCTCCTATAATGTGTTTTAATAAGTTGTCCCAAGTTGATTATTGGGAAACCTGAAGCTCACACCTCCATACTCATACTGACCAATCTACACCATTGCAGGCTAGTGTCATTTTAGCCAGACGTATTACCATCTCAGCCAAGGATGTGTTTTCTAGCTCTGAAGTGGTTGGCAAACAAAATTTGTTTTAGGGTGATTTTGGCTCTAGCAGCACAACGTACATTTTCATAACGTTATCTTCCTTCTAAGTTAGCAAAAATCTAATGTCCACAAGGCATCACATTTTTAAAATTAAGGAAGAAATAACTCAAACATATGTTTCTTGCATTTTTCCAAGTGGGAATAGGAAATAAAGATTTTAATCCATTGGAGCTGTATTTAGAGAAAACTTAGCAAAGTCAACATGTTCTAATTGCTTTTGAGTTTTAGTTTACTATGAGAATATACTAACCATTGTGTGTAGAGTGTTCTATGTGTTAGCATCCTGACTGTGGGCATATAAGGTACACTTTAGTGTTGACTTTGAAATACATAAAAATAGGCTTTCCGTTCATGACAGGGGCACTTTTTACCTGTCAACTGACACTGCACAGCATTTAAAATGTAGCCAAGCCAGAGCACAGTGGGCGGTGGTCCTTCCAGAAATATACTTTTGTCATATGTATGGGTAGATTAAATTCACATTGCAGTCCACATATGATGTTTAATCTTCCATGCCATATTTGCATTCTAGTCATTATTTATAATGGACTTTTTTGTAGATTAAATAGGCCATAAACGTAGCTCCAATTTCCCAACAGCTGTTTCAGGGATACATACAACCTGCTTTACTGCTTTTTAGCAGTATTAAAGTACACAGAGTCCTACAGCCTTCAAAATCAGACAGGCCAAAATGGGGGATCACAACAAAAATAGGTTAATGTCTTACATATAGGAAGTTTGAATCATAGGCCAGTATTAATTAGAGTTACTTAAAGAGATGGATGATTGGAAGGATGTGACACTTTCCTTCTCTTTTTATATCTTCGGTGAAATGGAAATCTTTAATAAATATAGACAAATATTATCAAGAGTAAATAGAAAATTAATGATTGAAAACTCATTTAAATTTGAGATACTTTTGGAGATGATGATCAGACACCTTAAGAGTTGACTATGTATCTATAATGATGTTGCCAAGATGCCTGTAATTAATTAGACTATTTTAGAGTGCACGTATGTGTAAAGGATTTCTAAGAGACGCAGTGTGTAATGAATTGTAGATAGTGTCTGTAAATATTTTATTTTGAAAAGTGAATGACAGTGAAATACAATCTGAGGAGTGGTAATTAAGTTTGAGCTTGTTTAGTCCTGCAGGGTCTGAGTTTGTGTGGTATGTTGCAGTGCTTGTGAGAAGCTGTGCAGGACCCATGACATTCAGCACAGCAATCCAGGTTATTGGATAAACCGACGATCAGCTACACCCAAGTCAAACTGTGTGGAAAGGGTGGACGTGTTGCTGGCTGCAGACTGAGAGTCCTTATGATTGACATGTGTAATTATACTTTCTTGGATTCCCCCATTCGGTGTGATCTCTGGAATTTTGCAGAAGAGTTTGATGTGCTCATGACAGACCCTGTTCTCCCACTGACTTGCTGTCTTACCGTCTTAGAGTGCTGCGAAAAACCTGAGCCTGGTGTCCTCCCCCCGCCAGCATGAGTAGTTGTGAAGTAAGGGGAAGATGACAGAGGAGACAGGGAAGGCAGAGGGTATTGCTGCAGGGGAGGGGGGTTTGTAGGGTAGGGGTCCATGCAGCACCAATACATCTTGCAGCTGCCAACTTGCTATTTTGCAACAACAAAATAATGTTATTGACAGAATCTTTGGGTCATATGTTGCTGCAGACGCAAGGAGTATAAAACCTAGGAACTTTACATGCTTGTCAGCTCCAAAGAGCGGCACATTTAGTTTCTGTCTGAAATTATAGATAATCCAGCATTAGTATCCTTGAATACACAAGGGCAATTTAATTATACATCCTTCACAGAATAAAATATGAGTAATATAAGTACATTTGTCAAGTTGTCAATTCAGTGGAATGATGATTAAACAGAAAGTGAAAAGATGGTCTTCCAGAAAAAAATCAAGTATCCTAGAGCCAATAACTAGAATAATGCTAGAAAACACCTACATCAAAGCAAGAGTGTTGATGAAAAATCTACTACAATATTTAAGGTCCCTAAAGTATTTGAGAGCAAAGATAAAGAAGAGTAAGGCATTTTAAAAAGAGTTGAGCAGAAGAAAGGAATCAACTATGATTTAGCAAAGAGGTTTACATCTATATACATTGAAGAATTGTAAGGTTATGGGAGATAAAAACCAAACTGAGTTAAATATGAGCAAATTAATACTATCAACGTTGTCTCAAATACACCTACTTTAGTCACTTAAAGCATCCTATGAAGGGCCTCCGCCTGAATGTCAGATTTTGAATATGAGTGAGTCCATAAATTAGGAGCCAGAAAAGCTATGGGAGGTCTGTAACTGTCTTGTGGGAGGGGATACTAGTAGAAAAAAGACATCTCAAATGGGTTATCTGGTGCCAATTGCGGGAAAGATTGGAAACCATAAAAATGAATCAATAGTGACTATAATGGAGCAAATGCCCGACACAGAAGGAATAATATAGCAATCAGCAGTGGAAATACATAAACTGTACATTTTGCAAAAATGGCTGCAAGACGATAATCCCTCCAAAACAAGTCATATTAAAACTTACATGACAAAGTGTGCTTAAACAGTGATAGTTTTTGGCTCCGCAATAGAGAATGTGGATATCAAAAGATCCCCCGGAGTTAAAATTCACAAACTGAAGGTTCACACATGTTAGAAATGGGGTCTTTGGTTGGCAGTCAGGTTACCCCCTCTCCAAGCAAGACCCTCACTCTGGTTAGGGTAAGTCACACACAATCCAAATTATCCTGTGCTCACCCTCTGGTAGTTTGTCACTGACCAGTCAGTCTTAACTTAGAAGGCAATGTGTGAAGTATTTGTGCAATAAATCATGCAATAACACAGTATAGCACCACAAAAATACACAACACAGTGTTTTAGACAAATATAAAATTTGTATCTGGTAAAATTCAGGTCAAAACTATTAAGATACAATAAGTATATGTTGAGACATCACTGTAAAAGTGATACAAAGTGCTTTAGTCTTTTAAAAGCAATGTGTCTTTCATGCACAAAGACCCTGGTTCACATTCAAAATCTCCACAAGGAACCGCAGAGGAGGAGATGCATGGAAAACAAGGAAGTGTGCATCAATTTCTCGGGCCGCACATGGCGATGCATCGTTTAGTTTTCATACAGGGATGGCTGTGCATCAATTTCTGGTGCTCAGTCGTGGATCCTCTTTGGGTTGCAGAGTTTTCAGACGCCCCGGGGACAATGCGTGGAAATTTCTACCTCACTGCAGGCACTGCGTCAATCCCTCTCTGGAAGTCAGGCTGCGTCATTCCGGCTCGTCTGTGCTGCGATCCAGCGGGCTGTGTGTCGAATTTCCGGTCACTACAGTTGCGCTGCATTGATCTTCTCATTGCAAAGTCGGGCTGCGTCGTTCAGGTTCGGCGTGCAGTGAATTTTTCAATGTGGTGCAGGCTGTGCATCGTTTCTGGCAGGCTGTGCATTGATTTTCACCGCACTAGGAGTCCTTCTTGTAGAGATTAAGTCTTTTTGGTCTTGAGACTTCAGGGTACAGGACGCAAGCTCTAGCCAAGCCCTCGGAGAGCACTTCTCACCACAGCCAGAGAGCAGCAAGGCAGCAGGGCAACAGCAAGGCAGCAGTCCTTCACAGAAAGCAGTCAGGTGAGTCTTTTGGGCAGCCAGGCAGTTCTTCTTGGCAGGATGCAGGTTCTGGTTCCGGTTCTCTTCTCCAGGAAGTGTCTTTAAGGTAGAGTGTCTACCTCGGAAGTGTCTAAGTTGGTAGGGTCAGAGACTCTGCTTAAATACGCAAATGTGCCTTTGAAGTGGGGGAGACTTCAAAGAGTGGCTTAGAAGTGCACAAGGTCCCCTTTCAGTTCCATCCTGACTGTCAGGGTCCCATTAGAGGGTGTGGCAGTCCTTTGTGTAAGGGCAGGCTACTGTTCTTTGACATGTAAGTGTCAAGCCTCCACCCTCCCAGCCCAGAAAGACCCATTCAAAATGCAGATGTAGGCAAGTGAGGCTGGGTATCCTGTGTTTGGGGTGTGTCTGAGTGAATGCACAAGGGAGCTGTCAACTAAACCTAGCCAGATGTGGGTTGGAAGGTACAGAAGGATTTAAGTGTAGAGAAATGCTCACTTTCTAAAAGTAGCATTTCTAAAATAGTAATAAAAAAGCCAACTTCACCAGTCAGCAGGATTTTGTATCACCATCACCTACTCCTTTCAGATCAGCAGCTATCACTCAGACAGTATATGGGGGTAGCCCCAAAGCTATCCTATGAAAGGAGCAGGCCTCACAGCAGTGTAAAAACACATTTAGGAGTTTTACACTACTAGGACATATAGAACACACATGTTCATGTCCTACCTTTTACCTACATAGCACCCTGCCATAAGGGCTACCTAGGGCCTACCTTAGGGGTCACTTATATGTAGAACGAGGGGAGTTTAATGCTTGGCAAGTACTTTTGAAAGCCAAGTCGAAGTGGTAGTGAAACTGCACACACAGGCACTGCAGAGGCAGGCCTGAGACATGGTTAGTGAGCTACTTGTGTGGGTGGCACAACCAGTACTGCATCCCACTAGTAGCATTTAATTTACAGGCCCTGTGCACATGTAGTGCACTTGACTATGGACTTTTAAGTAAATTAAATAAGCCAATTGGGTGTGAGCCAATCTCACCATGTTTGGAGGAGAAAGCATGTGCACTTTAGCACTGATTAGGAGTGGTAAAGTGAGCAGAGTCCTAAAGACAGCAAAAATAGGGTCAGAAAAAGAGAAGGAGGAAGGCAAAAAGCTTGGGGGTGACCCTACAGAAAGACCATTTCCAAAAACACAGAAATGCATCCCCATTCTAATAAAGAATGATTGATATTACATAATCTTCTGAGCTATCAAGAAGGCATGAACCCTTTGGGGAATACCATACTTATGACAGCAAATGAAGGCAATAAATTAACTGGAATACCTACAACTGGAATCATCTTTCTATCTCATCCGTAGTGTGTCAATTATGGAGAAGATTAAAGTGAAGCTTAATGGGTAATCCCTCAACATATAGGAGAATATGCTTTAGTGAATGACAATCCATGTTACAGACAACTTTGGGTTTCTTGACCATGATGAATTGGTGGAGAAGCCCCTCTGCTTGATATTTTCAGGAAAATTTGAATTTGGCGGTTCTACCAGTCTTCTAACTCAAAACCAAGATTAGAAAGCAAAAACAAATAATGTGTCAGACATAGTTCTTGATGCAAAACAAATAGAATTTTCTCTTCACTGTGGATACCTTATGTGAAAATAGTATACGATTGGAGGTCGGCAAGACTCCCCTAAGAAAAGGTATGGGAATAGGGGCCATCCATCCCATCTTAGGCTCCATCATGATGGTCACCATACAGCACATCTTGGAATCTGTCTAGAATCTACCCAAAAAATGTAGTGAAAGGTTCTGACTATAATAGCGAGATGACTTCAGCAATACTAGAGCATCTTATAGAGTTAAAACCAGGGCCTTCTAAAAGTGCTCAAGGCCCTTTAATTAGATCTTCCAAAACTGATAAAAGATCACACACTCTTACAGATCCCATCTGTTTTGTAAAAAGAGAGACTAACCAGTGACAATAGTTTCGAGAGCACACCGGCTCCAATTTAAAAGCCACAAACACCCTTAAAAGTCAATTTAGATAGTAAATGTTATTGAAATTGACCCTTTAACTTGTACAAAGCAGGGTGAGTAAAAAGACATCTAAGGAAGCATTACGGACTAATGAAACTAAGAAGACTAAGGAGGGTTTCCAGATTTTCAAGGAAAAGTACAATGCGTGGGGTAGAGGGTCAAGAAACTAAAATAAAAAGAAGCAAGTGGACAAACATTACAGAAAAGGAAATCAATTTTTCCACCTTAATAATACTTATGTTAGTCACGCAGAGGAGCCATAATTTATATTATATGTAAGTAATTCACCAATTGCCTCTCCTCTAGATAGAGACATTGACGAAGTGAAGAAAATAAGTAAAATGAAATGACATGTCATAGCAGAGATTCCCCTAATAAAAGTTTTAATTGAACAGGAAAACATGATGGCCTCCTGGAGTGCTTAAGGTAGTGGCTACTTATATATCAGAAGTAACACACCTGCTGCTTGCCATTACTGAGGAGTTACAAACCAATGATGCTACAGAAATAAAAATGACAGAAACTGAGTGTACTACTGGGGGAATGATCACGGTCGGAAGATGAAACGCACAGCTAATCAATAAGTTGGATAATCATCTGCCTTTACAATAGTCAATAAATTTGCAGGGTGGTCAGCCAATACATTTATACATGCGGTTCAATGTTATAAAAAATGACATCCAGTGTTATTGATCTTATCACTTTCCAGGCTTACATTAACAAGCATTAGAATAGGCGAATGCCGAATCTGGGTAATATTTATCAGAGAATATATGGAAAAGTGTTTTATAAAATTATCTGACCAGATTAAAGACACAGCCCCTAGATATTGGACAGTATTATTTATTGCAAAAAGGGTGATTTTGAAGAAATAGGGAAAGTGAGGTAGATGAAACGCCCAAATCTGTCAGCTCATTCCTTACAAAATTAGCCTGGAGATCATATGACATTCGACATTTATCTAATCTTACGCTCCAAAATGATGGTTGCCATACAACACACCTTGGAATCTATCTTGAATTTACTGAAAAAGGTAGTGAACGTTGACTTTCTAGTCTAACCGCAAAAGCAGTGCAAACTTACTGATCTCTTTAGCTGACAGCCACAGCAGACTGAGCCAAGACATTCCGTCCAGGGCAGCAGCCACTTGAGACCAAGAGAAGCCGTGAAGATAACGAGTATTATTGAGAATGCTAGGTCGAGAGTAGGAGAAATATCACAAACTGGGTAAGAAGGTATTTCAGATTGGTGAAAAAGTGTGCAACTGATAGCATAGGTACCTACTGGTGTCATAATTTAACAAAGTCTCTGGAATCTCCTAAGCACCTACATTGACAAATTTGATTAATTAAATAATGATTATGACAACTAAAAACGTCTAATATATTTATAAGAAATCCATTATTATATCAAAAAACTCCAGACAATAAAAAAATGTACCTCAAATTACATGGTATATTTATACACTAAGACAGTGTTATATGAGATGGAAGAGTTGAAGGATCCTTTCAGACTAGGATTTTATTCTCTTATGTTCAGTCATTGAAAAGATACCCAACCAACTGATGTTTTTCTATTAAATTCCCGCTTTATCAAGGCTCCTTTGATCTTATTTTGCATGTCTTTCATTTCATGATATATGGGGGCATAGATATGCTCTGTTTGTGCAGGATTTGTGTCATTTATTTTTTTACACAAATCTGGCACAAACTTAACTCCGTATTTATATTTTGGCACTAGACATGTCTAGTGCCAAAATATTGGAGTTAAAGTTATTTTTTGCCTTGCATCAATAAGATGCAAGGTAGGTGTTCCTGGGCAAAAAATTACTCTAAGGCCCTAGCGCCTTATTTTTCCTCCCGTGCAAAATCACGCGCGGGGGGAAAGGAGGAGTCAAAATATGTTTTGTTTAACGCCTGGGTCAGGGCAGGGGTTAGGGGACCTGTGGGCTTATTTCCATGGTGGGACACCATGGAAATATGCCCACAGGTGCCCTCCCCAGGCCCCAGTGACACCCCCACTCACACCAGAGGGACAGCGGAGGATGGGGGACTCCATCCCAGGTAAGTATAGGTAAGTACAGGTAAGTTTTTTTTTTTTTAAGTGCCATTGGGGGCTCTGAAATGGACCCCCCTACATGGCACTGGGTGCAATGGCCATGCCCAGGGGACCCTGGTCCCTTGTGCTGGTCATTGGGGTGGTGAGCATGACTCCTGTCTTTTTTAAGACACGAGTCATGTGGTATGGATGGTTTTGCATCAGAAAATTACTCTAGGCAGGTTCGAGTCATTTTTTTTATTTTTTTACTCTAACCTGCCTAATAATTTTTTTGGGTGCAAAACCCCGTTCTTCCATATCGCCAGCCCCACCTGACTAACAACATTTTTTTATGCTAGCCTACCCTTTGCAACGGCTTGCACCATTCCATAAAAATGGACCCGGCTGGTGCACAGAAATGGTGCAAGCCGGTGCTAAACTTTTTGGTGCTAAACTGCGTTAGTGCAGTTTTGCACCAAAAAGTATTAATCAGGGCCGTGGTTCGTAATATCTGGGCGATACAAAGTAAAACGCCCATTGGCGTCATAGAGAATTAACTACAAATAATCAGTAACATGCGTCCAATGACCAGTATTAATAGTTAGTGTCTGCTTTAAGGCAACAAACGCTTGCACGGCCATCGAGGGCAGCACAGTCCCTCTTGAACTGGCAGCCAAACTGTAAATCAGGCCGCAAGTATTTTTCACATCATGTCATTTATGTTTTATTTGAATCCTAATCAACTCGCTACTGAGTTACTTTGTAGCTTCCAAAATTAAGAATAATAAGAAATTCAGAATGTCTTTATGAGAATAAAAGGTCGAAAATTGGGTAGCAGTTATCAGGAACGTTTCTCTCTCTGACAATGCTGACGCTTTTTCGTATTCCCGTTGACATTTTCAAAGGGAAGGTTACGCAATCATTCTCTTCTTTAACAGTTTTCACAGGGCCCTTTTCCCGGTGCACTGCAGAAATAATGCCTGAGAAAGGTTGCCCATTGGAAACAAATACCAGGCTTAAGTGAATGTGACTAAGAAAATAAAAACGATTGTACATATGGTTTCAGACTTTGTACAGACCTTCACAGATTGTATGCATGTCAAGATGATGTCGGCATACACAAGTCAAAACTAATAACCATCAGAAATAGTCTGCCCGAGAGCATGCGGTTCTGATGTTTTCGATCATGCTTGGAGTGACCACGTTCCTTGATATCTGCCTCCGGATGTTCACTGTTCATCACTTAAGAACAGGTTTTGCTATTGTTTATGGCAGGGAGTGATAAACAGATTAGGCGCACTGCAAACATTAAAGACTATGAGAAATAAGCTTTGTATTTTATTAACATTTAACCCCTGAAATTCTTCCAATGTATGCATATTTCCATGTTACCAATATTAGGACAAGAATGAGCACCAATGCACAGACAGAAAGAAGCTGTTAATACTAAATAGCAGGATTCATGACAAAGAGTGCTGCCAACATTACTGCAGAGGTTTCCTGAAAACAATCCACGTTTTTTGACAACACGAAAGAGTCTGGGTAATGTTATTTTCTAATTGTAAATTATTCCTATTTTCCCCTGTTGCAGTTTGGAGAACGTCATTTTTATGATGTTTTATACATTTTTTATGTTTGTTTTTTTGATTTCTATGTTTATATTAGTAAAGATCAAAAAAGCAGTGAGGATTGACATATAGAGAAGGCTGAATACCCACTTTCTGGTGAGAAGTTTTTGAATACATTACTCATATCACAGTTTTTTTCACATCTTTTTGAAGGCATCATCCTTTTTAGGCCAAATGATGTCTGATATAGTAATGATCCACATAGAAAGAAGAGTGTATCCAATATTATCCCACTGACTCACCTTAGAACTTTGGTTGAAGAAATAATAAAAAAGAAATAGGAAGTCTGAAAGATAGTTTGTTTTTGAATTGCAGATTGCTATCATTGCATTCTGTCCATCCACTTTGCACCTTAAAATATACAGTATAATGTCCAGATGTTATATTAAGGCCTCTGTGGAAGATGATGGCCAACGTACAGTATGTTCTCTCAGAAATAGCTATTTGTCCAACTTTAAAGTTTGTAATCTCGGTGCCCAATTTTGATTTATCTGCTCTACATCATTGCAACATTGCTATAATATATTTACCACTTCTAGGTATAAGCAATGTAGACAACACATTTGATTTACAAGCTTGTCAGGCCATATTTTGGCCACTCTTTTTATTAGCTTTTCAAAAGACACGCTTTTGCAATCTGGCAGAGTTAAGTACAGAAATCACTTAGATTGGATTTCAGTTTTAGATGAGATAGAGCAATCTTCACACTCATGGTTCAATGCAGAACTGAGTCTAAAAATATCATCAATATTCACATTTTCTTCTTCTGAAATTCCCAGGATCACCATAATAAATTCCTGTGCATCTTGTGGGGCATTTAGATCAAATGCTACAGATCCACTATGTTTGTCTACTAGTTCTCAAATTCCTTGTATTACAGTTCTGTTATGAGAAAAGCATTGAAGGCAATTTAATAGTGCTGTGCCCAATGTGTTCCGTGGTTTTCTCCTGGATTGCATTTACTACATGTGGTAGATGGAAGAGAACAGTGAGAACGACATTAGCATAGCAGTTAACACCACTAGTGTTATTCAACTGGTGACCTACAATATTTCCATCCTTTTCTATTTTTCTTTTCTTCAGACCTCCTTCTTTAGTTTTGCTTTCTGTCTTTTCTATAGTCTTTTTTGGTTGTTGTGAGAGAACAGGGCTGATTGCAGAGGACCCCTAACCTTTTGCCCCCATTTTCCACTTTTTGCTGGTGTTTTCCTGACTCTGATGGTGCCCTGGGTACTGCTAACCAGTTCCAGGGCCCGTGCTCTGTGTAAACTCAGTATGCAAATTAGGCTAATCATTATTGGCTAAGTCAACCTACCTATAAGTCCCTAGTATATGGTAGGGCAAGTAGGTTTAGGGACCCCAGCATAGGTAGTGCACCCATAGGTGCACTGTTGAGGTGCCCAGTGTAATTGTAAAGTTACATGCAAATTCGACTTTGGAATTAAAAGTAATCCAAAGTTCCAAAGTCTTAAACTACCTTATTTTTACATATACGTCACCCCTAAGGTGTGTCCTATGTGCCCCTAGGGCTGGGTGCCATGTAACTATAAGCAGGGACCTCATGAAAATAGTTTTATAAGCCCTGGTGAGGAAAAACAGCCAAATTTGTTTTTCCCTCATTGTAGTGAATGGCCTCCAGAGGCTAGCATGGGGAGACTTTATTTTAATTTTAAAAGTCCCCTTAAGTAACAGATGACAGAAGTTTGGTATCAAATTATTTGTTATAATACATCCCACAACTTCCAGTTGTTGGATTTAATATAACTTGTTCAAGTAAAGAGTTTTAAACTTTGCCTGAAAAGTTGCCAACTTCAGCCCTGCAGTGTTTTTGCAGCAGTGCTCTGATTGGCCAGCCTCTGGCAGCCTGGCCAGGCTGCCTTGATGAGGTGTGAAGTGGCCTGGCTCCACACAAAGAGATGTGCCTGGGGGAGGAGATCGCCCCTCAGCAGATGGTGAAGCAGGAAGGGGGAGGGCTGCCAAACGGGTCTTCAAAGGCAGAGAAGGATATTTGGAGCAACCCAGCAACACCCTCACATCCTGCAAACCCAATTAGGTGCCACGTTGATTAGATTAGGAGAGGGCAGGAGAGGGGCGTGTTTAGGATTTTTAGCCACACCAGTGGGTGGGCTCAGCCAGATGTAACCTCCAAAAATCACTTTCAGCCATGATGGATTTTTGACGAATGTTGCTCCCTGGGATTGATTTTTGCCACACTTCCCAGGAAGTGGTCATCACAGGGGGAAGGACCCTGCCTCTGATTGGAGAACCAGGACCCCCTCTTTTTTCACCCAGGAGCAGGGATAAAACTGGCAGACCTGCACTCACACCTCAGATCCCTATCAGATTCCAACAAGGAAGAACTACAGGAGAAGAAGGACCCCTGACCTGCACCTGGACACTGCATTCTGGAGGACTGCACCAGTTGCACACTTGGGCTTCACTATTAAAAGGACTTTACCTGTCTTCTACTTCTTCAAGAAGGGACTCCCTGTTTGCTACAGGTACAAAGGTGCTGCCCAGTGTCCCCTGCATCAAGTTCTGTAAGCAGAGTCCAGCTGACCAGCGTCCAGTGGCCATTTGAGGAGTCTGACGTTGTGCATTCTGGGAATTGTAGTCCCAACTCCCAAGGAGCAAATCAGAGCTTCTGGAACCTTGGATCAAGTTGTGGACACTTCAAGGACACAAAAAGGACCTCTGGAAGAAGATCCAGAAGTTTGGAAACATTTGGAGCAACTCCATAAGTTGAAGAGGTGCATTGTGGGAGTTGTAGTACCAGACCCCAAGAGGCACACCAGAGCCTCTGAACCCTTGGCTGGTGCTGTGGATCACTTTCCTGAATCAAACACTTCTGAAAGTAAGTGTGACAGTGTTACCTCATGGGTGCCCTGAGCGCTGGACTTTGTTCCTACCCAGTGTGACCTTTTTTAACCCTTTGAGCACGGGTTGCTTCTATGCGCTATAAAGCATTAATTCTTTAAAAATGCATATCTCCGGTTCCCCTTATCCGATTTTATTCGTTTCGGTGTCATTTTAAAGATAAAAATATAATCTATTTTTATAAATTGATTTTGGATTTTTAAACTGTTTCCTGTGTTTTATGTAATTACTGTTTTGTGATATTTGTATGCTTTACGCTTTGTCTCCTAAGTTAAGCCTTGTCGCTCGTTGCCAAGCTACCAAGGGTTGAGCTAGGTTTAATTTAATGAGACCTAACTGGGCCTAAGTGGAGGTCAGTGGCCTATTGCTAAGTGTAGGTACTTACCTGCCCTTACCAATAACCCATTTTCCAACAATGGTTGTGTCAGTTTCTGCTTAGGACATCATACCCGTTTTTAAAAACAAGATACTGTCTTAATATCATGTTTACTTCATAACCTGTTGTACTCTCGCATGCAATTTATATCTACACTTAACTTCTTCTCTTCAAAATCAATAAGAAAAACAACAGCTAATGTTCAAACTTGTGACAATGTTACATATGACATTCCTTCTTTAAAAACTGTACTTCCGCTATTAATAAACGCAGCATCAAAACTCAAGCCCTGATACTTGTGGATCGTTACAGCATACACAAGACAAACTAGAAACTGTTTCATCACACATACAGATCTTTCACAAGCAAAAGGCATACAATACATTGTCCAATTTGCTTCACACCATGAACCTGACAAAATCTATAGCTAGGAATTCAACCTCATCACAGTTAGGAAAACGGATAAAATCAACAACTTTAACCATGGCACCATTTACCAATCCTTCTTCAACATTTAAATTAGGTCTTAAAATTCTTCTACAGTTTTTGCAGACACGTAAACACTTCTCTAGTCCCACAGTCCTACAAACAGATTTCTCCAAGGAGTTCAATTTATCTTATAATTTTTCACTGAGTAGTATAGTTACTCCTTGGTGTTTCATTTTGTCAATAGCAGTAATCTCCGAATTGTCTTCATTCTCTAGTGTTAGTAATTCTTCATTAAATGCAGCATACTCTTGAATTGCAAGCATCAAAGAAACTATGGAGCACATTTACAGGTGCCTTGCACGTCCTTGTGTCACCGTAGCATCACTTTTTTGATGCTAAGGAGGCATTAAGGATGGCCCCTCCATGCACCATAATTACAAAGTGGTAATGTAATCCCTTGAGCCACATTACACCTACACCAGGTAAAATGTATGGAAGGGGGGCATTCCCACTCAGGGAGGCCAAAAAACAGGGTGCAGTGAAATTTACTAGATGTCACTACGCAATTATGCTGTCATTTTTAATGCCTGCTCAGGGCAGACGTTAAAGTGATGGTCCCATAATAACCTAGGAGCCTCCCTGTACTTTGCTGGACTAGCGCCATAGTTTATGGAGCTAATCCAGATAAGCGCCACCATAGCATCATAAATTATGACACTATTGTGCTAACATGCATCATGGTGTCATGGGGGGGGGGGCGCAGGGCCATGCAAGAAAAGTGCCATATCAGAGCTTATGTGCCACTTTCTTGTAAATATGTCTCTATATGTTCCCCCTTTACAAATGTTATACATTAGCTCTGCTGCCATCATCTTAGAGGAAAATTGTTTCGTAATAACCTGAGTTTCCAACATCATTTTTCCCTGCTGTGTTAGAATTCCCACCCTTATGTCCTTTAGAATGTTTCCATACTCCATGTCAGAAGCTTGACGCATATTTTTCACAAGTTCATTGTATTCAAAATATTGCCAAATATTGATATTGCAAATACTTCCTAATGAGTTTCAAGTCTCTTCATGTGAAAGAGCTTTGAAAACAACCTGTCCTTTTATAGGAGTAAGTTGTAGTAGGTCTCCAAAAACAATTTAATGCTTTCCTCCAAACAAGACGTCATATTCAATTTTTAAAATCTCTTGCAATCGCAGGTAAACAAAGGCAAGCATTAGATTTGAAACCATGCTTACCTCATCAATAATCAAAAGCTTAATTTTCTTCAAAACTCTTTCTACTGCATGAGAAGCTTCATCAGATAACTTCTGCTATTCAATTTTATTGTCATGTTCTACTGCTAGCATATGCAGTCTATGTAATGTTATTCCCTAAATACTGTGGGCAGATAATCCAGCAGGTCCTGGTACTACACACAATAGGTTTAAATTTGCAGGTAAGTAGAGAAAACCTTTAATTAAAAAGCTTTTCCCAGTACCAGCTTGACCACTGACATATAAAAATATTGGCTTAAATGATGATCAATTACATTCTTTCTTCTCATGAAGAAATCCTTGTTCTATTTTGTCTTTTACTTTAGTATAAATGTCTTTCTGTTTGTTGTTGAGTTGTCCAACTTACTGTTCCAAATCTGCAGATTTCTGTCTAGTTTGTTCCATTGCAGTTTCCATTATATTCATAGCTATTGCAGCTTCCTTTTCAATTACAGGTTATCTGAGAGGATCCTGACATGAAGGTGCTGAACTGTGGCTGCTTTGAGAACTATCCTTAGCTACCTTAGCAGCAATCATTCATGTTGTAGCTCATTGTTCAACTTTTGTAAGTCATTTTTGTACATGGGACACTGAATACTATTTTTGACAGCATTAAAACAATCTTCAGACCAGTAATAATCTCCAAGTAATTCCAATTCAATATGCAAAGGTTTGAACAGTTGAAGAAGTGCTAAATTGAAAAATGTTCTTTTCTCAGGAATTTGATAGCTACGTTTTTGCCGGTTAATTACATTTTGTTTTTCATGTTTCACTAAGCACCCGTCACACAACGAACTGCATATTTTCCTTCTTCTATTTTTTCACTTAGATTACTTCTATATGTGTAGTTTTCATAAAGGCACTTGGCTTCTTGGATAGTATGTATCCATCATATTTGATTTCACAATGACTGTACATTCTGGTTCAAACTCTGCCAGGTGCTGAATCTCAGGGCAATACTTCAATACAATTTCTTGTAGTAGATAGACCAATACTTACCCAGACAAATCCTTTTTTTTAAGAACAAACTTGCTGAACTCAACCTGTCACAGGCTTCATAGGACCCCATTTCCACTTATTATCCTAGTAAATGTTGCACTAAGAATAAAGCAGTTTGACAAGAGTTGGTTGATGTTAATAAAGTTAAACAAGCAGCGTCATACCTGGTACACAATTATGTTTATTACAAAAATGTTAATGTTGAGCCTGATCTTCCAAATGTTAATGATGATGACAGTTCGCATCCAAGTGGGCAAATAGAAAAAAGAAAATCCATCCCGATCTGAGCACATTTATGAGTACTACAGCATCCATCCATTACATTCCAAAGTGGTAATTGGTGATGCTGCATACTTTTTCCAAAATGAACCAAGATAAAGGAGCTCCCATGACTGTGTGAGAAAAGAGTTTAGAGACTCACTGTTTACCCCACTTGTTTCCCAGAGGAGTTGGAGCCCGGTATGATAACCAACCCATACAAATACCAGCAGTGAGTGAGTGTAGGAGTATATGTGTGTCTGTGAGTGGGTGTGTCACTGTCTGAGTGAGACTGAGTGGATACATGAGTGTTTGAGTGTGTGTGTCAGTGTCTTAGTGGGTGTGTCACTGGGTGCATGAGTGTCTAAGAGGATCTGTGAGTGGGTGCATGAGTGTCTGAGTGGCTGTGTGAATGGGTGCAATAGTGATTGAGTGGGTCTGTGAGTTGGTGCATGGGTGTCTTAATGGATCTATGAGTGGTGCATCAGTATGTAAGTTGGTCTGTGAGTGGGTGTGCATCAGTGTCCGAGTGGGTCTGTGAGTGGGTGTATCAGTGTCTGAGTCAGACTGAGTGGTTGTGTGAGTGCCTGCATGGGTCTGTGAGTGGGTGCATGAGTGTCTGAGTGGGGGTGTGAGTGGGTGTATCAGTGTTTGAGTGGGTCTGTGAGTGGGTGCATCAGTGTCTGAGTGGGTATATGAGTGGGTGCATCAGTGTCTGAGTGGGTCTGTGAGAGCGTGCACAAGTGAGTGGTTCTGTAGTTGGGTGTGTCAGTGTTTGAGAGGGGCCATGATTGGGTGGATCAGTGTCTGAGTGGGTCTGTGGCTGGGAGCGTCAGTTTCTGAGTGGTGCTATGAGTGGGAGCATGAGTTTCTGAGTGGGTGCGTGAGTGGGTGCGTCAGTGTCTGAGTGGGTCAATGAGTGGGGCATGAGTGTCTGAGCAGGACTGTGAGTGGGCGCATCAGTGTCTGTGTGGGTCTGTGAGTGAGTGCATCAATGTCTGAGTGGGTCTGTGAGGGGGCTCCTGAGTTTCTGAGTGGGTCTCTGCGTGGGTGCATCAGTGTCTCAGTGGGTCTGTGAGTGGGTGCATCAGTGTCTCAGTGGGTCTATGAGTGGGTGCATCAGTGTCTGAGTAAATCTGGGAGAGGGCATAGCAGTGAGTGGTTCTGTGAGTGGGTGTGTCAGTGTTTGAGTGGGTCCATGAGTCGGTGGGTCAGTGTCTGGATGGGTCTGTGGCTGGATGCATCAGTGTCTGAGTGGGTCAGTGAGTGGGGCATGAGTGTCTGGGTGAGACTGTGAGTGGGTGCATCAGTGTCTCTGTGGGTCTGTGAGTGAGTGTGTGAGTGTCTGAGAGTGTCTTTGACTGGGTGCATGAGTGTCTGAGTAGCTCTGTGAGTGGGTGTGTCAGTGTGTAAGTGGGTCTGTGAGTGGGTACACCAGTGTCTGAGTGGGTCTATGAGTGGGTGCATCAATGTTTTAGTGGGTCTGTGAGGGGGTTCATGAGTATCTGAGTGGGTCTGTGAGTGGGTACATCAGTGTCTGAGTGGGTCTGTGAGAGGGTGCATCAGTGAGTGGGTCTGTGAGTGAGTGTATCAGTGCATGAGTGGGTCTGTGAGTGGGCACATCAGTGTCTGAGTAGGTCTGTGAGTGGGTGAGTCAGTGTCTGAGTGGGTCTGTGAGTTGGGCATTTGTGTCTGAGTGGGTCTGTGAGTGGATGCATGAGTGTCTGAGTGGGTCAGTGAGTGGGTGCATCAGAGCCTTAATGGGTCTGTGAGTGGGTGCATCAGTGTCTTAGTGCCTGAGAGCGTCTGTGAGTGGGTGCATGAGTGTCTGAGTAGCTCTGTGAGTGGGTGTGTCAGTGTCTAAGTGGGTCTGTGAGTGGGTGCATCAGTGTCTGAGTGGGTCTATGAGTGTGTGCATCAATG
This sequence comes from Pleurodeles waltl, assembly GCF_031143425.1. Lineage (NCBI taxonomy): Eukaryota > Metazoa > Chordata > Amphibia > Caudata > Salamandridae > Pleurodeles > Pleurodeles waltl. Next base: position 906,220,933 of record NC_090437.1, read on the forward strand.
TCTTAGTGGGTCTGTGAGGGGGTTCATGAGTATCTGAGTGGGTCTGTGAGTGGGTACATCAGTGTCCGAGTGGGTCTGTGAGAGGGTGCATCGGTGAGTGAGTGTATCAGTGTCTGAGTGGGTCTGTGAGTGGGCACATCAGTGTCTGAGTAGGTCTGTGAGTGGGTGAGTCAGTGTCTGAGTGGGTCTGTGAGTTGGGCATGTGTGTCTGAGTGGGTATGTGAGTGGATGCATGAGTGTCTGAGTGGGTCAGTGAGTGGGTGCATCAGAGCCCTAGTGGGTCTGTGAGTGGGTGCATCAGTGTCTTAGTGCCTGAGTAGGTCTGTGAGTGGGTGCATCAGTGTCTGTGTGTTTGTGAGTGGGTGCATGAGTGTCTGAGTGGGTTTGTGAGTGAGTGCAAGTATCTGTGTGTGTCAGTGAGTGGGTGTATCAATGTCTGAGTAGATCTGTGAATGGGTGTGTTACTGTCTGAGTAGGGCTGTGGCTGTAACAGTGACTGTGTGTATTCATCTATATATTTTTATTTATCGACAGGGTTTGTGGCCCCATCACAATATTCCACGGGGGCCATGCTGAGAATTGCAACAGCCGTGACTCCACGGTTGTCACAAAAAAGGGTTTTAACCTTTTTAAACTCATAATGGGGGTCAGGAGGTCAGGGTACCTGTATTCTGAACCTTTCTATTCACTTTCTCAGTCAAAATCCCCATGATCGTTGCCAGTCAATAAAATTGCGGCCGCTAGATTCAAAACAGGTTGCATCAAGCCAATCACAGTACTGCTTGTGGCGTGCAAAGTCTTGATGGATCTGCTTTCCCTATAGATGCAAATTTCTTTTTCACTCAATCCTACAAAACTACTGAAAGGATTTACACGAAATAACAAAAAATGCACTTTCTGGATCAAGACCTAATTGTCTGCCAAATTTGGTGAAATTCCATTCAGTAGTGTGGGCACTATCGCTGTTCAAAATCCCTATAGAAAAATGAATGTGGAAAACAATTTTTGGGAACCCCCTTTTTCTCTGCCCCCGCTTGATGGATCACCCCAAAATTTTCAAGACAGCAGCTGAAGTGACCACTCTGTATATATATATATATATATATATATATATATATATAGATAGATATATACTGAAAAAACTAATAGTTACAGAGACGTTATAGTTAGGTTGTAAATTTGCTTGCACAAAACCATAGAGATTCAGCAGTTAGACTGATTTCAAGTAACTATAATTGGCACCCTCAGGTAACTATAACTTATTACATCACTCATGACATCTTCTATGACATCATTGATAATATTACTGTAACACTTGCAGTAAACTTATCGATGACAAAACTGTGCATGGTGAGGGCGCAAATATTTTCACATGGCAGCTGAAGTGAGTTTTTGTACTACTTTTGATAATTTCATGAAGAGTCACCAAGAACCCCCTTTAACTCAGTCCCTGTCTGACAGATCACCCAGAAACTTTTAAGATAGAAGCTGAACTGACCACATTATACGTTTTCAAAATTTTGGGAAGAATCGTTAAGCAAAGTGATAGGCAAAACAAAAAACACTTTATTTATGAAAGCAAGGTCCTTACTTTAACCACCTACTAGCGACCACCAATGGATAATATATATGTATATTACCTGCTGGCAGGCAGGAAAACAGATAAAAATATTGCTCCCACATGCAGGAAGTAGCATATTTTGCTGCTCCCTGTGTGCAGGAGCAATGCTGACTACTGCTGGAGACGGGGAGCTGGCAAGTAATGTGGGAGTATTGAGGATCTCCCATGGTCCCTAATAGTGCACACTGGGTGCACTGGGTGGGGCCAAGGTTCACAGCAACAAGTGGCTGGGCCCAGGAGATGGGTTCCCGGGAGCCAAAATCATCCAAGGAGAGGGGCTGCCTGGTCCCCTCAACTAATTGGCCAGGCCCAGTCCGATAGGGATCCCTGGGGCTAAAATAGGCCCAGCAAAGGTGGCCATGTAGCCCCCTCCTCTTCCACTAATTGACAGGGCCCTGGGGGATGGGGTCCATGTGGACAAAATCAGCTTGAGATGGGGTGCCACATGGCCCCCTCTTCCTTTAGTAATTGGCTGGACCCTGGGGATGAGTCCCTGAGCCCCAAACCAGCCCATGAAGGAGTGTGCTGCAGCCACATTTCCATTTTACTAATTGTCTGGGCCCCGGGAGATAGGGTCCCTGGGGCTGAAATCAGCCCGCTTCCCTTTCAGTAGTTGGTTGAACTTCTGGAGATAGGGTCCTTTGGGATAAATACAAACCATAGAGGGGGACCATGAGGCTCCACACCCCTTGCAGTATTTGGTTGGGCCCTGGAGATGGGGGTCCCTGGGCTGAGCTCAGCCAAAGGAGAGGGGCGGCATGACCCTTTCTCCTTTTTTATAATTGGGAGTCCCTGAGGCCTGTGGCTTATTAGGTTGCCTACATATGGGGGGTGGGGCACAGGACCTGACCACAGGCCAGGCCTTCCCACTGACTCCTGCTGAGCATGGCCGAAGGCCTTGTGAGGGGTGGGGTAGGTGCCTGCAGCTGACCCATCTCCGTGCATGGCCAAAGGCTGTGCAGGTAGCAGGGAGTGTTGCCTGCTGCCAACCCCGCCACTCACAACAAAGGTGGTGCATGGTGCAGGTTACGGTGCTTACAGCAGGTTGGCTATGCGCATCCAAGTTTTAATCAATGATTTAATTAGCGCTGCCATGTAAAAGCTTGTGGAGATGGGGTGAAGGTGGCCCTAGTGGGGCTCCGTCACACTGTTCACTATCTGCACTCTTCGCACTGCAGCATTGCTGCTGGCTCAATTATGAGCTGTGTCAATGTTGTAGGCTGTTTCCCGCTGGGCCAGTGGGTGGAAACACCATTCTGCCTGCTGACCCAGTGGGGACCTCCTAATGGGGCCCGCATGAAGACAGTCGCACTGTCAGCAACCTGACCGTGAGAGTTTGGTTGACGACCTTTTCCTTCCACCAAAATCATAATGACCCCCTATATGTGTCCAGCGCCTGTAAATCTTATTCTACTAGTGTGCCTGCAGCACTGATTGTGCCACCCACATGAGTAACCATGTGAACATGTCTCAAACCTGCCACTGCATTGTCTGTGTGTGCAGTTTTAAACTACCATGTCAACCTGGCAAGTGCACCCACTTGCCATACCCAAAACTTCCCTTTTATTACCTGTACGTCACTCCCTAGGCTAGACTCAAGCAGCCCAATGGGCATTGTGCAGAGTCTTTAAAAGATAGGCTATGTACTGATGTGTTTTCCAAGTGAAATACTGCTAAATTCTATTTTCACTATTACAAGACCTATCTCAACACAGGGTAACATGGGGATTGCCTTGAAATATCTTTTAAGTGTAATTTCCTCTTGGGAGTAGATAGAGATATGGAGTGTATGGTCTCTGAACTCACAATTTTTAAATACGTATTTTGTTGAAGTTGTGTTTTTGAATTGTGAGTTTAAAAATGCCACTTTTAGAAAGTGGGCCTTTTCTTGCTTAACCATTCTGTCTCTGTCTGTGGAATACAAGTCTGCTTAAGAATAAAACAGTTGGGCTGTTTGTGAATTCACTCTAGACAGTCACACAAAGGGAGCTGATGTGTACCCTGCATTTCCTGATGGGTTTTCCCGAGCTAGAGTGGTGGGAGGAGCTGACACTTACATCTGAATAGGGCTCCGCTTGTTCTCACACAAAGCAGTTTCCACCCCTCTGGATTGTGTCTGGGGCCAGGGCAGGGAAGGACAGGGCCTTGTAGCCTAGAAATACTTATTTTTGAAGTTTGCCTACTTCAAAGATAGAAAGGGTTATAAATACTGGATCTCTGACACCACATACTTAGAATATTTCAGAACTGAGGACATTCTGCTAGGAAGAAGAGCTGGATGCTGTAGGAGGGACTACTACTCTGCCTGTTGCTTTGTTGTGCTGGTCTGCTGCTTCTGTGCTGGGAGTGAAAGGACTTACTACATCCTGCTTTCCCGGGTTCTCCAAAGGCTTGAGTTGAGCTTGCCTCCAGGGAAGTAAACATCAAAGACTTCATCTGCTAGCACCTGGGCTCATCTGCTGAAGACCCTTGCCCTGCCAAGTGGTGCCAGCTCCCATCTGGGCCCTTGAAAGAGGTTTTTGGTGCTGCAAGAAGAAAATCCACACATTGACTCACTTTGTCATTCTGAACCAACGCATTGCTGCAGGAATTCGATGTAAAACTGCTGCCTGCACCAGAGCCTGGTCCCTGCTTGATGCAATGATCATGTTTTTTTCATGCAGGCCCCAGCTTTCCATTTCAGCGCATAGGAAGAACTACCCCTGCGTAAATTTCATGCATGCATCACTGGAGTCTGTGAAGCACCCCCTGATTCCGATGCCTGCCAGTGCCTGCTTCATATCTATGAGATCAATGCTTCGCAGCTTGATGTCCGACGCAGCACAAATGCATCATCACTGGGCACTATTTTCTTCATCCACACCACACTGCAGTAAGGAAAGATCACTTCATGCCGTAAACAACCATCACTTTCCCTGTGGCAGTAAGGAACCGACGCATCACATCTCCTGCCTAACAGTAAAGAACCAATGCATCACCTCCCCCGTAACAGTACAGAACCGATGCATCTCTGGCTCTTTCAAAGAATCACCTTCCCTGTGACCCACATTGTCTTTGGCACATCTCAGGTACTTTGCCTCAGCCAAGTGCTTCATTAACTTAAAGGAACTACAATTGCATTTAATTATTTAAAAGTGGTGTCTTTGTTTGTGTATGTTGGATTTTTGTTGTTTTGATTTTGATTTACTCAGATAAATATTGGCTATTTTTCTAAACAGGATTAGAGTACTGTTGTGGTGTTATTACTGTGTTACTGTTTGTGTGTGTGTATAATATTTTACACATTGCCTCTGAGATAAGCCTCCCTTCTTGATCCAAGCTACCAAGGGGGTGAGCAGGGGTAATCTTAGCTGTGACATTCCCTTACCCTGACTAACATAAGGGTCCCTACTTGGACAGAGTGCAAACCCCTGCCTACTATTGACCCCGTTTCTAACAACTTTTAAATAGATCTTCAGCCTAGACCAGCGGGTAAAAATCTAATGTCAACCGTGGTAGTCTTTTGACAAGGATGCAGTGTGTACAGCAACCCTGCCGTGTTGTGTAGTCAATCACAGGCAGTCACTCCCACATGCTACATGGTGTTACGGATATCAGTCATACTCGAATAGCATAGACTCACACACACTCACTCTCAGCACCCTAATGATGCACTTGTATATGGTAGGTCAGTTGTCATTGTACTTTGAAAACCCTGTGGGTCCAAACCTCCCTTCACCCTTCAACCAATCCCTACTACCCGACCCTCCATGAGCTGGAGATGAAAGCAACCTTTCCCTGGATACTAGGCCGATCGCAGCTGGAGTCACACTTATTCAGGGTCCTATGGGAAAAGGTGAGGGGAAAGAATAATAACAGGCTGATCACTCAAAGGCCTCAACACCATACCTACCAACATGGGCCCAGGTCTGTAAAGCAAGGGGGAGGGTCATTGTTGGACATACGCTGACCAAAGTAGTGCTCAGCTAGGCCAGGCACTCCAGTACAGAAATAGTTACCAATTCCACACCTCCCTGGAATGAGGCACAAGGTCTGGTGCATGATGACATGAGTCGCACCAGACAATCCAGTCACAAACGAAGTACCGCTAGTAAAGTGACTCCCTAGAATGAGGCACGAAGTGTGGTGCGAGATGAATGAGTCACACTAGACAATTCCGATTTCACACAAAAAGTGACCAATGCTGTACGGCCCTGGAGTGAGGCACAATGTCTGGTGCACAATGACTTGAGTCACACCAGACAATTCCAAACACACACAAAGGGTTACCAACTCTGGCCACACACAAAAGATGCAAGTTCAGTGGTGCCACAGGCGGTAGAATGTGGCACTCCTCTGGGTACACCACCATCTCTGAGGGTTGAAACCTGTGAATCGGACACCACACGCAATGAGCATGTCACACAAGAGAAATTCAACATGATCGACAACGCGGGCCATGCAGGATCCCACAACTGGTGAATCCGCTCACAACCAATATGAGGTTTATGCGTGTCATGGCCTCATGATGAAGGGCCACACTCCTTGAAATTTGAAGGCTCTGCACCAGACAATCTAGTCTCCAGATTCAATACTTAGGTCCATGCTCATACAGCTGCTACCAGGTAGAATCAAGCAGATGATGTAGGCAATTCAGAGGGCACGCTCTCCAGGTGACACAGGTAAAAGGTGTAGGTCCCTGGAAGAAGGTCTTAGATGTCCCTGAGACCTCAACCAAGAACATGGGGCAAGCCTACAAACCCTTGGAGAATACACTTCGCAGTGCCGCACAGCAGCAGGCAGTCTGCCCAGGACAGCCACGATGTCGGAAATGTGTGTGATCCCTTCCAAGGCCAGTATGTTTTACTGTGCATAACAGATTCCTCTGACAGTGTGTATCACATGATCCAGGGTCTCCGGTCTCACGTCCCTGCAAGTGTATCTATAGTTTGCTGCAGTGCGGCACCATTAGTTATACTTTAGTGTGCATTTGAAGATGGGAGTGGTTCAGAAGGTTCCCCTTTGAACCACAGATGTCTCCCTTCAATGTTAGTCCTGTCTGCCATGAGGTCGTGGAATGCAGATCTTAATCTTTAGTGGGGCAATTATCTGGCCAAATGCCAAAACCTTTCCCACCAGTCTGTCCATCCAGGCCCTCAAACGGCAGAGGTCTGTCTATCCAATTGTGTGCCTAAGGTTTATAGCTGTCTCTGGGGATTGCACAGATGCAGATGGTTCGTTAGAATGATTTCAATGATAGGAAACATTATGAGGCTGCTCCAATGCAAACCACTATTGAAATTAGTAGTAATGGTAAACTTTCCCCATGTTAATCTATGGGCAGGGCAACCCTCATTAGAAGTGAAAACACACATGGGCATTCTTCACTACCTGGACACATGTGCCCTGGAACACACACAAGCCTGCAGGAGCAGACTGGACACAAGTTGGAGAACACCCACACAGGCCTGACAGGCTCAGTCCATATAAAAAACTTTGTGCAAGGGTGCACGCACTAGCCTACACTGGCAGGCTCCGCACATGTTAAACTACCATTTGCACTGAGTGGAAGTCTCAGTACATATTAAAACATCATCGTGCAAGCACGCACACACTGGTTAGCACCACTCCCTAACATATTTAGGTAGGGTGCATGCACTTTCCCACTGTACTTAGAGTGGGTAAGTGTGTAGGGTCCTAAGGCTTCTAAAAGAGAATCAGCAAAACCTAGGGGAAAAAGCAAAAAGATTTAGGGAACACTACCTTAGCATCTCAGATTTAACAAATACTATTGAAAAAAATCCTTCAAATTAATAAACTGATATCTGCGAGTGTCATGAATGAGTCATCCTGTAGGGATACAGACAAACTTACCATAAGCAGCTAAAAAGCATGCATTTTATTTGGGTTTGAAAAATAAATGAAGCTAAAGTCACTAGACGGTGTCTTCTCGAGCTGGCACATCTTTACAACACGGTGAGGCAAACCAAAAAAAAACCAGCATTGGCAGACCAGTTCAGCTTTCAGTAAAAACTGAAAAAGTATAAAGCAAATTGAAGTGTCATCCTTAGCAGCACAACTTAGCAGTGATATAAGTTAGCAACGTAACACCAGCAATTTAGAAATTAGGTGTGTCCTTGACAAATTTACGTTTCTTACAATTCACTATGGTCAGTGTGGTAATGAGCAGTGCTGCGCGTGCACAGAAGAAGCCCTAAAGTAATCTACATATCACTCGAAATAAAATGCACAATTTGATGACACAAGGAAAGCCAGAGTTAATAATATGAATGTATAACTTTGCAAATGCTATGTATAGAATATTGACAACGAAATTCCCCAAAATTAAAGACTATTAATTGCAGTTCCATTAAATGGATGTTGTTTAAGCATGGAATCCTAGTGCCATTTTGAGCGATTGAATGATTGAAAAATAGGCTCTCTATTTAAACCTCTGCATTTAAAATTTAACAAGCCAAAATTTGTCAATACCCTCATTATTCACCTATCCCTGAAATTATCCAAATGAAGTCAGAGCAGTAAGCTATCCTACTTCAAATAAAAATGAGGACCACTTGTCCAAACCTTTCAATGAAGATATGATAATGGATGTGGATTAAACATATTTGGATCTTAGCTTCTTTTAAATGCTCCCCTGCCACCAACATGGCTTTGTTCTACATAAAAATATTGAATAAATAAAAAAATGTTACAGCCACACTCACTCTCGCCTACTTGGAGTGTGCTTTATCATATATGTTGGAGGGTTGAGAACTTATTCTAAATGGGAGACATGACTTGTTTACTGCACAAAAGTGTAAAAGTCCAGGAGATGCTGTGTTTTGTGAAAAATACTTTTGGACTGGGCCCTTTCGGCAGAGTCATTTCAGATTTTTGCACTCCTTAGCTGAATCTGTTTTTGTTGACTTTTAGGACTCTGCTCACTTTATTCCTGCTAACCAGTGGTGAATTGTTTCTGCTCTCCCCTTCAAACATGGTAAAAATGGCCTAAACCTGATTGGTACTTATATTTCCCCTGTAAATAGTATTACATGTACCCATGTCCTGTAAATTAAATGCTATTAGTTGGCCTGTAGCATTCATTGTGCCTTCCACTAAAATAGCACTGTAAACCATGTCTCAGGCAGTGCACATTAGGCTGCAGTGCAGTTTTAATCTGCAGTTTTGATGTGATAAAATAAACCTTTTGCAGGCCTAAACCTTTCTTATTAATAATTATAAGCCACTGTTCAGGTGAGCTTTAAATGTTCATAAGGCAGGGAGCATGGTAGTTACAATGTAGGGCATATGTATTTGAGTTTTACATGTCCTGGCACTGAAAGGCTCCTAAAGCCATTTTTTACTGTAGCAAGTCTAAGTCTCTCATAGACATTGGGTTACCTTATACATTTAATAGGTGATAACTTCAGTTTTGGAATGGATAGAGAAATGCTTCACCCACTCACTTGAAGTATGATAATACTTCAAACATTGAAGACAAAAATAGCTCAGTCAAAACATTTCTAAATGTAACAATATCACAAAAATGCCAAACACAAAATATTCTCTACTATTTAAATATATAGACAATAATAAACATATTGAAACACATGTTTGACTACAATAATATCACTGAAAATTAAAGAATATATATATTTAAAATCATAGAATTTTTTAGTGAATAATACAAAAAATAACAATAACCAACCGACACAAACAACCACTTAACAACAAACATGAAATGATTTCAATGTCCACATAAAAAAAAATAAGTAGAAAAATATAAATATTACAACACACTAAAAATAAATGAAAACATGTTACTATTTGAAATATATTATTAAAACAATAGTCTAACGACTGTGCATGTTTAACATTAAAACAATAACACTAGTTAATGTCCACAAACAAGGGTAATAGCTGAAGCAAAAATTCAAGTGACACATAAAGTAGCCAATAAACTTACAGTAACACATACTAACCAATAACAATACTAACACAAGTACATGGAAACTATACAAAGAGCACAATACCACACTATTTTATACAGGAAAACGTAACAACTGCAAGAAATCAATACTTTCTGGATTGCACAAAGAATAGGCAGATGGAATTCTTCAACAAATAACAAGACACCTTCACAAGTAACTTTAAAAATTAAATCAACTACAATGTAATCTGACATAAGTAAAAAATGCAAATATATTTATATGTTTCTAAGCTCTCTCATTTAAATAGGTAAATTAACTGTTATATACTAAAGAAATATTTCAGCAAAAATGAATCACTGCAGACTGAAAAATCTCCACAAAAATCACAAACTCCACACTCATAAAAATGGAAAAAGCACTATCAAAATGCGTAGAGTAAAAACAGTTGTAAAAATGAAACAACTCATATGTTAATCTTAAAACTAAAAATACACCACCCACCAAAACTATGCAAATTTGTATTTTAAAATGTAACAAAAACAAACAATTTCTAACCCACAGAAAAGAAAAGCCCATCTGACCCAAATCTCAACAATATTGAAGAGAAATAAAAGAAAATCAACTGCAATGTAAAGCAATAACATATACGTAAGTATGAAAAGTAAACTACTTGAAATCATGTTTAGATCATATTAGCAAACAGAGTAAATGTTTTAACAATATAATTTCTTTTTAAGATTATAATACTTTCACGCAGAATGGCAGAAAGAGCCACAGATATCACATCACAGAAAGGCAAACAATTGCTTTCACACATGGGTTACACATAGATCCAGGAAAGACCAGGCACTAAGCATGTGAAATGGAAATGTACTAGAAAATATGCAAATGCTTGCTATGAAATGTCTACAATGAAAATTGATAGTGTAATGAAGATAAGAGGACAAAACCACCCCTCAAATATGACAGAAACAAAAGGTAAATACTTCAAGATTTAAAAGAGGCAAGAGCTAGTTCCCAAGAGCCCACCACTAAACGTTTAAGACCTAAAGTACCTAAGCTCGGTTTCAGGGCAGCTGTGAGCAATTCCTACTTTTAAACAATGAATATCACATATTAAGAAAGCCACAAACCAAAGCCCTATTGCTCCTAGATATTACAAATTCATACAGATTCAAGAATACTTAATCTTCACACATAGCAATGAAGCCTTCTTCTTATACAACAACCGCAGTGGCAGTAGAATAATCATATTTGCAACTGAAAATAACCTCCTAAGGCTAAGCTAACTTTTAAAATGTGTCCTCCACCATTTACACGGATATATACCATACATGGTGGCTATCATAACACTAACATACCCGCTTTTAAGCACTGCTGCCAAACAAAGTGCAACTTTCTATGAACCTTTAAACCACATTGCAGTCAAAAATAATACTTACTCTCTGCACATAATAACAATATACTCAGAAAAGGTAATAATATGTATAATACTTAAATGGTACTCACATACAGCCAAACAATGCTGCTATTATAACTTTAATGAAAGCATCTGGAGCACCTGCAAAAATCCTTACTAAGTATAGGATATGCAAGAAACAGCCAGTTTGCTTTTGAAATTAGTAGGTTCATACCTCTGGCATATGTACCTGTAGCAGACTTAACTAACCACTACAACCTGATAAATGTATAAATATTTTACCAAAGAAATTAACAGAAACTGAGGGTTTCATTACGAGGCTGAAGGGCCCACTGCAGGTTTGCCAACCTGTGGGAAGGAGACAACTGCGGAGCTGGTGGTCTCCCCCCGACCCCGTTACAATGTTTCCACTGGGTTGATTGGCAGAAACTTCCATATTTGTAGGTTCTATCAGTTATCCCAGTGGAACCAGTGCAGCGGCATTGGCCTCGGCTCCACATGAAGCTGAGGCTAATACTGTTGAACACTTGGGGCCTCCAACACCCTTGGAATGCACATTGTAGCAGACAGTGCACATTCTGATGGTGTTAGGCATGGAAATCTCTGAGCTGCCCAGGACTTGGTTGTGGCAGTGCAGGGGGCCCCTTGTGATCTCAAGCACTACTTTTCCGCCAGTCTTTTAATGGGGAGGACTCAGCCATGAAAAGGCAAGTGGAAAGAGGACTCATGATCAGCATGGCAGTGCTGAACTCAGTGCTGCCGTGGCTGACCATGACTCCAACCACTGCCGCCCTGCCAGAAGCCATGTTCTTGGTGGTGGCGGTGGTCCCATGGCGGCCCACTGCCAGGGCTTTAATCTGTTAGTCTGACCATGAGGAGTGCAGCGGTCTGACCGCCACCACAAGTCTGGGGGTCTTAAGACTGCCAGACTAGTAATGAGGCCCTAAGTCAATTAATGGACTACTTCGAAAACTGCCTTGCTCCGAACAGAGATGCCAACCCAAATTCCAAACAGCATAGTGTAATGCCTTTGACATTCTCATGGCTCATCAAACCAAAATCAACAATGCAGTGAAAGGAAGGCACATTTCCCTTCAAGCCCCTCTAGGAAAAATCCAACCAACACTCTACAAATGAATAGAAGTCCTCCAACAAGGACAAAGCTTCCAACAACAAAACATATAAGGGTCAGTAAAGCAATTCAAATCTAGAAAAACTAAACAAATCAGGGAAATGTACAAAAAACTACAATTCAAAGCCAGACTCTAAATAAAAAAGGGACAGACTATCTAGAAATGATAGATAAATCACCATTATTAATATACTCACAACTAAAACAGAAAAAAAACTAACGCCATCATGTGAACAAGGCTCTAAGACCGAAAAGCATCATGGATGTATGAAAAACTACAAAGCTGTACCATTTTCTGCCTTGTGGAACTGATTTATTTTTGTTATGAATTATTCTAGAATTACCAAGTATGGCTTCCTAGGCAGCGTTTCACATCCAAGCAAAACTGGGTGGCAAAAAGGAGCCTCAGGTTAGAGATTACCTAATGCCACTATAACATTCATAATTTTAAATAAATATTACAATACTTTTTTATAAATCAGTCTTAAAGAATAATTTAGTAATAAAGTGCAAAATAAAACTGATAAATAAATATATTGTATTAAAAAATGTAATTACAAATATTCACAGGAAAGCACAAGAAGATGAAACATTTACAAAGCAGCTCACAAATTACAAAAGAGGCATATAAAATAACACATTTCAATTGCAGGGAAAGCAAAACACATATACATATTAAAATATAACCTTTCTCATATAAATGTCTCTAGATATTGTACTTATAGTTGTGTATCTGATGTCCTTAATTCTCTTCCACCTCCTACAAATCCAATCCACAACAAAGTAAAAAAAGTAAGAAACCCACAAAAAATAAATAAAAATAATGAACTTATTAAATTCACTGTAGTAATCTGCAGTCATTGGAAAATATTGAAAACACAACAAATTAAAAGTAAAAAACACTACAGGAAATCTGAAAAATATAAAGAAATCAAAACAATATTGTGGGTTAATTAAACCAAATCAATTTTCCTTTTTCAAATAAATCACAATAGAAATACCTGCAAACATTGCATTCCAACTTCTTACCCTATAAAATGCATAACATATCCATTTTCACAATACACACATTCCAAAAACAATACAAACATAACATTATTCTACAAACATAGTACAGCAGACAACAATATATACAATATCATACTTCTACTACCATAGTTAAGCCAATACATTACACTACATAACAATGCTACACACTCTACTAGTAAACAACCTTACCAATTAAATTAAATTACAGTTAACAATTACAACAACACAATTTCAATATTAAATCTTATATTTCAAAATGTAACATTGAGAAACAAAATACACATAAACACATAAAAAGAAAAACATTATATGAAATATAAATCTAATAAGTCATACTTCAACAATCTCTCCACCCGATTCTCATATATATGAAAGAATCCACTAATACAAATATTATTACTCATGTTATTGAAAAATAAAAAATAAATCTCATACATTAGCATTACCACATTAACATTCTAAATATACATTTTCGAATAACATAAAAATACGTTTTACATTTTACAAAAATCAAGTAATTTAAAATAAAACTTTTTACAATGATACATTAATATATTCAAAACTAACACAACTGTATTATAAAAACTGAAATTATATACTAAAAACAAAACTAATATCATGTTCTCACCATTTATGTCCACAATACATTTTACACCACAATATTCCTTCAACAATATGTTTGTATCACAATATTTTTTTCCAATACTCTGTCCAAATGTGGCAAGAGGGACTTCTGTTTCCACAGGAGCACATTCATCATGGAAAAAACCTTGTTTCTTTAGGAGCTTTACTTATCCATGAGGTATAATATTTAGAGAAGCAGCAAACTAGTTTGCTTGGGTGTGAACCTATTAGCTCATATTAGTAATAATCTGAAATTGTAAGTCATTTATGGGAGTCCAGTGAGTTGTGAGATGTGTCAAACATCTTCTGGCACTCACATGCTATGAAAAAGACAAGAAAAAAAAGCTATAGCTCCATTAATTTAAGATATTATCTGCCTTGATCATTTTACTATAGGTGGCAGGGTTAGTAAATCACTGTGTTTTCAGACAAGGAGGTGCTGGGTTGTTGTTTGCAAAGTAGCCAGATGGCCTGTTGCTAAAAATAAAAGTATGTTCCAGTATTGTACTAGCATACATCCCTCATGACTCTTCCTGTACCCAAGGTTGGGGGCTATCCTGATTTTGACAGAGCCACATTTGTTGGGTGGGAACATAAAAGCAAATCACTCATTTAATTAATGAAAGCATTAATTCCAGACATCCACCATTTTTGAAGGCCATAATTCCCAGGTAGATAGCTTCACTTCAAGTTGGATCAATGTCACTGTCTCAAAAATGACTTCTTCCAAACATAGACCCTCATTATGAACTTGGCAGCAAACACCGCCAACCACTGTGCTAACGGCCAACAAAAGACCGCCAGTGGCGGTGGATTACATACCGCTGTGCAATGATGCCAAAAATGGAAATCGCCCAAATATTTTCAACCGCCAGGGCCAACGATGGTGGAAACGCAGGACACATCACCCCGCCACCACCACGCAGTCAAACCCCTCGCTCACCAAATAATGATGCACAAATCAGCACGGTGTCAGTGAAAGTAGAAGAACCATTGGAGGTACTGATGCGGTCAGCAATGGGAACTGCCAACAAAATGCACACATTGGCCAATTTGAAAAGCACACACCTGACACACATCCACACCACCATAAAACACACACATACACACCCTACAATCCTTTTCTACGTCAATAGTATGACACCTATTGATACCACAACGTGCATACACTGAACAAACCATCACACAAGTCACACACACAAAATTACCACTAAAACACAAACACTGCACACCCACGATCACAAACCACACTCCCAACCACACAACAGCACCATCACCAACTCACCTACAACACACCACCCACAACACACACCATGGCACTCCCTAAGCACCCCCGTTTCACCGACAGGGAGCTAAGGCCCATGGTGGATGAGATACTCAGGCTCGAGCCACATCTATTCGGGGCACAGTTGCAGCAGATGCCCTTGTCCAGGAAGATGGAGCTATGGTGGAGGATCGTCAACAAGGTCAATGCAGTGGGAACCCATCAACACACAAGGAATGACATCAGGAAGAGATGGAACGACCTGCGGGGGAAGGTGCAATCTGTGGCATCACAACACAATATCGCAGTACAGAAGACTGGCGGTGGTCACCCAAATACACAGACTGGGAGGAGAAGGTCTTGGCTATCCTGCACCAGGAGGGCCTCAGTGGACTCCCTGGAGGACTGGACTTGGGTAACTCAATGACAATACTCTGACAGTCACCACACCTGTAATGCATGTATTACCCCATCCCTCTCACTACCACCATGCCCCCAGCCCACAATATCCAGACACCTATCCATGTTTCCAGCATGCCCATAACTCCCCATACAAATCACTATCCATCCACTGTGCACAGTCACCAACTCATGCATGTAATGTCAGGAGCACTACAACACCCATAATGGACCGCCACCCCCTCACTAAATGCAACAAAAAGAACCCAAAAGGAACCCTGCACGCTACTGCATGGGAATGTAACCACCAATTACTGCTGAGCACTGCTGCAAGGGACAAGTAAGTTCAGGGCATCCACATCTCTATTCTCTCACACACAGGTACCACCACCCATGCCCCCCCGGACGGAGACGTCAAGGAATGCCAGTCCCCCACCTGAAGATGAAGGCCCCACTCAGGAGAGTGCAGAGGGACGTCTGGATACAGAGGAAATCCCTGGCCCATCCCACAGTCCTGGACAGTCACCTTCCAGAAGCCCCATGCAGGATACCAATGACACCCCTACCACTCAGCCACCACCATCAAACTATGGGCCAATTCCCCCACACCAGTGTCTTCAGGCCATGGACTGGCTGCCCACATGTACAGAGGCCCAAGTCTCCACCCACCACCAGGCAGGATGATGACAGGCCTAAAGCAAGTGGGACTGCCAGACTTGTGCAGGGGACACAGGTACAGGGGGCTAGGGCCAGTGGGAGGGTATCAGTGGCCCAGGGGGTGGCCCAAGGAGGGATGCTGCTGCCCAGGAGATCATTGCTGAGTTCCTGGGAGCATACCACCATTCACAGGACAGGATGGCCAGATCCTGGCCACGTTGGTGCCGAATCAGAGACTGCAGGTAGCACACCACCAGGAGGCCCTGGAGCAATGGAAACAGTTCAGTGCCACCATGGCCGCCATTGCAGGGGTGCTGCAGCACCAGACCAACATCCAGCCTGAGTCTTCACCCACCTGCAGGCCTCTTATACTAGCCAGAACACTGCCCTGCCATCTGAAACAGCTATTGGAGTGGTGGCACTGCCAGAGGACCCGCAGGACACCAGCACCCTTTCCCCTGCAGCCCAGGTACCCTCTCACAAATGTGGCCTCAGACCCAGACATCCCAGTTAAACACTAGCCAAGACCAAGCCCACCACCAGAAATTGACTCTGCCCTGAACTGTCTCCCTTGTGTGCCACTGAGCTACCTTGTTGACATGGCACTGCCATTTCACCATCTTTCAATGGCCCCATGGACTTTGCCCCTGTGCTACCAACAGCTGTGGAAATGTACCTGAGTATATTGTTCACCATGTGCCCACTCCCTTTCACTGTCCCATCACTCATGTATGTTTTATCTTCAAATATATACACTTGTACACACAAAAAATCTGCCCTTATTTAATGTCAGCAAGCAAATGTTAATGTGTATGTATAAGCCAGTTTCCATCATAATGCCACTTTAATTTCAGGAGTCTAATGGACTGTCGTGTTTGAAGTATGTCACACTGGACATGCCATTGCTGTAACACACATCTGTTTCTTCAGTCATAGACTTACAACATCACTGGTAAGAGACACCACAGCACTTAGTACATAAGTCACCCTGAAACAATGCAGGGAACCCATTTTCAGAATATTAAATGTATCTCAGAGTCACTGGAAGTATAGCTGGGTTAGCTAGGTTCTTCTTCATCACTCTCAACCATCCTCTGAGGTGGCAGTGGTGGTTGGACAGCATTCACCTCTTTCAGAAGTGGGATAGCTTTCCTCACATCGATGTTGTGTGGCATGCAGCAGGCCACCCCTTTCTGACACACCTTGTCAGGGCCATAGCACAGGCATCCTCCAGAAAGATGCAGGCAACGAAATCTTGCATTCAGGAGTCCTATGGTCTGCTTTATCACCCCCCTAGCGCTACCATGTGCTTCATTATAATGGATTTCAGCATGTGTCCTGGGATTTCCCACAGGTGTCAAGAGCCATTGCATGTTTGGGTAGAGAGAATCCCCTGGAAAAGTGGTTGAAAGATGGTTAATATACACACTTACTACTTGCATGCAGCCTGCCTGTCAGGTATGTCACTAGTACAGTGTCATACACACTCACCTATGAGCCAATTTCTGTCCCCCTGTAGTTGTTCCATCATGTGTGGCACACTGCTGTTTCTCAGGACATAGGAATCATGAACTGATCCTGGGAACCTTGCATTGACATGAGAAATGTATTGATCAGCAGAACACATCATGGAGTGAAAGTTTTTACGATTTCTGACACCTGTTCATTTACTCTTGGGGGTATGAGGGCTGTGTGGGTACCATCAATGGCACCTATCACATGGGGATATTTGCAAAAGCATAGAATCCTGATTGGATGGTGGTGAGATCAGCCCTTTGGGGGAACTGGACATAACTTTGCAGGTGTTGCACGAATGCATTCAAAAATTTGGACAGGATGTGGCTGAACATTGGCTGAGAAACACCGGCTGCCATGGCTACATTCACTTGAAATGAGCCTGTGGTAAAAAAATGTAGCACAGATAGTACCTGTACAGTTGTAGGTATAGCATGGGGATTCCTATTCACTGCAATCAGAACATGCTCCATTTGTGCACAGAGTTCCAGGACTGTGGCTCGATTCGGGCAGTAAGTGATGATGATGTTATTTTCCTCCGTGGTGGCCAGATCTACCAGGGGTCTGTAAACAGATGGGGCCTTCCCTTACCACATGGGTCTGTGCCTATGGGGGAGGAAGAGAGACACATTGAGTTGGGACATACAGTTCCATAACAAGGTCCCACTATTCATGTTGTACATGTGACACAATTGTCCCTCACACAGACACAAAGAACGTGTTAATCCTGTCAGGGCAATGTGTGGTGAGATGTGTGTGTTTCATTGCATCACAGTGTAGGCACAATTTCTAACATAATTCCATGAGAAGGACCAGTAGTCATAAGAGTACTCGACGAAAGGGAGATGGAATGGAGCCATGGACTAGGACCCTGGCCAGACAATGAAGACGTGGTGGATGCAAAATGGCAGCCCGCTACCCTACAGGTAGTGTAGGAAATGGCCTTATTCCACTTGAATTAGTTGTCATGGTGGTAGGCAGTGTTCATCGCCACAAACCTAATCATTGGATAACATTGTTGTCAATGGGGAAGCAGGGCCAATCATGATCACCGCCAACTGTGACGGTGTACACCTCTGCGGTATATACAGTCATTTTGCCATGCCCTTGCCACTTGACTCCTGCACCTCGAGTAGGGAAGAACTCCACTGCATGTGCTGCTGTGTCCTGACTCTGGTCTTTGAGATGGCATGTGTTACAGGGGAATGGGCCCCAGCCCTCATCATTGAGGAGCTGGAGAAGCTGGTGGACGGGGTCCTACCCCTGTATGCAAAGCCGTGTGGGTGACCAGAGGAACAGGTGAGTTACTATTTGTCCTCCTTGAATGTGTGTGAATGTGGAGGTTGCTTGGAGGTGTTTTTGTTGGCTGTGTGAATGCTTAATCGTTGTGTGTCTGGCAGTTTTGGGCTTGGCTATTATCTATATGTATGTATCCATGGGCTATGTCAGGTTGTACTGGCTTGGCATTTTTTAATGGGGCACCCACACTGACATCTGTTTCTTTGCTCTGTGTGTCCCATGCAGGTCAGAGCCCATCAGAAGAAAAGATTATGGCAAGCCATCGCCAAGAAAGTGCGGACCCTGGGGGTCTGCAATCGGTGAAGCACCCACTGGAGGAAGCGGTGGGAGGACCTGAGGTTCTGGGTCAAGAAGACCGGAGAGGCCCAGCTGGGGCTGGCCTCCCAACGAGGCAGGGGTGCACATCGGACCCTAACCCCCCTAATGGCCCGCATTCTGGTAGTGGCCTATCTGGATTTCAATGGGCATTTGAAGGTAGCACAGCAGCTACAAAGGGCTGAGTACCAACACTGTTGTGACACTACTAAGATGAGTGAAGTTAGTTGCTATGGGGTGCATGCATTGTGGTGCCAGGTCCATAGACAGGTGGGTCACTGCAGTCCTGGCCCCCTCTACATCCGTGGGATAGTGTCCTTAGGTAGATGTGGCTGGGAATGTAGGCCTGTGAGGGGTCCCCTGTTTGGGATATTGGTTTAATGTGGCCATATGGATTTGCATATTTGTTGTCTTGGCATCGTCTCTCATTGTTTCCCATTGCAAAGTGTAGCAGATTAGAGGGCCAGATTGGTAATGTTGTTTACTGTGGGATCATGCCTACCAGTCAAGGGCACATTCATATCATATAATGTGTCTGCTGAGGGTTGGTGCCTGAGATGGGTCAGAATGTATGCGTTCTAATGTGAATATTTTTCATATGCTTCCTGGAATTGACATACTTGTTTCTTCTTTTGTTCCCCCGTGCTCTTGTGTCCTTGAGTGCTTTAGCATCATCTGGCGAGGGAGCTGAGGCAGAGGTGAGTGGGGATACTGCAGCCCGTGGGACCCCATAGGCAGAATCCACCGATGCCAAGGGAACCAGTGGGTTGGAGGGTGAGGGGAGTACCACACGGGAGGTGACTACCACTGAAGGTATTGACTCCAACACCTCCTCCGATGTTAGCTCCCTGGTGGTGGTGCACCCTTCTGGGCCCACCCATTCCTTGCCATCTTTCGCCACCCCATACCATCCTTGCCAGGACTATGGCAAGGAGACGTACTGGCCCTCCCGGAAGATCCCCACTGATTTGCCCTTGCCCGCTCACCCAGGAGGGTGGGTGTCTCCTTTACCTCAGGCACCTCTTCCCTGGACCCAGTCAGCCCTGCTGCCCTCACTGAGGAGGCTATTGACCTCCTGAGAACCATCTCCGTAGGGCAGACACCCATTGTGAATGCCATCCAGGCGCTGGTATCCCAGATGCAGCAATGCAATTCATTCCTGGAAGGCATTCACAGTGCCATGTCTGGCCTACAGAGATCTTTTTAGGCTCTGGCCTTTGACGGCAGCCAGTGTCCCTGGTCTTTCCGTCCCCCATCCCACCACCTCTACCCCTTCCAGCTTCCCAATCCCTTCACCCATCCCAAGCACACATACAGACAGCCATTCACCCATCAACACACATGAATCACACAGAGAAACCCAAAAATCACATGTCCCACCACATGCAGGCGCACACCCAACATACCAAAGCAGACACACCAACATCCAAAAACAGGGACCTGCATCCACGACCAGCACACTTGCACCTTGTACCACCACTCCCTCTACCTCATTCCTGAACCTGTCTCCAAAACCCCTCCTGTTGTACCTAGAAAGATTTTCCTCTCCTGTGTTGACCTGGTTGAACCCACTGGCCCACCCGTCTTATCCCTAAGTGTTCCTTTGGCCTCACCAAGTCTACTCCTTCTTCTTCAAAGTCCTCCCAGTCCACCCTTCCCATTCCTGTGCCTCTTCCCCAGGGAGCAAGAAGGCCCATGTTTCCCCTTGTCCCCCTGCCAAGTTAATGGCAGCTGCCAAGTAAGCTACCATCACCATGCTGCATCCTCGCTCGGTGTTGGGGTGTGCATGGGGGTGGGCCTATAGCTGAAAGTGATGATAAAGGAAGACAACAGGGAACTAGCCTATTCAAACACATTTCTAATGACTCAAGAGCTGTTACACACACCCCTTCACATACAATCCCCTGCACACACTTTAGTCCAGTCACACCTTTTGCACCACCCCTCTTTAGTACGTCACTGTCATTTTTCTATATTAAACATTTTTTTCCACCATGTTATGTTCCAAAAGTCCCCATTTTTCAGAAGATGAGTTAAGAGTCATGGTGGATGAAATCATAAGAGAAGAGCCACAATTGTTTTGGAGCACATGTCTAGCACACTCCGCTCATTAGGAAAATGGAAATGTGTAACATGATAGTTGACAGAGTGAATGCGGTAGGTACCACCCTGTGCACAAGGGAGGATATCAGGAAGAGGTGGAACAACCTCATGGGTAAGGTCTGTTCCCTGGTCCCCTGGCACCAGCTGCAGGCCAAGAAGTCTGGCGATATCCCTCCCAGTGCCCCATTACACCTGTGTGGAGAAGGTATTGGCCATCCTGCATCCTGAGGGCTTGACAGAAATGCCTGGGGTAAGTCACAACACTAATAATGTTACCAAAATGCCATGTCATGCACACTCACTGCTCACCTTTTGCCACCTTTACTGTCACTCTACTCACCAATACAGTGTCCACAGTCCAAATACCGCTGTCTGGCATCTCACAATGAAGTGTAGCCACCTAGGGGAGAATATGTGTGTAAAATGTGTGTATCACAGGGAGTAAAATGACTAAAAAGCTTAGCATGCACTGCTCTACAACTCCAAACACCAGACCAGTGATTCCTTCTCCAAATACCCTTGTTTGTTAACTCCTGATTGAAGTGTACCCACCTAGGAGGATAACATGTGTCAAGTATGTGTAGTACAGGCACTGGTATGACTACAACTCCCAGCAACACCATTACTGAGCACAGAGTTTCCTTCTCCAAATGTCCTTGTTTGTTAACTCCCAATTGTAATGTAATCACTTGGGAAGTTAGCATATGAATAGTGTGTGTAATACAGGGACTGACATGACGGCTAAGGCCAGGAGGCCCTGTTGCTAAGGCCAGGAGGCCCTGTTACTGTTACTGCACTCAGCTGTGTCCTCATCTTCAAATGCCCTTGTTTGTCTCATTTGAAGTGTACTCATCTGGAAGGATAACATTTGTATAGTGTGCATACTAGAGAGAGTTACATGACTGCAACTCACAGCAGACACCATACCTGTAACTCCAAACACCAGCACAGTATTCTCTTCTCCTATGACCACTGTTTGTCAGTTCCCAAATGAAGGTTACCCACCTGGGGGGATAACAGTTGTCAAATAATAGGGAGTAGTGAGAGTGATAGGACTGCCACTCCCAGGAGGCACTGTTTAAGCTGTGTCCTCTTCTCCAACGACCTCTGCTTCTGAACTCTCTATTGACTTGTCCTTACCTAGGAGGAAACCATTTATATAGTGTGTGTAGTACATGGAGTTACATGACTGCAACTCGCAGCTCTATTACTGTCACTCCAACCACCAGTTCAATGTTTTTCTCTCCAAAAACATATTTTGGAACTCACACATGAAGTGTACTCACCTGGCGGGATGACATTTATCAACGGTATGAAGTAGAGGGAGTGACAAGTCTGCAAAGGCCGGGAGGCTCTGTCTCCCCAACTCAAAACATAAGCCCAGTGTTTACTTGTCCAAACACATTTGTTTGTTAACTTTCAATGGAAGTGTACTCAACTGGGAGGATACCATTTGTATAGTGTATATAATATAGAGAGTTACATGACTGCAACTCCCAGGAGGGCATGCTCCTGTAACTCTAAACACCAGCCTAGTGTGCACTTACCCCAATGCATCTGTTAGTGAACTCTCAATTAGGTTTACTCACCTGGAAGGATACCATTTGTCAAGTCTTGGAGAGAAGAGGGAGTGACCTGAATGCAAAGCACAAAAGGCCTTGTTTCTCTGACTCCAATCACCAGCTCAGTGTGCACTTGCCCCAATGCATCTGGTGGTGAACTCAGAAGTGAAGTTTGCTCACATGGGAGGGTACCAATTTTCAAGTCTTGGGAAATATAGGACATGACCTGACTGCAAAGCTCAATAGGCCCTGTTTGTCTAACTCCAATCACCAGTCCAGGGTACACTTGCCCCAACGGAACTGTTAGTGAACTCTCTAGTGAAGTTTACCAACCTAGGAGGATGCCAATTGTCGAGTCTTGGGAAGCAGAGAGCATGACCTGACTGCAACTCCCAGGAGGCACTGTTTTAGTGAATCAAAACACCAGAAAAGTAACAGTTGTCTAAAAACCATTGCCTGTAAATTCTCAATTGAAGTTTACTCACCTGTGAGGGACCAAGATACATATCATGCTCAACTCTGAGATGTGTCTTGCTATGTAGATCCAACTTGATATACCGACCCAAGATAAAAATATTGAGGACAGGAAGAACACCTTACCCTGTGTGCAAAACATGTATCCCAAAGGCCTCAGGATGCATTACCAGAATGGTTTTGGCAGCAGACACATTCACAATGCACTGACCACATGATGACTCCAATCACTCATGCAACAAAGTCCTGGGTCGGCCTGCATCACAATCAACTAGGCCTCAAAATAGTCAGTGCCACATCTTGCCTAGACAATGTTTTGTCTGCACTGGTTTCAAGATGTAATTCTCAGCCCATCATCCCTAGTGCTAATAAACTGCACATTTCAGCAGCTGCTTGACTTAAAGGGAGTTGGCATGCTTGACAAATGTTAGCTCAATACAACTAATACCATGGGTACCTGTCACAATAGGATATCCTACAAATCAACTATGTACAAGGTATTTTTAAAAAGTCACTGTAAACTTATGGAGGCAGATGCACAATACAACCTGCAACATTATATCTTTCACATCAACAGGTCAAGCTGCCACTGGGCGCACAGAGGCTACAGAAGAATCTGTCACTTTTCCCCTGGATGGAGCTCTCTTTCACATCAACAGGTCAAGCTGCCACTGGGCGCACAGAGGCTACAGAAGAGACTGTCACTTCCCCCCTGGATGGAGCTCTCAGCGAAGAAGACACTCTTGGAAGTCTGGACATGAAGGATGGTTCTGGCCAATCTGGATAACACCTTGGACAATGATGATACTGGAGCCAGTGGGAGGGGGCACACTGTGGAAAGGGCACAGGCCTGTGGGGATAGGGTACATGGGAGGGATGGTGTGGGTCAGATTGCTCCTCGAGAGATCATCGTGCTGGTCATATGTCCTGGATCCTGCTGATACTGTTAGCAAGTTGTTCCCTACAAGTTTGGTATCCTTGTGGGTTTCCCCTGTGGATTACGTTTTTTAAACCATGTGAACTTGTAGAGTGAGAAAGCATAGCTTCATTTAGCTATATCCATGTGTTAGTCCTTCATTTTGGACTACAAATTTGAAGTTGGAGAGTGTTTAATCCAGCCTGTAAGGGATATCTAAGTTCTTTCATATCTAAGGCAGATTACAAGATGTACGTATGCCAATTATACTGAATCATAAAGTCCTGATGAAGGTGTATTTATATTTTTCTTCACTCACCGAAACGCGCGTCGGCTTGTAAATTGGCATGTCTTGAACATTGGCATGAAGTGTTTGAAATTGGCAAATTTGAAGCCCTGACCAGGATTGGCTACCACCAGGCCTGCAACACGAGAATTTGAATCAGGAAATTATAACCTAGAATTGGCTGTTATTATGTTGAATTTTATACAATCCAAACTACAACGCATAATTGTAGCATCAAAGCAGCAACTTTATTGTGCTGTTTAAATATCCTCTCATGTATGAGGCGGTTGTAAATTTGTATGTATACTATTTTGTGATTTTGTTGGTTCTGTGTTTTTTGTTTATTTTGGCGTATCTACTGGCATGTTATTTATGTTTTCATATATGTATGTTTCATTTAGGTTAGGGGGTTGTATTATATTCTTTTGGTTGATTCTATGTTGATTATATTATGTGCGAACTGAATGTTTAATTAGCTATAATAAATATCTAAATTGAAATATATTGTATGTTGTATATTTGAATTTAAGATTTCCATTCCTATGTTTGCTATGTTAATGGAGAGTAAACTACGTTATACTCATGGTCAGTGGGGTCTGGCCACTGGGGATGCTCCCGTTCAGGACACCCTCAGCCACATCTTGGGGGTCTATCAGGAGTCCCAAGGTGGGATGAGCCAGTTACTTTCAGAACTCCAGGAGATCGAGAAGCTGCAGAGGGACATCTATAGGGCTATGCATGAGCAGTGGGAGGCCCACAATACCAACATGGCCTCTCTAACAGGGGTGATGTGGGACATTAACACTACCCTGAGCAGGGCTCTACAACACTACTCTACCCCTTCCCTTAGTGCATCAACACCAGGCCCTTCTTCATCTCTGCCAGCCACTGGAAGGGAAGTCCTATAAGGGGGAGAACCCATCCCAGACACCCCTGCCTCTGTAGCTGCAGCCCCCCCGCATGAGGGGACATTCAGCAAACATTACAGGAGGTGCTAATGGCAAGAAACCCACCACTTCCAGCAAGTGACCTCTTCCTAAAGGAACTCCTTTGTGTTCCAGACATTCAATCTGTTGAGTGTTCTTCAGCCATCTTCCATTTCCAATGGGAGGAGTACATTGGACTTTGGAGTGGACTGGACTGGACTGGACTTTGGACTAAATTCACAAAATCAGAAGTTCTTCTGTTCTGTAAAGATTGTTCTTTTGGAATACATCCTGGTGGCCCCAATCTTTGGGTTGTCTCGCTGTGCCAGCCCCAAATGTCAGATACCTGGGAATTATCTGTGTTGCAGAAGTATTATTTGCGGATCAGATCAATAAATTGTCATCTTCCTGTTTTTCTCTTCTGAAAATGCTAAGAAAAAATGTTCCTTTTATTCTGTTGAAGTTACAAAATTGGCGAGGATATCCCTAGTTCTTGCTAGATTGGATTATTGTAATGCCTAAAATTTGGGCATTAATCAGGGACCACTAAAAAAGCTTCAACTGCTGCAAAACTCTGCCTGTCACCTTATTAGGAAGCTATCAAAGTATCAATCTGCTAGGTCAGCATTGGCAGATCTTCATTGGCTTCTGGCTAAACATAGAATTGTGTTCAAAGCATTATGTTTGGCACATAAAGCACTCTACAGAAAAGGTCCGGCAAGGCTGTCTAAAGAAAACGTTCACCTGATAGGTGACATCAAGACAGCTTCGATCTGACACAGCTAGAACAGTTCAAATTCCTAGAATGATGAAAGCAAGATGGGGAGGTCTTATTTTTGGTTACACTACTGGTCACCTCTGGAATAGATTGCCTCTGACACTTAAATGTCTAGAAAATCTAATCTCTTTTTATAAGCAATTGAAAACTTGGCTGTTGGCAGAATCTTTATAAAATATGCGCTCAGTAATAATTTTCGGGCTGTGGTAAAACGTAGTATGCTGGTAGCGCCAAGACGCCCTAGGGCTTTTGCACGCTTTATAAATTCAAACTCAAACTTCCAGTGGGGTGACATCTACTCCAATGATTTCATCCACCATGACTGAACCTTTCACTTTTCATTTCCATCATGCCCCAATATTATTTTATGCACAAATGTTCAATGAATCCAACTATCATAAAGTCAGTGTCTGCTTGCTTCTGTTCCACATTTTGCTATGTAGAGACGTAAGACCATGTGAAGCAAATGAAGAAGACACAATATACTAATTCTGGGAGGGATATGTTTCAGATACAGGTACAGTGTCTTGCTAAGGATCCCTACCAATACACACACATTGCTACTAGTATCTGGTCTCACCAAGCATGTTATTCCACTGTACAGCACATGGGGGCCATATGTCTGGTCTGTCATAGCCAAGAATGGCTGACTCATATTGTTTTAAGGTACACATACCAAGGTGTAGCCCCCCAGACAATGGAAGGAAGGGCCTTGTCAGACATTGCCCTGTAGATTGGGCACACAGGAAAGTGAATAGTGTCACCAGTTTGAGCCTTTTCACATAATGTAATCCAACATCACATAAACCAAGGCACAGACAGAGGGTAGTATGAAAATCCCTGATCACAGGTCCATCATAATCCAATGACCATGCATCGGGTGCTATGACACAAACATATGTCAGTGTTGTGGCACAGGCACTGTGGCCTCCAATGATTAAACACATCAACAGCAACATACAGGTCATACAAGAAGAGTATTCAGCCCATGTGAAGGGTGAATGCCTTGCTTGTACTTCATGACAACATATTTCATGGCCACATGCTCACATACATGATGCAATCAGTCCACCACAGCACATATGCACGTACAATGTACACTTCTGACCTTCCATCCAAAAACTGTGCAAGCTGCCTTGGCACAGGTCAGATCCTTAACCTACGTTACCTGGAACAATCCATGTCCACTTCCTATGTCAGAACAGCATCAGATACCTGCCAATGTCACAACTCTGAAAAGTCCATATGAGGATGTCATGGCGAAGGTACCTGTACAAAGAGAAAAGAAGGAGTATAGGCTTTAAAATATTCTTAATACACAAATCATATGGCAAACCTTTGGAAAGGAAATCACATTGCAATGAGACTGACATAAACAAAGTAGCTACATCAAGGTGGGGATATGTCAAAGGCTTACCCTTCAAGTGCCATTTGGCTGAATAATGCGGAATATTAGCTCCACAGTTGTCAGAAAACACCCTACTCCCCACATTCTAACACCACAGTTCTTCGAACAGTCACAGTCATTACAACACATGACATACTCAAGAAATGTAGCTGTTGATGAGATCTTCCCACAAGACAGCTTCTTCCTCTTCACCACTGTCATCCTCATTTGGCATTTCATGAGTCTCGCCCACTGGCACTGCTGGCTCCGCCTTCTAAGGGCAATGTTGTTAAGCATGCAGCATGCCACAGTGATCTGACACTTTTCTGAGTGAGTAGAGGAGGGCTCCACCTGTCCGGTCCAGACACTTAAATATGACCTTCAGGGGCCCAAAAGCCTGCTCCACTATGCGCCGTTTCCATCCATGGGCCTCACAGAAGCAGACTTCCCCTGGCATAGTTGGATTTGTTATTGGCGTGAAAAACCAAGGATGGTTTGGATGTGCAGAGTCTCCTGCTAAAGGGATGGGACATATGTGCAACAATGTGTCCCTCTTTCCAGGACTGTAGCACCAGACATTGCACATGCACAAACAGAACAGATGTGACTTACCAACCAGCCAGGCCCTTTCTGGGTACAGGTTTGACATCAGCTAGTGCATACTGCTGTTCGACACTATGAAGGACTCATAGGCTGAACCCGGATAATGTGCACACACATGCGAGATGTACAGACCCGCCAAACATACAACTTAAACATTGATGGAATGGAAGTTCTTTCTGTTGCGGCATACTTGTTTATTGACATGGGTTGGAATCAAGCCAAATTGTGTGCCATCAATGGCCCCCACCACATGTGAGAAGTATGCAAAACCATAAAAGTCAGCCTTCACATGGGCTAAATCCTGATGTTGGGAAAACTGAATATAGCTATCCAGGTGTTTCAACACTGCTGAGAGGACATCCTTCAACACCAGACTGAAGATAGGTTGGGACATGTCAGCTGACAGGGCTACTGTATGTTGAAAGGTCCCTGTGGCTAGGAAGTGCAATACTGACATGACTTGTACAATGGGTGACATGCTGGTTAGATAACTAATAGCTGCCTTCAAATCTGGCTCCAACTGACAACATAAGTCCACTACTGTTTGCCGACTCAGAAGGTAAAGTTAGATTATGTGGGATTCTTCCATGGTCTGGCAGTGGACTGTAAACAGGTGGTTGTCATGTCTCCCTGGGTACCTATGTATGACAAGAAATTAGTTCTAAGATTAGTCATTATGTCCCCAGCTACACACATGATGCATGTCAATGACGCCATGTGACAAGTAGTTTTATAAGAGATAGACATGGCAACCAGTACACATCACAGCTGCCAATAACACAAGGGTCACATGTGACCCCCAAGGTTTTCCACACATGTGTCCACACCATGTGTCTGGACCACACTCTGATATGTGCATAATTGCCCCTCAAAATGTAAAAAAATGTTACTGGATATCCTGAGGGCAAAACTGACCATCAGCGGTGGTGGACTGTGGTCCACTGTTGAATGCCATCTGTGTCGTGCAACATACTACAATGGTATGTGAGTAGTAGGACCTACACAACAAGACAGGATAAGCATTTTTGTGGGCACAAAACAATATTTTCAGAGGTGTGACACAGTCTGAGAAGCCCAATACTGCTTTTCAGCCCTTTAAAATAGTGGCCGACTTACTGACTTACTCTAGTGGGCATTCCTGAGTGCTCCTGATGACCCTATTCCTATTGTGCAGGTATAGTTACCATAATGTTCCTGTCAATTTATCTCTCTGTATATTATGTATGCCATTGTCCTTCCATTGTGCTGTGATGTGTATGACATATGTGTCTATTGTAGGGCTCCTTTCTGGGGGTGGTGTTTGTGTTCTATGACACATTCATACATATGTGTGTTGTATGTAACAACAGTCCATAGCCTGTGTGGAATAGAAGTATGTGAGCTGTATTTGTATATATGATGTTGGTGTGTTGTGGGTGTTTTGTGAGACAATGTTGTGTAGCCTTCACTATCCCTGCGCTTAAGATAAGTGGACATGTGTATTTGTGTAGTGTTGCTGTGTGGTGTGAGTGACCAGCCCAAAGGGGGTGTATTCTGACTGTGGGTGTGTCTGATTTGGGCTGTGTACAGGATGAGATGTACACTTGGTGCCCGTAGCCTGACCCCCATATGATGTGGCTGTGTGAAACAGGTAGCTGTGTGTACTCATGGTCAGTTGCGCCCATGGCAGTGTGGATTTTCGTCTCCTTCTATGATCATCAGCAGTGGCAGGATGTGATGGTCTCCATGGTGACAGAAAACGTGTGAGGCTGCCTGCAGGTGAGTGCCTCCCTTTATAGGGTCTCTTTCCGCCATGGTCACATTTGCGGAGTGCAACCTTGTATGTGTCCGGCGGAAACATTGTCTCCGTGAGCCTATTTGTGCTGCCTCTTGGCTGTGGCAGTCTGTGCTGCCTGGCAGTGCCCATGGAACTGAGGCCTTCTTTGCCTCATAGGCCTGCTTGACTCTTAATAGGGTTGTCTGACTGCGAAGCCCATGGCAGTCAGACTTGGAATGAGGCCCGAAATGCCTGTTAGACAACTGTAGTGCAATGGACCCCTAGGAGGTGACACCAAGCAGTATCAGCAGACGTAAATGGACATGAAAAGAATTTTGTGCAAGGAGATAACATTTTAGTAGAGCAACCTCCTACAATTACCCTCATTCTTTCGTAAGAAAAAAGTAATTTGAAGATCAGAGCAGGGACAACCAAAATGCAGTCATATTGTTTCATCACTTTTCTGCATTTATTTCTATTCATTTTGTTTTTACCCTATTTATTTTTAAGCCATTTAGAAGAGCTGAACTAACTCCATAAAGAAGCCACAAACCAGGATATTGCTTAACAAGCAGTACATCAATGACAAAAAGTCTTCAAATGTAAAGCTAGATTAAGATGGAAATTGAAAGCTAGCTAATTTCTCAGAGTCTGCTTGCAAATTGAAAAACAATTTCAGGTTTGTATCATTTCTTGCTTTTTGGCATAAGCATGTATTTGAAGAAATGAAAGGAGAAGCCTATGGGAAGTTATGAATGTGTGTCTGCCTTTTAGGGTAGCTCACATGCACATTTGATTTTAGTTCAGCTTGCGGCTGTCTCTAAGTTTTTAACGTTTCTGAAAGCAACAGGGATTTTTCACCTTCCCAACCCCTGTATCTCCATCTCCAGACTCAGATGCTGGCAACTGTATGGAGCAGCACATAACTGATTGGAGCCTAGCCTAATATATAAGCTAATATCAACTGTCAAACCAAAAGGTGGCATGCAACCTGCATCCACCCATGACTGTGAGATTAGGTGAGGTCAGCAAATTCAGCAATTAGTTTTTAGAGAATTGACTTGGATTGTGGGATTCTTGTTGGGGATGGTTTCTGAAAAGTGTGATAAGCCATTGCTGTTTAGAATTCCGTGAGAGGCTGGCTCTGGTTCCTCCATTGTCCCTTCATTGTTATTAGCCTCAGAATGGCAGGTAGCAGATGCTATTCCTGCTAGGTCTTTTTAGCATTCTTTCACCTTAACTTGCATCAATGTGCAGTGCATCTTGAATATGTCGATTGCAATGGCCTCAAAATGGAGTTCTTAGTTTCAGATAGTCACCAGTAGCTTTAGAGTTTTAAAATGTGTTTCATTTGTTCAATCTGCAATCATTATGTGGTTTCCATTCAAGCCAAATCTAATTGATTCAAATTGTTCTGGTCTCTTCAGGATCTCAAGCAAGATGGGCTTCTTTGGGAAAGAAGTAGCTTTGACTCCTGGGACCTCCTTTACTAGAAAGTGCACAGTGCAGCGATGACCGCAATTTGGCAATGCCACACTGCGTCACTTCAGAAGCACAGGGATGCGCTGTATTTAAGAATATGGCGCACACCTGTGTTTTTCCTAGCAGTGGCGCTAAATGTAGCTGCCTAGCACCAATGCAGTCACCTTTGCACCTTAGTGCAAAGGTGCCTGCATTGCAGGGAATGATTGTTTATGTACAGGAAGGTGTCTCTTCTTGCACATAAACAATCAGTAATGGTGATTTTTTACTTCTATCGGTGCTGCAGAAAGCAGGTGTGCTAGGGTTGAAGAGATGGAGAGGGATTCAATACTAGAGAGAAATACATTTGCGATACCCCCTTGTGCCAAGTCTCCCCATTAACGTCTTGGCCTCTATGGGACTGAATTTAGGTATGTGGCATCCTTAGAAATGTCGTTCATTGCGTGTCTCAGCTATAAGAATTTGCGAAATTGCATCTTGGCCATTGCTTATGTTTGCTACGGTTTTTGAAAGGACATTATATAGGAACCCTTCCAGATATCACCCACCAATTTGAGGCCTATAGCATCCCAGTGTGAGAATACATCTAGCACTGCTAATTCATGCAGCCATGTGCCACGCCAAAGGGGGGGTGTTGGGTGATTTGGCCCCACCATCCCATATGCCTTTGGGCTGAAAACCACCCACTGGGGACCTGGCCTGTCACCTCTGGAATGGTCTTCGGGATGAGGCTGCCATACAGCATATCCATGATGCGTGGGAACTCCATCAGTGAGAGCACCAGATGATACCCCGGATTGTCCCGATCCCCTGTAAGCCAGTCATTGATGGTTAGTATTTGCATGGGCAAGTGGTTGAAGTATAGGTTGGAAAAGCCTAGACCACCCTCATTTGCACCATGTTGACATGTGTCCCAGAAAAGGCGTTGTCTGCCAATATGCCAGACGAATGCACAGGCTACTTCATCCATCTCTCGGAACCACTAATGTGGAAGCTGAATGGGGAGAGATTGGAGGATATAAAGGAAGCGAGAAAGGATTAACATCTTATAGAGTGCTGTACACCCCATGATGTTCAGGGGCAGGACTTGCAACTTCCCAAGGTTAGCCCTCACCTTACAACTAAAAGGGGTGATAATCAGTGCCCAGGCCAGGGACGTATCTAATGCCACTCTGATGCCTTCGTAGATGAAGCTAAGACGACGGATGGAAATGTTGGATTGCCAGTCTACAGTGTCACAGGAGCACATGGGAGGGACCAGGAGAGATTTTTTGTGGTCCACCCAGAGGCTTCCTTGAAGACCTGCAGCAGGTAAAGGCATTTAGGTCATCTCACCCCTGGATGAGATAAATAGAGGAGCACATTGTCAGCATATATGGCAGTGTGATCTTCTTCCCCCCTGCCTACTGCCACCCGGTAAGAAAAGCATCTCAACGGCTTAAGTGTGCCAAAGGTTCTAAGTCAAGGGCAAACAGGAGTGGGGCTAGAGGACAGTACTGTCTTGTACCTCTACTGATAGGAAGGCCTCCCGCTAACAAGATCATGAGCTGTCGACTCTTGGTATAGAAGTTGTACCATATGACAGAAAGCGCACCCCAGACCTGCTTTTTAAAGCACAAGGTCGAGGTACCCCTAGTCCACTGTGTCAAATGCCTTTTCGATGTCTATTAATGGTAAGGCCAGTGGAGACTGGAGTGCATGCCGGTGTGCAAAAGTGACATGTAACCTTCGCAGACAGTGTCTAGTGCTAAGGATAGGCAATTGGTCGGGACTGGTCAGGTTATGCAAGGCTGTCCTCAGGTGGGATGCCAAAACAGTAGCGTATATTTCAACTTCCCCTTGATTAGTGAGATAGGTCTGTAGGCTGCATAGGATACAGAGCGTGGCTGAAATTTTGGGAGCACTACTATTGTGGCCTGGCCCAGATCATAAGCAAGGGTACTCAGAGTAGTATTCAATAGGTTAGCTGTCAGGCCGGGGGTCTTGCCCAACTTCAGGACCATAATGGCCTCTCCAATCTCTTCTAGCGTTATGGGTTCATCTAGAGTCAGGCCAACAGAGGCTGGGAGGCGAGGCATGGGTATCTCGTTCAGGAGTTGTACCTCCTGGTCAATGGGATGGTCTAGGCACAGCTGTGTACAGGGTGGCATAGTATCATGCAAAGTTAGAGGTGGCTATGCCATGGGGGTGTATG
This sequence comes from Pleurodeles waltl, assembly GCF_031143425.1. Classification (NCBI taxonomy): domain Eukaryota; kingdom Metazoa; phylum Chordata; class Amphibia; order Caudata; family Salamandridae; genus Pleurodeles; species Pleurodeles waltl. The sequence continues at coordinate 906,254,585 of NC_090437.1, forward strand.
AAGTGTCCTGTCTGTGTCCACCACTTTGGGAGTCATCCTTCCTGCCAACGGTCTGCTAGCAAGCCAGTGTAGGTTTTTGCTATTCTTATCGCCCCAGCCAGAAACACTTGCCTGAGGGGCATACAAAATGGATTTCAGTTCTTTGAGGGAGTGGGTCCCAATTTCATCCCTCACCAGCTCCAGGGCACAGTCCCAAACCTCCCCAGTCCCCTCATCCAGTTTCGCTCCAGCATCAGCACCTGAGCCTCAAGTCGTGCTATGTCCGTCTGCCTCCTCTTTTCTTGCTGTTGCAGGAGAGCCTTGGCATAACCACAGATAGATGTCTTGCCAGCTGCCCATCACGTTACAACTGGACAGTGCCATGGTATCCTGGAAACAGTGTTCAATCTCCCTATGGAGGCCAGTGGAATAGGTGGCATCCTGTAAGAGCCACACGTTGAGGTGCCACGTAGTCCTCCAAATGGGGTCAGAGGAACCAACAGTCAGGAGTATCGGGGCATGGTCAGAAATGCCTTGGGCAAGTATCTGTGCTTGGGTAACTAAGGGAAGATCAGTAGCTGACATGAGGATCATGTCAATACAAGCATATGTGATGTTGAGCAACAGGGGTATGCATGCACTCTTGAGAGCGAGAGTGCCGGTCTGCCACACATCGCATAGGCCAAGACTCGATACCCATTTATTGAGAAGCGTTGATCGACTGCGTAGGACCTGCAACTGGTGGCCCGTGACATCCAAAACCGGGTTGAGGACCGCATTTATATCATCTCCAATAATGGTAGAGCCCAAGGGCATCTGAGTTATTGTGTCTGTGAATGTGATAAAGAACGACTCAAGTTCCGTGGGGGGGGCATATACACTGAGTAAGTTGATAAGGTGGCCGTTTACCATGCCAGTCAAGGCAATAAATCTCCCATAGGGATCAGACCATGTCCGGTGCACCACCATAGAGTAGCTGCTGTGTAGAAGGATCACGACTTCCCTGGCTCCACGTGCGAAGCCTGCATGGTACACTTGGTCAGATCTATATCGGGTAAGGAACGGGCAGGAAACACCCATTAAATGTGTTTCTTGAAGGAATAGAATAGAGGAGCGAAGTCACTGCAAATGGCGCAGGACAACCACATGTTTGATTTTATCGAGGAGGCCATTGACATTCTACAACACTATGGTGTAGGGGCCATGAGGTGTGGGAGAGGGGATATCTGTCCGGGGAGGATCACATGTTAGATAGCGCCTGAGACCCACTGGATGGACCTGCCATCTGAGTTTGTGTGTAGGTCCCAGCTATGAGAGACATCCTAACTCTGCGTGACATCAAAGTGTAAAACAAAGGTAATTCAAAAATACTAATGAATATTGATTAACACCCCCAAAACACCTACCCATACTTCCTGACCCAACTGAAGAAGCATCTGTCACCCTAAGATGAGTCCCCAGCAATAAGTCAAAAAAGGAGAGGAAAAAGACGGTTTGGAGCAGTGGACGGCTCCAGAAAAGGATCTCATAGCTGCTGTGCTGATTAGATTATCCAGGCACCACGTTGACCTATAGTGACCAGTTAGATTGGTGGTGTTTGACTCAGTCTCTCTCCCTCAGGTAGGGGCATCTGAACTCAATGGAATGGATTGCAGGTGCAGTCCTCACACTGAGAAATCAGCGGGCTGGGAGAACCAGAGCAGAGGGCCTTGAAGCATGTCAGGTCCATTGGCACCCACAGCAAGTTTGGGTGCGGGAGCACCTAGGCCGAGCACCCCTCCTCACAGAGGCTCAAAGAGCATGGGACATGGCCCGGCAGGAGGAAGCGGGTGCATCAGGGTACAACTAGAGTCGCCACACCTCCATCACCCATTCCCAGGCAGACTCTGGGTGTCAAAGAAATGGGCCTTACAGGCATGCAGGACCTTAACGCGGGCTAAAAAAAGGAGCATATATTGTAGGTGTAATGCTCTGAGTTTCTGTTTAACTTGTTCAAGGGAGCATCTCCTGGCCTGAACCTCCAGGGAGTAGCCTGGAAGGATGAGGATCTTTGAATTTTGCAATTGTACTCCATCTTGCAAGTGAGCCTTCCTCAGAATGCAATTGTGATCCCGGACGTTCAGAGCATAATTTCTTAAATCCTGCTCAGGGCAGGCGTTAAAGGTGATGCTGTGCTGTTGTCTATAGGGCTCCCTGAACATTAATGGGCTAGCGTCAAAATGTTGACACTAATCCAACAATGGAACAGATTCAGAATTTCTGACACTCTTGTGAATACTTTGTGCCATGGGGCACTGTATTGTAAATACAGCACTCCCATGTTGTTGTTAAGGGGCACAGGGTGATGCAAGAAAACTGCCACATTGATCATAATGGGCCAGTCTCTTGTAAATGAGCCCCTTGATGTCTCTAATGAATAAGGAGCTCGTAAAGATGGTGGAAGCTTAAACAGAGGAGATTGTAAGACTACACAGGGTGCAGAAAAATGATTTTTTTCAATTTCATGTTTCCTAGTGACTGACTGTCAGAGAGCTGAATGACGTGCACGGCTTTGCCCTTAGGGGAATATTTACAAGCCCCTTCAGCCACCAGTGCATCACTTTTTCCCATATAAAAAGTGATGCACTGGCAGTAAAAGAGGCCTGTAAATAAGCCCCTTACAAAGTAAGGCTCTTATTTACAAATGTTATTTCGGAGGCAAGAGTTGCAGCGGCTGCTGCCAGGAAGGGGGTGGGGGAGGGGGAGGCAGCATGCAGAGCAGAATGGGATGCAGGGTACAGTAAAAAAATAATAATATTAAACTTACCTGCCCCTTCCTGATCCACTGCTCCCGCTCCAGCTGCCTCCATCTTCTTCCCTCCCAAACAATCCTGGCACTTCTCTCATGCTGTTACACAGCATGAAAGAAGGGCACGGTTAGCCTAAGCAGGCATAAATGCCGCTCAGGGAGGGAGTGGGGCACTGTGCTTGGTCTCCACCCAGCTGTAAAATACAGCTGGGTGGAGAGTTTCTAACTACTCACGTCAGCTTGACCAGCCTCAAACGGTCGGACAAACTAACAAAAGCACTTAGAAGCACTCCTCTTCTCCTCCACTTGTTGACGTGGAGGAGGCTGGCTCCGCCTCGCCCTACCAAAGTGGAAAAATAAAGGGATAATTAAATACTTTTATTATCCCTTTATTTTTCTGCTTTCAGCAGCAGGGCAAGGCTCCTCCATCATAGCGGAGGGGTGGCCCCTGCTTGGTTGTGGATAGCACATTTGTTAACATCTCAACTTGGGTTACAGCTGTCTCCAAAAATCGAAATTTAGGAGGATGAACTAAAACCAGCAACAAAATCGTTTTAAGTCAATGCAAATATAGACAGCAATGAACCATAGGAGGTCCTCCATTAACACTCCTAAACTTACCAGCAAGGAAGCATGAGAGGGGCCCAAGAGTGGTTTAGCAGTAGAACCTTAAATGGCTTTAAAAACTGTGTTTACCATTAAGGTGATTAATGACTGCACTGCCATTGGATTCAGAAAAGGCAACCTACAGTAACATCTTTATAATAATATGAATTGAGAAGGACCGCAAGCTCTTAGGTGAACCCATTATAGGACTCCTGTCCTAATAATGGTTCTAGAAGTCAAAATCAGGACAGCCCTGCGCATTTTGCTTTTTTACTTTACATACTCCTTTGTTCAATGATCCTCTGACTTATGCCACCTTAATCCATCCCCATGCTTCTATTTTGGGCCACTTTAATTTATGATATAAAGCGTGAGAATAATGAAAAAGAGGAAATTAGAATTGTTCTCGTTTTCATTACTCTGGCGCCATGATAATAATAATTTAACTGGACCGATATTTATGATTTAGCCTGCGGACCTCAAACAAAAGATGAACTGCTCTTCCTGACGCTTTAATTGTTTAAATACCAGAGCCAATCATGTCAGCTATTTTCTTAAATGTGAATTGGCTAGTTTTCATATTTTGTCCTAAATCGTTGCTTTGTATATGATTTGCTCGATTTTTTTTTCCGGGAACACATGGCTCGTGAAGGCATCTTTGATATAACTTGAATTATTCGCACCAAAGAAGCTTATTTTGGCCATCTCTCCACGCTCTATCATGTTCTCAACTTGTTTTCCTATCGGTATGTTTCCTAAGATGTATATTTATTTTTTTGCAGACAGTTGACTGTATTAATAATAAAATAAATGACAATTTATAAACGGAATATTAGAACCTATCGTTCCTGTTCAAGTACTGACTCGTTTGTTTTGTTAAGATATATTTTTTTTAAGTATGTAGTGTTATTAATGAAATCAATAACACATCAATTGAGCATTATTGTTATTTTGGTACTTGACAATTGAATCTTACGATATGACATGTTCGTGAAGACAGTCATCTATACTGTTGCTTATTATGGTTTAATCCCAAACTAGTTGGTCATTGTATCCGATGCCAAATGATTAATATTCATTTTCTGCTGTGCAACAACATTTTTTTTATTTTGAAATACCTAACTTTCAATGCAACAATGTCAAGATACAATTTAGCGTCTAATCTCATACTGTGCATGTTAAATATTTGCAGGTTTGCAGCCTTGTGCTGCGATAATGTCAGATTGAGTAAAGTGTTGTACAAATGCCTGTTTAAATACTTTCCAAGACAGATCATTACAGTAACACTGAAAAGTCGAGGTAAATTTTACAAATGTTATAATTAACCTTTAGGTAATATGCATCGATCCGATATACTTAGGATTTGACTGCTAATAAGCAGTATTCTGGAATACCTGCATCTAAGATCGTACGGTATGGTATTGTTATTTATAAAGACCTTTCAATACAGATTGCAAGCACTCCCGTTGCGTTGTTTGCATCAGGCTCTTGGGTGCCGTTTGTGCTGCATGGTTGAAAAAGTGTGTTGTTTATGGTTTGACATATATGAGACATGCTGGGTAAGGTGTGTGAGGTATAAGGTTGTGGAGGGCACATGATGTGTCACTATTGATGCACATTATTATAGATGCATGAAGATACTTACACTACTTCGGTAGGAAGAATCGTAGGTAGAAACGAGTGCTTAATTTGAGTCGGTGTTTTCTGGTACGAGGCACCGGCACTTATTTTTGAGGGCCGGCACTTATTGTTCTGCCTCAACAATTTACTACGAGCGATAAACATATAAGGGAAAGACGGAGGAAAAGAAAAACGAAAAAGCGTCAAAAAGGGAGAATGTAGAAAGCTGCAAGAGTAATACGAAGGGGCAGGGAGTGTATGTAAACGTATTAGAGAACCCTGAGATGGCTTCAGGGTTGCTGCCTCACTATCCCACGCTCGCACATTTAATTGCAGCAGCTGCGGGTTTCAGAGGAGAGAACTTTGGGCACTGACACGTTCATTTACAAATGAAGCACTGGTAGAACCCGTAGGTAAAGTGCATCAGTGAAGGTCGCCCAGTACACGAACAAACCCACAATATTGAAGCATTTTAAGACTATTATATGGAATCTACTCAGCAGTGACAGATTAGCAACTCATTGAATGCACTAAGGCATTGTTAAAACTCAAGAATGATGAGAAATCTACCGAGGATTGCCAGAGGAGAAAAGTATTGTTGACACTCGTAAACCGCCAAGGAGTATTACAGGTACTTACCGTACAGGAAAACAACATAATCGAGGCACTGTTGAATGTCGAAGAGTCATTATGAAGTGTTTTAACCAGCATCGAGAGAGAAGCAAACCATAGAGGGTCCCGTTAATTCACTAAATATTTTCATGTATTACTTACCGAGAACCAAAAGAGAAGCAAGCCATTGAGGACAGTGTAATTCCACCAGGGAGCATTATATTGTACTTTACCTAAGCTTGACTACAGAGCAGTCTATTGGATGCACTTTCAAACAACTGCGTTTGAGTATATGTGATCTCTCCAGGACCAAAAAAGGAGTAAACATTTGGAGGAACTGTTAATCCAACCAGAAGTATTACGTGTACCTTCTGAGGATTAACGTATGACTAAACCATTGGAGCAGCTTTTAAATTACAAAGGTGGAATATGTAGTGCTTACTTAGAGTCATCAATGAAGTAACGTTTTGGAGGCACTGTCAAACCATCAGGGCATGTTATATGGTGCTAAACCTTCCTCCTTTCAGTTGCAAGGCTGGGCTGGAAGCCCTAGAGAATAGATTATATTACAGGCGGATGAAGTTCTTGTTACTTTTCTCACCAATTGGGCTCCCTCATGTCTGTGCTGATGGAAAGATGTCACAAGTTCAAAGCCAACTAGCCTGCAAAGATAAGAAAACACAGCTGGTGCTTGCAATACATGGTAATCAAAGTAACTGTGCACGAAATACAATGCTTGAAAATAAGAAACATACATTGAGACAGAACTAGTCACACCTATTGTCTTAAACAGGTATGGCAAATGAGTTCAGTGGTTGCCTTAAATAGATTTGATCGTTGTAGGATGGTTACCAGGTTGGTTGGTGGACGTTCTCTGTGCTTTATTGACCAAAATAAGGTGCAAATTATTTCTGCTAACTACTGATACGCATCAATAAATGAGACTAAAAGAAAGAATGTGAGACCAACCTCTGTGGATGGAGTACTTTCAATATGCAGTAGTAGACAAGTTGAAAAATGTAGGTCCCAAAAACACTCATTTGATAAATCTAATGTTGTGCTAGTGTTGCATTTACAACATTTTGTACTAGGAGCATGAACACACCTCCCTGTGTTACTGGCCATTGATGATAAGTGGTTTACGTGCATGTTGCAAAGATCTACATTTATCCAGCAGTTCTCACAGTGACAACTGGTGACATTTGGAAGTGGTTGGGAGTAAAAGTTAGGGATGACATTTATGTGGTGAGCGAAGTCTGGGGTCTGGGGTATCCTTCTTCCAGAACAAATTGATAAAAGATTGGGAAATGGTGCAATTTAAAGCACATTTGGTGAGAAAACAAGGTTTATAAAGCAGTGGGAACGTTCAGTCTTGAAATAGTAAACAGATTAAAAACTGTGCCATATCCTACTACATTAATATGTTCAGCAGTTACTGTAATGTGCACATTGTACAGCATAACATCAGGCCCTTTAAAGAGTGTGCTTGCCCAGTGTCTTACACTGCATGCCGCATCGACTTTGGAAAAAAATGCTCAAAACAGGCTTCAGCACACAGAGCTGCTGGCGCTGGCTGCAATCAGTCATTTAGAAAAGAGAAAAGAGTGGTAGTTCTTTAAAAGAGAACATGTAAAATACATTTCCCTGATTTCCATAGTGTACTACCGGGACAAATTTTGGTTTCTCTCTGAGATGTTATTGCATCTAAATATATAACACATCATGCCAAATTTATAACACCTAAATGCCAAATATACAACACCTAAAACATGCCAGTATTACTGGCTTTGTCAGCGGTTTTCATCTCTTTAATATAAACGACTAACGACGACTTGTTATAAATGGTTAACACAGGAAATGTTTCAATTCTGAAATTGGGAGACTGTGAATAAAACACTATTGAGGCCTGTGGAGGAAGCATTGGCCTTTAGTTATGTGCACTTTATGTTAGATATGTAGGCCCTTTTTCTCTGCACATATTCAACTTCGTTTTTTTCTTCTTCAGCACACTCATTTCATTTCCCCAAATGCACTTTCTTGCATCTCCCTCCCTTCATCACCAACAAGCAGACAATGCACTCACTCACTCACATTTAAACACTTTATTTTCTCTTACTTGTGCCTTGTAAATATTTAGACATCTGTATACCCCTTCTCACCTATTTACACAGAATTTCAACTGCAACTGGAATGCATGACCATTGTTATAAGTGCTCTGCAGAGAGGCTAACCCACTAACAGGCAAGTTGCTTTGCATTCAACCTCAGCGCTAGTGCTCTCAATCTAAGCCCCTCATGAACAACTAGCACGACTGAAAGAATGCACTTTACAAGAGAAATAGAGTGTATGAAAAAAGTGCAGAAACGCAACATGATGAAATAGCTTACACTCTTGGGAAATGAAAGATTAAATAAAACATGGAAGAAAGGAGGAACTAAATCGCTGACATGCACTACCTTAACGTTTTTAACATTTATTGTTCGAAAATCAGCTCATGTTTCTGGCATTAATGTAAAGGACATGAATATAGGGCCAGTTTTAACACCATACAGCATGTAAACTGTCTTTACCATAATCAAACAATTCTCCCTGTGCACTAGAATTGGGTACCTGGATCAACTTTGCAAGGGTACAAAATCCCTGCTCGTCTTTTGGATCAATTTTGCAGGGAAACAAGTACGACAGCTCCACTTCTAAAGGGGCCAGCGACTTGCTGACAGGGCCTGGGTGTCACATTGGGGAGCTTAGCATGACCAGGGGTCTCAGCACAATATACATAACAGAAGATTAGCACCATAGCACTTGCCGTTACAGAAGACAAGGCTCCAAATTACACATGCTTGCAACCAGTCAATACAGTGTGATGAATAGGAAAACGTGGGATCTATACCTGTGAATGACGGACTTCTGGCCTCATACAGGGATACAGACTTCAGGATCCGAAACCATGACGCTGCAGTAAGTTGAGTTACTGCCTGGCTTCCGTCTCCTGCTTCAGAGCTAGGCGGGTCAGGCAGCCTGGGGCAAACAGCCCAGACTTAAATGCATCACTTTGTTTAGCGATACAATTGTACTTCTAAATAGATCAATCTTTTTACTATTTTTGTGGTAAAAATGATGCAGACCACTGGTTGTGACCAGTGTACCACAGATACGTTGGCATACTTGTTAAGAAGATCTGCATGTACCACACATAGTGCACATTGGAGTCCCTGCAGGGCTTACTCACACTCTTTTTTGTGATCCATTAAACCAATCAGTGAATAACATCTGCAACTGACAACACCTGTAGATATAAAGGGAAGTTGTAATCCTGAATATTGACAACAAAAATATCAACCTAATAAAATATTGACTACCTGAATATTGTGAATTTAACACTTTTAAATAAAATAACAAAGATACTAATGCCAACATATGGTTCTCTAAAATATCTAAAGTTAACAAATATCTAATGCAAAAATATATATTACAATAATATTGAGTTCTAAGTTAAGATTAGAATTAACAAAAACAAAAAAGCCCATAATTTACTGTAAAAATACTGATGATATACTTAAAAATTATTTAAATTATTTAATTGCAATTCATTTAACATTTTCCATGATATATTTCATATAATTAAAATGCATTTTGTAATTATTCATTATAAAATGTTCATTCTAAAATGAAAACAATCAAAATATTGTATGTTTTATAATAAAATATTAATTTTATAGGAATAGATAAATTAGAAAATAAAATCATTTTTGGAACCATATGCATATCTAAAAATATCTTTAAATATCTTCACAAATAAATGTATTTTTCACATTTACCTCACATATTACATCACTCATGATGTTCTATAACATAATTGATAACATCAATACAACATCTGAAATTACATCGATAATGACAACACTGGTCATGGCGGGGGCACGATTTATAGTTTCTTCAGTTATATATATATTCACTGAAAATACAGTTAAAATGCAGTTATGGTTCCAAACTTAAACACTACTGATATTTTCAGTGACCTAACTATTACATGCGTTTCCTATCAGATGTTAAATGACATAATAAGTGAATTAATTGGTGACATCTGATATTTTGAATTGGAATATTTTATTTAAAATGCTGACAATACAACATTTATTATTACATCAAAGGCTTTTTTACTATTGCTACTCTGCTCATTGATGTTAATGTAGGTGCAATGTTGAATTATGACATGTGGATTCTTTTACTAATGTGCTGCCACCCTGGGAAAGCCAGTAGACCTGCCTTATTTATAATGATGCTCAATAATATTATGAAGTTGAACTTGGTATGTATGAGGAGTATTTTTTATTATAGGGTTTGGCATCCCCAAGTGGTACAACGTGATAAGGGAGCATCCACAAAAGTATTTCCAACAACATAATGAACATATTTGTTGGGATTTAATGCATAGCATTTAGTAGCGTGTATGTATGACAAAAGCATTTTACTTTTTAAAAGAAAAAGCACTGATTGGACAATGATATATTCAGTATTGTTGTTTATCAGTGTGCAGGGGTTACTATCCTATAAAACCTCCTTGATCCAGTACATCTATTGCTCTTCTTTGCTACCATGAGAAAGTCAATTGTTGCAATTGGGTACTTGGTTCCCAGTAAAAAGACAATTTCGGACTTGTTAGTTGTGAAGAATTCACATCCTTTGCAACAAACGCCACAATCCCTTACAGTAAGTAATCTATTTAGTAATGAGAAAATAAAAAACATATTTCAACTTAATTAACTTAAAAAATAAATAAATAAATATTTTAAAATCCAGCAAGCCAACAAACCAAAAATCACTACAATTACAAATTTCATTTTAAAAAGTTGTTAAAAATATTAAATTAAAAAATCATTAAAACACCATAATGAAGGAAATATTTGTAAAAAAATATAGAATAGTTAAAAAAGCAAAAAAGCAGTAATCAAATGAACATAATTACATAAAAGAGTGAAACGTGAAATTAAAAGATTTGATATTAATGAAATGGATATTTAAAAATTGCTAGAAAAAAAATTGTATACTTGATATATTCCAAATTTGGTCATGATGGTACAATAATATTATGACTGTGATATTCAGTACTATTGATATTCTGCCATAAATAATAAGGATCAATCCCTTAAAGGTTGATTCATAAAGGTGAGAATGCCAAGTTCTCAGGATTTAACATTGATGATACTTCTGAATTAGTTATAACCAATGAATTAACTAATGAATGGGCCACTCTTCAGACAATTGAGAGTGGATGTAGAGATGTTATTACTTTAACTGAGATGGGGTTTACCACTAATCGGTGTGTCACTAGTTCTTTGAAACCCACTAGCAAATTTAATCCTCAGGTACCTAGTGGTAATTTGATTGACACCTTTCACGAACTAGTAGTTGGTGATATTGATAAATTTCGGATTAACTCACGTTCTAACAAATGTATGGCTAATAATTTTACGGCTTGTGATTGGAGAGAGTTTAATTCCCTTACATTGAATTCCACCATTGTTATTAAACCTTCTGATAAAGGTGGAAATATTGTCATCATTGATGTATACAATTATGTCAAAGAAGCCAACCGACAATTAACTGATGCAGATCATTATGACAAATTACACAGTAATCCCATAGCCCAATACCAGCCGATTTATTGGGAAATGTTAGATGGCTGGCTTGGTGAACAACTCATTGATGATGATAAATATCTATATTTAAAAATAGATTTTTCTAAAAATTCGTACATTTATTTTTTACCTAAGATACTAAAGAACAAAGGTAATCCTCCTGGTAGACCTATTGTCAGCATGAACCAATCATTGTTGGAAAACACCTCCAGATATTTGGATCTGTTCTTATGTCCGTATGTCACTGAACTATCTTCCTATTTATGTGACACTAATGATTTTCTATCCAAAATACATAATATTCCATGGCATGAAAATGACATATTGGTTACTATGGATGTAACTTCCCTGTATACATCGATTAAACATCATTATGGATGGAAGCCTGCAGATACCTTTTAGGGACTAGGGCCATTGAGTTCCTTCAACACACCAATATGTTCATGTCTATGCTAGAGCTCTGTCTCACACATAATGTCTTTCTTTTCAACGATGAATATTATCTTCAGAAACATGGTACAGATATGGGGGCATCTTTTGCTCCCACATATGCCAATCTCTAAATGGGATGGTGGGAGAAAGAAGTAGCTTGGTCTGAGGCCCACAATATCTATACAGACAAAGTAGTATTATGGGTGCGATATATTGATGATCTTCTTCTCATATGGGATGGTCATGAACAGTCCCTGTTGGAATACATTGGTGTAGTAAATTATAAAGAGCTAAATATCCATCTTGAATTATCATACAGCAGACATACCATTGAATTTTTGGATGTCAAGTTGGAAGTCAATAAAGATAAGTTGGAGACCACAGTATACCGTAAACCAACTGCATGTAACTCCATATTGCATGGTAATAGCGGGCACCCTAAGGCATTAAAATAGAGCATACCATATAGCCAATTCCTGCGGGCTCGTAGGATATGTTCAGATGATGAAGGGTTTGAGGCTGAAATCACAACAATGATTGAAAGATTTGTGAAGAGAGGATATCCACTTAAAATTCTAATTGATGCACATAACAGAGTTAGGAGCAAAACTAGAGAAGAATTACTTTTTAAAAATCTTGCCAGTGAAGAAAATTCGAACATCAACAGATCTCCCCCACGATTATTCCTAGAATTCAATCAACAGCATGTGGCACTCCAAAAATTATAAGATGTAATTGCCATGTTCTGCAATGAGATCCACACATTAAGGACCTTATTGGTCAATATCCCCAAATTACATATCGGAACTCACATTCATTAAGTGATTACTTGACCAGGAGTCTCTTCTCCATGAAGGACAACACATCTTGGCTAACGAAAAGAAGCTTAGGCTTCTGGAAGTGTGGTCATTGCAAAGCATGCAAATACGCCTCTAATACACAGAACTATAGAACATTTGATGGAAAAGATTGTGAAATTACTGATCGAATAACCTGTGAAACCTGTGAAACGGATCATGTTGTCTATGTTTTTGAATGTGGCTGCCAGAAGAAATATATAGGCAGCCCATTCATAAACTGAAGATCAGATTCCTACAACATTTTAGAGCATTTTAGATAAAAAATCAGGATAGATCAAATCCTCTAGCGAAACATTTTTGGGACATACACGCAGGAGATTGCAGTACTGACATTCTATGGAATCAGACCTGTTAAACTGAGTCCTAGGGCAGGTGACAGAACATTAGAACTAAGTCGGGTTGAATTCAGAATGATATTATTACTTGGTTCAGGGTACCCGTGGGAACATAATTTAGATGCAGAATTGTATATTCATTTATGAACCTCCCCTTGATGTAGTTGAAATGAGTTTATTCTATAGCTGTCTATAGTTCCCTCTGCTCTCTAGCCATTGAGATAAATGATTAGAATGAATTTGCATAGTGTTACTGTCATTTAGAGACGATGTATCTCATTGAGTATTTCTCAATAACATGTGGAATTGTGTATATATTAAGATGTTGGAAAACTTGAATTTATATATGTATCTTTGTTTTTACAGTCCTTTTTCTCACATTTTTAATTCTTAGAATTCTAGTTTGGTTAGCACTTTTGCACTAGACACTTTAGATAATATGGCCATCATTTGATACTTGATATTGCAATAATTATTTACATATTTTATCAACATGTATGTCCAAAATGCCTGTAATATGGTGATCTATTGATTACTATTTTATATCTTGAGCGACTGTTTTTTTGATGTATTGCTGCTATTTAATATCGTGCTTTTATAACAATTTTGTGGATGACTGATGCACTAAGCACTTCAGCGATCCGATTATTTGTGATAAGACTAATGTTTTTAGGCTTGAAATTATTTATATCATCAATTATGTACATATTAATCCATGTGGTTTGACCTAAATATTACTCAATATGTAGTATTATGCTAAAGAATGACTGATAAGTGGCTATAGTGCGTTTTTGTTTAAACACACGTCGTCTCTGTTACAGTCCTGCCATCTATTAGTATTGATTGTAGGTTGTGTTTGTAACAACGTACATGTTTCAAGATGGCCGTCACAGAATTTTTCACTAGTGTGTCACTGCAACAAATGAAGGACAATGATTATATATATAAAGTGTTAAAGATGGCTGTCAATGTCCAGTAGAAGGTGGTAGCCAAAACATGTAGACATTTCTGTGGAGACAGCGTTGTTTTGATTTTAATCCACAATAAAGCGGATGAATTATTATTGAAGAAATTGGCTTTTCTCAGCGTCCTTTGGAGTCTTATTCGACTTGATGCGTATCCTCTCGTCTCTTGTGGATTACATATATATATATATATATATATATATATATATGTATTTAAAATTTGGAGCAAAGATCCCCCTTTTTTTAATCACCCTTACCACCCTATGCCCCTATCCACCGAAACCCTAAAATATCCTTATCAGTCCTTATTCTTGCCCACCCTTAAACCCTAAAGTACCTTTACCATCCTAAGTTGTTACCCACTACTAAACCTTTAAAAGGGCCTTACCATCCAAAGCCCTTACCCACCTCTAAACCTTAAAAACACCCTTACTACCCAATTCCCTTACCCAACAATAAACCCTAAAATCACTCCTGCCACCCAATACCCATACCGACCCCCTAAACCCTAAAAACACCTTTACCACCCAACACCTCTACCCATCCCAAGCCTTACAAATACCCTTACCACCCAATACCTATATCCACCCCTCCTAAAACACTCTTACCACGCTAGGTTAGGGTAGCACTGCTCGGTACCGGTTCAAGTCCTTTCTGGAACTCAGAGGCCAATCGGTCTGGCTTGTTCCTTGGCCTGCTCTGAAATCCCTACACTGGTTGACAGATTTTTTTCAAGTCCCTTGTTTTGGTCCACTGGGTGGTGTTTCTTGCCAGTTCAGGATATATAGCAAGGATATTTGAGCTTAACCTCTCCTTCAGAGTGCTGTGTTCACGGTCCACCATGCTACTGGTCGTTCTGCACAATATGTGAAGAAGGAAGGGTGGTAGGCCTTTTTCTTCTCTTGCTGCCAAAGCTTGGAACTGAATTAGATTCCTCTCAAGGCCGTCTTCAAAAGGAAATTAAAAACTTGCCTGCATTTCCTCTGGCTATAGGGCTTTATGTTTATGTTTATATTCACTAAAAAAAACTAAACTCACTTAAAAAACAAAAGGTTACAGGGACGTTAAAAGTTAGGCTCACATTTTAAATGTACAAAACCATAGAAATTCACCAATTATATTTAGAGTTACATCAAGTAACTATAACTCATGCCCTAAGGTTGTGCTATGGTTTTGTACATTTAAAATGTGAACCTAACTATAACGTCCCCGTAACCTTTGGGTTTTTTAAGTGAATTTCAGTTTTTCAAAATTCTATTTCCTAACTATAACGTCCCTCTAACCTTTGTTTTTTTCAGTGAAATTCTGTGTTTTTTTTTTACGTACAGTAATTATCATGACTATAAGTTAATGCAACCACCACTGTGCAGGGCCTTTGGCTGTGCATGGCAGCGGTTGGGAACAGAACTTGGTCCATGGCCAGGCCATCAGACCAACCCCCTCTCAGCACCCAACCTTGCACCGTGCACAGCCTTCGCCGTGCACAGTAGGGGTTGCACACAAGGGCTGGACAGCAACCAGTCCCTGCCGCCAATCCCCCTAACCACCCAACCCCATGCTGTGCATGGCCCTTTGGCTGTGCATGGCAGAAGATGGCAGAAGCCTCTCTGGGTGTCCAAATAGGAGTGAGAGGATGTATGTGGGAAGGAGAGTAGCTGTGAAAGTGTGTCTGGGTGTGAGAGTGCATATATCAGTATTTAAGTGGGTGTGTCAGTATGTGGGTGGGTCTGTGAGTGGGTGTACGAGGATATCAGTGGGTCTGTGAGTGGGTATGTGTGAGTCTGAGTGGATCTGTGAGTGGGTGCATGACTGTCTGAGTGGGTCAGTTAGTTGGTGCATGAGGGTCTGACTGGGGGTGTGAGTGGGTGCACGAGGGTCTCAGTGGGTCTGTGAGTGGGTGCAGGAATATCTGAGTGGGTTTGTGAGTGGGTGCATAAGTGTCTTAGTTGGTGTGTGAGTGGGAGAAAGAGAGAGAAAGAGTGAGAGGGAGAGAGATAGAGACTTTTTTAGGCTTTGATGTATGATAAACTTAGAATGAGATATTTCTGCAAAATTTAAAAAGAAAAATGTATTTGTTATTTCAAAAAAATTAAATCACCTTTTATTTTACCTTTAAACATTTGTAGTTTAAACAAAAAAAAAAGACATAACCTAGTCACTCAGTGTGAAGGTTCATCACCTTCACACTGAGCTATTGTTTTTTTTTTTGGTCCATGTGTTTTTTTTACCCCTTGATTGACTATCTGGGGCTCAGGGGAGCCCTCAAGGGCTCCCCAGGTGATCCATACATTCTTTTTTATTTTCTAATATTTTTATTATGCAAAATGCCCTTTACAGGCTATCTGGAACCATGTGGGAAGCCCCAAAGCCTCCAACACGGTGCTATTGCTTTAACAGAAGCTCCGTGTTTGCTGAAGCAGACCTTCCATCTCTGTTCTCTGCACACATATCAAAGCTGCAGCTAAGACACAGAAAACAGCTATGTCCCGGGGTGGGCCCGCCAGACATAGCAGGAGCCTGCCCTGGGGGGTGGCCGTACCCAGGGCCATAATTGACTCTACGAGGGGGGCCACGCAGCCCCCTCCCCTATTGAAGGAGCCCTAGGGAGGTGGTGCTCCCCTGGACTTTGGGATCTGAAACTGACCCCCTTTACATTATTTAGTAATAACCCTGGGGAGGTGGTGATCCCTGGGGCTAGGGAAGGTGGGCTAGCACCCCTCACATCCAATTTCTAAAATGGCTTTGGGTAGAGGTCCCTGGGGCTGTAAGGGGGCCCAAGCACTCCTCCCATACCCAATTTGTTAAATGTGGAGTGGGGGCCACATGGTCCCCGCTCATATTACATTGTCGCCCTGGGGAGGTGGTGGTACTTAGGGCTGTGGGGGAGGCCATCAGCCCTCCCCCATGTTAAAAAAGCATTTTCGCCCCATTGGGTGGTGTTCTCCCAGGCACGGGGCGGCACATCCCTCTTGCTCATATTACATTATTCGCCTTGGAGAGTTGGTGGTCCCTAGGACTTTGGGGGGGGGCCAGGAGAGCCTGGTGTTAGAAAGAAAAAAAGTGTCCTGGGAACCTGGCAGACCTGGGGGCCTGGGGGCTTCTTTAAAAGCAAGCACGGGAGCCTATACTTAGTTTTTTAAAAATTTTTACTGTGGATTTTCAACACTGTCGTAAATTCTCTGTGCACGTTTTTAAAAAATATGTTTTTTAGCCCTGGGGGTCCCTTTGGAACGCCAGAGCTCAGGGGTCAGGGTGTTTGTACCCTGGCCTTTTCCGAATATTTTATTCTTTTTTTCATGGTCTCAGCTTCAGCCGAGTCTCAAGATCGCTGCCAACACTTCAACGACTTCCTTGTTGAAGTGTTGGCAGCCAATCAGATTCAGCACAAGATTGGGAGGGGTTGCCAATCCTTTGTGCCTTTAGATATACAAATTTGGATTTTCTTTAACTTGTCTAAAACTAATCAACAGATTTACACCAAAACCAAAAATGGTCACTTTCCGGACAAAGACCTGCTTTTCTGACAAATTTGTTGTAATTCCATTCAGTAGTTTAGGAGCTATCACTGTTCAAAATCCCTATGGAAAAATAAATGGGGAAAACATGTTTTGGGACACCCCCTTTTTCTCGCCTAACCAATCCCTCCTGCTAGCCCCCCACTCGGGTGGATCACACCAAAAGTTTCCAAACAGCAGCTGATGTGACTGGCAATTTTTTTTGAAGTTTTTTTTGAAGATTCCTCAAGCGGTGCCAAAGTTATAGCCAAGTAAAAACACTTTTTATATAGAAACTAGGGCCCGTATTTATACTTTTTTTGCGCCGTATTTGCGTCGTTTTTTGATGCAAAAACGGCGCAAACTCGCAAAATGCCATTGTATTTTGTAGGTTTGCGCCGTTTTGCGCCAAAAAGCGGCGCATATGCGGCGCTAAAAAAAGTATAAATACGGGCCTAGGTCTTAACTGTAACTACCTACTGGCGATCACCGGTAATATAGGTAGTCCATAGAAAGAGTGTTTGGTGTTTTGCAAATAACTTTGGTGCAGCTTGACGAATCTTCACAAAATTTTCAAAATGTATGCTTTGGTCAGTTCAGCTGCTCTCTTAAATGTTTTGGGGTGATCCGTCAGGCAGGGGCTAAGATAAAGGAGTGTCCCAAAACACATTTCGCCAAGCATTTTCTCATAGGGATTTTGAACACGACAACAGCCTGAACAGCTGGAAGGAAGTACACAAAATTTGGCAGACAGCTAGCTCCTGGTCTAGAAAGCATGCTTTTTGTTATTTGATGTAATCCAATCAGTGGTTATAGAGATATTAAAGGGAAAAAAAAAAATAGATCTCTATGGACGAAGATCCTACGCCAATCCAACTGTTGCGGTGCTGATATCTAATTGGCTGCGAATACTTCAACAAGGAAGTATTGGCAGCCTTCTTGGGAAAAGTGAAGAAAAAGAAGAGGGCCCAGGTAGGGTCACTCTGTGCCTTGGCCTTGGCCTAAGGGTCTCTTACAGACCCTGTCAGGGCTAAAAAGCAATTTTTTAAAAAGTGTCAGGAATATCCGCGGACCTAGATTTGCTTATTTATCCGACATTTTTAAAGAAAACAGGAGATCTTCTGCCATTTTTTTTATTTTGCCCCTGTGTGGGCCAGGTCCTGGGAAGATTGGGAGCTATAAAAATGAAAGGATGCATGGAGCCACCCTCCCTGGGCTTGTATTAGGCCTTGAGACCGCCCCCTCCTGGGGCAATCACAGACAAATATGTGAGGGGTTGTGCACCCCCCCAGTGCACCAGGGGCCACTCCCTCCTTGGGACAAAACAATCATTTGATATGGGGGGCCTGTATGGCCTCCTCTAGAGCCCTGGGGACCACCACCTCCCTGGGTCTTAAGATTAAATTAACATGGGGTGTCTGAGTGTCCACTCCGCAGCCCAGGGTACTGCCACCTCCCAAGGCAAAAGATTAAATGAACACAGGAGCCCGTGTGACCCCCCTCACAGCCCCAGGGACCACCACCTTCCTGGGGCAATTTATTTCACATTAAGGGTAGGTCAAGGGACCACCAGCCCCAGGGGCAAATTAAAATGTTGGAGGGGGGCCGCAGCCCCCCTTGAGGAGCAAATAATGGCCCTGGGGATCACCACCCGCAAGGGCCAGCTCCTGTTATGTCCCTCGGTGCCCACTACCGGGGCATAGATGTTTGCTGTGGCTTGGCGGGATCTATGACAGCTCCTGCCAAGTCAGAGCAAACACTCCAGCTCAAGCAAGCTAGAGCTGTCAAACAGCTCTTGCTTGCTAAATTCTGAGGTTTCCTCTGTTTCTCTGCCAGCAGACATGCAGGCAGGGAAACAGAGGAAACAATTGCTCTCACAAACGGAGAGCTGCATGTTTAGCAGCTCTCTGTCTGTGACAGCAATGCAGGTCCCCCAGAGGATCCAATAATGGTCCTGGGGACCACCATCCTCTAGGGCCGGCTCCTGCTATGTCCTGGGGTGCCATCCCCCAGGACAAAGCTATTTGATGTGACTTGGCAGGAGCTTTGAAAACTCCCACAAAGTAAGAGCACACAATCCGGTTCCAGCAAGCGGGAGCTGTCAAACTGCTCTCGCTTCCTGGATGTGGAGGTTTCCTCTTTTTCCTTGACTGCAGGCATTCAGTCAGGGAAACAGAGGAAACAACTGTTCTCACAGACAGGCGCCTGCATGTTCACTAGCTCCCTCTCTGTGACTGCAATGCGGACTCCTCCAGGAAGCAGGGAGCCGGCTGGGACAGCATTGGTCTTGAAGCTTCCCCTGTAGTCCTATCGAACACTGGGTGCCCTGCGTGGCCGGGCCCCCCAGGTTTGAGATCGGCCCTGGGAGGGGTGGCCACACGTCTTTTCTCTTTTTAAATTACTACAAGTATGC
This sequence comes from Pleurodeles waltl, assembly GCF_031143425.1. NCBI lineage: Eukaryota > Metazoa > Chordata > Amphibia > Caudata > Salamandridae > Pleurodeles > Pleurodeles waltl. Next base: position 906,274,328 of record NC_090437.1, read on the forward strand.
AAATGTGGAAATCACTTTGAAGCTGTTCCCTCTTAACCGCGCCCTGTCTACCTTATTAATGTACATATGTTTTCCCTCCTTTTGCCAGGATGATGGACAGCTTGCTAAAGGGCCCCACACTGCACTTCCTGTTGGATTTGATGGCGTGTTCTTGATGCCGAGGAATATAAGGACATCTCCACAAAATAAGGAAGCACTTACTTCATATATATAAAATGAAGGACCCTGGTGGAGATTTACATCTTTGTAGTCTTGGTAAGTCTCTCTACAGGAGGATTCATGTTGTCACAAAACTCTGGAGAGAGAAGCATGTGGAACAGTCACATTGTCAATCTGCACACAAGGTCACAGGTGGCATTTTCTTGTGCTCCATTACACAGCTCCAGAGTAGAATACACAGTGGACATTTACCCCAGGAGGCAGAAAGAACTCCAGTTGGGTAGGTATGTCATGCAAACTGTGGACACTTTTTGCAAAAAAGGGCAGGTGAGGTTTCTTTGTGGCAGAATCACTCACACAGCTACTGACACACCAACACAGACACTCACACACCCAATCACAAATGCACTCAGACACTCAATCAGACACTCATGCACCCACTTAGCAACCCACTCAGAGACTCACACACCCACTCACAAGCCCACTCAGATACTCATGCACCCACTCACACACCCACTTATACATTCACACACCCACTCACAGACCCACTCTGAGACTCAAGCACCCACTCACAGACCCATTTAAAGACTCAGGTACCCACTCACAGATCCACTCAGAGACTCACGCACCCACTCACAGACCTACTCAGAGACTCATGCACCTACTCACAGACCTACTTAGACACTCACAGATGCACTCACAGACCCACTCAGAGACTCACGCACCCAATCACAGACCCACTCAGCCACTCTCGCACCCACTCACAGACCCACTCAGAAATTCCCGCACCCACTCAAAGACCCACTCAGACTCTCACACATCCACACCGACATTCACACCCACTCACAGAGACACTCTCACACCCTCTGTCACATCTAGAGGCACCTTCTTACACCTATCCTCACACCCAGTCAGACACTCTCATACCAACTCTCAAATCTACATACACCCTCTCACACCTTCTCACACCCAGACACTCTCACATCCAGAGACATCCTCTCACACCTATTCTCGCACCAAGAGAGACAGGCCCTGCAGACAACTCTTGCCACACATGGCCAAAGGCTGTATACATAATGGGGCTGGGTCGTTAGGGGGGTTGGCTGAAGGGACTGGCAACAGGCTAGGCCCTGAGGGCAACCCCCACCATGCATGACCAAAGGGTTGGGTGGTTATAGGGGGTTGGCTGTGGCCAGGCCCTACTGCCAGACCCCACTACAAACAGCCGAACACCATGCGCAGCGGTGGTTGGATTAACATGAAAATGAATCACAGAAAAAAACAAAGGTTACAGGGATGTTATAGTTAGGATATAGAATTTTATAAAAACATATACATTCACTTAAAAAAACAAAGGTTACAGGGACATTATAGTTTGGTTCTGAACTTACTCGCATAAAAGCAGAGAATTTCAGAAGTTGGACTTGTTTCAAGTAACTATAACTCGCCGCCTAAGGTAACTATAACTCACACCCTCACTATGCACTGCTAATTACCCCAGATATTACAGATATTACAGCACTCATGACAACTTTTGTAACATCAATAAAAATATAAATGAAACAGCAGTCTAATTATTGAAGAAAAAACTGTGCAAGGCAGGGGAATGAGGTATAGTTACCTTAGCTCACGAGTTATAATTTCTTAAAATGTGTTAGGTGTCATAGAGTGCACACATGTGCACTTAGTTTCCCCTTCAGAAACATCACACCTGTACCAGAACAACAAACATACCTACTCAATCAATGTCCAGACGTTCATGGACCGTCTGGGGATGTTCACCGATGTGCTGGACAAATATCCTGCTAGGGCGCATGATGCCTACATCTTCTAGCACAGTACTTTCAACAATCACTTCCAGAATGTGGGAATGGACTACTTGTTAGTAAGTAAATCTGAAGTATGCAACATAGAAAAAAACGTGTAGAAATGTATGACCTAATAGTCATCTCTGTGTCTGTTGATGGAGCTAGGTGCATGTGTAAGAGTGGTGTTTGTCATGCTTGTAACATGCATTGCGATTCATGTGTGATGCAAACTCCTAAGTCAGATATTTGAGGACATGGTAAGCCACTTTGGCCCTCATTCCAACCCTGGCGGTCTATGACCGCCAGGGTGGAGGGCAACGGAAGCACCGCCAACAGGCTGGCGGTGCTTCCAGTGCCATTCTGACCGCGGTGGTAAAGCCGCGGTCAGAAAAGGGGAACCGGCGGTTTCCCGCCGGTTTTCCCCTGGCCCAGTGAATCCTCCATGGCGGCACTGCTTGCAGCGCCGCCATGGGGATTCCGACCCCCTTCCCGCCAGCCTGTTTCTGGCGGTTTACACCGCCAGAACCAGGATGGCGGGAATGGGTGTCGTGGGGCCCCATGAAGATTTTCACTGTCTGCTTTGCAGACAGTGAAAATCGCGACGGGTGCTACTGCACCCGTCGCACCCCTGCAACACCGCCGGCTCCATTCGGAGCCGGCTTCTATGTTGTAGGGGCTTTCCCGTTGGGCCGGCGGGCGGCCTTTTGGCGGTCACCCGCCGGCCCAGTGGGAAAGCCAGAATGGCATCCGCGGTCTCCTGACCGCGGAGCGGCCATTTGGCGGTGACCGCATGGCGGGCGGCGACCGCCGCCCGCCGCGGTCAGAATGACCGCCTTTGTGTAGCTTGAAGTGGAGTACAAAACCTAGAGTCATGCAACATAGTGACAAATCCTGTATTTTATTACTGTGCATAAGGCAGTGTTCCATGTGCGTTGTGTAGGTGTATCCGTGCAACTCCCATGGCTGATGACGCATGTCATGTATACTAAACATGGCAAACCTGGGAATGCTTTCCTAGGTCATGCACAACAAAGATAAAGTTGTCCAAGTCACTTCCACTTCCTATGTGCGTTGCATCTTGTGGCATGCAAAGATAAAGGAATTTTCCTCTAAGGATTGTTTAAGTGCTGGAAGTTTCCTGCACTAACAAAATCATGCATGAAACACAGGCACACTTGCACTAAGGTGCAAGTGTGTCTGTGTTTGTGCCAGGCAGCCCATTGCATGCCTTTGCAGGGTGAAAGGACAGGAATGTACTGTATGGCTTAAATTCTGTACAATCTAGCCCTTTCCCAGTGATGCAGTACAACACAGCAAGGTCACTTGTTGTGCTGCACTCTGCCGCTTTGTGAAGTATCTTGTCCCTAGTGTCATGTGCACATAGTGGGAACAACTTAAAGCACTGTGTATACAATCATATCCCATTTTGTCATACCCTCACTTAGGGCCTGATTCTAACTTTGGAGGACGGTGTTAAACCGTCCCAAAAGTGGCGGATATACCACCTACCGTATTACGAGTTCCATAGGATATAATGGACTCGTAATACGGTAGGTGGTATATCCGCCACTTTTGGGACGGTTTAACACCGTCCTCCAAAGTTAGAATCAGGCCCTTATTCTGTAATGGCAGTAGTAACAGAACACCTGTGTGTAGTATTGTTGCCTCACTTCACACTGTTTGAATGGACTGAACCACATCATCTGCACTGGTTAACAAATCAAGATAATTATTTTGAAGTATACAAGACAGCTTAAATATTAGTACATACTGCACATGTTGTCTAAGTGTGGGATGAGTGTTTTTTTCAATTGTGTGCCTAGTCTTAGAATTGGTTAAACTTCAAATACATTAATAATGTGTAAACTACTCCTGTATACCCAGTATTGGTTAGACTTCAAATAAATTAATGATGTGTGAACTACCCCTATCTTCATAAGTAAGCGTTTCAGCAATGGCTGAGGACTTGTATGTTGACCATAGTTCTAGGAGAAATTCTGGAAGAAATAGTTGTAAATTCCATTTGTGTCATGCAATGTAAGAGTAGGTCACAATCATGTGTGAAAGTCAATTTAGTGTACTAATGTGAAATCCAACATTAGAAAACACACATAATTACACACATACATACATATGTATCAGTCCAGATTGACATATGTATCTATTGTGAGAGTTTGTCGGTTATTTTGTATTTAGACTAAATTCCCAACATATGGACCCTTCTATCTTTAACTCACAAACTCAAACACATGCCATACACCAGTAACTAAGATAGAATGGAATGCATCCAGGGCACGGTATCCCAATCTCAACATTCTCAAGCCACATCAATGATGACAGAATCAAGGCATAGATGTACAGAATCCCCTACAAGGTAGAATGATATGCATACCTGGTAAACAGGTAAAGTATTGTGTCCGGTAAACAATAAAGTATTGTGTCTGGTCTGTAGTAGAAAGCTGCTTTTATCTACATCAGTGTGTCCTACATACTAATGGACCACATTGCCATAAATAATTCACCTAAGCTCAGTATTACTCGTCTTACAACAAGCATAAGCTGAAGGCTGAAAAAAAATATAACTATCCATGTCACATGTTGCAAATGCAATACATGTAGGCAACATTTTTCAACATCAAAGTAAGTTAAAAAATCAAAGGCTGTCTCAAGGTCATGTAGCCAAGCAACAACATTTAGAATTTTCAAAAGGAAATATGTACGTGTGAGTGCCTAACAGTTTGACACTGTCCAAAGCTACCTAGTGCTGAACATATGATTCAAAATGTGATCACTACTTTGTCTCTGTGCACATGTAGTGAGAGCACATAACAAAGAGTTGTCCACATCTATCAGAAATACATATCAAAGTAATCCACTGCCTGAACATGAAAGTCAGCATGTAGAATTGCCCACAGTATCAGGACATGGACAACATTAGCACTGACAATGATAAATTAAAGAGACATGTTCCAAACCACAGTCAGCTAGAATTATAACTCATTATGTTCAATACTGTAAGAAATAGCAATTATTTGGGTCTGATTTAGAGTTTGGTAGAGGGGTTACTATATTACAATGGTGATGGATATCCCGCCCACTGAAATATAAATCACATAGGATTTAGTAACCCCTCCGCCAAACTCTAAATCAGGCCTTACGTCAGTATACATAACACACAATGACAGGTATGTCTCTGTAACCATGTACATAATCACTAAAATATTTGTTTTTACTTGCAGCTGGTCAAGGATATGGTCTGGAGCCATGGGTCATGACCCAATTCAACCATGCCCAGATGGAAGCCAAAAAAATGTACAGCCAGGCGCTGACCAGGACTCGGAATGTGGCAGATTGGACACTCGGTGTTCTGAAGTTCAGGATTCGGTGCCTTGATTTGTCTGGAGTAAGATTGCTATACACCCCCTCATGGTTTGCAAGATAATCGTGGTTTGTGCAATCCTGCACAACAGTTGTGTCAGAACAAATGTCTCATGGGACTTGGTGCCAGATGATAGTGAGCTAATGCAGATGAGGAACATAATGTTGGAGACTTCCAACAGACAATGGCTGATCGTCAGTGACACAGCACTATTTGCCAAATTTCTTTTCATAACTTTTCTCAATTGACAAAATGTTTGGAATTGTCATCAAAGTTTAACATAAGAACACATCTGTGAACCCATTCATTGTGTTGTCTTTATTTCACAGTCAATGTAAGCATCAAGTCAATCACATTTTCTCAACTAGATGTAGGTCTAAACATGTATCAATCATGTTGTCAGACTCATTGAGCAACACTGAGTCATGGTTGCAAATATTCAGTCAACCAGCACAGCAATGCAATGTGATGGAGTGTACTACATGGATGGGATAGCCCATGTTTGCCACATATCCGTATCTAAATAGTACATTTCTGTACTCATGCTCTTAAGCATAGTTGTACTGCACAGCTAGTACTCTTGTTGTATTATACAGCAGCAACATATATTTGGTATGGTACTCAGTGTTGCAACACAAATCAACCAGTATGTCCATACCTGAGACAAAACACTCACTGTAGTGTGTCTCACCAATGTGGTAGCATGCAGAATGGCAGCACTTTGCAGGAGGAATATTATAGCACATACCTTAACAGATCATGAGTGACAGTTGTCATGTACAAAAGCCAAGTATGATGTGAACAAGTAAAAATGTTTTGTGTACAGAATGCAGACATGCATGTATGGGAATCCTCAATGCACTACACATGTGAGTGAATTCCTGGCCAAATTGTCATATATGCCTCTTTATGCCAAAGTTGTAAAAATACACATTCCTCAGGCATTGCACAGCAATGTGATGAGATTCAAAGACCTGTAACACAACAATATGAACAGATGGCTTTGCAATGTGAGTAATTACATAGAGAAGTATGACAATGGAGATGGTTTTTGCAAACATCTCAACACCTGAAGAATACAGAGATGTCAAGAGTGTGAAGTTTCCATGTCAAACTTCACACAAAACTGTATGTGTTTATAAACTAACTCATCAAACATGATGGAAGAATTTGGATATGAACTTACCTCTGCATACTAAGAGTAGTTTACCCCTGCCCTGAGTGTACTAGTGCATAGTTGAAGGGATCACACATTTTGTATCATACCAAAAAGTAAATGCCATTTGATTGTGTGCCATTTACTGGTGTCATGAATTACAGACTTCTTGGGCCAGTAGGGCCACAGAAAGTTCTGCCCTTACAGTAGCTGTACTGCTACTACCTTTGCCAGGAGTAAGACAGAGATCACATGTTTTTGGCAGCATGATGTTCATTGGAAACTAGCAGTGAACATGACCATGTGACTCCGGTTTAATGCAGTGAGGCCTAATGGCTCACTTACCCATTCCAAAAGTCTATTGCTGTATGTTGCAGTCACCTCTACCCAAAATTATGGTGATCAAAATAAGTATGAATGATAACACCATGCGCAGAACACATGTCCCTGTGCAAGACATACATAACACAAAAGTTGCAATGTGGAACAGTGTGCACATGCAGAGAGTTTGTGTGGTCCTAGAGTGTGTTTGCCTTCAGACACTCCAAAGGGAGTGTACAACCAAATGGTGTTCTATGACTGAGTGTGCTGCATGTCATGATATTTGTTTATGTCCGACATATGTGGATCACAGTATTGTTCCCCTAATGTCCTGTGACTGTAAACAGAGGGGCAAATTTGAGCATGGCCACACAATGCAGCACAGATTGCCTACTTCATGGCTATGTGTAAAAGCAAAATGCAAATAATGTGCTAATAGAATACCTAACAATCATGTCTTTTCCCCTGTACCAGTGCTGTTTTGGCTGCCCAAGGCCAACGCAGGCACAATTGCACTATGGGAGAAGCATGCTACTATCACAAGCAGAAATGTATTTAAACATGAAGGGGCATCTTCCTACTAACCAAAATATCCAGTGAGCCATTTTCCACCTCCTATATGTGCTAAAGATTGCTGCACACATTGAACAATGAAGTAACAAGGAGATTTAAAGATCTAACACCTTGTAATGCTACTCCTGGGGAGGTAGTGCTTACTGACACATTTTAAGGTTTAGCTGGTTTGGTAAGTCTGAGAATGCATTTAAATCCATCGGGTGTGAGTGGGTGCCCCCATGTACAAACAACATGGTTATGTAATTGTTTGTAAATTTGTGTAATATTGTACATATAGGCACCTTTTTCCGATGTCCTGAGGAGGCCCTAATTTGTCAGTCCGAAACACATGGACCACAATAAGGAGGAGCATCAAGCTAATTATAAAATAAAAGGAAGAATATGAGAGTACCAGACATATAACAACAGGAAGTAATATCCTACTAAAGTCAGTACTAATAAATAAGGACTACCTCATTCTAAAGACTGCTTACCTGAAGGAAGGGCTTAGCATCAGATTTGATTATGAACTGTAAATAAAAAAGTGCAGGGCTACAAATTGTTGTTTTTAATGATTTCACTAATTACATGTTATATTATATGTATTTAAGCGTTTTGTTATGGTGTGGAAATAAGGGTATTGGTTAAGTAGATTCATGTTGTATGTATATGGGAGTAATGCTAAAAGAAACATATATTAAAAAAGGAATTAAAAATGTCATCTCTTGTCATGTCTGTAGAAGGAGAGTATATGGATTACAAGTGTTGCTGGAAGTTGTCATCGTCCATGGGGGGAACAAGATGTCATCAACAACAGACTGGTCATCCAGGACAGGCTATTGGATATGAGGTGTTGTTTATTCCTCTACAATGAAATTATAATATGTTAATGATGATCTATTATAGGGGTTGACATTAGTAATTTTTGTGACGAACAGACTTTATTATCATTCACATAATGTTACACATAAATGTGTTGACCATGTGCTACTAACCGCAAATGAAGATGTTATTCTTTACTGTATTGCACATGGCAATATATATGCATTGTTCACAAAACCACTGTGTGACAAGGGACCATTTTTGTGTCATAACACACTTTGCAAGGCAGTTACTACTACTGAGAACATTGCATCATCTTACCAGGGTGCCTGCATTTCCTCTAGCCATTACTTAGCCCATACCTCTTGACAAAGTGATGTTACTTTGGTCATATGTTAGCTTTGGTCCATCACTTTGCTGTCACACAGTATGCCACACCAATCTGCCTTGCAGTGCTGTTATGCATGCAATTTGTGCATCCATGTGGCCAAGGGCTCATATTAGACAGACATCCCCACAACTATACAAAGTAAGCAGCCTTGCTAGACTGCAGGAATGCATAAGGGCATGTACTTACCATAGTTTACTTATTTGTGTATACCCTGGTGTTTTCCTAGCACACACAATTATCTCCAGAATCCAGAACAACAGGCAATGTGAACAATCTCCGAAGAGGATAAGCAGTGCCACACTTTGAAATATGCAAACACTGATGTTCATCCCATTTTCCCTTTACCCAAGTTGGTCCACTGCAGAGTGCACATATCTCTTCACTCAGGCCCAGTCACCTGTACATGACTCCTCTGTCAATCATCATTTGGGCCCAGGGCCAAGACTTACACAGTAATGACACCTAGATCAGACATTGAGGGCTATGGCGAACCTCACAAGAGAATAGTGATGATTTTTTGTTGTGGGGTAGCACTGAAGAAAGACGTGTCACACAGAGGTAGGATATGTCATTACCTTTATTTTTGTAAGCATGAATGTACGTGTCCCTCAGCAACCAGCATCCCAGAAGCAACAAACCACCAACTGCTCTCCCTGGAATCCCTCTCCCCACACAAATCCTAACATTCCACCCAGAGTTCCCATGCAGCACAATAGCTCGTGAGCACTCACGAGAGCTCTATGAATTAGAACATAACACATCTTTCCCCTTAAATAACAAACAACAGAAATTTGACCCACAAAAACATGAAAACTAATCCAAAACAAAATCCTCCAGATATCTTGCTTTGTTGATCACCTGTTTGGATTTTTGAGCCTCACCCTGAACTTTTTCCCCCATTTCTTACAACCGTAGTTAGAATTTTCACTAACCACAATGTTGTTTGTTTCTTCTGTCCCCTCCTCCTCATCACACACCTGATCCAAAACCAATCTCTCCTCAAGCTCCTTGGCAAACGTCTTACTCACCACCCATGTCTCTCCTACACCACAAGTTCCAACATTCCGTTCTTCCATCCCAAATGTACCATCCCCAATGCAAACTTCACTCATCAGTCCACCTGAGACTTCGCCAGAGACCTTGTCCCCCAACTGGACTCTTTGAGCATCAACTACGTTATCAACCTTAGCTACTTTCCTCTTACTCCACCCCTTGCCCCCCTCAACCTTAACAGAGTGCCTCAAAACCTGAACCACTTTTGTACCTGGGAAGCATTTAAAACCATTGGCCTTATAAGGTCTTCTTACTTTTACTCGATCCCCAATTTCAAAATCAAGCTCCCTCACTTTCTTAAGATCATCATACCTGCACTTAGCCTTAGCCTGCGACTCCACCACCTTGTCCCTGATGAATTCCATATTAGGAATACTCTTATCTGGGTCAGATTTCTCAATCACCTACTTAGGAGATAACTCTTTGAATGAGTGACTACCTCTCAACAACCCGAAGGGAGTCACCCTAGTTGTAGAATATGGAGTGTTATGATAGCACCAAAATCTCTCTCCAATTGCTTCCTGAATGGACTCTCCTGCCTCCTTGACAATCTGTATAGTCTCCTTGAACATACGGTTAACCCTTTCCACCATGGCTTTGCCCTGAGTACTATTTAACACTGTTGTTAATTGCTTAATACCCAACGTATACAGAAATACCCTCATGCTATGTGACACGAATTGCACACCATTATCTGTAACTAAAAACCCTGGAACCCCTTCTGATTGAAAACGTTTCCTCAGAAATGTTATTACACCTGCTGTGTTAGGTTCTCAAAAATGTATACGACACACATTTAGAATCGTAATCCACTACAACCAAAACAAATCTCCTCCCCTCATTCAATCCCCCAATAGGCCCAATGAAATCCATACCAGTCTTCTCCCACGGCAACTCAGGGAACCCCACAGGACACAAAGGCGTGTTGCGTACACATATGGACTTCTCAGTTTGTGAACACACACTTCAACTGTCCACCAAAATCTCCACATTTGCATCCATCTCAGGCCATCAATAACACAAGTGTAGTTTCTTCCTAGTACCTGTAATGCCTACATGACCCTTGTGAGCCAACTTGACCAAACTACTTCTCAGCTCAACAGGAGGAATTAATTTGGTACCTCTCATAACTAAATTACCCTCCATACTCAACTCCTCCTTGTCTTTGAAGAATGGTCTCACTTTTTCCATTACCTTACCTTCACTAGGCCAACCATTCTTTATGATCATTTTCCACCTTATTCTCCCAACTCTCCTTCAGAATAACACTTTCCGAGACCACCAGACCATCCACCATACCAATCACAACCTCTTTATCTTCCTGCCACACATTTCCCGAATCAACATTTTCAGTTATGGGACACCTCAATAGGAAGTCAATTCTGAAATTCTGCCCTCCTTGAATGTATTTCATCCTAAAATTAAAAACATGAATTTTTGATAATAATTGAATCAACTGGGGGCTCGCATTACCCATCCCTTTTTCATTCCACGTGTACATCAAAGGTTTATGATCAGTGACCACCACAAATTCTCTGCCCCACAAGCACGTTGAAAAATGATGAACACCCCATACACAAATCAAAACTTCTTTTTCAATTGTACTGTAATTGTCCTCAGATGCAGTCAGTCTATGCAAAGCAAAAGCTACAGTAGATTCACGTCCTTCATGCAGTTGGTAAGCATAGCTCCAATTCTAGAATTACTTGCATCCACAGTCACCACTGACAAAGCTTCCTCATTAAAAGGTTGTATAGCTGGTGCATCCACAATGAGCTTCTTCAAAACATTGAATGCCTCCAACTGTTCTTGTTCCCATTCAAATTTCACATTTTTCCGCAACAATTTCCATAAAGGTTCACACTGCAAAGCAAAATTCTGCACAAACCTGGAATAATATTCACACAAACCCAAAAAGGAGCTTAATTGATCCTTATCCTTCTGTGGCGCACATTTTTCTATTGCCGCTAAAAGATCATTTTTAGGTTTGATGCTGTGCTCACTTATCTCGTGACCTAAATACTCCACTTCTTTCAACATAAATTTACATTTTTGTTTGGAAACTGTCATCCCATGGTCCTCAAGAATACTTAGTATTCTGTCTAGTTTACACAAGTAAGACTCAATGGATTCTGAGCTTCCCATATATATCATCTTGGTACATCAACACTCCTTTCTCTTCCCCAAATAATTGATACATCAACTTTTGAAACACCGAAGCCGCCGATGCCAGACCACACTGAATCCTCAGGAAACGGAAAGCTCCAAACAGTGTGTTAAATGCAGTAAGAGCTCTAGATTCAGGAATGAGTTCAACCTAATGATACGCAGCCCTCAGATCCAATATCGAAAAAATCTTTGAACCACCAAGTTGGGCCAACATGTCCTGAATCTTAGGTAAGGGGAAACAATCATCTTGGATGCTGTTATTTAATGATCTAAGGTCAACACAAAGTCTCAAACCCCCTGATTTCTTAACTGCCACAACTATGGAAGAAATCAATTGTGAAGATTCAATTGGCTCAATCATCCCATCCACACACAACTATGACAAATGATACTTAAGAATCTGCCTAATACGTAATGGGACATTACAAACACAATGCGAAATCGGAACAGCATTCGGCTTAAGAATGATTTTTGATATTGTGTTCAAACCCTTTAACCATTCCCAACTTGTCCTCAAACACACACCGGTGTTTAGACAAAACATCTTCCAATGAATTACAATCTTCTTCTAGTTCATTAATCAAAGAGATCAGATGTGCAGTTCCAGGTTTGAGGACCATACTAAATTTACCCTGATCTTTCCACCCCAAGATGTTATATCCACGTTTCGCTACATAGACCTTGGTGTGAATGGACCTATTATTGTAATGTAAATTCTCTATGAAATACCCACACAACTCGATCTCTTGGCCCCGAAAGCTACTGTGTGGATATCAAGAGGATATAAATTCAAACGTTGCCACCTCTCAACAAATAGTTTATCTGAAATAATGGTAATAGGTGATCCGGAGTCAACAGTGACCTTAATACAATTGTCCCCCATTTTTACTTCACAAACTGGATCTCTATCCTTCCCACTTTTATCTACACTGCTCTCAACCATTTTAATCGAAAGCACCACTTTTTTACTGGCACCTTCCCCACTCAAACCTGGGGAAACTCCTGTGCCTCAGTGTTTCTAGAGAAATTCCTGCACACACATGCAAAATGTCCTATTTTTTTACACTTGGAACATGACTTGCCTACCGCAAGGCAATTAACATCACAGGCACATGATCAAAGATTTTCTATCCGTCCATACCCAAACAATTATATAACATAGCTTTTTTTCTTGCCACTGGAAAGCCTACCCCATCAATGGTAGCTGCTGAAGGACCTAACCCATTGACTCCTTTTGACCTTTGGCACCCCTGGTTCACTCAAAAACACGCTAGGTAAATTAGCCATCTGCATGCTTGCAATATCTAAAAGTAGTGATAAAAATTGCCACAAAAGGCCAACTACAGAACTAGTAAACACATCAACTGAGCAATGCAAACAAATGGTTTATTACAAAAAAAAGACTTGACATGCATAACATAATAGTGAACAACCCAGAGAATTAAAAATAAATGTCACAAAGTACTCAAAATGGTGTGTCCACACACATAGATTCAGGTGTGCGTGTCACCATGCAAACGTGTTCCACCCGCATCCAATTTAAGTCATATGCTGATCACCTGCTCCTTTGATCATCGGGACCAATAAAAAGCAGGAAATGTGTCACACACAGAGATCCAGCTGTGCGTGTCACCGTATAGACTATTCAAACAGCATCCTATTCAAAATAAAATTGCTGAATCTCCAGCCAGCTTCTTCCAATTTCCGAAGTCCTACGTCAAGACCCTTTAAATAGATGAACCAGCGTGAAGAGCCTGCCCCTTTAAGGCTCCTTGCAGCAGAAAGAGAAAGCCCTCGACGACACCGGGTCTTAAAGGTAATGACAATCCTTCGTCAAGACCCTTTAAACTGGAACGACGAACCAACATGAGGATCCTGCCCCTTTAAGGCTCCTCACAGCAGAAAGTGAATGCCTCCGACAAAACCAGAGGCACGCCTGCACCGCCTCTTGGGAACATAGCAGGAATCCGGCAGTGTACGCTAAATGATAGCGTGATGGATATCGATGTGGGCGCATAAACCCGTCCGGAATCAGTGATCACCGCTTAAGCATAGTCACGAAGATGAGAGACACATGAAGAAACCAGGTTCTTTCCTCAACTCATCAGCAATTTATGTTGTGGGGTAGCACAGAAGAAAGATGTGTCACACAGAGGTAGGATATGTCGCTACTTTTATTTTTGTAAGCATGAATGTACGTGTCCCTCAGCTACCGGCATCCCAGGCACAACAAACCACCAACCACTCTTCCTGGAATCCCTCTTCCCACACAAACCCTTACATTCCATCCAGAGTTCTCGTGCAGCGCCATAGCTCATGAGCGCTCACAAGAACTCTATGAATTAGAACGTAACATATTCCTTGTACCTATCATGGTTGCCCACATGACTAGACCCAGACACCTCACCCTCCAACGATTCCCAAAACAGGTGTCTCAAGATACCTGGCTCATCCTGTCACTTCTCTGTTTCACACCCTCCTGCTTTGCCATGTGTGGCATAGCTTGACTTTTCTTCTCATACTTCCCTCATGACACCTGCTAAAACTTCTGCCAGGCCCACATCACATGTTAAGTGTAGTGCACTAAGGCCCTTCACAGCTACTAGATAAGTGTGATACTATCAATCAATCAATCAATCAATCAAAGGATTTATAAAGCGTACTAATCACCCATTAGGGTCTCAAGGCGCTGGGGGGAGCTACTGGTCGTAAAGCCATGGCTTGAAGCGTTTCAGACAGAGCAATCCATGACTATCACTCAGGCTACATTGCAGCTAAAACATCACACATCGTCTCCTTGAGATCCAATGGCTCCCCATTCAGAAACACTTCCTTTTCATTTTGCTTGCTGGCAACACCTGCGAGATCTGACCCAGTATACCAGGACAGCTGTGTGCAATGTGGTTTCAGGTTAGTGACTATACACATGGCTCTTCACATGATCATACTTGGAGAAACTCCACATACTCAACAGCTGGATCCCCTCTCAGGTGAGAAGTTAATCCTATGGTAACCCCATTCCATTCTATTACTTTGCACTCCACTTTTGGCTGTGTAGCCCGAGGGAAAACTCATTTTCCTCATGGTGCAAGGGCCTATATTGTCACAGTAAGGTTGGGCAGGTTTCTAAGGTTCATGCATGATAGACTGCTTCAGTCCAGGTTTTTTGCTTTGTATTGTGGGAATTTTAGTCCTGGCCACCTAATGTTAAACATTAGACCACAAGTTGCAGTATTTAAAGGACAACCTGGACTGGGGCAGCACATAACATATGCTCCTGAGAAACTTGGCAGGGGTGGACTAGGCTGTACAAATTGTCATTGGGCAAGATGCTTACATTTATGTAATGTATAAGTTTACATGTTAGACATTCCTGTCCTTTCCCTTGCACACAGTGCAATGCAGCACAGCAAAGTTTCTTTCTACACTGCACTGCATGATATTTTTAATCATATTGTGCCTTGTTGACACTAACCCTATAGTCCTTTCTTGTCCTCAACCATAGCACTGTCCTTTCCTTTGATTCCTGCCACCAACTCTGTTGGGATGAGTGAAGCCACCTGCTCCTCCAATAGGTCCAGCTCCTCCTGGTCCCCAGGTCCTTCTCTGGACATGTCTCTAGAAAAAAATAAAATTGGCTGGTGAACCATACAGATATGCCAATTTAGATACTCAACTCCTGGAGAACACAGTCCCTGACAAAACATCAGCAAAACAGAGCAACACAAACATAATGACCATGTGGCATAAACTTGTTGAAAAAACACCTTCCATCTGGATTACATAGAGCTTGCCCTCCCTCATATTTTCCCCTAGCCTAGTCCTCTAATCAGTGCAACCAGAGCTTTTGTTACAGTCCAAGTTCAAGCTCTGGCCCATGGCTCTGCCAGATAGACCTGTTGTGAAATAGAGAACTTTGTTATTGGTGGAAGTGTGTTATCTATATCCTAACATGCAATTTCTAAACAGCTGAGTTAACTTCATGCTTTGAAAATATTTGGACCACACACTTGGTATTGTGTCACTCATTGCATCAATTGTTTCAGTTGGGAAGGCCAGGACAACATAAAGCAAGGTAGGCGGAAATGTGTCTGAGTAGAGATTTGTATATAGATTGCTCACTCCATGAAAAACAAACATCAGTTGTGAAATGTCAGGGTACTCCTGCCCTACCCAGATGCCCATTGTGTCAGAGGAACTTGACACCAATCTACAACCAAGACCATTGTCTCAGCTCTGGGAGCAAGTTCACACCTCAGCAAGGACCTATTGAGCCCCTGAGTGGCAGATTTAGGCCTTTTGTAAAATATATATTACAGATCATAGTTTCCCAATGAGGAAATATTTTAAGAAGCTCAAGATTGAACTCTTTAGCTGGTACCTAGGTAGAGATAATATTATTTAATTGCAATATTATAGCCTAATGCCTTCCTATTCCAACCTTTTAAATTACATTGGGGCCTTATCACTGAAAATACATGTTTAACATTAACCTTTTTTGTGTCCTGCTTTTAAATAGTATACATTCTGCCTTATTGTGCATTAGGACCCACTTAGGGGTGACATTAATATTTAAAATGAGGGCTTAGGCCTGTCGAAAGTTTTTTTTTTTTTTTGTCAGGTGACATTTGCAGTTTTATGATAGGCTACACTAATAGGCCTGAAGTATTGTTTTGCACCCTCACTTTAGTGGTGGCATGTTACAAGTGGGTTCTGCCCATTCAGTAGACCCTTATTTTTTGCTTTTTGGATCACCTGCTTTTGTACTTTTTACTGTGGGTAAATCTCACTACAAGTGTATAATCCACAGAAATCACCTATTCACTGCTCCAGTGCCACATGATGCCCTGCTGGGCTTCTTAATTTGCACATCTTTTTCCGCTTGTGGTGACCTCGGGATGGCAAGGACACCACCAACCTTATAAACGAAGCATGGGGAGCTACAGGTGTGCAGCAGCTCCCCCAAAGAAGTCTTAAACAGGATTGGCCCTACGTCTGCAGGGGTAAGGAAACCAGGACCTCTCTGGAATTTTTCCTAATGTTTCAAAGCACTCCAAAAGCTTGAGCTTCTGCACTGCAGCTGGGAATGCAGCATCAGTTAGGGACTTATTCTACAGCCGCATTAATTGTGGTCTGAGGATGTTTAATAAAGGTACATATGACACAGTGCCCTGTAGGGGATAAGCCTCTGGTTGCACTATATGTGATCTGGAAGTGATGCCCTATATGGGCTGTTTTTATTACAGTCTAAATGGCTAAATGTATACAAAAACATATAGGGGGTTATTCTAACTTTGGAGGAGGTGTTAATCCGTCCCAAAAGTGACGGAAAAGTGACGGATTTACCACCAGCCGTATTACGAGTCCATTATATCCGATGGAACTCGTAATACGGCTGGTGGTATATCCGTCACTTTACCGTCACTTTTGGGACGGATTAACACTCCTCCAAAGTTAGAATAACCCCCATAGTCACATGTTTTGCTCCTTTTAAAATGTTTTATTGTTATGATATGATAACAGTGATTATGGATCACAGTGAATATGCTTTAATAGATGTAATAAGTTTATTTACACATGGTTATTATAATTTATTGCATTTATGCACAAAATGATGTCTTTAACATGTGATTTTCTGATCTTGAACCAAGACAGTAGGTTAATTTTATATGTTTGTTTTGGGGGTCAAAAGTGATTATGCGATATCATCTATCATATTTTCCATCTGCCAATGTATATATTTGTAGATTAACGCTTAGTATTTAGTACTGTGTGTGGATTACATCCACTGTCAAGTGGACTAGGGTGGCACTGAAATCCTTGTTATGCTGGATCTGTCAGCAGCATTGGATACGGTATCCCCATCTCGCTTGGTGTAAAGATTGCACCGGGCTGGGGTAAGGGATACTGTGCCGGCTTTATTAGGTCTCTTTTTTACCAATAGAACCCAGATTGACTCCTGCAGTAACTTTAGGGCAGAACCTTTTCAGCTCTCCTGCGGGGTGCCGCAGGAGTACTTGCTGAGCTCCACCTTGTTCAATCTCTATGTGGCCCCGCTAGAACTCTGGTACAGTCATTTGGTTTCCTGGACCTGTTTTATGCAGATGACACCCAGATTATTGTTTCAAAAGCAGATGATATGCTATCAATGACAGATAAATTCAAACTCTTTATGATGGATATCGCTAGCTGGATGAAGGAGAACTGTCTGAAATTGAATGCAGAAGAAGAGATCCTCGTCTTTGGGGCTCATCACTCAGGGACGTATTTATAGGCCCCTAGCGCCACAGGAGCGTCACTTTTTGTGATGCTCCTGTGGCTCTAAGCCGTGCTTTGTATTTACAAAGTGGCGTTAAGCCACTTTTTGTGGCTTAAAGCCACCTTGTATATTTGGCCCCTTCCCACGCAGATCTGTGGAAAAGGGGCGTGCAATGGGTGTTGCTGTGGGCGTGCCACTGCAACACCCACTGCATTTTGACACTGACTCAGATTTATGAAATTTCATAAACCTGAGGCAGTGCCAAAATCTAATGCCACCCCCCAATACTTTCATTCCTCCTCGTTATTTGATTTTTCTATGCGTGCTGCATTCTGCAGCACATATAGAAAGAGCAAAATGCCAGAAAAGATTGATTATTTGTGGGAAGGTGTCCCTTCCTACACATAAACAATCATTTGAACATGATGCTTTGGCACTTCTGTGTGTGCTGCATTGTGCAGCACACACAGAAGTGCCAAAGCGCCATTAGTGATTGTTTGTGTGCAGGAAGGGACACCTTCCCGCACATAAACAATCATTCCCCTCAACGCAAACATCCTTGCATGATGGTGCAAGAATGCCTGCATTGGTGCTGGCAGCTAAATTTAGCTCCAGCGCAGGGGGAACCCCAGGGGTGCGCCGTATTCAGTTAAATACTGCATTACTAAAGTGACGCAGCACGGCACTGCCAATTTTGGTGCAGCACGGTGCTGCACCACTTTTCAATAAATCGGGTCCTCAGTGTGTCCAGAGATGTGGTGGCAAGAGACATGTGACCCCCTACCTACTTTATTTGTCTCTGCTAAAAACCTAGGAGTCATCTTTGACAACATACTCACCTCAGGTCAACAGGACCATAATTACTTGTTTCTACATTATCAAAATCTTGTGAAAGATTTTTCCTCACATCCCAGTGGAGCTCAGAACCGCAATAATTATTGCCATGATTATGTGTCACCTTGATGACTGCAATGCATTATATTGATCTATTCCTAAATCTTCTCTCAATAAACTCTAAGGTGGTCATTCTGACCCTGGCGGTCTTTGACCGCCAGGGCGGAGGACCGCGGGAGCACCGCCGACAGGCCGGCGGTGCTCCAATGGGGATTCCGACCGCGGCGGTAAAGCCGCGGTCGGACCGGCACCACTGGCGGGCTCCCGCCAGTGTACCGCCGCCCCATTGAATCCTCCACGGCGGCGCAGCTTGCTGCACCGCCGCGGGGATTCCGACCCCCCCTACTGCCATCCAGATCCCGGCGGTCGGACCGCCGGGATCCGGATGGCGGTAGGGGGGGTCGCGGGGCCCCTGGGGGCCCCTGCAGTGCCCATGCCACTGGCATGGGCATTGCAGGGGCCCCCGTAAGAGGGCCCCTACATGTATTTCACTGTCTGCTGCGCAGACAGTGAAATACGCGACGGGTGCAACTGCACCCGTCGCACAGCTTCCACTCCGCCGGCTCGATTCCGAGCCGGCTTCATCGTGGAAGCCTCTTTCCCGCTGGGCTGGCTGGCGGTCTGAAGGCGACCGCCCGCCAGCCCAGCGGGAAAGTCTTTCGACCGCGGAACGGTAATCTGACGGCGGGACTTTGGCGGGCGGCCTCCGCCGCCCGCCAAGGTCAGAATGAGGGCCTAAGTCTTTTAAAATGCAGCAGCCCACTTGGTATTGAATATACCTAAACACCTTTAAGGCCTGTGCTCTCTGCACCAGGTGCCTGTCAAGAAGCTGGTGACCTTTAAAGCACTTGGGGACCGATGCACCACATTAGCATATTTTTTTAAGCTAATGTGGCCCAACAAGGCCAAAACACTGCCCCAAATTTACAAAGTAGCGTAAGGCATGCATTGCACCACTTTGTAACCCTTAGCTCTACATTATGCCTGCACCAGGCATAATGTATGCAAAAGGGGCATTCCCCCATTAGGAAGATCGAAAAAATGGTGCACAGAAATCTTGAGATTTCTTTGCATAATTTTCTTCAGCACTTTTAACACCTGCTCAAAAATTCTGATGCTAATTCCCTAACTAACGCCATGGTACATCATATCTTAAATACAGCGCACACATAGAGGCATTAAGGGGGCACTAAGGGGTACAAGAAAAGTGGAGTGGCACTGGGTGCAGTGCCACTTTTCTTAAATCAAGCCCTCGGTATGGTTTATAAGGTGCTGCACCTCCAGGGACGTCTACCCCTGAGGTCAGTATTTCATTGGTACTCTCCTAAAAGAGAACTGAGAACCTCTTCTTTGAGGAAAGTGATTGTTCTTAGGTTCCATAAGGCCATATGGGGTGGTCACACATTTTCGGTAGCAAAGGCAAAATTATGGAACACACAGCATGTCTACATTGTTACTTTACCCTCTCATATGGCCTCCCATAAGCAACTAAAGATTTGGCTAGTCTCCCTTCCATAGTTGCATCTTCTTCTGGCAGCTTCTTTTTCATTGGCAGCACTTTGACTCCAATGGGCCTAGTGCGCTTGATAAATCCTAAATACAAATAAAATAAATTAACTTTTCCCTTTTCTAGAGAAAAAGTACTAACTGGACACTCATTTACAGAGTGCTATTCGAGCATGCCAGTGAATGTAGATTACTAGCCCACACCATCTGCCACACCACCTCCCCTGAGTAGGCCTTGGACTGCTCTGCTTCACAATAGGGTGCTCGGATGCCAGTAAGGGGGAACTGTGAACTTTTTACTTGTGCAGGCCACACAACAAATGAAAGCCCAATTTACAATGTATGCTGCGCAACTCAGTTGACATTTAACTTACAGGCCCTGGATACACTTTGTATCATGTACTAGGGTAAGTTAAATATGCAAATTGAGAGTATTGAGGAGATAAGAGGCAAGTTTGAGAATAACAGGTCAGTCAGGAATGTGGATGTCTTATTTTTAGGTCCTTAAGGGACACCAGTGTTAGATCATTTTATTAGATTTTTGCCTTCGTATCCCACCATCAAACCAGGGGTCCTGGAGGAACACCAGGTTAGCTTTTCCTTTAAGTAGTATTCTGTGTAACAAGCATGTTTGCATAAAAGTGGGTTCACGGTTATTGTGATGATGATCTGATGAAAATGACCTGTAGTGCATCGACTACAAAGGCCAAGTCAACTCTTCTTCTTATTTCTTATTGCTTGTAGGTGCACACAATTGTATTGAGATAACACGAATCTTTGAATTAGCTGACACCATAATAAAATGACGAGGTGCTACTGCTCCTGCTGCTGATCAACAATACAGGAAGTTAAAAAAATGGCCTCAAAGAAGCAACTACCGCTGAAAAAAATGGCCTATGTGAAGAAAAATGTGTTACTGCTCGTGCTGCTGATCAACAATATTAGAATTAAAGAAGATGGAACCAAAAAAATCAAACTTCTCAGAGAAAGTGGCCAATGAGGAGAAAAGCTGTTGCAGCAGCAAACATGAATCCCACCTCCATTTTCTAGCAACATTTCATACCTGCTGCACCATCTTCTGGGCAGGAATATAGTTGGAGGAGGATCATCCCTGGAAACCACTAGAAACAAAATGGAAGCAGATGTCTCTCAGTACTACAGTGACTGTCATCATAGCTGTGAGCAGATAGTTATAAATTGAATTGCCCCAGAATCAAACTGAATCTTCCCAGGGAACACAACAGCACCTAAAGTCTGCTGCACCGTATCTTATCTGGGCATGATCAGAGCAGGAGGTTGAGCTTACTGTATAGCACGATGTTGTGACCGATCTGCCATTGGACAAAACATTTTCAGAATCTCCTCTGAGGAAAAGAGAGAGATCTCCTCATCTTTTCCATCTCCTACATGCTACCCTTATGATAATCGTGACATGAACTTAAACCCAGCAAAGCACCACTAGAGACAAGAGAAATGGAAGGTTACAGGTTAAAGAGAGATAGATGAACCAGTGAGTGTTCATGTACAGAGTGGCACGGAGGAAGTACATATACCTTCTATTCAACCAGCTTTGAGTCATGAAACACCATCAAAACTATCTGCTTCTATCTTTTTGTAGGAAAGTGGAATATTGCTCACTGTGATCATGGTTGAGTTTCACTATATGTAATACTCTCAAAATATCACAATGATGGTCCTTGAATTCACAATAATAAATCCTTAGCTGGTAGTGTGGCAAAGATCAGTCAAGCTTTACAGGAGTAGCATTTTAAGCACTTCAGAGTACCAACATGGACGATAACTAATTAACATGACCCAAAAGAAATCCAACACCAATTTATAAAAGTAAAGCTGATTGTTATATTAATTTAGACACCAAAACAAAATAAGTCAGATATGTATAACTGGAGTTGTGGAATTTGAAGTGAAAAACAATTCAATACAGTGCAAGCTGTCAAACTTTTAACTTTAACATGTCGGTCAATGGGAAAAGTTACTAGTGACACTCTGTCATTGATGTGGTGAGTTCATGGGAACCCACTTGGAGTTAAGGTTGTGGGGGTTCCAAGACCATGCTGCAACAGTCACACCAATTTTACCTGGCTTGTGGGGCCCGGGAGCAGAGGTCCTGGCTGTCCTTGGTGCTGAGCGTGTGAGTTGTGGGTGCTGAAAAATGGTTCTTGTGACACTCGGTCACTTGCAGGTTGAGTTTGTGGGAGCCCACTGGGGGCTAAGCTTGTGTGGACCCTGGAACAGGGTTCACCAGACTGAACAACTCCACCTAGCTCAGACATCTCAGGTGCTGAGGTGGATTTGGCTATCTGTAGTGCTGAAAGGGATCTGTGGTTGCTGGCATTATCACTATGACTGTTTAGGTGTGGAAAAAGATGCAAGAACTTAACAACTGAAGCACTGGTGATGTCAGATACAGGTGTTGCAGTGTTCCTTCGGGTTGCAGCTTCGGGTAAAGGTCTTGATGACCAGAATGGTCACCAAAAAGCCTTGGCAGTGGTAAGGTGGAGGAGAAGCTATTTTTCCTTCAGGAGGTCATGTGGAAAACAGTTTCTGGCTGGAACTTGGTGGACAAGTGGACTATGCTTCCCACAATCCACTGAACCACCTGCTTTCGTGTGATCCCTCAGAGGACCTGATGAGCAATGCTTTTTCAGTTCCTTGTAGTTGTTTATTTACCTGCAGTGGGCAGGGGACTAGTACCATTGGTGTAGGGGAGTTTGGTCTTGCCTTTGGCTCACAAAGGGTTCCCTCTTATTGGGGGAATCAGTCTCTGGTTCAGTTTGAGCCATAGTCCAGCAGTTCCAGAAAGGTTGCCACCGGTTCAAGGTAATCCTGCCTTTGGTTTGTGCAGGTTCCTGTTGTTGTTGATGCAGGTCTTCTTCTGTTTTTTTTTTCACAAGTTGTTGCAGATCTGAGGTTCTGGTACCTGGGGTGCACCTTAAATCCTAGAGTTAGGGGTGTTAGGCGTGTGGGTGCAAATAGCAAATTGGCTGCCAGCCCCAGTGGCTAATCAGCCCCTGAGACAACCACATCAGGTGGGCTGTGTCATCCTAGAAGTGTGGCTAATCTTCTGGGGGTATACACCTCCTCACTAATTGTCCTGCCTGCCTGGGTGCAAATTTGCCTGGGGCAGGGGTTGGCTTTGTCCTCCACTGGGGGACAGCCTGCTTGTGTATCAGAGGTGGTATGCCCTTTGAAGCTCACCACCTTGATGTGCTACTTCACTAGCCTCCCTAGGAGGACGGTAGGTGTGATCTCCTTCCCATCCAGTCCTTTGTCCTGACTCTTGGGAGTATTCATACTTCTGCCCAGGGGGTCATAATCCAGCCTTAGCAGCAGAAGCTGCGAGTTAGTAGCCATAGCACAGGAAAATTGGGGCAACTAGGTGGGCAACCTCTAAGGCCACATTGCCCTTCACACAAGATTCATGTCAGTGCTGAGAAGGGTACAGTGTTTGATGCCAAACATGACCCATTTTGGTAATACCATAATGGATCTGGTGACCTCTGGTTTGCCTGGGTGCCAACCCATGTTATCCTATGGCCAGTCAGTCATGTACAGTAGCTTTTAATAGGAAAAGCCACTATAGAAACATATAAGCCTGACCTTATATGTCCACATATTTAATATAATACACCCTGCCTTCTGGGATCAGGAGGCCTTCCATAAGGGTGACTTGACAAATATTAAAGATAGTGCTTTGGCAGTGCCATGCATGGTGAGGACACCTTTTGAGTATGAGCAGTTTACAGTGCTCCTACAGTCTGTAATGCAAGACCTGCTGTCTTTCTTAATTAGGCCACTCAGGTTGGCACAAAAAGTGCTTCAGGCCCTAGTGACCTATTTAATATCTGCGTCCTGGGTATCCCTGGTACCATATACTGGGGTGGTTTAAAGTGTTTGCCAATTGGAGATCCCAATTCACATGTACCAATTTAGGGAGAGAACACTGGCACTGGGGCCTAGTTAGCATGCTCCAGTGCACTTTCAGAGTCATCTATGGAAAAAATTGTGGGGTTGATAAGACCCCTAAAATCTGCACCAACCACCACTCTTACTACAATTGCATCTCACTTTAGTTAAAGGCAATCCAACTGCCTAGCTCGATATAATGTTCTTCTGATGTTTGGTCTCTTAGGGAGCTCTCCTCCTCAGTTTTGGACTTTTTCACACACATGCAGTATGAGGACCTTACCACAGATTGCTCAATTTTCCACAAACATTTGTATTGGAAGCTAGGAAAACATTACAGGACTGGGGACCAACTGGCCTATTTGTAAAACCAACACTCAATTGCATTGGAAGAGCAATGAACATTTATCATTTCTAGATGGGGAAAGACAAACTCCAGGTGTAGCATAAGGAAAGATAGGTGTAATGAGATGTTTAAAAGAGTATGAAAAAAGAAGTAAGGATTTGAGTTAGCCAACTCTAGTGGTTCACTTAGCTACGACTTCACCCATACTGTGGAGATGGGTCAAGTGGATGATGCAGCAGGGTGGAGTGAATGTCATGCTGTTTGAAGCATATTCTGCTAGGGATGAAAATGCCCAAAGTTGTTCCGAGAAGGTACACATTTAGAACATATAATGAAAGCAGTGATTTGGATCTGAGATTCTGTTTTCAAGTAATTTTTAAATTATCTTCATTGGAGACTCCATATTTTGACACAGAATGAAATGTTTCTAAACAACATAAAAGAGCCTCAGACTTCTATTAACAAACTAGAGATGAGTATTTCACCACCCTTCAGAGAAAATGGAGGGAGATGTTATACTGTTAAAAGTATTGAAAGATGGTACCTTATATTGCATGATTAAGCATTGATAACAGTTTATAATTGTTACAAAAATATAACACAATTTCCTTTTTTTTGCAGTCCTCCCGGAAGCAACAAGTGTGAATAATTTGAAGTATGTTGCTAACAGTGAAGCTCAGGGGGTGAAATGATGAGGTCCTTGAACAGTACAGTGAGATTTTACATCAAAGAAAAGGGAAAGAGGCAGTACTACTTAGGGATATTATGGGCTGGTGAACTATCTCTAGTGGCTGGAATATATTATTTGTGTTTACTGAAGAATTAACCGGAGTTCTAGATTTTGTTTGGTAGTGATTTAAGTTTACATTTTGCTGCTGATGGGCACTAAAAATTAAAAGGGTGGTGTAATATCTGTCTTTAAATATTTAATAGAATCCAGACTTTTCTTCTCTGCTAATACAATAATATTTGCTAATAAACGTTTAATCACAAAATCAATAAAAAAATCATGTTAAAAACAAAAGGTCAATATATATTTGTATTGTGGTAATGATAAAAAATATTTAAACTGCTTTTATAAAGTGGGGTTACATTGAGATTTCCTGTACAAATAGAAGGTTGCACAGGATTGGAATTTGACTTTGTGCAATAATTATCAAACTCCTACTGTATTCTTCTGATAGATTTCTGCAAGTAAAGTCAGCCAAAATGCATTAGGGGAAAGGCATGGAATAGAGGCAAAATATGCAGAATTTGGTTCTTTACTTACTAATACAACAAACAGCAAGGCAAAGGAACAATTGTTTAAAATAATGTCATTATCTGGCAATTTCTTGAGGCCACATGTCAAACCCACATTTTTCATAAACTCTAGACAGAGAGCCACCATATGCAAATCAATCCTACTCCATTAGAAACAGTTCAACCCAAACCTCCAGGCCCCCTTTAGGTAGGAACACCAGCAGCCCAGACTAATTTTGACCTAATTAAGTTTTGTTAGAGAGCTATATATTGACACATGGCAGAGTGAACAATGGACCCACATTTGAGCAGGCCTGTTCCACGTATGGCATCTGCTGTATCACAAACAACATGATGAAGAAATAAATGCCTAAATAATCTCAGCCACTGGCAAACACTCCAGGCTGCACTTCAAATCATTGTTTTCACCAAGTATGCCACTATAGCTGGACTCTTGCCATATGCAAATCAGTCTTGCTCCTGCTTCAATAGGAATACATCAGCCTTGCTGAAGGTAAAAGGTCTACAACATCCCTGGTGTGGAGTTGGGGAAGGATACAGTCATCCAGTCAAATCGATGGTAAAGAAGCCATGGACCAGGTGAGGTACATATCATCAAAATATTTTGCTCAATAACTATGGTTATCCACTGGGAGGGGAGAGAGTACAATTGCAGGATGTGTCTTCCCACTTCAACTAGACACACACAAGGTATCTTACAAATTATGGTGTCCCAGAGTGCCAAATCTTATAATAGATGAAAAATGGTTGACCCTGTATGGAAACAGCAATTGCCTTTTTTATTGTCAGACCCTCATCCACTCCGTTGGTGGCACTCTTCATCGTTGGGTCTCATCCTGGTCCCTAAAAACCAGGATGGGCTCAACCATATTCCAGAGAGCATTTTGGAAAACATTCTACTGCAGACTTCCTGATAATTAAAAATACCCCGGAACACCTAGGTTCCAACATGAAAAACTATAAACATAAGCAGAAATCCTGACAAAAAGCACTTATTGAATGTCATGATCACAAGAAATGGATTGATAGGGTTGCAGCAAGGGCCCATAATAACCATAGAGAGGCACTCCTGGACCACATTCAGGGGAATGGGTGCTGTGTGGCAACTACAGTTGGTGTACAGGATTAAGCGCCAGGTGCATAGACTGTTTGTTTCCAACCTTAGTTATTGTTATCTCTTGCAGAAACCCGGACAAATAAGTTGATGGACTAGGGTGAGTCAGCTTGTGTTTTGATGCATGATTTATGTGTTACATGTGTGTCCATGTCCTGACTGATCTAGTTAGGCTTATTACCTGACATTAAGACATATGTATAATTTCCAGGGCATAAAAAACATAGGGGCAGATTTAAGACAAGTAGTGCATCACACTTTACTTGTACCCCTTAGCTCCCCCCTACAGCCACCATGTGGGCACCGTATTTAAAATATGGTGCACCATGGCGCAGGGTAGGGGGCAATAGCATCAACTTTTTTGACACTATTGATGTCCTGTTTAGGGTTATCACCAAAATGTTGGCGCTAACTCTGAACTGTACATAGGGTAACATTAAAAATGCAGCAAAAAAGGTGCAAAGAAAACTTTTAGATTTATTTGTACTATTTTTTCACCCCTCCCAATGGAGGTAGGCCCCTCTTGCATGCATTATGCCTGGAGCAGGCTTCATGTGGCGCAAGGGGTTACAAAATGGCGCAATGCATGCATTGCTCCACTTTGTAAATCTGGTGCTGTGATTTTGGCCTTGTTGGGCCAATTAACGTAGAAAAATAACACTAAAGTGGCAGAAGGAGGCACTAAGCCCTCTTAAATTTGGGCCATAGTCCTGATAAAAGCTGTGGCTCCTTTTGGCCATTGAAATAGGGCTGAAATATGTTGACTTTACAGAGTTTGTAAGGCCATTAATTCCACTAATTGTTCCGCTAATTTATTTTTAACCATAACAGGAGTATCTTAATTATCTGGTAGAGATTATCCATAGTGCTCCCTGGAATGTAATTGAGCCTATCCTTGTTTTTAGGGACCAGGATAAGACAAGCATGGCACAGAGTTGGTGAAAGTCTAACAATTAGAAAATAAGTTGTTGTTTCCATACCTGGCAAAACGTTTTTAGTATATTGCAAGATTCACCAATCAGTGGCAATATAATTTGTAGGATATGTGATAGCGGAGAGTCTTAAAATTTATAAAAACTCAGCAGCTCTTAGAACACTCAAATGTGGACAATGGAAATGAGCAAGGAAATTTAAAACTGCATTTATCTAAAACTCAATCATTAGTACTTCAAACAGATTTCAATGTGGGAATCTATAATGAGAGCTTTAATTAAATTTTAAAAGTTTTATTAATCATTGGATCTCAAATCTTTTACTTTATCTTTAAAAATTCCAGTATATGTTACAGAACACCAGCATAAAGCGTGTCCCATTAATATATCCCTAAAATGTATTTCGAAATTAGGAAAGTAAATTAGAATCAGTAACTCCTGAAGAGTTTTCCCATAAAGAGAGCAGTAGCGGTTCAACAACAGAGAACCATCTGAGTCAAAGAGTACAAAGAAATAATATAAAAAAGGAATAAGCATCTGAGAGTCTGTCAAGCCTCTAGGGCTATTCAGTAGAGAATTAAAAGAATGTGCCAGCCAAGGCAATAAGAGAGGGACATCTCTGTAGCTGGCATAGCATGTGTACAGTGTTGTATCATGTGTACCTGTTCTTTCACCGGGACATTTTTATAAAAAGTAAAACGATACAAAAGTTTAAACAATTTAACAGATAAGTGTAAGATCATCCGATGAGAATAAGAGAAAGATGTGAGACAAGAACAGTTTCTGTGGAAATGGTAAGTTCTAACTGCAGGAAGCTGTCAGAGTCACCAGATCCTCCGGGTTTGCGCGAGTTCCCAACACGTCCTCTAATGAACAACTCCAAGACTCTGATAGACAATTCACAGAGACTGTGAGAGTTCAAGAGGGGAAGAGGGGCTTAGGAAGGGTACTGCTGGGAAGGAGACCTTTAATGGGAAAAAAGGTTAGAACACAATATAACCTGAAGTAAATATTAATAAACATAGGCCCTCATTACGACCCTGGCGGTTTGGAACCGCCAGGGCCGCGGGACGCGGTGGCACCGCCGACAGGCCGGCGGTGCCCCGCGGGGCATTCTGACCGCGGCGGCTTAGCCGCGGTCATAGAAGGGAAACCGGCGGTCTCCCGCCGGTTTCCCGCTGCCCCCGAGGAATCCTCCAAGCTTGCTGCGCCGGCTTGGGGATTCCGACTCCCCCTCCCGCCATCCAGTTCCTGGCGGTTCTCCCGCCGGGAACCGGATGGCGGGAGGGGGAGTCGCGGGGCCCCTGGGGGCCCCTGCAGTGCCCATGCCAATGGCATGGCCACTGCAGGGGCCCCCGTAAGAGGGCCCCGCTTGTATTTCACTGTCTGCATAGCAGACAGTGAAATACGCGACGGGTGCAGTAGCACCCGTCGCACCTTCCCACTCCGCCGGCTCGATTACGAGCCGGCTTCATGGTGGGAAGGTCGTTTTCCCCTGGGCTGGCGGGCGGCCTTTCGGCGGCCGCCCGCCAGCCCAGGGGAAAACTTGGAATGCCGGCCGCGGTCTTCAGACTGCGGTGCGGTATTCCTGCGGCGCAACTTTGGCGGGCGGCCTCCGCCGCCCGTCAAAGTTGTAATGAGGGCCATAGTCTTTCTGAAAATATGAGCAATCTTGAATTGCAGTTTTAAAAATGAACAGATTTTGTGATGATCAGATACCTGTAATGGAATCAAGATTAATTGAAATAAAACTTTTCTTATTCAAGCATGAATTAGAATAACAAGAATATGCACAATAGGAGCATATAATATTGCATCTAGAACTTCTGATCCTATATATATTTTCCTTGAAATGTTTTCAACACAGATTACACTCTTAAAACACTAGAGAAGAAATATTTTTCAATGGGTTCAATAGTTCAAGAAATATTTCCCATACTTGTCAACTCGAATTGTACCAAGCAATTATCCTGGAATGGTAATATGCAGTTCACAACATAAATAAACTCTAGTAAAAAATTGCATGTCCTGCTGACTCGAATGCCACCATGCAAAGTCAAGAAATGGTTGCACAATAAATAGCAACAGGTTTTGAAATTATCTTAAATTGAATTATACATCGTGCCACTTCAAAACCTTCTTTTAAATGTCAATAAATAGTAACACACAATGTTCCACAAGCTTTTAAAGCTTCATAAACGAACCGCGCCTCTTGCCGATTCGTGATCAATCATGTATGTGTCAATAAATGCCAGCGCGCAATGCAACTCAAGATTTCAAAGCTTTTCAAACGAATCGCGCCTTCTGCTGATTCATAAATATCCACGTGTATGTCAATAAACACTGGTGCGCAATGTAACATGAGTTTCAAAACTATAAACGAATCGCGCTTCTTGCCAATTCATAAACATCAATGTGCACACTTTAACAAAAATACTTGAGTGCACTTTTTATGACTATGACCTTAAAACAAATTGTTAACATAAATAAACGATCAGATCTTAGAATGAGATAATTCTAGATAAAATAAACGGTATTGGGAATAAACCCAACTACCGTCTTACCACCCAGGAACAAGATGCACCAATGAAGATTTCAAAGCAGAACTGGGAGATCAAAAAGGCCACTGGAACTGAAGTTCTGGAAATAGCTGCTCTTCTGCACTGGAACCTCTGAATAGTGAGCACTGGGAGTTGGGCTGACTCTCCTTATATAGAGTCTTGGCCCAGCCCAGAACCACGCCCAGGCATGTTGCAGGAAAAGTCTCTGGAAGGCCCTGGAAAGAGGCCACACCCTAACCCACTCTGAAAACCTGTAGCAATACATTGCAAAGAAACAGTATTTGTAAACATATTAAGAATAAGTGTTTAGGATTGAACTCTGCAATGCAAAAGGGTAAAATACAACATATCAGCACAATGCATGAATCATGTTATTTATAAAGTGATGTTTTTTTGCATTTTTTGACGCCAATAGAGCGCGTACTGTTCTGGTGTTGACAGAAGCTGGCTCTTTCAATAATATACCAAAATGAGGTATACTGTGCAAAGAGTCCAGGCGGTCCCTTACTAGAGGACAGGGGCAAACTCTAGCAATCCTAGGTGCCCTTTTAAGAGATAGTGTGGTCGAGCAGCCTTAGGCTAAGCA
Source organism: Pleurodeles waltl (assembly GCF_031143425.1). NCBI lineage: Eukaryota > Metazoa > Chordata > Amphibia > Caudata > Salamandridae > Pleurodeles > Pleurodeles waltl. Next base: position 906,305,529 of record NC_090437.1, read on the forward strand.
GAGAGGACTGTTAGACATTTGCTGCATGCACACAGTCAGTAAATGACACATACTACTCAATAGGAATATTTATGCCAATGTATAGAAATAACATTTATCTTTATATAATTTTAGGCACCAAAATCATCAGAATCAGGTAAGTACGTTTTGAATTATGAATTTTTACAGGTTTGAAAAATCAACACAGTGCAATTTCGGAATTGGTAATGTTATCCTATGGAGGAAAAGACATAAAATGCATACAGGTACTTTACAGCAACTTACAGGAGCAATCTTCTGCAGTTAGAGTAAGTATAGGGTGTGGTCGAGGGAAGCTCCAACAGGTCACTTCAAAAGGCACTGGGGTGTCCGGGTGCAGAGTTGCTTTTCAGCATTGGGTGACCTAATGTTATCCTATGGGGAACAGTCAGGTTATAAAGATGCTGCAAGCTGGGACCAGGGGACCTGTCTGGCTGAACCAACAAGAGGACTCAGGTCTCACAATACTTGGGGCTGTAAGGACACCTTTGGTCCTCTTCTCCTTGGACCGGGTCGGTTTGGTGCAGAGGCGTCCTGAGGTGTCGGATTTCTGTCACCGGGTCACTCGCGGTAGATGTCGGCCTGCACAAAAAGGGTGCAGGAGTCATTGGGAGAGCAAAAGTTGGCAAACCCAACCATGCTGCCACTGGTGGCCCACTTCAACTCAGGCTAAGGGGCATGGGTACAATGGTGCTTTCCGTTGTCAGGTTTTGGCGGTCAGAAGTACTAACAATTCTTCTGCAGCACCTGGAGGATGCACGGGAGCAGTTCCACTACTCTACGGAAGCTCCTAGTCTTGGTTAGAGGCTGACAGTCCTCCCAGGCTTCTTGAGGCACAGGCAGTTGCAGGACAAGTCATCTGTGGTGCAATTGTCAAGGACAGCAGGCAGATCAGTGGGGCTGGGATGAAGTCACCAGCAGGTCTTCTGTTCTTGCTTTTGCGACTCTTCAGGGTCCATCTTTTTCTTTCAGATTTGATTTTCTAGTGACAGAGGCTCCCCTAAGTATTGGATATAGGGGCATGAGGAGAGTGTGAAGTAGTAGCCAATGGGCTACTTACCCCTGGGGTCAGTACGACCCATATATGCCACCTCCTGTGGAAGTGGGCATAACTCATTTCCAGAGTTCCTAGTTTTTTCCATCTTCAAATGGCAGACTTTTAAAGTTTGCATCCACATCAGGCAGTTCACCTGAGGGGTGGAACTGACCTGTAAATGGAAATGTCTTTCTGACTGCAAATCTTTCTGCCTGTCCAGGTACCAAATGGGCCCTAGGGCAGGGGGTCGGCATCTCCTCTGAGGGAAGCCAGATGTACATACCAAAGATGGTTGGTCCTTTAAAGCCCCTACCTTGGAATGCGGATTTGCAGGTCATCCAATTGAAGCAGTGTGTTATCACCCCTTCCAGAGCAGCTTTGCTACTAACTACCCGAAAGCGGAGGCTCTCACCCTTGGGGGTTAGAAACATGTCTGTTGGTGGAAGACTGGCTAAACTAGTTGGTTAGTACACCAGCAGTTGGTAGCTCTTTCAGTGCAGCCTCTAGGTGCATGTATCCATAAATTGATCACTGTAATCAGTAAAAGTTTAATAATATGAGATGTTTGTTACCAAACATCACTAGTTTCAGTGAAGCCATTATGTAGCTGGGGAATTCGTACTGATCAGTGTCCAGCACATGTACTTAAAGTGGGTTCCCTGATCAGCTACTATGTCTAAGAAGCAACAAAGACATTGCAGGAGCATATCTGCTCTTGCAGAAATGTCCACACATGTAATATAATGCATGCTGCCTTAGGGCTGGAAGGCCCGCTGTCGGGGTGGCTTATATACTTTGCATGCAAGGATTGTGGGCATGACACACAGGCTGTGTCCCATGTTATGTTTTCACTGTTAGCTGCACAAAGACAAGCAGCCTGCAATGGTAGTCTGCATGAGTTAGGTGAGGGGTCCCTGAGGGTGGCACAATACATGCTGAAGCCCTTGAGTACTTTCTTAGGTACCCATGACCTAGGTACCTGGTGTACCATTTACTCTGGACTCCCATAGGTGCCAAAGATATTGTACATTGGAGAACAATTGTACAGTCTTACAGAAGGAAATTTGGCACTGGGGACCTGGTTAGCAGGAACCCAGGGCACTTTCTGTTAAAACTGAATTGAATACTGGACAAAAAGTGAGAGTGACCATGCCAAAAAGGGCATCTTTCTACAAACAAGTAACATTTGACTACATTTTAACAACTTTGCTACACTCAAGCATTTTCACATCCATCTGGATTCTGAAAAGCAGAACATTCATCTAAGTTTTATACACAAACAGCTTATGTTATTTGGATTCTCACACGTCTCCACAATAGAAACCTATTCATAAGGCAGCATGATCTAAGATTAGTTTAGCAAGTTTGAGATTCCAAAGCAAGTCAAGAAAAGAATAGAAACTATAACTTTTCTTTGTTAGCATAGGACATATGTGTCATGAAAAACCACAGAAAAAGTCACAAAAGAAACATTTCAGCTCAGGTATGGCAGTTTGGAATTTCTTGATGTTAGCAAGTCAAGCGCAGGTTATACAGAATTTAGAAAGGAAAATGCACATTTGAAATGCAGCATTTAGCTAGGCCTACAACTCACTCATACAGATTATTCATTAATGCTTTTTATTTTATTAAAATATCAAGCAACTTCCCCCATCAGATGGTTTGAAACCATCACAACAATTATTTCACAAATGTACGTCACAATTCACTTTCATCATCTTCGTCTGTATCTTCTTTTTCGTTTAAAATTTTCTATTTCTTTTAATCTCTCATATTTGTCATTCACTCTATCATTCAAATCTAGTTTCTTCATCTTTTTATTTAGATCCCTCACTCTCTTCTTTATTTGTAGCATTTGTATTGCTTTATACACTGCTAATATTGAAAGAAAACAAGTTACTACTATCACCACAATATAATCCTCCTCCTTAAACCAGTTACCTACTGAAATTATCCCTAGTGCAAAGCTTGGAACTATGCTAGTAGTTTCTAAAGGTACCAGAAAAATCTTCAGATCAGAATGATTCTTTGTATAGTCTATTACCTTCTACATTTTCAGTCTTCAGCATCTTGCATACTCCACCTTTCTCTGTGAGCAGAATGTCTAATGAACATCTATTCTGCAAAACCATTAATCCAATTGCTACAAGCTCAGTAATTTCTACTAAGACTGCAGAAGAACTATTTGCCAGTCTATCCATTGCTGTTGAAAGCATCTTAATTATCTCACGATTCAATACTACTACTACAGCATGTACAATTGCTCCAAAAATATCTCCACTTAATTGTGTTCCCTCATTCACACTACGTGTGTATCTGTGTACAGGTGACAGTGTCAATGCATCTAAGCTCTGTATATGGTACATTTTCAGAACAAACAAACCTAAGTGGCAAATACCTTTCAAAATAACTATCAATCTAAAATAACCATTCTCTCTACAAATAAATAGACTCCTAGGGGCTTATTTACAAACACCCCGGCGCAGAGAAGCTCAGCAACTGACCTTGCTGCACTGCCCTGCACCACAGCGAAATGGTATAAATGAGCTGTATCTACAAGTTATGGCACATTTCTGTTGTCTCCCCCTGCGCTGTCCCACAATGAGCTGAAAAGCACCAACACAGGCACCCTTGCACCATGGTGCAAGTATGGCAGCGTCACAGACAGGATTGATTCTGTGCAGGAAATCACACCTTTCTGCACAAAAAGAACCCATTGAAGCTTTTTCCTGTTTCTATGTGTGTTGCAGAAAAAAAAGGAAAAACAAGGAGAAATATTTTTCTCCTTTTTGCACCTCCCCTGGGGAGGCATAAGATTTTGATGCATTCCCAGGTTTAAAATGCCTTGATAAATCTGGGAATGTGCCAAAACCCATGTGTGCTGCATGGAGGGAAAACCCACTGCAAAGCCCTTAGAACACCTCCCCGAAGCAGGGAAAAGCAATGCAGCAACTTGTGTTGCCTTACACTGTAGTGTAGCCATTTTAAGTATAGCTCCATGCACGTTAGGTTAGCGTACTAGGCCGCTGTGCACTTTGCCCTAGATATATTTTATTTAGCTTCGCACTGTTATTTTACAATAACCAGTTTTTACGGTCTTGTTTTAATTTCTTCTATCACACTGTTTAGCTTAGTTCAGCACTGTGTTCTCAAATAATGCATTCTTGATCGTCCTATGCTTCAGTCAAGGCTACAGTCTGGTACATTGCCGGTAACCGTGGTAGAAGTTTAGTCTCCAGCATTCGTAGAAAATACACATCCTTACGTAGGGACATTTTCTTAGAACATCTGCGTGTTAGTTATAAAAAGACTTTCTAGTCCTAGTACACGTCAAGAGGGAGATTCCAGCCAGGGAACCACAACTGTATGCTGAATGCTCCGTTGCAGATGCTGATTCAGATTACAGGCCTTTGCTCAGGTATGAGGGTTGATGTCCTCCCGGGGGAACCTGAAAGGCAGGCTTAGAGCTTGACATGCTGTGCTCAAAATATAACTTAGAGAGAGAATAATCTAGCGGCACTATGATAGCCTTATTCTTGTGCTTCACTCTCATCGATATTTTTTATATTACTGTATTGTATAGTTCTGGTTATTGCAGCTCACGCTTTGTTATCCAAAATGCAGTTGTTTTATTAAACCAATCTTTAAAACTTATACTGCTTCTAATGTCATGTATATATGAGACCGCACTGTGTATGAGAGAACCGGTTGTGACCTGAGTGACCACGACTTCCCTGAGAAGTACTGAGATGTCATGCGCTCGGCTGCCCAATTGCCTCTGCCATTTGGGAGAGATGAGGCACTGCTAGTTAGCCGGAGCAAACCCCAGATTTGGAGTGACAAGCGTCATCTACTGTGGGCCAGACTCAGTCCCCCACATCGTGGACGATCTTGTTGCTCAAAATCCAGTAGTCTCATTAAGATAATGAAAGCCTACGCGACAACACCATATCAACAAGGCAATGAAAAGCCAAGCAAAGTGGCTTTGCGTGGCCTTGTAGATATGGGCCTGCACTATGCTCCGCCAGTGCATCACAAAAAGTGAAACACCGACGGTACAGGGGGCTTGTAAATAAGCCCCCAGGCATTGTTGGATCACCATCTTGTAATATTTGCCATGATCCACCAGACAGTTTAAACACATGATCACAATTGCTATTTCCCACAGGTATCTTTCTTCCACTAATTGTTCTCTTAAACACCCACCCTTTTCCCCTTTGTCTTGTATCTCATTTAAGATAAGGGACAGACATTTTTCTGCTAAATTCATCATCTTCTTTTCTCCATCCATTATTTTGGTCATCTTCCTTTTAATATGCACTTCTAGCAAACTGCTCATGTCTCTCTTCTAACATTAGGACAAACGCTTTTCTTGTGAATTCATTAGACATGTTAGGTTTTCCTAATGAGCCTTGACAGTGTTAACAGGAAGAAATGGTCTAAAGAATTGTCATGCAGACTCCATCCCTTTAGCCTGTGGATGCAAATTCATATTCTTCATTAGTGGAACTTTTCAAAAAACCATGTCAAAGATTGAGTAGTAGCATTAAAAATGACTTTGCCTATATACTAAACTGAGATATATAGTAGATGAAATAGCATAGGAAAGTGGAATATGTTGGTAGGAAACCTGCTCTACAGCTGACAATTGCATGTGTGCACAAACATAACAGCAATAGCTGTAATGTATTCTTATATTAGTCTAGAATAAACATTCATTGAGTAATCTTCGTTCATGTAATCTACTAATGATGTTTTCAACTCATCTTTATTAATATCTAAATTAGAAGTTGCATTTATACATTCTGCTACATATTTCTCTGTCAGGTGTGAAGTGTATAACTAATACCATTGCTACTTCTACCAAAATTATGAGTGTAAATAAAAACCCTAAAAATATTTTGCATCTATTTCTATTGTTAGCACACATGTTTCTCTGCAATCAAAGTTACTATCACTAATTGTTTGCACCAGCAAGTTATTTTCGTCTTGTTAAAGAACAAAATCAATATCTACTATCTTCAGGGTAATTTTCTTTAAGTTAGTCTTTTTCTTTTCTTCAAGCTTTATTAGTAACAATATTCATTTAGACTTCCTTAATCCTACTTCATGTTGTAAAAATGTTGCTGCTCTCTTTGATCTTAGTACTCTTCTTATTGACTTTTTTGTATTTTTTAGTCTTATTTAATTCAATCCATAAATGTGATCAGTTTCTTTTTTTTAATTTATTTTATTGTTTTTTTTTTTAGTTTCAAAGTTCTTTTGCAAACAAAGATTTCTCTTTTTGATTTTCTTTCAAGGGAGTTCAGGTAATTCTTTTTTTCCTATCAAGCAAATTTGAAATTAGAATGTTCAGAATGTGACTGACAGTAGCTTCTATTCAACTTGTAAAGCTGCACACACCATTTTTATAATCTCACTATCCAAGTGAGTACCTGGATTTGGCTCTATACCGTACCTAGGTACGAGCTACCTCAACATTAACTTTGCAACAGTGAGAGTATCACTTCTTCTCGCTCGGTAGGCTTCCACCCATCTTGAGAAAATGCACACAATCACCAGGACACATCTTAGCCTATTACAAACAGGGATTTTGATACAGTCTATTTGCATCTGATTGAAAGGACCACCTGATCCCCATACGTGACTCAGTGTAATTTGTTAATTTGCCTACATTCATCTGTTGAGATGTCACACATCAATGACACAATTCTTCAGTGTGGCCTCAGAATATGGGGTTGAGCCAATATTGCTTAAATGCTCATATCATAGCATCACTTTCTAAATGCGTTTGTTCTTGGAAATGTCTTGTTGTGGGAGGTAATAGACTGTCTGGTAGCACTGGTCTTCCATTTACTGGAATCCAAACATTATATTCATCTTACCCACAACCTCCTCTGACTCACCCCTGTTTTCGTGTCCCAGATACATTTTCTTGCATTTGTCTCAATCCATGCAAATGCCTGCAACTCTTAGCATCATAGAAAAGGCATTTTCTTCTTGAGATTCAATTTTGAATGTTCCATTCAATGTTCAGGCCACAATTGCACAGTAGCGTGCCATTTCATCAGCATATCTGTTGCCAACTCTGACATAACTATCGTAACTTCTGTGTGCTACACATTTAACCACAGCAATTTCACTTGGGAGTTTTGAATCATTCCTAAAAAGCGAACAAGACAAGGCCATGAAAATGTGATGTGTCTAAACTTTTGGTCAACACCAAAGCCATACTGACTATTTGTAACTATACACTCTATGTTCTGTGCGTTCTTTTACCTTATGTGGAACAGTGTACCTAATAACTGCACTAGTTGTGTGGCCAAGACAAGTAATAGTTCCTCAGTTCTCCTCAGTGGGAACCATTGTAGTGCCTGACTTTTCACAGGGTAGCAAGACTGAATAGTCTAAGGCCTACTCAACGGAGGTGGTGTAGGGTAGTAATACCAAATCAATAAATGATTGTCCAGTCAGTACTTTTTCTTTAGAAAAAGGAGAAGTACTTTCGTTATGCACACACTACTAAATACACAATAATTTACAAATATACATTGGCAGATGGGACCTACCATAGATGACATTGTGTCATAATCACTGGTGGACCTCTAGAGGGGTCACCCAAACGTATCAAGTGAATTTCAAACGTTATTGAGTAATAATTAAATTACTTTGGCTTGAACAGTGTCATGAGAATGAAAATGATGTATTGATAAAACATATGTAATCATCATGAAAATGCAATAAAGCATTAATAAATAAAAACATGTGTAACCATCATGAAAACCCCAATAAAATATGTATCAGGAAGCAATAACTGTAATGGTCACAACAATCCTTAAGGTTCATCACAGCAAAACAGGATTGTGAAACAACATTGGGTGCAACCATACAATCAGCCCCTACAGAGCGTAACCACATGAAAAAGCAATATCCTGCAATATCCTGCAAACATACAATCAACTCCTAGAGAACAGAGGGCATTACACATGTCTAAGCCTTCCAAAATGTTACATACACAAGGCTCCTAGAAGGCAAACTACTTCCAGCTGTAGAGTAAACATTTGAAAATGAGCGCACCATGCAGAGCATTTTGGGGGTGGTTCCATCATCTTAGGACCATCACAAGCTGAGTTATGGGTGAAAATGCAAGTGAAGTAGCAGGCCTAGCAAAGCATTACGGGACGTGTCTCTAAAAAGCAGTAAATATCATAGCAGCAGCTCTCCTGCTGTGCCAAGGAGAGTTGCATAATTATTTTTTTCTTCCACTGCTGCCTCATGTGACATTTTCCCCTTTATTAGGAGGGCAGCTCTGGCTGCCCTCATTGGCTCCCCACGCCGGCAAGATGTCTGGGTGCTACTGCGGGAGCTGGTAGTCCTTTAGTGTGTCTGCCCACTGCAGTGGAAAGATGTGGGTAGTTGTGCACACCTCCAGCTCCTCCCAGACATGAGCACAGTGAGTGGGGAGTACAGGCCATGTGGGGAGAGGGGTGCAGCAGCACTCCCCCAATCCTCAAAGTCTGCAATGGGGGCCAGTGGTGGGGTCCTCGGCCCCCTACATGGAATCCCATGGAAGCACAATACTGCCTCCCTGTTTTTGAAATACTCAAGGGTTGGGGATGGGTCGCTGGCCCCCCAATGCAAAATCTGCCCGGGGAACGGAGTCCCTTGGTGAGATATGAACATGGAGAGGGGGCCTCACGCATGCCCTCTTGCCCATAGTTTTAGGAATAGTCTTTTTGCACCATCCCCTGGGCCTGGTCCACCCCTGGGGGAATCGATCAAACAGCAGCAGAGCCCCACGCTCTCCAAGGTAGAAAAATTAGGTGAAAAGTCACCAAAGTTTAGAGTGCCATAAATTGGGCTCCGTTGGGCTGATTTGGATGGGCAGGGGCTCATTTTATTCTTGGTAGTGAGCTCCATCCACCAGGGGTAACACCCCTTGTCTCCTCCAAAGGAGTGCATTTATCCAAGAGCTGGTCTTCCTGGCTCCCTGTGGCAGTTCTCCTTTGTGGCTTTGTCAATAGGCACAGAAAAGTCTAGGGCTCCCCCACCTGGTCCTCAGGGGGAGTAAGGGGGCAGCCTAACTGGCCCTTGGATCCTGGGGTCAACTGGACAGAGTCCTTGGTCCTGAGATAGGGTCAGGAAGTTCTTCCTTCCAGTTCTACATGGCAGTCCCAGGATCCAACAGCACAGTAGGTAGAAAATCTGCAGGCAAGGGAGAGTCGTCCTCTTGTGCAAGAGTTTATAAAGGGCAGAGGAAGGTTCCAGAGGACAGGCATCCCTAACCAATCATGGTGTGCCACAATACTTTTCCACCCGTGTCCGAACCCTCCTGCACAGCATGTTGGGATAATCCAAAATGGTGTCATCCAGGAGCCACTCATCACATCTGCGCCAAGGTTTTCAGCTCCACCGCTCACTGACATCACTGCCAGGCACTTGCATACTAGGATTTTAAGGAAGAACCGCCAGTGGGTTGGCTTCACTTGTTTTCACACTCTCCTTTGTTAAGTAGGCTTGGGCAGGCCCATCCCTGGTGCAGTGTGACAGCTAGGTGATTGATACAGATCATCCTGCCCCATCTCTTTCCCTCCTCAGTAGTTAGGAGAAGTAGTGCTAATTACTCGCTTTGTGTGGGGGTGGGCTTTTCTTTCCTGCTGCTGGAGAAAATGTAATTTCTGGACACACCAGGGTGACAAAAGGCCTGAGCTCTGAAACTGAGCTGAGACAGGCAAACTGATAAACTCTGACTGATCCCCAAGATGTACAGTTATCATTTTGGAAGTTACAAAAGTGATTTTCCTGCACAGTGTGCACTCCTGTTCAAGCCATCAATGTTCTCTGTAAACCGAAGAGAAAGGAAACTACACTCTAAGGCAGTTCACTCACTTTGTGTGTAACGGAGTTTCAATATAATTTAAAAAAGTAAAACACTCTGACTTTCCCTAATTGTGTACACTTTCCTCATGAGGCCTACTCCAGGTGAATCCCTAATTCGGCAGAGTCCCCTTTGCACCAGGCTACCTATGCACTGTTACAGGGCTGTGCACAACAGTAGTCTCCAACGCGCAGACTGCACAAGTGTGCACACGTGTGTGCACATGTGTTCACGTGTAACCAGCCCTTGCCCTTGCTGAGGTGCGGTGACCTTATCTTAAAAGACAGCACTGGTGGTAAACACAAGCAGTCCATTTCCCATGTGATTACTGTGGGTGAGACACTGGTAGTGAGGCTCACCCAAAGTAAGAAGTCCAAAAACCAGGTGATCAAAAAAGCAAAATATCCGGGCGTACTGCTGGCACAGAATCCAGTACAACACCAATCATTCCCAAAAACATCTAGATTTATTTTTGCATTCTGGGTGGATTAATTCACAAAATGTCTTCAACTCTCTCTCAAGACACTTTTCTCAGTCACTTATCAATGATATGTCCCAAGTATTGGACTTATTTTTGGCAGTACTGCAATTTTTTTGGAGACACTTTGGGCCTGATTTAGAACACACTGAGTTACTCTGTCACAATGGTGAGGGATAGCCTGTCTACCATAATCCAAATTCCACAGACTACATGAAGGACTCTCGGTATAGCCTCTCAGGAATCCCCAAGGTGCCTCCGGCGTTCTCTGTCAGCATCCCCAAGGATTATGGTTAAATCATATCTCTGTTCTTGGTTAAACCTTCATGTTTCATAATGTGCTGTGTTACACAATTGGTTTTATCAATTCTTGTTTTACCAATGCTTCTTTGCTAATGTGAGCAGGTGCATCTAATGTGAGATGCACATGTGCATCTAATTGGGTGTGGTGTAGACATGTGCTTCTAATTGAGTGTGGTGACTCATCCACATGTGGAAACTCAACTGCATTCCTGATTGGCTATAAATAGCAGAGTGAAGCATGCCTCCCTGCTTGGCTTTGTATTGCTTCCTGATCTCAGCATCTGATTTGGCAGTCCAGCCCCTGCTGTCATCCTCGTATTCAGGACTTTTGAGGCAATTCTTTTCTTCGATCCTGTACCAGCTGACACCAGGCATTCCTCCAGCACTCCGGAAAGGACTGCAACTAAGTGACTAGTATTCTCCAGGGAGTTTGTTCTTTGAGCGCTGCACTTTCCTAGAGCAGCTGGTGTATGTCAGACCTTGTATTTTGGCAGAGTGCTTATCTTGAAGAGACAAATGCATTTCTGAACATTCTACATTATTATTGTAGTTACTTGCCTAAATGTGCTTCAGGAAATCTGCTTGAGCTCAAGTACTACAAAAAGTGACAGTGCAATTTTAAAAGAGCATTTACGTGACTTTTCTTTCTCTTATAGCATAACTCTTGGATTTAAATTGTGTTGCAATTTTAAAAGAGCATTTACGTGACTTTTCTTTGTCTTATAGCATAACTCTTGGATTTAAATTGTGTCATTCAGGACTGTGTTTCAGGTTTGAGGAATTTGCTTTTGAAGGGTTTTTCACACACACAGTGAAACCAAATCAAACTGTGCCACCCTAACTGTTTAAACCCAGAGTGGACATTTGTATTTCTTGGATTGTTTTTGTTCCTTTTAGTTTAACCCTATGCATGCAGGAAAGTTATACGTGATATGATTAATGCCCTTGTTTGTCTTTCTTGTGAATGATGAGTGCAACCACAGTTCTAATTGTAGTGTGCAACAGTGAATCTCTGTGAAGCCAGCCCTAGTGTCGCAGTACTTCTTGTTATGGTACTCAGTTTGGGTTTTTGGTAATGCAGTGTTAGTACTTGACATAGCCTTGTGGGTCGCAACACCTTGCTAGTACTGTCTCTCAAAACACAAAGAAAAAAAGTTACTGACTCTCTTTGTAAAACAAAATCGAGAAAAAAGTCTTGCAGAGCTCAATCACTGTAAGCCATTCAGCTGTACAAAGAATTTGTTAGAGTACCGTGGCTGGATTCTGTACTACGAGACATAATGGGATTGCATTTTCATTCACTTTTCTCATATCTTGCACAATCCTGAATTTACCAGTAGGTTTTCACAATCCCCTAAGTGGTGAGTTGCATGGACTCCTAGTTATTTCCTTTAGAATCCCCTTTCCTAGCATATCCTCTATTATTGATGTTATTCTTGCTATCACTTCAGGAGTAATGTGGTATGTAGCAGTACTTGGTAAAATCACATTTGGCTTTATATTTATTTTTACTGGCTCTACTCCTTTAAATAGGCCAATAAGTTTTCCATTGAAATCCCACTCTTTGGATTCACTGTCTCTTTCAACTCTCTGGGTAAACCTTTTCCTATTATCATTGGGTAGATCCCTACTGTCTCTTGTTGAGCAATTTTAAAATCCATGTCCTTATTAAGAGTTCGAAACTCAATTAATTGAGGAGTGCAATACATGGTGCAATTTAACTTGCAGAACAAATTTCTTCCTAGAAGGTTTACAGGACTTGAATTCCAAGCAATAAATTGATGTTTTTCTTCAAACAAACCTATTTTATTGGAACCTCTTTTGACACTGGGTTTGTCATCTCTCTATATTAAAATATCTTTTCCAGAGAGGTCTGGTACTTCCACTGTTCTCACAGTTGAATGGGTAGCCTTGGTGTCAATAAGAAATGACTCTTCGTGGACTTTCACCTAACCTTCCACAAATGGTTAACTCTGGTCTGCCTCTAAGACTTTGTCAAGCACACACTCTGCCTCCCCTCTAAGGCACCATCATTGTGATGAGCCTGAGTCGGAATCACCATCATTAAACATAGGAAACTGCTGAATCACCTTCTGATTTTGTATCACATTCTGATTTTGCATTCTCACCATATTTCGATTTATTTTTGGTAAAACAAATTGATTTAATTTCATGTGGCTAACATTCTGTTCAACCACAGGCCCTTGTGGGATGGGAACCATTCGATTCTGATTTTATATCGGTGTTGTATCTGTTGCATTAAAGCATTCTGCATCTGCAACTGATTTCCTCCCTGCAATTGATTATTGTTGTTTCCATCTGAATTAGGTCTACATTTGTGCCTCCAATGGCCCACCCTGTTACACAAATGACAAGGAGCCATCTTCTTCAGCATCACACCATCCACACCTGTACTTGGATTATTCACAGCACCTCTACCTCTACCTTGAGATACCATCATCCCTCCTTGAAAATCTTGCATACCTGCTTGAAAACCACCTATCTGCATTTCACTCAAACCATTCACATTCTGAACTGCACCACTATTTCCCACAAACAGCTGATTTTGAAACCCTTTTTGTACAAATGTTGCCTGTGCCATAAATAAGTCTGCTCTGTTCGTTCTCCTGCTCATCACTGCACTATTGTGCATACTTCAAAATCTCATTCAAAGAATTTGACTGCCAACAAATCACATTCTGCTGTATGTGCTGACTAAACTCAGGTCTCAGACCAAGCACAAGATGTGTATGTCCTATGTGCTGCTGAAAAAATGCTTTTAGCAATCTCATAATATTGATGTATCAATTCCTTTAAATCCGACTGAACTCATTTTATTCTCAAAGAATGCAAATCTTTAGGTGGAGCTCCACCCTTTCAAAAATGTTATTGCCTAATTGTACTTAGGGGCATATTTACAAGCCCTGTGGTGCAGGGCAGCACAGCAAGTGACCCTGCTGCGCTGCCCTGCGCCACAGGGAAAGGGTAGAAATGCAATGTATTTACCCCTTGCACTGGCACACAAATTGCTGCCCAGCACCAATGCAGGCACCCTTGCACCATGTCCGCATTGTCAGTGGGATTGTTAATGTGCAGGAATGGACATCTTCCTGCACAAAACCAATCCAGGGAGGCATTTTCTTGTTTCTATGTTTGCTGAAGAATGCAGCACACATGGATTGATGCAGAGGTGGGAGGAGGGGCTAAATAAGAGTGCAAAGCTTGCTTTGGTTAAACACTATGGATTGGGTCCACAGGTGCCCTCCTCAAGCCCCAGGAACACCCCCACCCACACTAGAGGGACACCAGAGGATGGGGACCTCATCCCAGGTAAGTAGGGTAAGTAGAGGTAAGTATTTCTTTTATGAATTATTAAAGTGTAATTGGGGGCTGAACTTGAGGTCCCCTGCATGGCAGAGGGTGCAATGGCCATGCTCAAGGGACACTGTTCCCCTGTGTTTGCCATTGGGGTGTTGGGCAAGACTCCTTCCTTTCTAGAACAGGAGTTATGTGGTATGGATGGTGCTTTAAAATGTGTACGTTTAGGAGGTGGCTTCATTTCATGATGTTTTGTTTGTAATTTGTCAAGAATTCTCATATTAAATGTACCCCATCTAGGTAACCTAATGCACCCTTGGTTTCAGTGATCTCTCACCATTGGCAAAGCCAAACACATGTATGTAACCTTTCATCAATCATTATGTGATATGTTGGTGTACTCTCAGGAGGTGCCTCCTCACCGACTCTTATTGGAATCACTGCATCACCTCTCATTAGACTTCTAAAAGCTGAAAATATTTCATATTTATCAATTCATTTTAACAGAATTTGAAACAATTTCAAAATTTGCAACATCTCAGTTGTTTTGAAACTGTTCCATATAGGTCAAATCTCAAAATCCTTTTCTTCAAACCAAAATACTTTTCTGTAACACAATCAACCAATATCAGAGCATCTTTTAACATAATTTGTTACAAGAACGGACTAATATCAGACTGGCACACTATGACACAATAACTTGCTTCTTGCAGCAGCTCACCCTCTTTCAGAAGTTCTTAATTCAATCTGAAAAGCTTCAATTCTAATAGCTAAGCAACAAACATTAACACAAATCTTTGTCTGGCCTTCTAAAGAAAAACAATAGTACATTCAGCAATCGGAATTAGGTTTTACCCTTCCAGTCTTTCAATTTAACCAGTATTTTTTTCCACTCAGAATGATGATTTCTTGACCTGCGGGAAAATCACCTAATCAATGCTGTGTCACCTTTGCACATCAGCTTTAACAAACACCAGTCAAAGGTAGTACAACCACAACAATTTATTAGAACACTATCTATCTGTGTAGTCAATGACGTCTCAAGACTCTTCTTCTCTTAGCAGACAAGAATACAAAAGTTTCTTATATTTCTATCTCTATGCCTGGGTCTTAGACTACATTGTAGTCAGATAACCTTTTCACTTTGCTTCGAAAAGCATATATAACATTTACAATGGAATTCAAAACATCAGTAAGCAAATGTAATTCATAAGTGCATAATCGACATTAATCATCACAATTTCAGCATATCACCAAATTGATACTCAAACCCGTTGATTCTCCAGTTCTTTAACTGATATCTGCAAACACTTCAGAAACTGCACTCCATCAGTCTTTGCTGTCAGGTTGCTGGGCAATTGGTCTTTATCTTATTTGGTCACTTTTTATCTATTGCAGCAACGTTTCCCTTGTCATTTAAACATTACCTCTACTACAAATTTTTGTGATTGGAGAGAGTCCTAAAATTTATAAAACATCTGTAGCTCTTAAAACACTTGAATGTGGACCTTGGAAATGAGTAAGGAAATATGAAACAACATTTATCTAAAACTCAATTATTAGAACTTCAATCAGATTCTCTGGAGTAAATAAAATGAGAGTTGTAATTAAATTTTCAAAGTTTATCATTAGTTCTCAAATACTTTTCCTTATTTTTAATATTTCAAGCACTGGGTACAGAACATTTAACAAAGAGTGTCTAATATATCTATCCGGAAATTGTAATTCTACAACATGAAAGTACATTGGAATCGAGTAGCTACTAAAGAGTTGTCTCATTAAGAGAGCAGTTGAGGCTCAATGACCATCTGAGTCAGAGAGCACCAAAAAATAATATAAAATACCAAAAAAGTCTGTCTAGCCTCTAAGGCTGTTCAGTAGCAAGTAAAAAGCATGTGCCAACCAAGGCAACAAGAGAGAATGGCCCTCATTACAACCGCTGCCCGCCCGCCAAGGTTTAACCACCGAGCGGCCGCCAATGTGGCCGCAATACCGCCGGCCCCAATATGACATCCCCGCTGGGCCGGCGGGGATGTCGGCCATAACATGGGAGCTGGCTCCTAATGGAGCCGGCGGTTTTGCGGCCGTGCAACGGTGCAGACAGTGAAAAGCAGGGTGGGGCTGTGCCTGGGGGCCCCGCGACTCCCCTTCCCGCCAGCCTTTCCATGGCGGTCTCTACTGCCATGGACAGGCTGGAGGGAAGGGGACTTGTAATCCCCTGGGCAGCGCTGCCCTGGAGGATCAAAACCGCCAGGACAACCATGCCGGTAAAACGCCGGTCCCGGCGGTGCGACCGCGGCGCTTCCGCTGCGGTCGTAATGAGGCAGATTGTACCACCAGCCTGTTGGCGGTACAATCGCCAAAACAACCCTGGCGGTCTTTGACCGCCAGAGTTGTAATGAGGCCCAATATATTTATAGTGGGAATAGTGCGTGTGTATAGTGTTCCATTATGTGTACCTGTTCTTTCCCTGGGACATTTTTATACAAAGTACAATGATACAAAAGTTTAAACAATTTCACAGATAAGTGTGTGATCATCCAATGAAAAGATGAGAAAGTCGTGAGAGAGGAACAGTTTCCATGGAGATGGTAAGATTTAACAAGGAGACTTCTACACACAAGAAACATTTGACTACTTTTTAACAACTTTGCTACACTCAAGTATTTTTGCATCCATCTGGTTTCTGAAAGACAGATTATTCATGTAAGTTTTATGCACAAACAGCTTATGTCACTTTGATTCTCACACGTTTCCACATGAGAAACCTATTCATAAGGAAGGACGTTTTAAGATTAGTTTAGCAAGTTTGATGTTCCAAAGGAGGTCAAACGGTTGAAAAGAATTCAAAATATAACTTTTCCTTGTTAACATGAGAAGATTGTATAATGGAAAGTCATGTAAAAAGTCACAAAATAAACATTTTAGCTGAGCTATGGCAGTTTGGAATTTGCTAACATTAACAAGTGAAGCAAGTGCAGGATATGCAGAGCGTAGAAAGAAAAATGCATGTTTAAAATGTAGAGTTTAGATAGGCCTCCAATTTAGTAATAAATGTTATTAATTAATGCTTGTTATTTTATTAAAAATCTCTAGCAACAACTTCCCCGTGTGTCCAGGTGAGGACCAATCACAAGAAGAGGAGACTGATTAGAATGACAAATTATGATGATAAGAATGATATCCAATGGTAAGCAAAGTGCAGACCCAAAGCCCACTGCAAACATTGGCATTTTCGACAAAATGTCTCCTAAAGTAGACACTTAAAAGTTCCCTTTAGACGAGAACTAAAATCTTAGCAACCTTTGCTAAGATTCAAAGGGGCATATTTATGAGAAAGTGGCACAGCGGTCCCGATGCACCACTTCTCTTGCATCGCTCTTACCCCATGTAACAACTCCGTGCTTGTGCCTTATTTACAATATTGTTCACCATGGCAGTCGTTACGATAACTGCGTCAGAATTTTTTACACTGTTCTGGCGCTTTGCTGCACCTGCGTCAGCAAAGCTCAGGGAGGCTGATTTATTTTAAGGGCTGCCTCATTCTAACACCTGCCTTGAGCAGGGGTTAAAAATGATGGAATAAATTGCGCAGTGAAATCTAGTGAATTTCACTGTGCCATTTTTTGGAACCTCCCCATACATTATTCCTGGTGCAGGCATAATGTGGCACAAAGGGTTGCAAAGTGGAGCAATGCATGCATTGCGCCACTTTGTACATCTGGCTCCTTAGCATAAAAAAATGGCACTAAGACGGTGCAAGGGACTTGTAAATATGCCCCAAAGTTTCCTGAGATCTTTGCAATGCTTATTAAAAAAATGTAACTTTGTACAGCCATTGGAATAACTAACAATATTACAGATTCATTGAGTGAAAACGAGGTTTTGCATTGTACATAATTTAAGTTACAATACCAATCGTTTCAGCTTGCTTTCTGGGAAATTGTACTCGGTAGAAAATATAAACTACGATCAGCACGCTAGGAGTGAATAATAACAGTCGATTTCATATTTCGCTCTACCATGGATTAAGAGGCTCTTCCCTCTCCTTTACCTTGCATAACCTTCATTTAGATGGCATAAACAGTTTAGCATTTAAGGATGCCTCTTTGGAGATGCCGGAGTACAGTTGGTTTTCCAAATAATGTACCTCTGAAGGAAATAATTCCATTCCAATGCCTTCCAAATAACTTGGCTTGTCACTGTGTAAACCGCTGTGGCTGTCCTGCTTTTCGAGGGCACGGAACAAAAAATCAAGAGAATTTTTTCTAGTCGAAGAGCAGCTACACGGTTCTCCACGGTGCTCCTTTTGATCGCTAAATGATTCCTTTACAGTAATAATAACCAGGGTTCTGCCTTCAGTTTCAAGTTACATTCAAGGATACACATTGAAACCAAAGAGAGAAAACAGACTCGCTGATTGTCGTACGTGAGTTAACGCACGAGGCCGGAGGGACAGAACTAGTCTGTCTTCTATGTTTAGGCGCCTCATGACGCCACAACCAATCCGTAACGAGGACGGTCGTGACGTCAGGGGGCGGCGCGGCGGAAAGGCAGAGGCGCGAACAAAGCGCGGTGTTGCGGCCGGCCGGCTGCTCGTGGGCCTTATTTCTTGTGGCAAGAATAAAAGATATTAACATGAAATCCGGCTCCCTCGCATCCTTCATACTTGCCACTACAAATGGCGACGAGGGTCACAGCTTCTACCAAGGCCCACGAGTGTAGCCCAACTTACCTGGTGTTTCAGGAGGCCAGTGGAAAGCGCTGATATCTCTTCACTTGAGACTACATGCAACCCCTAAGGCGCTGATGCTGCGATCTCCACACAATTGATTTTGACGACTCCTACCGTTCTGCGCAGCCTAGTAGCCTCCCATAGTGGATGCTGCACCTGTATCACGCGGTCCTTCCAAGTGTGGCTCCCGCTTTCCGGCCATGTCGCGAACAGGTCATATCTGCGTGCCTCCTCTCTTCCTGGACTCTCCTGGTAAGCCATGCATGAAGTGGAAAGGATGGCTGCGCGCATTTGAGAACTATATTATCTCAATTGATGGTCAGGGGTATAGCCCCGAACGGAAAAAGTCTTTGTTATTCGGACTGTTGGGGAAGGCTGGACAAGAGGTTTTCCATAGCCTGCCGGTTTATGTGAATCCCCATGGAGCCACAGCTCCGCTGAATGAGTACCAGGAGGCTGTACGGCGGCTTGAGTTGCAGTATGCAGAGGAGTGCAACATCATGGTGGGGCGCCATAAATTCGCACTGCGGAAACAAGAGGAAGGAGAGACTATCGAAGTGTATATTGCATGTCTACGTGTTCTAGCTCAAGATTGTGAATTTGCAGCGATGACTGATACGTACATTAGAGATCAGGTGGTGTTCTACTGCCATTCAAAGAAAGTGCAGGAACGTTTGCTTTCATGCAGGAATCCTTCACTGAAGGACGTAATTGCCATTGCAAAGGCAGTGGAACGCTCCATGGTATCTTCCAAGGAACTGGCGAACACTAGTCAGGCTTCAAATGTGTTCTATGTACAGGACAGCCGTAAACATGTGCCCAAGACTTCAGACAGGGCGGCGAGTGATAGAGGGGGAGGCAGGAGGCAGCTCGTCTGTTTTAGATGTGGGTCAAAGGATCACTTAGCGGATAGCAGGGCCTGCCCTGCCGTGCACAAAAGCTGTTCTAAATGCAGGAAGTTGGGCCACTTTGCGGCAGTATGCAAAGCAAAAAAATATAATACGGGCATGAAAGTGAGCTCGGTAAGCGAGAGTGATACTGATGCGGATGCGGACATGGTGTTGTCCATTGATGGTGAGGACGGTAGAGTGAAGGGTCCCATTGGCTCCGTCATGATTGGTGTGATAAAATTGCCATTTACGGCTGATTCTGGTTCCCCCCTTACCCTGATCTCTTATAGGACATTTGATTCGAAGTGGCAAGATGTACGACTGCATGAGACGGATGTGAGTCCAAAGGCCTTCGGGGAACACGACATAGTGATGAAAGGTTACTTCTGGGACTCCCTCACCTTTCGAGGGCGCACTGTGAGAACAAAGATATATGTGGCTGAAAATGGGAGGAGCCTTGCGGGATGGAAGGACCTGGCGAAGCTAGGTGTGATGCTAGTCCCTGGGGCAGAAGATCCCATAGTTCTGAGAGATGACTGGATCAATTATGTGCAGCCTGATGATTTACATGATGGATTAGCTGAGTCCTCGAAATGTTTGACTCCGTTTTTGAAAACAAGGTAGGGTGTGTAAGAGGATTTGTGCATGCTATACAGTTAAAAAAGGGTGCCCTACCAATAAAGCACAAAGTCAGAACGATTCCTCTTTCTGTAAGGGGGGAGCTTAAGGCTGTTCTTGATAAGCTGAAAAGGGAAGGAGTAATAGAGGAAGCAGGTGCATCAGAATGGGTGTCCGCAATCGTGGTGTCCAAGAAGAAGAGGACAGGGGACATCCGGTTGTGTGTAGACCTGCGATCACTGAACAGAAATATCCTGGTGAACTGCCATCCACTGCCCAACATTCAGGAGATATTGTCGGCCACAGCAGGATCGACGTTTTTCACCCTGATAGACCTGAAGTCTGCATACCACCAGGTATGTCTCACGGAGGTATCCAAGGAACTTACAACCTTTATTACCCCGTTTGGAGCATACAGGTACATCCGTCATCCATTCGGCCTTGCATCGGCCTCGGGCATCTTTCAAAAGCTAATGGACCTCCTCTTCTGCGATATGAAGGGGGTTGAAGCATTTCAGGACGACATTCTGATACACACGGAAGACGAGAAGGGGCACTTAGAACTGCTGCGCAGAGTGTTGGAGGTGCTACAAAAAAGGGGGATGACAGTCTCCAAAGACAAGTGCAAATTCATGGAAGACAAGATAGAATACTTAGGGCATGTGCTTACCCCAAATGGCATTGCGCCGAAAGATGATTTAGTGAGGGCCATACGAGATGCCCCTTGCCCAGGAGACAAAGACGCCTTGCGATCGTTCCTGGGACTCAGCGAATACTATTCCAAGTTCATGCAAGGATACGCAACCACTGTGGAGCCTCTAAGGAAACTGCTACGGAAGAACGAAAAATATACGTGGACACAGGAACAAAGCACTGCCTTCGAATCCGTCAAACAGGCAATCGCCGAGGCCCCAGTATTACGACCATACAACAAGGACCTCCGGAATGTAATCACGGTTGACGCTAGTGCCAAGGAAATCGGTGCAGTGTTTTTCCAATTCCAAGGGAAGAAGGAGAACACTGTTGCATTTATATCGCAGTCATTGAGCGAAGCAGAGAAGCACTACAGCACCATCGAGCGGGAGACGCTCGCGTGCGTCTGGGCCGTGGAGAAACTGAGAAATTATTTGTGGGGCAGGGAGTTCGAATTAGTCACTGACCACAAACCCTTGATATACATGATGGACGGTGAAGGACGTGGCAATGGCAAAGCCAGCTCGAGGCTCCTACGTCTACTGTCTAAGTTGCAAGAATATCACTTCACCGTCAGACACATCAAAGGGGGTCTCAACTGCAGGGCGGATTGCCTATCTCGCATACCAATCCCGGATGAGGAGAATGATTCCCTGGACGACACGGAGTGCGTTGTGGCAATGGTTGACGCAACAGCCATGTGCGAGGGATCCATATCAGAGGAAGAATGGTTGACGGCTCAGGAGAAGGACGTGACTATGCGGAGGGTGATGGACCACATGAAGGCTCATTGGCCCCCTATCCGGAACTTGCACGGGGCACTCAGAAGTTTCCAACAGATTAGTTCCGAACTCACCATCGAAGGCGGCTTTGTGAAGAGACACGAGCTGTTTGTACCTCCGGAAAGTTTAAGAGACAAGCTAATCAGGATTGCCCATAAAGGCCACCCGGGCAATACCGCTACAAAGAATCTCCTCAAGCAGTACTACTGGTGGCCAGGGATGTGCAGCGACGTCAGCAGATTCATTGATCGGTGTGGACCGTGCTTAAGGGCCGATAAGCACTGGAAGACGACAAAAGGAGAGTTGCAGCTGGTGGACATACCTGCCGGCCCGTGGAACAAGATTGCCATTGATTTTGCGGGCCCATTTACAATGCTACCTGACAAGTGTAGACATCTCATCGTCCTTACGGATTACTTCTTCAAATGGATTCACTACAAGTTCGTCAGGGAAGTTACCACTGAACGAGTGATCAAGGCATTGACGAAAATTTTCGCGATTGAGGGACAGCCGAAGATCATGGTGTCGGACAACGGCACCCAGCTAGTGTCCAGGCGGATGACGGATTTTCTGTCCAGGTTGGGGATTAAGCAGGAGAAAACCCCGCTGTACAGCCCGAAGAGCAATGGGCAGGTTGAGCGTATGAATAGATTCCTCAAAGAGGGCGTGCAACAGGCGATCGCTTCCAACATGAATGTGAAAGCGTTTCTGGCGGACAAGGTGAACACTTTCCACAACACGCCCAGTGAGGTTACTGGACACACTCCGTTTTATTTGATGAGAGGGAGAAGATGCATGAGTGAGCTTACCCCCAAATTCAATAAGTGGTATGACATGAACCGGGAAATTGAGGCAGAATCTGATGAGAGGTTGAGAGTCAAAGCAAGAATAGTGGCCAAACAGGAAAACAATAAGAGGTACGCTGACATGGTGAATAGAGCCAAAACTAAAAATATAGCGCAAGGGGATTGGGTATTGGTGAAGAAACCCAACAGGGTGATGAAGGGGGAGTCTGTGTTTCAAACCCCGGTGCGTGTGCAAGGAGTGACAAGAGGGGCAGTCTGTCTGGAAGGAGCGGGGTGGCGGAGCAAGGACGACATAGTTAGGCTCAAGGCTGGGCAAGAGAAAATCATCATGAAAGATGTCCGTGTGGATGGGGCCGAATGCACGGATGATGTTGACGAGTGGCAAACTCACGAAGCCAGGGATGTAGTCATTGATGAGGAGGAATGTGCGAATACGCTTTCCAGGCCAGGAATAAGTGGACAGGGGAGTGCGGAGCGATGCGAGAAGGAATGGCGTGGCTTGACGGCTGCCTCAGGACAGAATGGTTGCAGGCCCGAATCTGTGGAGAGCGACAGTCACAATGTAATGGGGTCAAGCCGAGAGGATGCGTGCGCCGTCAAGGCGAATTCACTTCAGTATGTTACTCCGAGCAGGCCAATTAGGCGTATCCGAGCACCCAAGAGGTTCGAAGATTTTGTTATGAGGTGAAGTTCCTTAAGTTTTCTTGTTCTGTTGAAAAGGGAGATGTCGTACGTGAGTTAACGCACGAGGCCGGAGGGACAGAACTAGTCTGTCTTCTATGTTTAGGCGCCTCATGACGCCACGACAAATCCGTAACGAGGACGGTCGTGACGTCAGGGGGCGGCGCAGCGGAAAGGCAGAGGCGCGAACAAAGCGCGGTGTTGCGGCCGGCCGGCTGCTCGTGGGCCTTATCTCTTGTGGCAAGAATAAAAGATATTAACATGAAATCCGGCTCCCTCGCATCCTTCATACTTGCCACTACACTGATGCACGCAGGAGGATGTAGTCTGGTTGAAAGTTAAAATGATGGCAACAATTTGCAACTATTGCAAATGTGAATGCTAAGCATCACGTTCTTTATTATTTTTAATTTTTGTTTCCCCGACTCTGTGATTAATCTAGGTTTGTACTAAAAATACCTTCTTAAATGTCTGTAAAGTGGAATTTATGTAGGAAATTAAAACCCACTGCTATAACCTATAAATTAGTGGACTGTCGTGTTTTTATATAGAAAATATAGTTTTTAATTTCTTTGGGTATTTATGCTTCATGTGTAGGCACTTTCTAAGGTACCATTTGTTGAGTTCACTTCAAGTCACACCGATATACGAGTAACAAGTAAGAAGAAATTAGTGGAGGAATGCAAACAAGGGATGCCATAGTACAAATGGATGCAGGACAAATGCCCTGTTGGCTTGCTTTGGTCACTGTCCCAAGACACATTTTTCAGTTAAATAACGATTTGAAAATACTTCTTTGCAGAGGTCCCCTGAATGGCATGCAGTTTGATGTTGGTCCAAGTCAATTTTCAAATGTGAAATGTTCTTTTAGTTGATTAAATGAAAGGCGGATGAAAAGGGAGTCCATTTTTGGAAGTCATGAAGTGCCAACTTTTTAGATAGATACTGTATTTCCGATAGGCTTTGTGCCCAATTCCGTTTGTGTTACGCTCTAGTCTTTCCCCTGTTGGGAGCCAGGGGAGAGTTTTTAAGGCAAGTTTCACTCATTGAACTTTCAGTAAGTTCAAATAGTTTTTTTTTTACAAACTTTTTAAGCCTGTTTGAAAGTTTGTCAATATGCCTCTTTAGATCACGTTGCAGTTGTGTAGAAGTATTATGTATGTGGGTGCACGATAACTAGACATGTTTGTCTGTCTGGTGAGCATGAGGAGTTTAATATTGATGTCCTTTATGTGATTGGTTTGTGGTGCAATTTTTAGATTTGCATCAAACGTAATGCCCAGATTGCTGATTTTCAATGGCACAGTAGGTACAGGAGCCAGACTGGAAGGCTGAATAAACAGGATTCCACGGAGTTCCCTCCTTCAAGTATTAGAATGTCCAATGTTGCTCCCATCAGACACTTGACTCTTTCTCTCATCCTTTAATGAAACTGTATAGACAACTGATAATATTAGTCCAAATTGATTTTCAGTTGGACATGGATTTATGTATCATCATCATACACCTAGGAAAATGCCTCATACTGCTCAAGCACCTGAGAAAAGTGCACTTCTATTTATTTATCATATGCATAGGGATGCTCTATGCAGAACTTTAAACTATGCAGTTTTAGGATCACAAGATCGAAGGATGACTTATTGGCTGTGTTCGGGGTTAATGGAGTGGATTTTATCTGATGTGCTCTTGGCTAATACCACTCACGATTTCAGGCTTGCACAACTTTGTGGGCATGGTGATGTATGCTACAGGAAAATTGAAAAAACAGAGACCATTTGTTGGCTTTCATCACAGGAGATGGGGCAATCCTATCCAACGTTTATCAGGTAAGATTATTTACTTTTCAGGGAATGCAATTGTGACTGGTAGTCATTTAGGGGATAATCTTATGCTAAATTCACTTCAAGGAGTCAGGTCATTCTAAGATTTGGCAGGGCTGTGGAAGGTATCAAATCAGATGGTTATTTACAAGTGTGAGAGGCTCAACCATCTGCTTTTTCAGAAATTGAGAGATAATGCACATTTTTACCGACCTGGGCAGGACATTTGCAAGTAAAGGAGATCAAAGCCTCTAACTGAGACTTTGAGTTTCAATGCGATTCCTGTTAGCTCCTCTTCATCTTCAGATGTGAAGTCAATGAAGGATCACTGAAATTAAAATCACATGGATGGATAAAGTGATGGTTAGCGATTGCTAAGAAATTGAATGGCTTCTCATATTATAGTTATATTGGCTAAATTACAAGAGTAAACCTAGGTAGTGTTGTTGGGCTATACATTTGATCTTTGTTAAGATTTCTGTGTTGGTAATTACTGAAAGATTTCATAGATTATGTTTGTTTTCTTTTAGGGGTCATTGATTTCTTTGGCAAGGCAAAAGGTTTGAGCTCTTGGTGTAGTTGTGATATCACCTCTTTTATATCGTGATAAAGGCTTTGCAGATGTCAGACAATCTTCACTAACTTATTTCACTCTTAGGCACTGCCTTCTCAGGGCTGTTATTTAACTTGTGAACTAGTGTTAGTAATTTGAATTCCTTGTTTTGTGCAATGCACGCTTTTCCAAAGCAGAGGTGAGAATATTGCATATTTCACTCTGTAAAATTTCCAGTTTGGTAAATTTTGTAGGGCTGTAGAGAATGCAAATTGGTTAAATGCAAGTGGTGTAAATGTTAGAAGGTTACTTGTGGACATGATCTTGTCTTTGGTCGGGTCAAGCATACAGAACCTCTCCTCTAAAGATTGTTCTGTCTCATTCTTTCCAGGACCTTAGTTGTTGCATTTCTGTACATGGTGATTGCCGGCCTGTGAGAAGGGGAAGAAAAAGGGTCTCTATTCACAAATCCCTTTTATTTTAAAGGCCACAAACACATGCTGCAAAACATATCTACAGTTTTTATAGCAAACTGCTCCATTAAATAATGATCAGAACTCAAAAGTTGCTAATGCCACTAGAAGTCAAAGAATGCTGGGTCTTCTGCATTTTCACATTCCTTGATGGATTCTTTTAAAAATGTAGAAAGCCCCTCTTCATTTGTTTAAACTTGGTCTCGGTCAACACTTCTGACATGTACAGGTGAATGCATGTTTTCTCTCGTTGGGACAGTTATTAGATGTATTAATATGTAAATGTCTTTAAAACCTTGCTAATGTATTCTCCTATGCTTTGGGTTTGTGGTTGAAGACAGGACGTCTGTAGTAAATATGGTGGTTTTCATCTGCAATGATGATCCCTGGGAAATCGTTCAATATAGATTATTTCAGATTAGTTCTAAGAATAACATTGGTTAAATGTGCACAATCATTCTCTTTACTTTCGAAATACGAGAATGCAGTATTTGTCGAGGGATAAAGGCATCGACGCAGGGCACCTGGTGTATGGTGATAATGTGTACCGATTTTCATTCCGCTTTTCATGTTTCCTAAACTTTTAGGGGGGGGGATTCTCAGTCCACGTCTCTTTTCTCTGTCCTCCCTTTCTTTACCATACGAGTTCAACGAAACTCTTTTCTGTTGAAGAATTAGCAGTTAACAGCAGATTATCTAATTGCTGTTATTCTTCAAGATGAACTGAAAAATACAAAAGCTATATCTGTCTATGTGATGGATAAAATAAAATATTATTTATTTAACTCTATGTTGTAAAACAAGTGGAAAATGTACAGACTTTTATAGTTGCACTATCCATGAATGAATTAGTACAAGTGGCTGTATTTTTACAGTGTGGTAATTGAATGGTAGTATTTACCTATAGTTATAGTTTTAGCAGAATTAATAACCTGTTGAGCAATAATCATGGTTGAGCTATAATTTACCATCAAGTGTACTTCCTGTGTTGGTGGTTCTCAGCTACGATGTAGGCAGCTAATACGAATAATTTTCAGATACACCAAACTCATTTTATCTGTTATGACCTCAGCCTAGAGTCTTACTTGCCTTTGTTTAATGTATAGCAGTGTATATTGTTGCTCCGTTTATTGAGTATCACTCTGGAACAGATTGTAATCTCTTACTAATCCCTGAATCAAATATTTCATGTCCTTTATTATGAGTTGACATTTATGGCACGCGGTTCATTGAACTTTCACAGTGGTTCTTCACACTTTACAATGCTGTAGGAGTTGCAAAATGGCGATTCATCTCTTTCTTATGTAAGTGCAGTGTTTGCGCATCTAATGTATTAAATGGTATCATGCAAAGAAACAGCTAGCATTAAAACTGCAAATAATTTTTTCATTAATGAGCGTCATAATATTTCTGCATCGAAAATTACAACCAGGTATAGCTTTATTCGGGTCCTATTTCTGCTTGAAATTAGCTTTTTTAGTGTTACATTCCTCCCTGAGTTGGCAATACATTCTCTAAGTGTGGTTGCTGCTTTAGTTCTCTATGTGTATTCATGTTAGATATTTCTTTTTTCACCTCTATCAAAAATATTTTCTCGTTGATTCTTCTTTGTAGTCATTGTCTGTTGAAGGATTCCCATCATATTTCATGGCACTTCCATGTTTTATGTTTTTGTGACTCTCTATTTCCATAAAAATAACGTACAAAGTCCTGTTTACTCTGGCCCAACAGCACGTAATTTCTGGTATTTAACATCATGGATGCGACATGTAATGCTCTCTATTATGCTATTATAACACGTTGCATTATGGGATTTTGTTAGGGTAAAAAAAAACTAAAGCAGAAACATGGGAACAACGCTAAAAAGCGTCACCGAACATTATTCTGAAGATGGATGTCAATAGATGCATTAGTAATCATTTTATAATGACTAGATAAAAGCATTAGATGGTGCTGCAGGTGGAAAGAAGGATAACAGTGAGGTTAATAAAGGTATGAGTATGTGTGTTTAAGCAGGTAGATATATTGGGCCTAAAGTCATAAGAGTGATTCAATTAAGAGTCTATTCATCCATTAAACTATGCATTAACCAATCAATGTACTTACATTTCGTACTTAGATGCAGTCAGGACCTCATACAGCCACCCACCTGTTTAACAAAGGATGCACTCAATTATTTTGCTAGCATCACATATAATTACAGATATATTCATTCCTGCATTTAGTCACCAGTTCATTCACTCACCCATCTAACACCTGATCCAACCATTGACTCATTTTGGGGTTTGCTCATCCATAAGTATACAAACTTGCTGGTCAATTATGAATTTGTTACAAAAATGGCAGACCTAGTGGTCTCATCAACGGATACTGTAGTAGGATGGTTTATTGTTTGCCCAAAAAGGGCTCTATATTTTGACTTCTTTTACTTACAATGCTGTACTGCATTCTATTAAATAAGATAAGTGATTGAAGTGCTGACTCTCTTGCCTTCTCTAGGCCATGTTTATTAAGGGGTTGTGCTGTTACTTGTGCAGTGTCTGGGAAGGCCATGCTATTGCCATGTCTGCTCTCTATTGTTAGCGCCCTGCTATAGATATTTATGATTATGACGGAAAACTGCCTTGCAATTACCATTGAACTGTGGCGCTTGTCTGAAAATGTAGGACCGCGATCTACAGTTAATTTGTAAAATTACTTCTTCACTTCAAAGACAGCAATTTTTCTGATTTCAAGCTAAATCATGCTGTTTACTTTTCAATGGGTGCAGACAGTCACTAAAGTTTGAATCTAAACCTCAGCATGCCAGAATTTCTGCCAGGATCCTTCAATCCTGCCATCGTTTGGAGCTACTTGAAGACCTTCTGTGAGCCTACTTCTGCCATAAACACTTGCTTGGAACCTGTGCTGCACTTCAATTTTCATTCAAGGGGCCTGATTATGATTTAGATGTTGTCTAATGCACCTGATAAATAAGGATCCCACAGGGTACGTTATTTATTGGGTGCGATAAATAACACCTATTACAAGTTTATGGAGCATAGCATGGAGAATTTGGTGTTTAACACACCAAAATCCACAAGATAGGTAAAAACCCTGTGTTTTCCCCTGGTAAATTTAGGCAGGTTTGACCTGCTGAAATTTAACCAAGGTTTATTTATTTAATGTACCTGATAAATGCATTAAATACCTTCAGACTGGTAATTCCGACTCATGCATAAACAAGGGTTAACTAATTGTTCAGAATACTATGAGCAACTCCTAATCAGGCCCCAATACTTTACAGATCCTTTTGCTAATCAGATCTACTCCAGATTCTATTCCAGGATTAACTGATCAACCACTAATGCATTATGGTACTTGTATACCTTGCCAGAGCATGAGTGCTGAAGAGGAGCCAAAACGACTTCTTCCCAGAGCTACTCAGATATTTGTGTCCACAGCTTTGGATAAGAACTCGTTTCAGCAAAGGAAGAAGGTAGGTTCAACAGGGGATTGTCTCAGTGGAAATGCAAGGCAATGGCAAAAATGCTAGGGAAATCATGAACGAGGGACTCTGGGAAGATGTACAGTAACTTAGGGAAGAAATTCCTGCAAATGAAGGTTTGACAAAAGGTGCCAGGATTGAATGTAGAGAATTCTCCAATCACTGACCAGTGAACCAGATAAGATTGGCACCCAACTATCACTTCTTCAGGAGATATCTGGATCTGGAAAAATATCTAAAACTAAGTGAAGATTCTGGATGAAGAAGACTGAAGGACATTTGACATCTTCTGATACCCAGGGACCAGACTCATTCTTTGGCAATTCTTTGATTTTCCTCCTGTTGTTGTTACAGAGACACACAAAGGCAGAACAGCTCCAGTCACTGAAGATGATCCACCTGACCAGTAGTGAGCGAACCTCAAAAGATGAATAGCTGGAGGAAAGCAAGTGCATAGAAGTCTGCCCCAAGGACTTGAGGGCTGTAGGGCAGATCAGTAGTGACTCTCACTGTATTTAGAAATATCAGTACATTTGGTTATTGCAAGAAGCAGGGTCAGAGTGGCTTGCCTCACCCTTAGTGATGTTACTGTTGTCTTCAAGAAAAGTGTCTGGAAGATGGAAAGTACTGGAGTATACCTGAGTGGAATAATATTATTTCTACCCAGCACTTCCCAACTTATGTGAGGAAAACAGTTTGATTATACCCTTTCCTTGTGTTAATTTCAGGCTTCTTTAAGTAGTGCACAAAGACTGATGGTGACTTTTATTTCTTTTTTGTTCCTGTCGTCATTTTGATATTCTTTTGCCTTAAAGCTTTAAGCCTCCTGTTCTTATAAGAGTTTAATTATTTTTTGCCTACTATATATTTTATTTTGCAAATTAATTTGGGAATTCTGTTTTGATGTTTTCTTAACATCAAAGCTGTATGTTAACACTTGAACTTAGCATTTATTTTTCTGGTGAATTGCCACTTGCTTCTACCAAGCTCTCAGGGCTTAACCAGAGATTCACATAGATCTGCCCTGTGACCTAACCAGAGTTTGTTTATTATGATGATAGATGTAATGCCCCCCATATTAATAACCATATTTCTAACACCTTGGAACAGTGCTTAGCAAAGAATTACTAAAGCTACATTTCACACTTACTTAGGAGTCGCCAAGCTAAACTTTAATTTCACACTATGATGAACTTTTTTTAAAAATCTGTGCATTGCATTTCGCAATTGCATTTATGTAGCACTTACTACTGTGGGACCAAAACCGTACACCAATATTTGGGCACTACAAGAGTTACCTCATTTGGTTCTCCCACAGTTTCCTGGATTGGAAATGTTGTTAAACCTCGATTTCATGCCACAATGAGTCCTAGTGGTAAGGCACTTACCCACACATCAATTAGCAGAATACAACACTTCAATAAGATACGGTGCTCACTAAGTAAGTTCTAGCTCAGTGAAAAGGGTTTTATTACAACAATTCAAAAATTAGAGGTGCAGAGTCAATGCCATGAAAGTTCTTCTATGTTGAGCATGCAAAATCAGAAATATTTTATGTCTCAAATGAGCAGCAAAAGCAGAAATAATATGGACAACAATCCTAAGAGAATAGAAAAGTTTTCAGTCTCACTCAAAAAAAGAAAGAGTTCTTATACACAATTATTGCATAAGAAATTAGTAAAATTGCAAAATCATCATTGTGTGAGAAAATAAGTCAATTCTTTAGCAAATCAGAACTTGAGAATAATGCACATAATTACCTTAACACATAAACACCATCTCAATTCTAAAACATCTTTCAAAACCCTCTATGCTAATGTCATCCGAAGATGTTCAAATACGTATGAAATTTTAAACAATAAAACATTTCCTGAAGTGAATGGACCCAGTGAAAAAATGAATAAGATAGATGGCTGTTACAATCTTTTATCTATACCATAGCGAATTGAACACTAGCAAGGCAAATACTGCAGGGGAGATAGACCATTATGTGATCTGCTTAATTGTGTGCTCTGAGAAGCCTAAGGAGAGACAATGTGTGCAGGGTGGGGGAGTAGGAGTGAGTGACGGCGATAGCATTCACCTTGTCTAAAATGGCTTTTTGCATGAAAACACAATATTAAACATGTTTCTACACATCATAGGAAATACGTTCTGATTGTTAATCAAGTCTATATGTGTAAAATCATGTGTAAAAAGGCACATTAATCATCATTATTGATGCACAAAATATAAACTTGACAAAAACATCCTTAAATCCCTCCCCTAATTATCACATTTCATAAACTTTAGTAATCAAAATTAATTCACTCTGCATCACTTTTTTTGTTTCTTTCAGCATCTCTCCTCCTCTGTCTTTAAATGATTGTATATACAATCCCTGATAGTTTCCATTTCTTAATCTTCAAACCATTTCCTCTTCAATTCTCTCTTTTATTTTTTTATACCCACAAGTTTTATTCAGAAACCCAGAAAATGTTAACAAGAGAAACATAATATTACCACAAATCATTATAGTTATTATAGGGGTGTTAGAAATGGGGTTTCTAGTTAGCTAGGATACACACCTGACCCAGGCCGAACCCACCACTCTAGTCAGGGCAAGTAAGTTACACATCAGAGATAACCTGTGTCCACACTCTGGTAGGTTGGCCCAGAGCAGGCAGACTTATCATCAGAGGCAATGTTTGAAGCATTTGCAGAACACACTCATATGGGACAGAAAACATCACAAAAGAGACTCCCCACTATATTATATATATATATAATCTATGGTACATCTATAACAGACCAAAATGGCATGAATCATAAATACTGTGCATACTATGCAAATCCTGAGTTAGTATTCCTTATCCTGACAGTGCAAGAATCAAAACAACATACATTATGACATCAGTGCATAAAATGCAGCAGAGGCATAACACATAAATCACCAAATATCACCAGTAGTACAGAAATCACAAATTATCACCATGAGCACATCAGCACAATGTGCCCATGTAGGTACAGGATCCCCTGCACCCTTGTTAGAGGGGTTACAGTAATGTTTTTGAGCCCTGGTGCAATGATTTTTTTGTAGGCCAAAAACATAGGCTGCAGGAGTTACTGTGTGCCTACTACCTCTGATACAGTAATTGAATGGATTTCTTCGATGCAACATTTCACTGGGGCCGCCGTTGAGGATCTGTCCTGTACTGTTGAATTATGGACCAAAAGCCCTGCAACCCAAGTGCCCCAGGTACACTTTATCCAGCAAAATGGGTGGGGGGAGGCACAAACTACAGGAATCAGTGGGGAGACCCCGCTGGGTCCCCCCTGAGTTTTAAACAGCTAAATTTAGCCATCCGTGTGCGAGCAGTGCAGTGGGTAACCCAGTGAAGCGATGTCCCCAAAATATAACCTGCAGGGTAACAGGGAAGAAGACCCAAGATCAGGACACTGGGAACAGAATCCACATGGTCCCTTTCTCTTCTTGTGCCCAAGCGTAACTGTCGCCATGTTCACAGTGTGGCTAAATGATCTTGGATGCAACGTCCAGGTAGGCAGTGGGCTAGCACCCAGAGTCACTTTGCAGAGTGGCAGTCCCTAAAACAGCCCAGAAGGCAGCAGGTTAGCACAACAAAGCAAGTAGTCCCAATGGCGGTTCCTTTTGGCAGAACAGCAGTTCCTTGGCAATATACAGTATGTAGAGCCATCAGCTTTTGGTTACAAGTCCCACGTAGTGTCTAAAATCACGGGGTCAGAGCTCCTGTATTATACTCAAAATGTGTTTGATCTAGGGGTGACTTCAAAGAAACCCTTTCCAGTGCAGTACAACCCCTTTGAACGCAGCCTTGGCTCCATATGTCAGTAGGGTGGGACACAACGTATTGTCATGTAAGGTGTGAACATCTTCTCCCTCTCCCAACCCAGGAAGACTATTAGTATGCAGATGAATGCCGATGCCTCTCCTGTCATACCCAGTCCCTACTGTGTTGTGGCTCTCTGGAAAATATGCACAAAGTGTAGCTGTCATTCTGCCCTGGATGTGGATTGGAGTCAGGTTGCAAAGCAATAGAACTATAAGCACAGAGAAATGACCACTTTCTAAAAATGGCATTTCTAAAATAGTAATGTAAAATCCAATGACACTAGTGAGCAGGACTACCATTCCAAACATACCAAACATGCCAACGCGACTCCTTGCAGATCAGAAATCACCACTCAAAAATATATAAGGAAATTTCCAATGCTAACCTATAAAAGGAGCATCCCCCTTAGTAGTTAAAAACAAAATAGGCTGTTTGTCACTACTAATACACAAAAGAGTAAGGGGGTGATTCTGATTCTGGCGGGCGGCGGAGGCCGCCCGCCAGAATTCCGCCCCCATTATACCGCTCCGCGGTCAGAGAACCGCGGAGGGTATTATGAGTTTTTCCCTGGGCTGGCGGGCGGTCTCCAAAAGACCGCCCGCCAGCCCAGGGAAAAACTCCCTTCCCACGAGGATGCCGGCTCGTAATCGAGCCGGCGGAGTGGGAAGGTGCGACGGGTGCAGTGGCACCCGTCACGTATTTCAGTGTCTGCAAGGCAGACACTGAAATACTTTGCGGGGCCCCCTTACGGGGGCCCCTGCCGTGCCCATGCCATTGGCATGGGCACGGCAGGGGCCCCCAGGGGCGCCGCGACCCCCCCTACCGCCATCCTGTTAATGGCGGCTTTCCCGCCATGAACAGGATGGCGGTAGGGGGGGTCAGAATCCTCATGGCGAGCCCGCCAACTTGCCGCTTCTGACCGCGGCTGAACCGCCGCGGTCAGAATGCTCTTGGGAGCACCGCCAGCCTGTTGGCGGTGCTCCCGTGGTCGGTGGCCCTGGCGGCCACCGGCCGCCAGGGTCAGAATGACCCCCTAAGTGTCCTACTTTTTACATACAGCACCCTGCCCATATAGCTACCTAGGGCCTACCTCAGGGGTGATTTAGGTGTAGTAAAAAAAGAACGTAGGCCTTGGCAAGTATTTTGAAATGCCACGTTAGTGTAGCAGTAAACTATGCACATGAACCCTGCAGTGGCAGGCCTGAGACAGGTTTGAATGTCTAGTTCTGTGGATGCACGCCCACTAGTAGCATTTAATATACAGGCCCTGGGTATATGGTATACCACTTTACTAGGGACTTACAGGTAAATTAAATAGGGCATACAGGTGTAAGCCAATCTTACCAAATATTAGGGGCAAGGGCATATGCACTTAAGCACTAGTAGCAGTGGTAAAGTGCCCAGAGTCTTACAGCCTTCAAGAAAAGGGTCAGAACAATAGGAGGAAAAAGGCAAAATATTTGGGGATAACCCTTCAGAAATGGCTATTTCCAGCATAACCCTCCTCGAGCCTAGATCGAGGGTATACCAATCACCACCTTGATGGGCTTCCCTGCTTGGGGCAATAGAACGTGGGCAATGACCCTCAACTGCAGGGTCATGTGCCAGTTCTACACCTCTCTGAAACCAGTTGGATACCTCTATCTAAGCTTTCAGGATGCACCTCAGTTAACCCATGAGAGATCCTTCTCCTTACGTGTGGACCCCATCTGTGAAGCACCTAACTTCAATCTGCTCACAGATGCATCCGAGTAGGCAGACAGTACCACCATGGCCAACAAAGTGGTTTGGCCTATTCCACCCCTTGGGTCTGACTTCTGTCCCCAACCCAAAGAAAATTATGTCCACAAGGACAGCAACCAACAGAATCCACTGACAGCTCTCAGTGTCAAGATCTAGACCCCAGGCTATCTAAGCATATCTGTCCTCTGTAGCTTCTCAAAGTGGAGGGGTGGTTGCCTCAGGTGCCTTTCATTCTTTCTCCACTCCACCTCCCACCAGTTCAGGGATGGTATCCTGAGACTGATCCTCCAGCCCAGGGTGTGTACACTCAGCCTGGACAGAAATTTAGTTTAGTTTATAGATTTGTAGAGCGCATGGCTACCCGGGGGCATCCCAGCGCTAAAGTACACCATGAATGTCGGAAGAGCCAGGGGAAGCAGATTAACTGGGAAAGAGAATGGTTTTCAACTTCCTCCTAAAGAGAAGGTCAGAGGATTCCTGACGGCATTCAAAGGGCAGGGCATTCCAGAGCCGAGCAGCCCTGATTGAGAATGAATTACCTCCCCATGATCTCTTGACGGAAGGGATGTAAACCTGTCGAGAAGAACGAGATCAAAGAGATCTAAGGGGCGAGTAAAGAAAGATACGTTTTCTAAGGGAAAGGGGACCCTTATTGTGTAAGGCTCTGTGAACAAGACACAGAGCTTTAAAGTGAATGCGCTGCTTAATCGGGAGCCAATGAAGAGCTGCAAGTGCTGGTTTAGCGGAAAGATGCCTTGGGGTATTCATGAGAAGTCTAGCTGCTGCGTTCTGCGTAACCTGCAGCCTCTTTATTACATAATCTGGAGAACTAAGATATAGGGAGTTCCCGTAGTCCAGGCTGGAGAGAACTAGGGCTTGTACAAGAATTCTTCTGGCAGCGAATGGCAGAAGTCCAAGAATCTTCCTGACACTTCTAATTAAGCCGAAGCAGAAGTCAGGGGTGAGGCTTGACTCCCTTTTCCTCTCCTTCTGAGGTTCTGTATCCTCCTTTTAGGAGTGGCACACCCAGAATTCAGAGCTGTCAGGGAGCTTGTGGGTGCTGTCCTGCCCAACTGTCCCACCAGTTCAGGAGTGCTCTCCTGCAACTGGTCTCCCAACCCAGGGTCTGTACCTTTGGGTTGAACCAGGGACAGAGGCAAGTCCTTCCTTCCCCTGCCCTTCCTTTTAGAGTTGTGAACCCTCCCACTAGGAGTGGTACCCCAGAAGACACAATGGTAGGGACACTTGTGGCAGTCGCTCCTCTCTGGAGGTTAGGGGTGATGCCCTGAAGCTAGCTCTCCAAACCAGGGTCAAATCCCTTAGGCTCTACAAGGATTAGGGATGGGTCCTTCCTCCCCGTACTCCTCCACCTGGCCTTCTGCACCCTCCTCTGCAGAGTGATACTGCAAGACATCAAAACTAGTTGGATGCTTGTGTCAGTTGTCCATACCCCCAAGCCCTCATGACATTATGGGGTCTCCCTTAGTGGATTATCTCCTGGTAGAAGCTAGATTCCCTTCCTGGGGCCCCCGGGGTACTCCCCAGACTCTTGAGCTGTGGATCGGACACCCTAGGGTGCCTCCCACCCACAACTCTCCTCCTCTTCTGAGAAGGGACATGGACCCTCGACCCTCCCCACTCAAAGGGACCTGTCTGGGCTACTCTGAACCTCCCTCACCCTAAGTTGGGGGGAACCTGAGATACTCCATTTAGGACAGCTCCTAAGTGCCTCGCAAGACCCTCAGATACTCACCCAGACGTCTGCCTCCTTTGCAAATTCCCGGTGGTCAGAGAACTTACACTCCAACAGGTGTTGACATAGCCCCAAAAAACAACAGTAGAACATGTGCTTTCTGAAAATCAGATTGTTCAGCCCTTCAAAATTGTTTCTTGCACTACCCTTCACCCATCTATCCAGTGCTATGAGACAATCCTCCACAAACTCCCCCCAAGACTGGTAAGACAGTTTCTTACTGCCCTGAACCTCGACCTATACTCTTCAGGGGTGACTCCATACTTTGCAATCAGAGCTTCTTTCATGGGGGTTTAGCTCTGCTTGTCTCTCCCTTCTAGGGGGCCTGGCAGCTTTCTCTACCTATGGCCCTGGCCTGAATTCAGACCAGGGCCATAGGCAGTGAAAGAAAGCTGCAGTTTCAGGCCTGTTGTGCACTGGCCTACCCCGTGTGCAGTGCTTACGGGGTAGGCTGGTGCACAACAGGCCTGGCAGCTTTCACTGCCTAGGTCCTGGCCTGAATTCAGGCCAGTGACGTATGCAGCAAAAGAAATCTGCCATTTCAGGCGTCTTGTGCACCGGCCTGCCCAATATGCACTGTACACAGGACAGGCCGGTGCACAAGAGGCCTGAAACAGCAGCTTTCACTGACTATGGCCCTCTCCTGAATGCGCCCATCTCGGAAGTGCTAAGAATGGTCGGGCCTAGCTTACCAGGCTCGACCCTGCTTAGCACTTCCAAGATTGGGTGCATTCAGGACTCCACAGGTTACAGAACTCTGCCTTTTTTTCAACTCCACAGAATTCCAGTGAGTCGGACTCTGTGAATTTTGCCCAGGCCTAGTCCTCATTGTAGGCCTTCGGGTCGCAAGCCCCTTGAGAATGGCATCCTTGACAACAGCACAGGACTCTGCATCACAGTCCTGCAGCTTCTTCAGAATCACTGATGTGGGATGCATCTTTGACGTAGGACATCACATTGTAAGGCCCTCATGGACAGCATCTCTGCATTCCAGCCCCTCAGCTCCTTGGACCGCCCGCTGCGCAACGCGTCCTCGATGCAAGATCCCACAGTGTTTCACAAAGCAGGATTTAAGGTACTTTGTTCAGCTGGCCTAACTTGGTCCCTGTATCCAGTCTGTGGTCCATTGTAGTAGGTCTGAACTTGTGGAGATGTATCCCACCAGAGATTGAAAGCACAAAAACATGCCAACTAAGATTATTAATATTGTTAATGAAAAAATAAACCATTAATTTAAAAGCATCTACTCAATTTTTTATCTAAAAATAAAGCCAAGGCTATCTTTAAGCTAGTTCAATTGTTTTTATCGCAGTTGGCAAAACCTTGTCCCTTCTCAAGTGCTATGTGATAGTTTAGCTGAATATGTTCAAAAAAGGGTCTCAGATATTTTTATTCCTTTGATAGTCAGAGGATAGTTGACTTTACAAGTTCTGATACAACAACATGAGTGGATTAAATGGCTTTGTTTTGTCCAAATTTTAGGAACATTTCCCTTGTGGATTCTGAATGAGCAAATCAAATTACTACATCAGGTTCCCCTTTAGACCTGTGCCCCCCTCATGTGTTACAATTAGTGACCTCTATAGTAAATCTTATCATACATTAGTTGTTCAATCAGTCTCCAGACATGACCATTTTCTCTTTTGACTGGAAATAAGCGCACATCCTACCTTGACTGAAAAACCAAATGCTGAACCTGTAGTATTGAACAATTTCAGAACAATTTTAATGCTCCAAGCATTAATTTTGATGCTTCTACCATTAGGCAAAATGAAAGAAAAGCTTATAACTAAACAGCTTACTAAATGAATTAAAACTAATCATATACAGGATTCTTCTCAATTGGGCTTCCTCTCAGATCAGAGTTTGTGCTTGTGAAGGTTTCAGAGTTTGTTAAAATTAATTGAGAGCACAGCAAGAAGGTCATTCTGGTTTTGCTGGATTTATCTGCAGCCTTCAATACTATTTCTCCTGACATCTTGGTGGACAGAGTGGAGTCAGACAGTATTGTTGGGTAAGCCAAAAATTGGCTTAATCCATACCTATGACATGCAGGTGGTCTCTCTTCTCCTGTTCAGATCTGGTTGTGAAGAACTGAAACTTGGAGTTCCCCAAGACTCAGTCCTAAGTCCAACCTTATTTAATGTGTTATTGCTACCTTTAATTAAAATTGCTGGGCAGTGGGGCTTCAATTTATTGTCTTATGCTGATGACAATCAACTTATGTTCTCTTTTGTGCAAATTGATATAGCCTTGATGGAGAACTTTCATAGGTGGCAAGGTAGATTCAAAAGAACAGTATAAAGCTCAATCCTAGCAAATCTGAGCTTCTTCTGTTAGGAAACATGATCATTTGGACTTGTTACGAAGGTGGCTATCCTCATTTGGTGAGCCACCGGCTCCAGCCAAGGTGGTAAGAAAATAGGATTACAATTTGATCAGGATCTCCCCTTTAATGTCCAAATTAGTGCTGTGACTGGAACCTGCTTTGGTTCCTTGAAATCTCTGAGAACGATGTTAAATCTGTTACCTCTCCAAACTGGAAACAATTTTATTGGCCTTGGTCAATTCTAAATTGAATTGTACAAATTATTTGTAGCTTGGTGTGTCTGCCTATTTAGTTAGAAAGCTTTAACTGGTCCAGAATGCAGCAGCAAGATTTACACTTAAGGTTGAGAAGTCACAATCAATTTGGGAAAACCTCAATCTATGTCATTGTGTCCATATCAAAGAATGAATTAAGTTCAAAGCTTTGGTAATCCTGTTTTGGGCAGTTCAAAAACAGTCCTGCTTACGTCTTGAATAGGTTTTGCTGCTATCTCCCCCAAGAGTTTTTTCCTCTGTGAATCCTTTGGGTTCCGAGATTCTTTAAAGCCAAGTTGAGAGATTGTTTCTTTTTTCTATTGGCTGAAAAGTTATGGAATGGACTTACAACTGAACTTTAGATGTTAGATTGGAAAATCTTATTTAGAAAAAAGAAGGTTTAAAACTTTCCTTTTTTGGACAAGTGAGATTCTCATTATTATTTTTCTGTGGGTGAGGGCAGGTACACTTCCTGGTGAAGCAGCTGTGCACTCTATAAATTTCTCAATCAATGAATTGACACAAAAAACTGATTGTGTGAATCAAAATTCAAATGTTAACAAATGTTTTCTTCAAATCAATATGTTTCTTCTTTTTTTATTATTTCTGTCAAAACAATAATCAGACAAAACTTTATGATAATCTTCTTTTCTTTTTTATTTCGAAAGTTCATTTGTGCATGCTCTAAGGCCCATATTTATACTTTTTTAGCGCCACATTTGCATTATTTTTTGACGCAATAGTGGCACAAACTTACAGAATACAGTTGTATTTTGTAAGTTTGTGCCGCTTTTGCATCAAAAAGCGGCGCAAATGCGTCACTAAAAAAGTATAAATATGGGCGTATGTTTTTTTCTCCCCATTTCTTTCAACTGAAAGGCTTGATCTTCACAGTATTTGAAAACTTTTTTTCTTTTTTTTATTTGTTTCCAAACTCTCTTTCAAAGCTGTATTGGCAACAATATATTGAAATATAGATTCCTGATTCTTCTTCCGCTGACACTGTAGCTAAATATAGCATTCAGAGCTATCATTGATTAACTTCAGTCTCTCTTGTATCTCTGGTTAACAATGTTTTCTTTTGCAGGTTCTCTTTAGTGACTTATTTCCCTCTGTTCGCTCTTTTTCAACTGCCTCTCGTCTAATTGATGGACTGGATCACTGATCAATCTTGACTGCATGATTTACGGTGAACTGTTTTCTTCCTCTGGGGGTTACTGCGAGTTAATCTTCCAGCTGTATTCTTACATTTTTAGGATTAGAAACTACTTCTCTTTGCTGCCAATCATGTATTTAAATTTGACATTGCAACAGCTCTTGTCAATGTGACAGGCAGTACAGATTATTTGCAAAATTTCATTTTTAAAATGTGAGCCATGATCGGTCTCAATAGATGTTGACAAGCCAAATCATAGAATCAACTCCCTCAACAAATGTTTTACAACAGTTTGGCTATCAAATCCCTGGGTAGGATAAGCATCAACCCACAGAGAAAACAAGCAGACAATGACCAAAATATATCTCAATTGCACACTGGCATTTCTACAAAGTCTGCTTTTAATCTTGTAAATGGGCCTTCTAATTTGCCAAAATTATGCATCAAAGTCAATGTCTTCTTTCCATGATTATTCCTTTGGTACTTCAAACATCTGTTGAATTAGCTTTCAGCAACATTTCTAAAATGTATATTTTCCCAGTGTTTTCTAAATATTCAAAACATAGAGTCAAGGCCTAAATGGGACTGTCCATGAAAATGCCTTGCATTGGAATATATCATAGCATCTGGGAGAATGGATTTGTTTTCAGAAGTAACATACAAACCGTTATGATTTTTCTTGTAACACCATGTTTTCCATCTCTTTTTCTAATCTTCTGTAGATTCCTCCTGAAGGACTTTCAACTGTCTTAAAGACTTTGAATTGAACTCAATAAAAACACTTTACATTTTCTGCAGTTTGTATAGTATTTTTTCTTGATTCATCATTCTCATTTTCTTGAACCACTGTTTCATCCTGAAATAGACAGTATATGGCAACTTGATCAGAATAGTTA
The DNA here is from genome assembly GCF_031143425.1 of Pleurodeles waltl. Taxonomy (NCBI): domain Eukaryota; kingdom Metazoa; phylum Chordata; class Amphibia; order Caudata; family Salamandridae; genus Pleurodeles; species Pleurodeles waltl. Next base: position 906,347,080 of record NC_090437.1, read on the forward strand.
TATCCAAAAGTAGCCAGATATTTTCCAGTCTTGTGTGCCGCACACCTGAATACAGCAAATTATTTTAGTTGCACTGTTGCTTTCAACAAATCCAGCATATTGAGACTGTACTTTATGGGACCACCAGAAGATGTCATAAAAACTCTCTACTACCACAATTGACCAAAAATAAGCACCACATGAAAACCATACTGGTTGTCGATATACATTGTCACATTTACATTTTCTGACAGACAACAAGAAGTTGGCATTGCAACCAACTTTACCACATATGCCTAAGTTTCATTTTCAGATGGGATTTTTTTCAGACTTTCTGAAATGGTACATACTTTATAGAGAGCCTTCAATGCCTCATCTTGTTCTCTCAAACAGGAATCGTGAATGAATAAGGTCTGACCAGCCTGTTCCAAAAACAATTCTTGAATATCCACACTTGTCTTGGTACATAATTCGGTAGCTGCAATGAAAACATGCTCACCAGTAGAATCTTCATCCCAGTTTTCATCAGTGACCTTCTTTTTGCAAATTTTGTCTGGAACAGTAAGTAACGTAGCCATAATGAATGAATTGCACCCTTAATTGAGATGTTTTCTGCTGCAAAATGCAAAAATAACTTGCGCATATCTGGTTCACCTACTTTTTGTCATATGCTGAGTACTTGCACATGTCTATTGGATCGCAAATGTGACATATGCAATTAAAGTTTGGCCCAAAACTATTCCTACACTTTGTACAATGGCAGGGCAAATGACGGCAACTGATTTTAAACAACCAGGAGTACTTATAGCTACTTAATTCAGCCAGCTGAGATATAGACAACTGGTTTCATAATCACACTGTGTCTCAGTATAAGAATTGATAATGCAAACTCAACTTTCTCATGACAGTGGAAAGGAAAAAAGGGTGAATTATAGTCAGGCATTCAAAGTGTGGGTGCACTGCATAAACTCACTTTAAATAACCAGAATGGCTTTGAATACTCATTTTCAAATGGAACTGGGTCCCTTACATCACTGTGAGTCAACATTTTAAAGTTTTTGCAATTAAGAAAAGGTTTGGAATTCACTGATGACAAGCCAACAATTCCCAGAAATAGCCTTACCTCCCTCTGGGTGGTAGGAGGACTAATTTTCAGACCTGCTAATATGTGTTCTTTAGAGACTTTCCTCACACCTTTCTCAATTTGGTCCCAAAGACACATTTCTTCTTTTTTACAAAACTGCATCTTCGTTGGGGAAACTTTGCAACCACTATCAGCTACATTAGTTGACAAAGCAATTGTGGTAAGTTTACAGTCCCCTTTTGTCTTTGATGTGACTAACAGGCCATCAACACGCTGCATTAAGACTGAGTTGCAGGGCAACCTCAAATTTTATAGATCTTTCTTGAGAATTTGAAGATTGAGAACTTTAATGAGGAACTGAAATGCAAATATATATTAACTGTCCTCAAAGAGAGGTATGGAGAAGAACTCTTGGCATAGGTCAATGATTGTATATTTTTCTGCATCTGAAGGAATTTGGAACAAAATCAGTACTGGATTCACTACCATGTGACAACATGAAATGACAATTTTATTGGTTTTTCTTAGGTTCTGCATGATGCGCCTATTCCCACGAGGTTTTGTTATCCCCATCACAGAGGATTTGCAAGGACTACCAAGCACTTCTCAAATGATTCTCTGCTTTATGGTTTTCCCAGTAACGAATTTCATTCCTACCTCTGATTCTTTTGAAAATGAATATTATTTAATTCTGGGGAAAACTGCATCCGGGTTTACTCTAATTATTTCTTTAATGTTGCCTCATTTGCTCAAATGAAAACAGGCTGCATTTTTATGAACATTTTACTTTGTTTAAATGTAATCAGATACATGGTGGTCTGCTCAGTGACCTCAGCAGACCACCATCTCTTTGATGGCATCCAAAAGAAGTTAGTCACAATTTGCAACCAATCTCATTCATATTCAGGAGGTAGGTCAGAGAGATTTTGCAAATGAAGTGTTTTTTAGATTTGTCCAAAAGAGACTTGCACTTGTTATTGCATCAGGAGTCATGTGTTAGAATTACAAACTCTAATTGCACTTTGTCTTTATGTTAGGAGTCATCTGTTAGGATTACAAACTCTCTTTTGTTACACTGCATGCAGGCAGAGTTATGGAAAGTTATTGCAGAACTTTGAGTGGAGTCTTCATTATCAAACATATACAGTAACTCAGAATTCATTAAACTACAGAGAGTTCAACAGGATAATGATTTATAATATCAGGAATTAACTTCCAATGCCAACACTAAAGCCATTATAGAAGTCTTCCCTTGTCTTTGATATCAACACTTCTGCAGTACAGTACAGCTTTGCAAAAGGTAGTGTGACAACATCCATTGTCTGTTTTTCTCTTTTTCGTCCAATTCATCTTTACCTGGATGTATTTGATGATAGTGAGAGATTGACTGTGAGTTTCAGACAGGTGTGGCGACTACCAATGCCCCTATAGGATCTGGATTGCAAGCTTAGACCATCTTGACAGAAGCCTTCTCAAAGTCATAAAATCAATCTTGGCAGAAAATAGTAAAGCATTCTATAATCTTCCAAAGTTTTGATTAGGTGTGCCATGGAGTGGAATGAAGTAATTATCACACATGGGGAAATCCAAAATCTCTAGGTTCAGAATTCAACTGGATTTTGGTGCATTCTGCCTAAACAGACAATAAAAACAGAGGGGTATCCATAGTGTTTACTTTTATGGCATCTACCAGGAGGTGAGTGAATTAAAAACAAGCACTGAGTAAGAGCTAGACATAGAATGGTCAGTTTGGGAGGCGGGACCTCCACATACTGAAGGACAGACATGAAGAACAAAGGAGGGAATTTAAATTTAAAGCAACAGTTTGAGGGATATTTGGTTTAGCATGGTCTTGTAGAGTCTTACTTCATTCTTATGGAACACATCCTGATGGGCCATTTTTGTACTACACAACTCATGGTAACATAGCTTTTTCTCATTCATTTGACTTGCAGTAAAATCAGAATTGCTATTTGTGTGATGTTGCTTGTTTTTATTAAACTTTGCATCTTGAGTTTGCTTTTCTCTATGAGTGAGTTTTTCCTTGTTTCAGGAGAAGAAACATGGGAACTAACGACTTAACTTAAAGACTCTCTCCCTATAAATTGAAGTGTGCCTTCCTCCCTTTTGTCTGGCAATCAGGAGACTAATGATTGTTGTTGGCAGATACATGAAATACAGGGGAACAAAGGTCATCAAAACATGTTAGTGGAAATCTATCACATCCTCTTAACTGGGGCTTATCATGTACCACTGAACATTTGCTATGTGGTTGTGTTTGTGAAATGCATGTGGTGGAGTCCCAATGCAGAACATATGGTGATCATAGCACAGGATGGAGGTTTTCCTTCAGGTTACCTTTGTCCAATAGATGTGAAGGGCTACATACAGTAGCCCTGATCTGCTCAGCAGCAGCTTACTTTATTTTATTGTTTTTAGGTTGAGCGTAAGTGTTCGACCTTGTGTATACTTTTAATATACTTCTTATGGCTTAAAGTGATTTCATTTGTTGGTTGCAGTGTCTTTTAAAACTTCTTGCTTGCTAGTGGTAATGTCTGCCTTTTTCTCACTCATGCCTTTATCTCCCTCCTTTTGCTGCTTCAGGGTAGAGACCAACTACTGTATTATTCCACTTTGGTTTCCTCATCTTAATCGGTTGCTGTGATGGACTTTTATTGTTATTTCTTTTGTTGCTGCCTTTTCACTGTGGTTTTTTAGGCTGGTAGGTGCCTGTTTCATTGCAGCATTCTGTTCCTCCCACCTCCTCCCTTGTCACTGACATTTGTTTTGGCTTTATTCCAGTGCTATCTTCGTTTACCTCTGGCTCCTAAAATAAGCTTATTTTACAAAGGAAACACCCAGTCATTTAGCTCACTGCTCACAAAAGCCACAATATGCCTTTTTCTGGTAGAATGTAGCTAAACCTAGAAGCAATGATGTGAAACTTGCTTTCCCTAGCACAGTCTCTCTCTCCAGGGACCCTCCCTGCCAGCACTCAAGACATCGCACACAGGCCATTGCTTATCTCCTTTAATGGGGCCATAAATCTTCTCAGGCTGCTCTGCTACTGTTAACTTCATTAGAGCTTTGTTGAAATGCTAGGCAGGAAGTCTTGCATTCTGTTAAAATAAAAAGCAAATACTTTTCCAGCCTTATTATCCAAATTCTGTTTCAAACGTTTCTGATGACATTAGTTGCAAGTGACCAACAAAACATGGCAGGAAAAGACGAAATTATGAGACAGGGATGACCAATTTATGTCGTAAGAAAAATCCAGTTCTGAATTCACAATGCCAATAGCTCTAACTCAAGAAAATGTGAGATGTGTTGCATTGCTGCACCTACTCTATGGTGCATGTAGATCGTCTCCATGGAAGAGGTGGCGGCTTAGCCATTATCTACAAAAATAACCTTCGGTGTACCACCCTCCCCTCTGATATCCCGGAGTGTGAAAGCTTAATTTTCTCCCTCCACCTCTCCCTTACCTTTACTTTCTCAGGTTTGCTTCTCTACCGGCCCCCAGGACCTTGCACCTGTTTTTTAGATTCCCTGCCGGAAGTGGCAGCGAGTCTTATCTGTAAATCCCCTAACTTTACTATCCTTGGGGATTTCAACATCCATCTTGATAATGGAAATTGTCCACATGCAAGGTCTCTACTTGCGTCTCTCTCTGCGCTTGATTTAAATCAACACGTAATAGGACCTACCCATACCAAAGGCCATACGCTGGACCTTTTATTCAGTAATCTCCCTGTCCTCACCACTCTGCCATCCCAGCCTCTAACCTGGACGGATCTTTGCCTTCTATCTTTTTTTTTCCCCTGCAATGTTACTCCAGTTGTGCAGTCTACCCCCCCAACTTTTGGTCGCATTTGGTCAAAACTGGCCCTTGTGGAGTGGCGGACGGCTCTCCAGACCTCCTTGGGGGCCAGCACCCCCTCCATTTCTGCAGATTCATTTAATAAATGGATATCCTCCTCTTTAGATAGTATTCTGCCCATCAAATTGAGATCTAACAAGCCCCCCCATAAGGCCAAACCCTGGTTTTCACCTTGTCTGCTAGAATTAAAAAAAATGTGCAAAAGGCTAGAAAGAGCCTGGAGAAAGAATTACAGTCTCATTGATAGAGAAATATATAGGCAATCCGTCAGACTCTACCATCAAAACATCAAAGCCGCCCAGTCCTCCTACTATGGATTAAGAATAGAAAGCTCCTCCTGCTCACAAAAGGAAATTTTTCAGATTTTTAAGGAATTAACTATAACCCCTATGCCCTCTCCTCCCACAGAACCCTCCACTGAATATAGTAATCTTTTGGCATCTCATTTTAATGACAAAGTCATTAAGATATACTCTGGGTTCCCTTCTCCTCCTCCCCCAGGTACAGTAGAGCACCAAATGATGGATCCCTCCCTCTCCGGAACCACATTAACTGTCTTCACACCTCTTACTGATACTGTTGCCACTAAACTTCTTCTTCAGATTAAATCGGGCTCCCCCCTGGACCCCGCTCCTCCCCCCATCCTCTCGCGAGTTTCAGATATTGTTGTACCTCCCCTCACAGAAATACTGAATCGTTCCCTATCGTTAGGTCTTCTCCCCCCTCTTTTTAAGCATGCCATTATTAAGCCTCTGTTAAAAAAACCGAAACTGGACCCATCTCTGCTGGAGAATTATAGACCCATTGCTCTTCTCCCTATTTCAACAAAAATTTTGGAGAAACACGTTAATCACCAATTAACCAGCTACTTAGAGACCCATGAACTCCTCCACCCCACCCAAATGGGTTTTAGAGCCCATCATAGCACGGAGTCAGCCCTCCTTGCAGTGACTGAGTCAGCCAGGCAGCTTTTGGACCAAGGGTCCCATGTGGCCATGATTCTGCTTGATCTCAGCGCTGCTTTTGATACAGTGGACCACAACCTTCTCTGCCACAGGCTCTCAGAATTGGGGATAGGAGGCCTGGCATTGTCCTGGCTGTCCGCTTTTGTCAAAGGCAGATCTTTTCAAGTCCTGGATCGAGCCTACTTCTCTGACATTTTTCCTTTGACTTGTGGAGTTCCTCAGGGCTCTTCTTTGAGCCCAACTCTTTTTAATGTCTATTTATCCCCGCTGGCTAAGGTGATCGCTCCCTACAATTTGTCTTTGGTCACCTACGCCGACGATACTCAACTTGTGGTGTCCCTATCCAGCTCCGGGGACTCGTCGGCAGCTAACCTCTCGTGCTGTATGAAAGACATTGGAGCTTGGATGGTCCAGTCTAAGCTCAAATTCAATGACAGAAAGTCAGAAGTCATCGTACTAGGCAATTCCCCCCCAGCTCTTTCGCTTCCGCTGTACTCTGAGGCTTTCAATAATCTTCCTCCCCCTAAGGACCAGGTAAAAAGCCTTGGTTTCTGGGTGGATTCTCGTCTGACCATGGATTATCAAGCAAAAAGAGTCTCCTCTATATGCTTTGGCATCTTAAGAGTTCTTAGGAAAATCTCAATTCTTTTTCCCCCTATGGCCAGAAGAATCCTCGTTCAAACTCTTATCCTCTCCCGGTTGGATTATGGGAACTCACTTTTTCTCAGCGCCCCGGCTTATGTTATAAAAAGGCTACAAACAGTCCAGAACGCAGCCGCCCGGCTTCTTGTCAATCTTCCCAGACATGTATCCGCTAAACCTGCTCTTTCCTCGCTTCATTGGCTCCCTTTCAAGCAACGTACCTATTTTAAGGCCCTATGCATTGTTCATAGAGCTCTTCAACATAAGGGCCCAATGTTCTTTAGAAAGCGGCTATGTCTTTATGTTCCTTCTCGAAGTCTGAGGTCCTCCTCCTCTCGTCTTGTGACCATCTTGAGGTCCAAGAGAGCTTGGGGGGCCAACTCCTTCCTTACCAAGGCCGCCCGTCTTTGGAATGATCTTCCTTCCGATCTACGTCAGGAACATTCAGAACTACTTTTTAGGAAAAAACTCAAGACCATTCATTTCTGTAGGTAGCGCTCTCAACTCTCCTAGTGACAGCACCGGTCAGGTTAGGTTAGCGCTGGGATGCCTTCGGGTCACTACGCGCTTTATAAATTCTTAAACTAAACTAACCTATTGCAAATGCTTGTTAATTATGTATTGATTACCCTGATGTAAAGTGCTGAAGTACAATAATCAGTTGATAGCTTGGTTTTCCATGGGAGCGCTTGGTGGAACAGTGTATCTGTTGTCCTCACACTACATTTTCCTTGCTGCACCTTGGCACCGATTGCAGTCAAAAGAGTAAGCAACAAGATACATAGGCTATAAATCAATAATGTACAGGTAGAGAGAATTATAATTATGGAGTCTGGTTTGTATTAGAGGTGCCATTCGGTGACACTACAAGTAGCAGCAACAGTTATGTATTTGAGCAAAGGAAACTGGTTTTGCCTATTACTGTCATTGAGGTAATTGTTATAGTTTCGGGGTTATCTTGTTTATTGTAATGACTATAGTATCCTTTTTTGTTTTTCATTAAATAGATCCTGCTAGTGAAAACTGATAGCACTTTTAGTGTCAAAAAACATATTAGGGGAGTCTGGGGTACTCACAGAAGATCACGTAAGTCACCACATGTGCTAAAATTACTAATACCTCTAGGATGTGTCTATGGCACTCTTATACCATCGTGTGAGAAACTGGGGCTGATTGCAGAGGCCCCATAACTTTTTGCCCCCATTTTCCACTTTATGCTGGTGTTTTCCTGACTTTAAAGGTGCCCTGGGTACTGCTAACCAGTCCCAGGGCCTGTGCTCTGTGTAAAATGGATATGCAAATTAGGCTAATTATAATTGGCTAAGTTAACCTACCTATAAGTCCCTAGTATATGGTAGGGCATGTAGGTTTAGGGACCACAGCATAGGTGGTGCACACCTAGGTGCATTGCTGAGGTGCCCAGTGTCATTTTAAAAGCAAGCCTGCCTTGCTGGCTGCTTTTAAATTAAAGTTATATGCAAATTCGACTTTGGAATTAAAGGTACTTCCAAAGTCTTAAACTACCTTATTTTTACATATAAGTCACCCCTAAGGTGTGCCCTATGTGCCCCTAGGGCTGGGTGCCATGTAACTATAAGCAGGGACTTTATAAAAATAGATTTATAAGCCCTGGTGAGGTAAAAACAGCCAAATTCGTTTTTCCCTCATTGAAGTAAATGGCCTTCATAGGCTAGAATGGGCAGACTTTATTTTAAATTTTAAAGTCTCCTTAAATGTTACATACCAAGAATTTGGTATCAAATTGATTGTTATAATAAATCCCACAACTTCCAGTTGTTGGATTTAATATAACTAGTGCAGGTAAAAAGTTTAGACTTTACCTAAAAAGTTGCCAATTTCAGCTCTGCATTGTTTTTGCTGCTGTGCTCTGATTGGCCAGCCTGCAGCAACTTCTGCCAGGCTACTTTAATGAGGTGTGAAGTGGCCTGACTTAACACAAAGGAATGTGCTTGGGGGAGAGAATCTCCCCTCAGCAGATGGTGAGGCAGGAAGGGGGAGGGCTGCCAAACTGGTCTTCAAAGGCAGAGAAGGACATCTGGAGCACCCAGCAACACCCCCACATCCTGCAACCCCAGACAGCTAGGTGCCCCCTTGATTAGATTAGGAGAGGGCAGGAGAGGGGTGTGTTTATGATTTTTAGCCACACCAGTGGGTGGGCTCAGCCAGATCTCTCCTCCAAAAATCAGATTCATCCATTTTGGATTTTTAGAGACTGTTGCCTTCTGGGATGGATTTTTGCCACACTTCCCAGGAAGTGGTCATCACAGGGGGACGACCCTGTCCCTGATTGGAGAACCAGGGCCCCCCTGCTTTTCACCCAGGAGCAAGGATAAAACTGGCAGACCTGCACCCACGCCTCAGATCCCTACCAGATTTCAACAAGAAAGGAACTTAAGGAGAAGAAGGACTGCCCTGCTGGACCCCTGGCCTGCACCTGGAACCTGCACTCAGAAGGACTGCACCAGCTGCACACTTGGGCTTCACCACAAGAAGGACTTTGCCTGGCTTCAACTGGTTCAAGGAGGGACTCCCTGTTTGCTACAGGTGAAAAATTGCTAACCAGAGTCCCCTGCACCAATTCCTGAAAGAAGCGACCAGCTGACCACTGCCCAGTGGCCAAAAAGGAGTTTGCGCCAGGTGCATTCTGGGAGTTGAAGTCCGCACCCCCAAGGACCATCACAGAACTTCTGGACCCTTGGGGTGAGCTGTGGACCCCAAAAGAACCTTAAAAGAACATCTGGGTGAAGCCCCAGAAGTTTGGAAAAGATTGGAGAATTTTTGAAAAAAAGCTCCATAAAGTGACCGACCCGACGCGGAAATTCTAGCCGGCTTGCCTCAACCGCGACCCGGCCTGACTTCGTGGTTCGTCCCGGTAAAGAAAAACATCCAAAAAAGAGACTAAGTCCGAACGTAAAAAGTTGACCGGGACCTTCCAGCCATCGTATCCGAGAAGGGCTCCACGGACGTCGGATCAAGATCCAGGTTTACCCCGGTCGAAGGATTTTCATCTCGAAAAAATGACTAAGTCCGAAGGTAAAAATCACCACCGAGGAAACCGACTTCGCGTATCCGGACAAGGGCTCCAGGAGGTCGGATCCAATTGGCAGGTTCGTCCCGGTGAAGAAAAACTTCAAAATAAAGACTAAGTCAGAAGGTAACTTTTTAACCGAGGCCTCCCGCGACTTGTAGCCGAGCAGGGCTCCATCGCGGTCGGCCTGAAAGTTTGACTTTGCCCCGGTCCTGGTGCAACCAGATGACCCGATTGGCGCTTTTTGTTTCTAAGCGCTAGAAAATAATAATACTTTATAAATTCATATCTCCGGTTCCCCTGAACCGATTTTAATCATTTTTGTGTCATTTTAAAGATAAAAATATAAGCTATTTTTATAAATTGGTTTTGGATTTTTAAACTGTTTCCTGTGTTTTATTTAATTACTGTTTTGTGATATTTGAATGCTTTACACTTTGTCTCCTAAGTTAAGCCTTGACGCTCGATGCCAAGCTACCAAGGGTAGAGCTGGGATTAATTTACTGAGACCTAACTGTACTTACGTGGAGGTTTGTGGCTTGTTGCTAGGTGTAGGTACCTACCTGCCCTACCAATAACCCATTTTCCAACATAATTGGAAGCAGCGACGGGATCCTGTACTTGTGTTCAATATCACGTTACAGTTTTAGATAAAACAAATTAAAAATCCTTTAAATTGTCCTAGTGCAAAAATTGTTTTTAATTTTTAATATATTTTTTTTTTTTAATTAATTTGGATTCATTTCAATTATTGAATTTTTGTAATTTTTCTAAATTCTTGTTTCCAATTTTTTCCAAAAAGTTTTTGTTGACACAAAACTAGGGAACCATGGAGCTTGATCTGGCTAGCCTACCCACACTGACAGTAGTCCAGCTTAGGGGGTTGTGTATTGAGAGGGGGTTGCCTGCAACCCCTGATCTCAGGAAGCAAATCCTGATTAAATCCCTGACAGCATGGGCTGAGGCACAAGAGGTAGAGACAGAGGAAGCTCCAGAGGAAGAAGAAAAAGAGGAAGATGCTAACTCTAACCACTCAGGGGAGGGAAGGCATCAGACCCCAAGTGAGGAAGAGGAGGAACGGTCCTCACTGGATACAGTCACTAGGGGCAGACCCAAAGCTAGTGGTAGGAAGAGGGTCCTTTCAGGAGGAGAGAACCCATCCATCAGGGAAAGAGAGCTGGAAGCCCAGCTAGCCTACATAGCTTTGGAAGCAGATAAGCTTGCCCTAGAAAAGAAAAAGTGGGCAAGCAAAGAAAAAAAAGATGGAAGCAGCGATAAAGAAGCTGAGGTGTCCATGGGTGGGGGAGTTTGCCCCAGATTACCCAAGGGGGTGGTTCCTGCTTATGTAGAGGGGGATGACATAGATAAGTGGCTAGGGGCCTTTGAGAGGGCACTCCAAATGAGAAGGGTTAGGCCTCAATACTGGGGTTCCCTTTTGTGGGAGTTGGTCCCCAACTCAGGGAGGGATAGGCTTCTGACCTTAAGGGGGGAGGAGGCAGATTCATACCCTAGTATGAAGAGGTGCTTAGTCAAGAAGTTTGGTCTGACCCCAGAGCAATATAGAATAAAGTTCAGGGACACCCAGAAGGTCAGTACCCAGTCTTGTGTTGACTTTGTGGACATTTCACTAAAGGCACTAGAGGGCTGGATTATTGGCAACAAAGTAAATACTTATGAGGGGTTATACAATCTGATCATGAGAGAGCACATCTTGACCAATTGTATCCAAGAAAGGTTACGCCAGCATCTAGTGGACTCTAAGCAGACCAACCCTAGAGAGCTAGGGGAGGCAGCTGATGAGTGGTTGAGAACCAGGGTGGTTGTCAAGTCCCAGGGGGGAGACTCCAAGAAGGGGGGGATAGGTCCCCAAAAACCTAAGGAGGGAGGTGGTAAGCCCACCACAGAGACTCCCTCTGTACCCCAGAACCCTAAGAAGGAGGAGAGTAAATCCCACTCCCACTCTGACAATCAGAGACAGGGAGACCCAGGGTTAAAAAAGCTCTTGGACAGTAGGGCTTGCTTTGACTGTCAGCAGACAGGTCACTTCAGAGGAGATGCAGCCTGTCCAAAGAAGGTGGTTAGCACTGGGCTGTCCAGTGTAGCCATAGAGGAGGACTCCTCAGATGATGAAGTCCTCCTAGCATTGTGCTGGGAGACAGGACCAGATGGTAAGCTGGTGATCCCTGAGGGTGGGAGTAGGCACTTCCACCACATTCAAGTGAATGGGGTCCCTACCACTGGCCTGAGGGACACCTGTGCCAGTCACACTATAGTTAGTGACTGGTTAGTGACCCCAGACATGTATGTCCCAGGAAAGACAAAGAAAGTCAGGATAGCCACAGGGGAGGTCACCTCCAAACCTGTAGCCATAGTGCCCCTAGAGAGGGAGGGTATCCTTGACTGGATTAGGGTGGTAGTCAGTGCTGACCTCCCCCTAGATTGTATCCTGGGCAATGACCTCCCAGAGGTGAGTCTGGTCACAGATGGGGTGGTCGCCCAGGGCGCCCCCCCAACCCAAAGTCCTGGGGAGTCAGTCCCTACAGTTAGGAGACAGGGGTCCCCAAGAAAAGGAAAGAAGAAAAGGAAGGGTAGGCCACTCTTAAAGAGAGTTCCAGGGAGCCAAGGGCCTTCTGCCCCAGTAAGGGGGGAGCCCAGAGTTGGCACTGGTGAGGCCTCACCTGACCCCAAGGAAGTCCTGAGTAGTCAGGCAGCTGTCCAGATGCAAGGTGTTGCCCCTGCACTGACAGAAGGGAGAGTGGAAGGAGGGTGTCTGCCACAGGAGGTGGTAGCCCCCCACTCTAGACAGCAAGAGGGGTGCCAGGACCCCAAAGATGCCCCTAAAGCAGCTCAGTCACCTGTCAGTGGAGAGCTTAGGGTGTGGTTCTGGGTACTGACAGCTGTCAGTAGCCTCTGCTGGGTGCTAGCCTTCCTGGCAGCACTGTACTTGGCCTGGGAGGCAGACCCCAAGGCCAATAGCAAAGTAGGCCCCCTGACCCTATTGGTCATGGTGGGGTTGCTCAAGTGTTGGGTGACCTCTTTGGGTAAGCTAGGTGTTGCCCTAGCAAAGTTAGGAGTAGGGGAGGTGGGCACCTCACTACCCAAGTTGGCAGAGAGAGAGGAGGAAGACCCCCCTAGAGGGAAGTTTCAGTTTGAAATGGGTCCTTTCATTGTTGGGGTGGGTTCACTACCCAGAGGGAGAGACCCTGACAGGAGGATGTAAGGCAGAGTAGGCCCTGCAAAGGGACAGCCAGTTTTCTTCACTGTCTTCCTCGCCTAACAAGCCAGGAAGACTCTCCCAGGGTTGGGCTGAGTCTCCTGGGCGTGTGGGCTGGGGGGGGGGGGTTGTGTGAGAAACTGGGGCTGATTGCAGAGGCCCCATAACTTTTTGCCCCCATTTTCCACTTTATGCTGGTGTTTTCCTGACTTTAAAGGTGCCCTGGGTACTGCTAACCAGTCCCAGGGCCTGTGCTCTGTGTAAAATGGATATGCAAATTAGGCTAATTATAATTGGCTAAGTTAACCTACCTATAAGTCCCTAGTATATGGTAGGGCATGTAGGTTTAGGGACCACAGCATAGGTGGTGCACACCTAGGTGCATTGCTGAGGTGCCCAGTGTCATTTTAAAAGCAAGCCTGCCTTGCTGGCTGCTTTTAAATTAAAGTTATATGCAAATTCGACTTTGGAATTAAAGGTACTTCCAAAGTCTTAAACTACCTTATTTTTACATATAAGTCACCCCTAAGGTGTGCCCTATGTGCCCCTAGGGCTGGGTGCCATGTAACTATAAGCAGGGACTTTATAAAAATAGATTTATAAGCCCTGGTGAGGTAAAAACAGCCAAATTCGTTTTTCCCTCATTGAAGTAAATGGCCTTCATAGGCTAGAATGGGCAGACTTTATTTTAAATGTTAAAGTCTCCTTAAATGTTACATACCAAGAATTTGGTATCAAATTGATTGTTATAATAAATCCCACAACTTCCAGTTGTTGGATTTAATATAACTAGTGCAGGTAAAAAGTTTAGACTTTACCTAAAAAGTTGCCAATTTCAGCTCTGCATTGTTTTTGCTTCTGTGCTCTGATTGGCCAGCCTGCAGCAGCTTCTGCCAGGCTACTTTAATGAGGTGTGAAGTGGCCTGACTTCACACAAAGGAATGTGCTTGGGGGAGAGAATCTCCCCTCAGCAGATGGTGAGGCAGGAAGGGGGAGGGCTGCCAAACTGGTCTTCAAAGGCAGAGAAGGACATCTGGAGCACCCAGCAACACCCCCACATCCTGCAACCCCAGACAGCTAGGTGCCCCCTTGATTAGATTAGGAGAGGGCAGGAGAGGGGTGTGTTTATGATTTTTAGCCACACCAGTGGGTGGGCTCAGCCAGATCTCTCCTCCAAAAATCAGATTCATCCATTTTGGATTTTTAGAGACTGTTGCCTTCTGGGATGGATTTTTGCCACACTTCCCAGGAAGTGGTCATCACAGGGGGACGACCCTGTCCCTGATTGGAGAACCAGGGCCCCCCTGCTTTTCACCCAGGAGCAAGGATAAAACTGGCAGACCTGCACCCACGCCTCAGATCCCTACCAGATTTCAACAAGAAAGGAACTTAAGGAGAAGAAGGACTGCCCTGCTGGACCCCTGGCCTGCACCTGGAACCTGCACTCAGAAGGACTGCACCAGCTGCACACTTGGGCTTCACCACAAGAAGGACTTTGCCTGGCTTCAACTGGTTCAAGGAGGGACTCCCTGTTTGCTGCAGGTGAAAAATTGCTAACCAGAGTCCCCTGCACCAATTCCTGAAAGAAGCGACCAGCTGACCACTGCCCAGTGGCCAAAAAGGAGTTTGCGCCAGGTGCATTCTGGGAGTTGAAGTCCGCACCCCCATGGACCATCACAGAACTTCTGGACCCTTGGGGTGAGCTGTGGACCCCAAAAGAACCTTAAAAGAACATCTGGGTGAAGCCCCAGAAGTTTGGAAAAGATTGGAGAATTTTTGAAAAAAAGCTCCATAAAGTGACCGACCCGACGCGGAAATTCTAGCCGGCTTGCCTCAACCGCGACCCGGCCTGACTTCGTGGTTCGTCCCGGTAAAGAAAAACATCCAAAAAAGAGACTAAGTCCGAACGTAAAAAGTTGACCGGGACCTTCCAGCCATCGTATCCGAGAAGGGCTCCACGGACGTCGGATCAAGATCCAGGTTTACCCCGGTCGAAGGATTTTCATCTCGAAAAAACGACTAAGTCCGAAGGTAAAAATCACCACCGAGGAAACCGACTTCGCGTATCCGGACAAGGGCTCCAGGAGGTCGGATCCAATTGGCAGGTTCGTCCCGGTGAAGAAAAACTTCAAAATAAAGACTAAGTCAGAAGGTAACTTTTTAACCGAGGCCTCCCGCGACTTGTAGCCGAGCAGGGCTCCATCGCGGTCGGCCTGAAAGTTTGACTTTGCCCCGGTCCTGGTGCAACCAGATGACCCGATTGGCGCTTTTTGTTTCTAAGCGCTAGAAAATAATAATACTTTAAAAATTCATATCTCCGGTTCCCCTGAACCGATTTTAATCGTTTTTGTGTCATTTTAAAGATAAAAATATAAGCTATTTTTATAAATTGGTTTTGGATTTTTAAACTGTTTCCTGTGTTTTATTTAATTACTGTTTTGTGATATTTGAATGCTTTACACTTTGTCTCCTAAGTTAAGCCTTGACGCTCGATGCCAAGCTACCAAGGGTAGAGCTGGGATTAATTTACTGAGACCTAACTGTACTTACGTGGAGGTTTGTGGCTTGTTGCTAGGTGTAGGTACCTACCTGCCCTACCAATAACCCATTTTCCAACACATCGCAAGAATTATGGGGATATGGTGCATGGTGAGTCAAAAGTAGATGCCATTTTCAGCATATGCATTGCAAAGTGTCTTTCAGGTATCATTATCTGTGTAATACTATTCCTGTATTATTCATGGCCATTTCCTTGCTACTTAAGGGCTCCAGGTATCCTTGGAGAAAGTCGACTTACAGGAATACAGACCGGAAGACCTATGACAGCTAGGCCAGCAATCCCCTGAATTGCACCTGGTGATTCCTGGTGGTTGGGGTAGCGTTCCTCTGGATTGAGTGTGGCAGTCATGTGTGGCGGGGTCTTTCCTGTACATAGCACCAGAACAGCTTGACTCAACTACCTCTAATGAAACCTTGCCCTCAGGTATCTGGATGCTTCTCATTCAGATTTCCTTAAGAGCAGTGGTTTGCTGTATCTGTACTGGCCTCAGTAGGGGACCTGGAGTCCTAATCTGGCAATCCACACAGAAACAATCTGATCTGGAAGCCTTCAGCAAGAAAGGTAGGTGTTCCAATGGTTTAATTTTATAATTAGAATTACGTTTCAAGTACAATTTTGATTATTGTGTGGAGAGAGGATTGGCCTACATGTTGACCATTCACTGTGTATGGGACATTGAGAAGTAGAGGTTGTGTCTTGTTATAACACAAGGGAGCACAGTATTCTTTTTAAGAAGTGCTAGAAACTGTGATATTATAGACAATGATGATTACAAAACTATAATAACAAATACGAGCTTGTGACATTGCCTTTCTTATACCACAGTGATTAAAAGTGTGATTTCTGACCTTCAAACTTCTAATTTATTTGCTCGTCATGAACTCTCTGTGAACTTTATAATGGTTCATTAATACACCTTTTAAAGGAACTTAATGTGCACCCACCTGAAATATGGAAGAACACTCAAAGTGTATCATCAGAAATAGGTGTGTATAGAGTAAAAGATGGGCATTAGGAATTGGGGGGAGTACGGAGTTCAAAGGCAGTAAAATAAGCCTGTGACGTTTTTATCTTTCACTAGGAAAGAACAGAGTCCTGCTCTCTGCTGCTCTCTTCAGTTTATAGCTACACATAGTTCTCAATAACAGTACCTAAGTTCTGGGCACCTATTAGGTAAGAGAAGAGATCCTGGGATCTGGATTGGGACTGCATTTCACTGACATGACTGGTGTATTTTCTCTACAGGCATAAATGTTCTCCTGTTGGTTTTTATTTATTTTTGTTTGTTGCACTGGTTTATGTGTTCCCATCCCTTTCCCTTGGGGGCATAGGGTGGTTTATTTCCAGCAGCGCTCTTGTAACTTTGGGGGACTGTTGGGTCCATGTTGCGTCTGCAATCACACAGGGAGAACCATGCATTCCCACATTCATTTTGAGACAATTTGCTCCCTGTGACTTGATCTTGGGAAGAGCCAATATTTAATACCTTCCTATGTTCCAAGTGGTCCTAGATATGTATTGTCTTTGCCAGAAAATAATGTCAAAGTTTTGATACATGACCATAGAAGGAGGTCTTGCTGATATGTTTCTTCCATTGAGAATAATCAATGGTGTGCCAGACTAGAGAAATGGGCTATTTTCATTAAATAACTTTACCTGAAAGATAAGGTTTGGAAGTGGATGCATGGCCTTGTAGATGAAACTGAGAAGTTTGCAATAGGAAACCAAGGGATCCATTGGAAGGATGTTGAGATGTGGTCATGTAAAATGATATATAGTAACTGTAGTTTTCTGGATTCTTGCCATCTTCAGAGCAGAACGAGAACAGTCATCATTTAGAGTCTGTATGCACTATCCAGGCATGATAGCATGACAAAGATGGTAGGCTGAAGCCTAGATGCAGAAAAATCTGCTGTAGAACACTTAAGGTATGGAATGTGTATTTGATGCCCTGGATAGCATGGTGGCTTACAGGAGGGATTAGAGATGTGCTGGAGCCCATGATCTTAGACATATTATCCATAGGACAAATGGTTATACACTGGTAGCTCTCCCTTTCATCATATGTCACAGACTCTGTTCTAAACAAGTTAAGTTTAAGGTAGTTGTTCATCATCAGTGTAGGAGGCTGGCCTGGTTTGTAGTGGGTACCTAAGGTACTTACGCCTTATACCAGGTCCAGTTATCCCTTATAAGTAAAATGTAGGCAGTGTTCTAGCAGCTTATGCTGTCTAGGGGTGCCTGTAGCAGAGCAACCAAGGCTGAACTAGGAGACATGCAAAGCACCTGCAATACCATTATAGTTACACAGTATTTATGCACAATAGAAGACAGTACTCAGTGCTATCAAAAATAAAGGTACTTTATTTTAGTGGCACAAGGCCAAAAATATCTTAGAGGCAATACTCCTTCTGAAGGTAAGTATTATATACAATATATACACAAGTAACCAAAATCAGGTAAGTAAACAGTCATAGAATAGTGCAAACAGTAGGAAATACAATAGATTGCAATAGGCCTAGGGGCAACACAAACCACACACTAAAATAGTGGAATGCAAGTGTTGAATTCCCCCCTAGGCAAATTTAGTGTGTAGAGGGGTGCTGGGAGGGCAGGAAAACACCAAAGTTAAGTAAAGTACCCCACCCCAGAGCTCAGGAAAGCAGGAGTAAAGTACAGCAAGTTTTCTCAGAACACACTACAAGTTGTGATGAAGAATTATGCAAGAACCAAGGAAGACTGCAAGCAACCAAGGATGGATTCCCGGACCTGATGACCTGTGGAGATAGGAGACCAAGTCCAGAAATCAAAGAAGAGTACAGGAAGAACAGGGGCTCCTGCCCACCTGGAAGAAGGTGCAGAAGTGGATTCTCTGGTTGGAAGAAAAGTACAGAAATGCACCAAAGAAGAGAGCTGCCGGTTCCTGCTTGGTGCATGAGATGTCCCATGTCGAGTTGTTGAATGAAGGCTGTTTGCATCGCTTGATTCCACCAACAAGCCTTGGTTCATGCAAGTGCACGGTTTGCATCTAAGAGGAGCTGTCTTGACCCAGGAGGGTCCTGGGAGTCTCAACTCAGACTGAGGAGAAAGAGGGGGCTCTCAGCACTTAAGAGAGCCCTCAGAAGGCCAGACAGCGCCCACAGGAGTCCCAGAACACGGGGACAAAGCAGTTGCAAAATGCGGTTGTCGCAGCACTACACAGGAGGATCCCACCCTGCCGGGGAACAACTCAGAGAGCTGTACGTTGCAGGGTGGAGTGCTGGGGGCCTGGGTTACGCTGTACATGATGAACGTTTGGAAAAAGTGCACAGAAGCCCAAGGAGCTGCAGAAGAGGTGGTGCACAGGGGCATTGTCACAATACAGGGAGACAAGCTCTTACCTCCACCAAATTTGGACAGCTGGACCTCATGACAGTCTGGGTCACTTCGGTCCACCACCTGTGTTCCAGGGTCATGCTCGTCGACAGGAGAGGAGTCCCTGAGTACCAGTTGTCATCAGAGAGAGGTGCCTGCTGAAGCAGGGAAGTGACTCCGTCACTCTACGGGAGATTCCTTCGGTTCTTCTGGTGCAGAGTGAAGACAGGCAATCCTTAGAGCGTGCACACCTTGGAAATTGTTGCAGTTGCTTGCTGGAGCTGAAGTTGCAGGTCCTGGATAATTTGTTGCTGTTACAGCTGTTCCTGGAGCAGTCTGCGTTTGATCTGATGGTCAGACGCTGAAGCCGAGAATACAGAGGATTCCTTGAGGAATCTTGCAAACCGAATCTGAGGAAACACCCATAGGAGAGACCCTAAGTAGCCTTTATAGGGGGTTTGGCTACCTACCTAGGTATGTACCTATCAGGAGGGGTCTCTGATGTCACCTGCTGGCACTGGCCACTTAGAGGTCTCCAGAGGGTGCCCACACCTTGGAATCCAAGATAGCTAACACCAGGGACATTCTGGAGGAGCTCTGGGCACAACCCCTGGGGTGGTGATGGACAGGGTCACCCCCCTTTCCTTTGTACAGTTTCACGCCAAAGCAGGTCCCTGAACCAGTGTAGACTAGATTATGCAAGGCGGGCACCATATTTCCCCTTCAAAGCATTTCCAGAGGCTCTGAGAGGATACCCCTCCCATTCCTGTAACCCCTAATTCCAATGGGAGAGGGTGTAACATCCTTCTCCTAAAGGAAATTCATGTTCTGCCTTCCTGGGATTTAGCTGCTCAATCCCCAGGAGAGCAGAAACATGTCTGTGAAGTGGCAGCAGCTGGTGCTGCAGTGGAAACCTCAGAGAGCTGGTTTGACAGTACTGGGGGTCAATGGTGGAGCCCCCAGGGTGCATGGGATTGGCCCCCCAATACCAGATTTGGATTGGGAGGTCAATTCCATGATCTTAGACACCTCACATGGCCATATTCGGAGTTATCATTGTGAAGCTACATATATGTATTGACATATATGTAGTGCGCGCTTATAATGGTGTCTCTGCACTCACGAAGTCCGGGGAATAGGCCCTGGACAACGTGGGGGCACCTTTGCTATTGCAAGGGTGCCCTCTCACACAGTAACATTGCACCTAGCCTTCAGTAAACAGAGGTTAGACATGTAGGTGACTTATAAGCTATCTGGTGCAGTGAAAAATTGCTGTGAAATAGTGTGTGCACTATTTCACTCAGGATGCAGTGGCAGTCCTGACGGAAGGTTTGTATGAGCTTCTTATGGGTGGCAAAATAAATGCTGCAGCCCATAAGGATCTCATGGAATCCCAAAGCCCTGGGTACCTAGGCACCATATGCTAGGGACTTATAAGAGGGGTCCAGTGTGCCAATCAGAATTGGAATATGGAGTCACTCATCTATAGTGACAAATCTGGTACACAGAGAGAGCATAAGCATAGGAGTTCTGGTTAGCAGAACTCCAGTGACACAGTCAAGCATACTGAAAACACATACAGGCCACAAACTATGAGCACAGGGGTCTTGGCTAGCAGGATACCAGTGAGACAGTGAAAACACACTGACAAGTAGGTCTGAAACTATGAGCACTGGGGTCCTGGCTAGCAGGATCCCAGTGAAACAGTAAAAACACACTGACAAACAGGCCAAAAATGGGGGTAACCATGCTAGAAAGACGCTGCTTTCTCACAATCAGTGTGTCAATTTCTCAAAGGAAATGGTCTAATCCAAAGATTCCAAGATCCTCCTGGAAAACGTTATATAGCTGACCCAGGCCTGCTAAAAATAGATTATTCTCCTTGATGAATGCTCATATGAGCTATACCTTCAGGTCTGAGGGAAAGGTAACTGATGATAAGTATTGACAATATTTATAGCTGTGGTTGCAGCAACCCTTGAAACTAGGACATTCTTGAATATATGTGTAAGGCAGACTTCTGGTAGTTGACCTGAATTTCCACTAACCTTCAAAAGACCATAGAATTCAGAGGACAAGAGTTGCTTGAATGATAAATTGGTCCAGCGTTTGTTTGACCAGTGCAATTCTCTCAGTATTGGTCTCTGTGTGTTGATTAGTGTGCTTCTTGTTTTTAAGATTTTTGTCTGGCCTTTTTGCTTTGGCGCAAGCAGGTATTTAATGGAGTTAGATTACACTTGAGACTGTGGATTCTTGTTGTGCACTGTGGGTTGTAGAGTTCAGTTAAGATCTTGCAGAGTTACTTGCTAAGGCATTTGAGTGCCAGTTGGAATGACGTAACGTTTTGCCAACTTGATGAAACATTTCTAGTTTCCGCTGAAGTGCTAGAGATTTTTTTTAATAGATTCTGGACCTTATTTTAATTGGAGTTGAAGTGCACTGTGTTTTGCTTTCATCTTTTTCATCTCAGGGTTTAGCTGAGTGTTTTTGTGTTGATAGTTTAGGCACATGGATGCCTTGAGCAGATTGAGTTTACTCAAGGATTTGAAAATACATTTGCATAATGACTTCAGTTATTTGATTGGCAATAAGATCACAAAGAGAAGAGTGACAAGTTCAGAAAGATTGAATCTGTTCTCTACCTTAATGTAGTTTCAATTGTTAGATGCTTGAGGGGGAAAGAAATATTATGTGGCTTGCTCCAAAGCATGGGAACAGTGATGAGTTGATTAAATTTGAGATCTTAAAGGTTTGTTATCATGGTTATTAGTTTGCATGAGACAGTTGCAAGTAAACTGTGATATAGCCATTTTGATGAGTTAATGCAATAGCTGTGACCACATTAAGTAAAGCATGGTTGAAAAAGTATTTTTTAGGTTGTTAGCTACAGATCAGTAGTTATGTACAAGAGAAGTTAGGTGTATGTGATCAGCAGGCTATGAGAGATTTACAATCTGTCATAATTACATCTCGGAGAAGTTAACATGATTTGGCTCCAGCTCACTAATCACATAGGTGGTCATTACAACCCTGGCGGACGGTGTTAAAGCGGCGGTAAGACCGCCAACAGGCCGGTGGTAAACATTTTGCAATTACGACCATGGCGGAAACCACCAACAAAGACAGCCACTTTAACACTCCGACCGCCACAGCGGTACAAACAAACAGCTCGGCGGTCACCGCCAACAGACAAGCGGGAGACAATGTACCGCCCACACTATTATGACAGGCCAATCCGCCGCCTTTTCCGGGGTGGATACACCGTGGATAAAAACACAGCAGAAACAGGAATTTCGAAGGGAAAACGCTCACCTCTACACACTTCACGAGGAAGGAGGACACCATGGAGCCGGAACTCCATATTCTCCCTGCGATAGTCTTCCTGCTCCTGTACCAGGAGCACCAACGCCGGCGGCGAAGACCACGGTGAGTACTGCACCTACGACACAGGGGATGGGGGAGGCAAAAAACAGGGACACACACACGCAACACCCCCACCCCCACCCTCACCCACTACAACACACACACCAATGCATATCTATACATTACAGTCAGACCCCCCAACCCCCCCGGAAGAATGCAAAGACAAAAGGAAATGAGTGTAACCATTGTAATATATCAAAAATCAGTAAGCAAATATATACATATATACACAATTAACAAAATATACACCAAGATTAGTAGTCCAGGTATTGCACCATTTATAGTCCGTGGACCACTGGGCCCAAAATGCATGGGCGAGGCCCACACACGATACCAGATCAAAACAGAGAGAACACTGCAGGGGCATTAGATAGAAATACAACAGGCACCTCAGGGGGAAGGGAAGGGGGGGGCACCTCAGCCGGATGAGTGCACGACGCCAGATCCACGAGGGGCCTCCATGCCCACTGTTCAATCCTGGGGAGTGCAAAGCCACAGTCTTTCAAGTCTCTACAGTGGGTGGGTTGCCCACTTTTCAATCCTGGGGAGTGCAAAGCCACAGTCTCTCAAGTCTCTACAGTGGGTGGTTGCCCACTGTTACATCCTGGGGAGTGCAAAGCCACAGTCTCTCAAGTCTCTACAGTGGGTGGTTTGCCCACTGTTACATCATGGGTAGTGCAAAGCCACAGTCTCTCAAGTCTCTACAGTGGGTGGTTTGCCCACTGTTACATCCTGGGGAGTGCAAAGCCACAGTCTCTCAAGTGGATAACATTCTCCACTGGTTCTGGAGGGGGCTTGGTGCCCAGAGTGCTTCATCCTGCCAAGGACAGACGTAGTGGATGTCTTTCTCCACTGGTTCTGGAGGGGGACTGGTGCCCAGAGTGCTTCATCCTGCCAAGGACAGACGTAGTGGATGTCTTTCTCCACTGGTTCTGGAGGGAGACTGGTGCCCAGAGTGCTTCATCCTGCCAAGGACAGACGTAGTGGATGCATGTCTCCACTGGTCCTGGAGGGGGACTGGTGCCCCTGTGACGGTCCCTGTTGCGTCAGTGCCCCTGGCGCTCATGGGCTAGCGGTGCTTGAGTTGGCGGTCCTTGCCATGTTCAGTGGTGCTTGAGTTGGCGGTCCTTGCCCTCTTCAGCGGTGCTTGCCCTGTTCAGCGGTGCTTTACTTGGCGGTCCTTCCCCTGTTCAGCGGTGCTTGACTTGGCGGTCCTTGCCCTGTTCAGCGGTGCTTGCCCTGTTCAGCGTTGCTTGACTTGGGGCTGGCGGGGCCCTCCTAGCCAGCGGGGATGATGGCGGTCTTCTCCGCCATGCTGCTCCTCCCAGACTTGCCAGGTTTCTTCTGGCCCTTCCCCACCTTGGGAGGAGTCACAGCTGAGTCCACACTCCCACCGGGACCCCTGGGAGCGGGTTGGGTGGCTGGAGTCTTCCCCCTCTCCCGCCGGGCACTGGCTAACTTCTGGTGCTTCACGGGGGGGTCTGGCTGTACTGTGGCTCCGTGACACACTGGCTGTCCTGGTGGCCAGTGCACTCCACATACCTGTGACAACAGGCACCACTGATCCCGGAGATTTTGTGGCTGAGGTGCTAGTTCGGGACCTATGAGTTGGACGGGGGGTGGGAAATAGTTTAAGGCTGGACAGGAATAGTTGTTTGGAGACACTGGGACGGGTAGCTGGAGGTGGTGGTTGTAGGAGGTGTAGGTTTTGTGGCTTTGGGTGCAGGTGCATGCGCTGGAGGCTGTTGTGAGGTGGATGTATGTTGGGTGGGTGTGTGCCTGCTTTTGTGTATCTTCGGAGGGGGTGTCACAGACACAGACACACAGGGAGAGGACACAGGGGACGTGTGAATGGTAGTGGGGGTGGTGAGTGCACATGAGCGGGGTGTGCTGGTGGGTGTGCTGGTGCGGGACGTAGTGGCTGTAGAGGTAGTGCATGCAGGTGTGAGTGTAGATGAGACTGGGAGGGAGGAGGGAGACGACAACGAGGGGGACACAGTGGAGGCAGTGGATGTTGGTGTGTCTGTATGTGTGTGATGCTTGCGTGAGTGCCTGTGGGATGTGTGGTGCTTATGTTTTCCTGAGCTTCCCTTGTGTGGTGAGGTGTGTGCAGGCTGGTGTGATGGTGTGCTTGGGATAGGCAGAGGTACAGGAGTTGGAGGGGGGAGGCTAGACACAGGGACAATGGCTGCCATCAGTGCTGAGGCCAGAGTTTGAAAGGTTCGGTGAAGGGCCGAATGACCAGAATGAATGCCCTCCAGGAATGCATTGGTTTGTTGCAACTCCCTTTCTGCACCCTGGATGGCATTCAAAATGGTAGACTGCCCAACAGTGAGTGACCTGAGGAGGTCAATGGCCTCCTCTCTGAGGGCAGCAGAGGTGACAGGGGCAGGGGCTGAGGTGCCTGGGGCGAAGGAGATGCCCACCCTCCTGGGTGAGCGGGCACTGGCGAAGGCTGAGGGGCTGCTGGGAGTGCGGTGCTGGTAGGGGGGGTGGCGGCTGTACCTGTAGAAGTGGGGGGCACAGATGTTGCCGCCACCACAAGGGAGCTCCCATCGGAGGACGAGTCCGTGTCGCTGGTTTCAGCTCCTGTCCCCACCGTGGTGCTCCCCTCACCCTCCGTCCCACTGGTGTATTCAGAGTCCGTAGTGTGGCCCTCCATGGCCATGTGGGATGCAGCTCCCTCGTGCTCCGGTGCCACTGCTCCTCCGCCTGATGATGCTAATGCACACAAGAACAGGGAGACCGCAAAAAAGGGGGGGGTGAAACAGAAGAACGACATGTTGAGTACATTGCTTATCGCTACCGTTGGCTGACATGACAGACACAGAAGCCCCCTGCACTACGTCGCGCTGTTGGGCTCTACAGTGCAATTCCTGGGAAATGGCCTACAAGGCTATGGATGACATATGCACACATAGATGACACAGGTGCATGAATAGCTATACTTGGCATTCTACAGAGGTGGGGTGGGGGGCCACAGGGCCATGCCTTACGAAGGGGGCTTGCCTACGGAACTCACCCTGGCCTAGGGAAACCCACAGCCCTCCTCCCCCACCAAGACCCCTCCACTGCGCAAGGTCATCTGAATGAGAGTGTGCTCACCCCCTTGTGTCTGCTGTGATGCCCTCAAGCGCCCATCCAACTCTGGGTAGGCCACCGCCAGGATCCTGAACATCAGGGGGGTCATGGTTCGACGGGCACCCCTCCCACATTGGGAGGCCATCCCCAGCTGAGCCTCCGCCGTCTTCTTACTCCAGCGGTGAATGTCCTCCCATCTTTTCCGGCAGCGGGCGCTCTGTCTGTGGTGGACCCCCAGGGTCCGGACGTCCTTGGCGATGGCACGCCAAATATCCTTCTTCTGGTGTGCGCTGACCTACATGAAATGTACAGGGGAAGAAGAGAAGTCATTACCAACTGTGCCTTCAAAATGAGTTGCCCCCATCCCTACCCTTGCCATGTGGCACATGCACCCACCGTCTTTCATGCACGCAGAACTCTGCCCCTTCCTTCTTACAACCAGCCCTCTCCACACAGGCATAGCCCATTCAACATGCTCCCTGTGTACTTACCTGTTGGTCTGGAGGACCGTAGAGTAGTGTGTACTGGGGGATGGACCCCATCGATGAGCTTCTCCAACTCCTCCGATGTGAAGGCAGGGGCCCTTCCCCCAGACGCACAAGACATTGTCTCTTCCAGACCGAGCTCACAGCAGCACTTGCAGTGTAGGTCCTCTACTGTCGAAGATCAGGTATCGAGTGATTCAACAGTTAGAAAATGGCGGTCACGTCCGCAGCGGTGCGTACCATCACCGCCGGCGTACATCGTCATTGGCTCCTGGGACCTATAGGGTCCAATGTTAACCAATGCAGCATTGCGCTGCGGTCTTCGACCGCCTACCGCGATGGTGTACAACGCCAGCGCAGTTACCTCACATCCCATTGTCTCACTTTACAGGTCAGACAGCCACCATTTCAGGGCCCCACATGGCCTACTTACCAACTGCGTCACACATACCTAGGCCTAGTCTAAACACACATACAGGCCACATTTTGTGTATGAATGGTGTTCTGTGTCGACTGTGGGTACATACCTCTGAGTTGCTTGACTCTGTGGTCGCTGTTGTCCTTCATAGGCACCGTCCACTGGGACATGTTAGGAAATGGCGGAATCCTCCGGTGTACCGACCGCTGGTGGACCTGTCGACAATGGAGGAAAGAAATTTGATTATCACCTACAGGTTTGACCGTGCCACAATCCAGGAACTGTGTACACAGTTGGAGCCTGACCTGATGTCAGCAATCCGCCATTCCACAGGAATCCCCCCTCAAGTGCAGGTGCTATCAGTGCTCCATTTCCTTGCAAGTGGGTCTTTTCAAACAACTGTGGCCATGGCATCACGGATGTCCCAGCCTATGTTTTCCAAGGTATTGTCCAGAGTGTTGTCTGTCCTGCTGAAACACATGCGGAGCTACATCGTTTTCCCTCAGGTGGAGGATTTGCCTACAGTGAAAGGTGACTTCTATGCCCTTGGACATATCCCCAACATCATAGGTGCCATTGATGGGACAAATGTGGCTTTGGTACCCCCCCACAGGAGTGAACAGGTGTACAGGAACCGGAAGAGTTATCATTCGATGAATGTACAGATGGTATGTTTGGCCGACCAGTACATCTCCCATGTGAATGCCATGTTCCCTGGCTCAGTGCATGATGCCTACATCATGCGGAATAGCAGCATCCCTTATGTGATGGGTCAACTCCAGAGGCACCGTGTGTGGCTATTAGGGTACTCTGTTTACCCCAACCTGTCATGGCTACTGACCCCAGTGAGGAATCCCAGGACGAGGGCAGAGGAACGCTATAATGAGGCCCATGGGCGAACTAGGAGGGTGATCGAACGGACCTTCGGCCTCCTGAAGGCCAGGTTCAGGTGCCTCCATATGACAGGTGGATCCCTATTCTACTCACCAAAGAAGGTGTGCCAGATCATCGTCGCCTGCTGTATGCTTCACAACTTGGCTTTGCGACGACAGGTGCCTTTTCTGTAGGAGGATAGTCCAGATGGCGGTGTTGTGGCAGCTGTGGAGCCTGTGGACAGTGATGAGGAGGAAGCAGAGGAAGAAGACATGCAGAACAGGGACTCAGTCATCCAGCAATATTTCCACTGAAACACAGGTGAGAATACATTCCTGCCTACTACAAGTACTTTTACACTTCTACCTCTATCCTGTCTGTCGATTTCACCCAGTGTTTGGTCACTGAGTTGTCACTTTCCCTTACGGTTTCACAGGTGTGGGTCCCAACGTGTGTCATCTGCTTACATTCCTCATGGACTAGAGCTGTGTGACATAGGTATGTTGACATTACTATTTCATGAACATTTTGTTACTGTAATTGCAAATACACTATTTCAAAATCACAGACAGACTCCAGATCTTTTTGTGCTTTAGGTGTGTTTATTTAAATACAAAATATTGGAGGGGGAAGTTAAATGGTGAGGGGTGATGGCGAAGGAGTGTCCATGGCAGAGTCCAGTCTATTAGTCTAACAGGTGCATTGCCCATATGGGCATAGGAAGTGGAGCTGGGGCAGTTTCAATATGGAAAGGGTGACAAAGTGGGACAGTGGGATGACAATCAGGGTGGTCTCATTTCTTGGCAGGGGTCTTGGCATCGTGCTCTGTCTTGTTCCTGGATCTCAGGGACCGTTTGCGGGGTGGTTCTCCGTCTGCAGGGGGTGGGGTGCTGGTGTGGTGGTCCTGTGGCGGTGCCTCCTGTCCACTAGCGCAGGTGGAGGTGGTGGGCAGTTCATCCTCCATGCTAGTGTCAGGGGACCCTTGTAGTGCCACAGTGTCCCTCCTGGTGTTCAGTACTTCCTTCAGCACCCCTACGATGGTGCCCAGGGTGGAGCTGATGGTTCTGAATTCCTCCCTGAAGCCCAAATACTGTTCCTTCTGCATGCGCTGGGTCTCCTGAAACTTGGCCAGTACCGTTGCGATCGTATCCTGGGAGTGGTGGTATGCTCCCAAGATGGAGGAGAGGGCCTCAGGGAGAGTGGGTTCCCTTGGCCTGTCCGCCCCCTCTCGCACAGCAGCCCTCCCAGTTCCCCTGTGTTCCTGGGCCTCCGTCCCCTGGACCGTGTGCCCACTGCCACTGCCCCCAGGTCCCTGTTGTTGTTGGGTGGTGGGTTATCCTGGGTTCCCTGTAGTGGTGGACACACAGCTGATTGATGTGACCTGGGGACGGAGGTATGGGCCCGCTGGGTGGGTGCTGTGCTGGTGTTACCAGAGGGGGGAAGGTCTGTGCTGGCCTGTGCCTGTGTGAGGGGAACCGACTGTCCCGAGGCCCACGATGGTCCGGGCTGGTCATCTAGATCCAGGTGGACAGAGCTGCTGTCATCACTGTGGGCCTCTTCTGTGGGTGGAGTGGAGATGTCTGGACCCTCCTGTCTGGTGACGTTGGGTAGTGGTCCTGCAGGGGTGTAAAGGCATGATTATTGCATCTGTGTGTGTCATGGTGTGCAATGGGTGGGTGACCATGTACCCCAGTGCTAGCATTCCTGTGTGGGGGCTTGTGTGATGATGGTTTAGGGGGGTGTATGGGTATGTGCAGTGGGCATGCTTTAGTGATGGGTGTCCATGCGTTGGTGTTGCATGCAGGGCTTGGTGTTGGGATGTGTGGTTTGTGATATTGGTACATTTGTGAGGAGTTGGAGTGATAGGGGTGGGGGCGAGGGTGGGGGTATGTGATAGCATGCAGGTAGGGTGGGGGATATGGTAGTTAAAGGTTTGACTTACCAGAGTCCATTCCTCCACCGACTCCTGCGAGGCCCTCAGGATGCAGAATCGCCAAGACCTGCTCCTCCCATGTTGTTAGTTGTGGGGGAGGAGGTGGGGGTCCGCCGCCAGTCCGCTGAACGGCCAGGTGGTATATGGAGACCACGGAACGCACCTTCCCCCGTAGGTCGTTCCACCTCTTCCTGATGTCCTCCCGATTTCTTGGGTGCTGTCCCACTGCGTTGACCCTGTCCACTATTCTTCGCCATAGCTCCATCTTCCTTGCAATTGAGGTGTGCTGCACCTGTGATCCAAATAGCTGTGGCTCTACCTGGACGATTTCCTCCACCATGACCCTGAGCTCCTCCTCTGAGAACCTGGGGTGTCTTTGCCATGCCATGGGGTGGTGTAGGTGATGTGTGGGGTGGTGTGTGTGGTGATAAGTGTGGTGATGTGTACTGGTGTGTGGTGTTTTGTGCATGGAAGTTGTGTGGGTGATGGTGTTGTGTGCCTGTGGATGCTAGTTTGTGGATGGTGGTGTCTCTCTCTGGCCTTCTCTCTGTAATAGTTGTCGTAGGGGTTTGTGGGTGATGTGGGTGTGTGTTTTATAGTGTATTGGGTGTGTGGGAGTGGTGTGTGTATGTGTATCAGGTGTGTGTATTTCGAATTGTCCAATGTGGCTGTGTTTTGTAAGAGTGTGTGTATTTTGAGCGCGGCGGTGTGTACCGCCAATGGAATACCGCGGTTGAAAGACCGCCGCGTGGATTCGTGGGTCGTGATAGTGTGGGCGTATTTCTGTTGGCGTGACGGTGTCGGTTTTGTTTTCGCCAGTTTATCACTGACCTTTGGTGTGGCGGACTTGTGTGGGTGTCTGAATTTTGTCGGATTCCGAGATGTGGGTCATAATAGCTGTGGCAGAATTCCGCGGCCGCGGCGGTGTGTTGGCGGTCTTCTGCCCGGCGGTAAGCGGCTTTTACCACCAATATTGTAATGACCCCCATAGTGTTGAAACAACAAGATCCTTTGAAGGAAGGAGAAAGAAACCAGCAAGTCGCACCAGCATCTAGGCGGGCCACTTCCATACGCATCTGTCCCCTTTCCTGTACCTAATGTGCTGCAAAAAGGCAAAGTCTTTTGGAGTAACTCACAGCCCACTTTCTGCTTCAGCAGCACCTATTAGTAGTTAAATGAACACTGCAACATACATAGGCCCTCATTACAACCCTGGCGGTCCAAGACCGCCAGGGCTGTTTTGACGGAAGCACTGCCAACAGGCTGGCGGTGCTTCCTGGTGTATTACGACCGCGGCGGTAGTGCCGCGGTCGCACCGCCGGGGCCGGCGGTTTTCCGCCACAATGGCCCCGGCGGTTGTAATCCGCAAGGGAAGCGCTGCCCAGGAGGTTACGAGTCCCCCTCCCGCCAGCCTTTTCCTGGCAGTTTGAACCGCCAGGAAAAGGCTGGCGGAAGGGGGAGTCGCGGGGCCCCTGGGGGCCCCTGCACTGCCCATGCCACCAGCATGGGCAGTGCAGGGGCCCCCTGACAGGGCCCCATGGAGCTTTTCACTGTCTGCATAGCAGACAGTGAAAAGCGCGACGGGTGCAACTGCACCCGACGCACAGCCGCAACACCGCCGGCTCCATTTGGAGCCGGCTCCTGTGTTGCGGCCGAGATCCCCGCTGGGCCGGCCCAGCGGGGATGTCCAAATGGCCACCGCGGGAGTGCGGCCGGCGGCGGTTACAACTTGCCGCCCGCCAATGTTGTAATGAGGGCCATAGTGCCAAAATCCGAGGTCCAGGCAGATGCCAGGCGTAGGATAGACTCTCGCAGAGGCCAGGTACAGGGCTGGGGGAAGCACATCCAGACTGCAGGCTACACCCTAACTATTCAGACAGCCTCTGCAGGCTCAGCGTTCTGGGCTCAACCACTAGCCACGACCTAGGACCGTCTCCTCTCCCTCCCTCCTGTTATCCAGCAATATGGGCTTACTGGATCAGAGGCTGGCATTTAGGCTGGCAGCCGGTGCTGGAGCTGAAGGTCATGTACGGCATCTAATAACACAGCAACGTTGGACAAGCAGCTCCGTACTGTGCATTATCTCACCTCACAGGCCCGTGCCACGGAGGGTGGCCGGCAGTGAGGAAAACAAGAGCAACCACAACCAGGAAGAAGGCAAATGGAGACAGGAGATGATGACCAAGTATCAGCAGGAGCAGCCAGGGATATCAGGGGCTATTTGGGGGCCACACAGCAGCATGACTGCAGCAACCGCCTGCTCCTCTCTGCATTGGGTCTTGGCATCTGGATGTGATGCATCAAGCCTCTTGGGCTTCTCTGCAACTAGCGCAATTGTAGATGCTTTCACCATTTAACACTGTATAGTTGAGTGAGGGACAGAGAGCAAAAGGCGAAATGGTTCTCCCCACCATGGTGCCTATTGCCTCACAGAAATATAAATGTGTGTAATTGGTTAATCACCAAATGCGAACACTGCTTGCAGGTCACTATAGGCTTTAATTTATGGAGCTTTGTAGCAAAATGAGCTATACTTTGTGAGAGGTGATGTAAAAGTGTTAGCTAAGTTCTGGAAAGTCTATTTGTACTGGACATGTATAAAAGTGTATGCACTAGGTACAGTCAGATCACCTACTACTAAAATCTATACATTGGAAGCACTTGCATGTTCTTATATAAACTCGATTTTCAGATTTTATATGGCAATATGTATATCACACCAACCAGACTAGAGCATTGTGGAGGCAAATAGCCAAAGTAACACACATTTTACATATTACCAAGTGTCGTGCCAGCCTAGGGACATACCACATGTTATAAGAGGCACAGCACAATCCAATTCACCTGCTACCAATTTCTATGTGAGTCTGAAGTGAGAATATGACAAGTCCTATCTCCCATAGAGTTGTCTGTTATCCTGAGGGTCTGAGAGTTTCACCAGCATTTCTGTCTGTTCTGCCGGGTCCTCTGTTACTTTTTCATTTCAACAGGATTGTTTAATACTATGGTCTGAGTACATTTCACTAAAATATATACCTTTAAATCACTTGCATTATATTAAATACTAACTCATGCTGCAGCAGCATATCTCATACTGTGTATAATGCAATTTTAAAATAATGACTTACATATTCACAGTGCTTTCTGTTACTCCCTGATTCCTTGAAGCACTATAAATACACAAATCACTGTTTCCCAAGGTGCCAACCAGGATTCCATTTTGTAACTCTGATCACGCACTGTGAGAAAACAGGGCTGATTGCAGAGGCCCCTTAACTTTTTGCCCCCATTTTCCACTTTATGCGGGTGTTTTCCTGACTCTGATGGTGCCCTTGGTACTGCTAACCAGTCCCAGGGCCTGTGCTCTGTGTAAAATGGATATGCAAATTAGGCTAATTATAATTGGCTAAGTTAACCTACCTTTAAGTCCCTAGTATATGGTAGGGCATGTAGGTTTAGGGACCACAGCATAGGTAGTGCACCCATAGGTGCACTGCTGAGGTGCCCAGTGTCATTTTAAAGGCAGGCCTGCCTTGCTGGCTGCTTTTAAATTAAAGTTATATGCAAATTCGACTTTGGAATTAAAAGTAGTTCCAAAGTCTTAAACTATCTTATTTTTACATATAAGTCACCCCTAAGGTGTGCCCTATGTGCCCCTAGGGCTGGGTGCCATGTAACTATTAGCAGGGACTTTATAAAAATAGATTTATAAACCCTGGTGAGGTAAAAACAGCCAAATTCGTTTTTCCCTCATTGAAGTAAATGGCCTTCATAGGCTAGAATGGGGAGACTTTATTTTAAATTTTAAAGTCTCCTTAAATGTTGCATACCAAGAATTTGGTATCAAATTAATTGTTGTAATAAATCCCACAACTTCCAGTTGTTGGATTTAATATAACTTGTTCAGGTAAAAAGTTTTAGACTTTACCTAAAAAGTTGCCAATTTCAGCCCTGCATTGTTTTTGCTGCTGTGCTCTGATTGGCCAGCCTGCAGCAGCTTAGCCAAGCTGCCTTGATGAGGTGTGAAGTGGCCTGGCTTCACACAAAGGAATGTGCCTGTGGGAGAGAATCTCCCCTCAGCAGATGGTGAGGCAGGAAGGGGGTGGGCTGCCAAACTGGTCTTCAAAGGCAGAGAAGGACATTTGGAGCAACCAGCAACACCCCCACATCCTGCAACCCCATACAACTAGGTGCCCCCTTGATTAGATTAGGAGAGGGCAGGAGAGGGGTGTGTTTATGATTTTTAGCCACACCAGTGGGTGGGCTCAGCCAGATGTAACCTCCAAAAATCAGATTCAGCCATGTTGGATTTTTAGAGAATGTTGCCTTCTGGGATGGATTTTTGCCACACTTCCCAGGAAGTGGTCATCACAGGGGGACAACCCTGTACCTGATTGGAGAACCAGGACCCCCCCTTCTTTTCACCCAGGAGCAAGGATAAAACTGGCAGACCTGCACCCACACCTCAGATCCCCATCAGATTCCAACAAGGAAGAACTAAAGGAGAAGAAGGACTGCCCTGCTGGACCCCTGGCCTGCACCTGGAACCTGCACTCAGAAGGACTGCACCAGCTGCACCCTTGGGCTTCACCACAAGAAGGACTTTGCCTGGCTTCAACTGGTTCAAGGAGGGACTCCCTGTTTGCTACAGGTGAAAAATTGCTATCCAGAGTCCCCTGCACCAACTCCTGAAGAAAGTGACCAGCTGACCACTGTCCAGTGGCCAAAAAGGAGTTTGCGCCAGGTGCATTCTGGGAGTTGTAGTCCGCACCCCCCAAGGACCATCTCAGAACTTCTGGACCCTTGGGGTGAGCTGTGGACCCCAAAAGAACCTTAAAAGAACATCTGGGTGAAGCCCCATAAGTTTGGGGAAGATTTGAGAATTTTTGTAAAAAAGCTCCATAGAGGGACCGACCCGCCGCGGAAATTCTAGCCGGCTTGCCTCAACCGCGACCCGGCCTGACTTGGTGGTTCGTCCCGGTAAAGAAAAATCTCAGAAAAAGAGACTAAGGGGGTGATTCTAACTTTGGCGGGCGGCGGAGGCCGCCCGCCAAAGTTCCCCCAACAGAATACCGCTACACGGTCAGAAGACCGCCGCTGTTATTCTGTGTTTCCCGCTGGGCTGGCGGGCGACTGCCAGAAGGCCGCCCGCCAGCG
This sequence comes from Pleurodeles waltl, assembly GCF_031143425.1. NCBI lineage: Eukaryota > Metazoa > Chordata > Amphibia > Caudata > Salamandridae > Pleurodeles > Pleurodeles waltl. The sequence continues at coordinate 906,381,177 of NC_090437.1, forward strand.
CAGCGGGAAACCCCTTCCCACGAGGAAGCCGGCTCCGAATGGAGCCGGCGGAGTGGGAAGGGTGCGACGGGTGCAGTAGCACCCGTCGCGATTTTCAGTGTCTGCAGGGCAGACACTGAAAATCTTTTAGGGGCCCTCTTACGGGGGCCCCTGCAGTGCCCATGCCGTTGGCATGGGCACTGCAGGGGCCCCACGACACCCCTCACCGCCATCCTGTTCCTGGTGGTCAAAACCGCCAGGAACAGGATGGCGGTGAGGGGGTCGGAATCCCGATGGCGGCGCTGCAAGCTGCGCCGCCATGAAGGATTCCTCAGGGCAGAATGCCATTGGGAGCACCGCCAGCCTGTTGGCGGTGCTCCCGCGGTCGTTGACCCTGGCAGTCAATGACCGCCAGGGTCAGAATGACCCCCTAAGTCCGAAGGTAAAAAGTTGACCGGGACCTCCCAGCCATCGTATCCGAGAAGGGCTCCATGGACGTCGGATCAAGATCCAGGTTTACCCCGGTCGAAGCATTTTCACCTCGAAAAAACGACTAAGTCCGAAGGTAAAAATCTCCACCGAGGATTCCAGCATCGCGTATGCGGAGAAGGGCTCCAGGAGGTCGGATAGGACTGGCAGGTTCGTCCCGCTGAAGAAAATCTTCAAAATAAAGACTAAGGGCCTGATTCTAAGCTTGGCGGGCGGCGGGAGCCGCGCGCCAAGCGGGAACCGCCAGAAGACCGTTCCGCGGTCAAAAGACCCCGGCGGTCATTCTGGGTTTCCCACTGGGCTGGCGGGCGACCGCCAAAAGTCCGCCCGCCAGCCCAGTGGGAAACACCCTTCCCACGAGGAAGCCGGCTCCGAATGGATCCGGCGGAGTGGGAAGGTGCGACGGGTGCAGTTGCACCCGTCGCGAATTTCAGTGTCTGCAAAGCAGACACTGAAATTCTTTGTGGGGCCCTCTTACGGGGGCCCCACGACACCCCATACCGCCATCCTGTTCCTGGCGGGCGACCCGCCAGGAACAGGATGGCAGTATGGGGTGTCAGAATCCCCATGGCGGCGCAGCAAGCTGCGCCGCCATGGCGGATTCCCATGGGCAGCGGAAAGTCGGCGGTACACCGCCGGCTTTCCGCTTCTGGCCGCGGCTGTACCGCTGCAGTTAGAATGCCCGGTGGAGCACCGCCAGCCTGTTGGCGGTGCTACCGCCAACCACCGCCCTGGCGGTATTTACCGCCAGGGTCAGAATGACCCCCTAAGTGTGAAGGTAAACTTTTAACCGAGGCCTCCCGCTACCTGTAGCCGAGCAGGGCTCCATCGCGGTCGGCCTGAAACTTTGACTTTGCCCCGGTCGAGGTGGATCCAGATGACCCGATTGGCGCTTTTTGTTTCTAAGCGCTAGAAAAATAATAATTCTTTAAAAATTCATATCTCCGGTTCCCTTTATCCGATTTTATTCGTTTTTGTGTCATTTTAAAGATAAAAATATAAACTATTTTTATAAATTGGTTTTGGATTTTTAAACTGTTTCCTGTGTTTTATTTAATTACTGTTTTGTGATATTTGAATGCTTTACACACTGTCTCCTAAGTTAAGCCTTGACGCTCGTTGCCAAGCTACCAAGGGTTGAGCTGGGGTTAATTTACTGAGACCTAACTGGACCTAAGTGGAGGTTAGTGGCTTGTTGCTAGGTGTAGGTACCTACCTGCCCTTACCAGTAACCCATTTTCCAACACGCACATAGATATACAATTAACCAATTGAGGTTTCATAATATAAGAATGCTTTTCCTAAAGATTATTTAAACTTGCATTTATTTATTTTTCTTTTAAGGTTTGCGCATTATTTAATGTGTAGTTACTTAGAAGTGAAGAAATAAAAAACACAAATAATATTGTGCTTTTTTAGGCATGTCTGTACTAAGGGTCACACTTTCCAAACTGGTTTTGAGACCTTCAACTGCTACATGTAAATGAGGACAGCCTGGAAATGAACAAAATAATACTTGTTGAGCCATTTGCAACCCCCTGAGATTACAACTACAGGCCCCTGTTGGTAAACTCTCAAAGCCACACTCCATTTTGCACATGTTCAGTTCATATGTCTGCCTTTGGTCCTCATTTAGCATATCATTATCTTTCACAGAAATAGTGAAACTGTCAATTCATCTAAAAACAACTTTGCTAACACATAGGGCTGTGCTAGTCTGCTAAAATCTAAATGATATCTATGTTTTATGGTCTGACAGTGGATGTCTAAAATCAACACTAGTCCTTGTTGACATAATTTCATCATGCCGGTACAGAATGGTCATGTCTCAGATTAATGGAAAGTCTCCCAATGTAGACCCAGAAATTGACTACTGAATTTGAGAGACCTTCACAGCTCTATATCACAAGAAGTCTTGCTAGATGGCTGTAGCATTCACTCTCATGCTTAGAGTCGATACAAAGATGGGAGTAGATGAGCCCAGCTGGTCGTGTATTTTCCTTTCGGGGGAACACTCGCTCCTGGCTGAAGTCTGATACCCTCAGCTGAGCCTCTGAGAACAGGTATGCAGTCTGGTGAGCCCTATGAAACTCTAAAGGCAAGTTAGCCACTCCATATTCTCATATTCTGCAGCATGTGTGGTTACTACTCATATACTAAGCAACAGAATGAAATACTTCTAAACATATGCAGAATATTTTCTTTGTGTAGTACTTGAATGTGTTATTCAAAAGACAACTTTAGATTTAAAATACCACTGCATCCATGAACCTTTTAAAGGACTGTTAGTAACCCAGAAAGCACCTATGTTTAAAAGCTAGAAACAGGAATTATTTGGTTTCTTTTGTCAAGTTTTGCTGCACTCTAGGAAAATATGTTCTACTTTAATATAATCTATAGGGAAATGCCTCTTTTTGCATGATTGCTCTCCCTATTTTTGATTTATGCTGCTGATATTTCACTAACCAGTCGCAAGTGCATGTGGCCTGACCCCTAAAAATATGATTAAGTTGGTTATACCTCATATTGTCATATCTAACGTACCTATAAGTGCCTAGTAGGTGGTACCAAGTGAACCTAGGGCCTGTAAATTAAATGTTACTAGTGAACTGCAGCACACATTGTGTCATCCACTACAGTAACAGTGCATACTTTGCCTTCAAGTCTATCATTTTAGCCTGGCTGTTCAGTTTTAAAACTCCAAATTCAACCTGGCAAAATAACCTCTTTTGACAAACCTCCCGTTTAAATACTAATGAGTCACCTCTAAGCTGGCCTTTCCGCCTATTAGGCAGGGTGCCTGGTACTTGTTAAACATGTCCTTACAACGAAAAAACCCCAGATGCTATTTTCTCAGGGTTAGCTGTTCTATAGAAAAGTATTAAGATACATTATTAAATTTAATAATGTTATCTCTGGTTAGGAATCAACTACAAAATTAATTCTTGGCTTATTATACAAGCCCAAATCACTAGTAAATTCTGATTCGTCCTTTTCGAATTTTACCTTTTCCCTGCCTAAAGCCTCTGGAGACCCATTTACATGAGCTCCAGCTGTCACCTAGGAGCTGACTAGATAGCGCCCTTAATGTAGTGCAATCTTGCTCCCAGAGCCAAAACAAAGTCTTTGGATTCGAGAGATGATCTGTTCCTATGGTAGGGTGACCATTTGGGCTGTGGTCAGGAACTTGATTACCTTCAAAAGATTTACCTTATCACAGGCATAATTTAGCTGACACTTGGGCAGAGCTCTTCATTGTTCCCCGGTGAGATGACCTTCAACCCCAGTGGAAGATGAGCTGACACAGAAATGGTTCTACAGAGGATAGGCTGTTCTTTCCCTGGCTTCACCTCTAGGTTGGGCATACACGTTCTACACATGTGGAAAAGGATTTCACAATTTTAGATTTGGGTAGAGAGGGGCACTGTGTGATTGTTTACAGTGGGGCACAAAGCAACTACTGTTAAAGTGGGCAGGGCTACCACTGGAAACGTTTTCCCTATTGGTTAGGGAGGAAGGAGAAGTCAACCACAGGTTAATGCAGGCATAAAAGACTGTACTAAATTAGTGTGTCTTCTATTTATTTCCAAATTTTAGATGGCATAGCATATCATCTGTTGTGACTTATTTCTTGCTTGTATCAGTTTTAAGTGCTTTTAAATGTTTTCATGCAATTTATGTGTGATATTTTTATATGTTATCTTTTATGGTTGACTTGCACAAAAGGAATAAAGATTACATTGAATTAAATTGACATGTAGCCTCCACAGCCTCCATGTTCAGAACACTACTAGACCTGTGGAAGACAGAATAAGGACTACACCTGCTGTTGAGACTTGTGAGGAGACTTGAAAGGCTAAACCTGTTCCCACTTGTACCCCCGGACAAAGAAGTAGACACTGCCATGGTATCCTTTAGTACCTAGGATTAATATTCGTATTTTAGCCTTTGGCCTGTAGCCTGTGTCTTTAAATACACTTCCACATGTCAGTCATTTAATTCATTTTAATATCTTTTAGCACAGACAGCTTTTCAGCTCATTTGTTTATATTTTAATCAGCAGCCTTTTCTGAGAAGGCATAGTTGTTTGTGTTGTACATTTTATCAGCACCTATTCACACATTTCACTCTGTGTCCTGCTCAAGGCTTTTATGATTGGTACATGATATTCTAACACTGATTGCTGTTCCAGGAGTTATGGAGACAATACTTAGCCCTAGACATATTAGCAAGTCAGGCTCTTTCATAGAACACTGTTCTATTTGTTATATAAACACCATCCAGGCCTAAGGAGGGCAGAGGGCATTTCAGTCATGACTGTCCGGGAACGTATGCTATTCCATTGACAGCTTCGCTGATCCAGGCACTGACTCTTCTGCCAACCGGGAGGATTGCCAGCAGACAAAGGGCAGACCCTGGACTGTCTTTCAGGTACGGGGTCGGCTCCTTTAAAGAACTGGGATATGCAGGAGGGATAACACTACTATGCTCTCAGGTTCTAGACATTAGGGAGCAGTTAGGAATCATTAGGTTATGTAATCATACCAGGTCAGTGGGATTGTTTATTTTCTTCACTTTACTGGTAACCATAATCACTGTATTATGCTTCATCTGCCTAATTATCGCAGCTCGCATTTATTTTATAATTGTATGCCTATACTTCAATAAATATATTGGAACCTATCTTGCATCTCTTTGTTTGCCTTTGCATGTGTGAAACTTTGGGTAACTGAGAAAACGGGTACAATCTGTTCACCATGACGTCCCTGAGGAGTCATAGGGGGTCATTCTGACCGTGGCGGTCTTTGACCGCCAGGGTCGCGAATGACGGAAGCACCGCCAACAGGCTGGCGGTGCTTCCATGCCCATTCTGACCGCGGCGGTAAAGCCGCGGTCAGAAAACCGGGACCGGCGGTTTCCCGCCGGTTTTCCCCCGGCTGGGCGAATCCGCCATGGCAGCGCTGCAAGCAGCACTGCCATGGGGATTCTGACCCCCTTCCCGCCAGCCTGTTTGGGCATGGGCAGTGCAGGGGCCCCCTAACAGGGCCCCGGACGGCTTTTCACTGTCTGCCTAGCAGACAGTGAAAAGCACGACGGGTGCAACTGCACCCGTCGCACGGCCGCAACACCGCCGGCTCCATTCGGAGCCGGCTTCTGTGTTGCAGCCCTCCTTCCCGCTGGGCCGGCGGGCGCTAACATAGTTAGCGCCCGCCGGCCCAGCGGGAAGGTCAGAATGCCGGCAGCGGTCTTCTAGCGGCCAAATGGCGGTTCCCGCCCGCCAGAGTCGGAATGACCACCATAGTGTCATGTTTTAGGCTGCCACAGATCACCTTGACTTTGTAGGTTTGGGTGAGGTGCTGTGAGCTAGGCAACTAAGTCAGGACGACAGCTTCCTGATGGTGTGGGATTGACTCAGTCACAAACACTTGGTGGTGCTGCCACCCTGAACTACATAGGGAGAGATTACGACCTTGGGGGGTGGAATTATCCATCACAAACATGACAGATATCACATCTACCATATTACAAGTTCCATTATATGCTATGGAACTTGTACAACAGTAGGCAGGACATCCATCTTGTTTGTGACAAGGTTGTAATTAGACCCAAAGTCTTACGCCCAGGGTAAGAGTCCTACGACAACTCCAAGGGTCAATGGGCAGACCTCCTGTCAAGCCAATGGGATACAACAAGTTGCAAGAAGCACCTTTTCCTGAACACCATAGCTGACCAGCTCAAACCGAACTTCTCCTGGGCCCGGGTGGATGCTTCTGCTGAACTGAGTCTTGACCCCAAGTGCTGTTCTTGAGGTCCTGGGAACATTGGCTCTGTCAAAGTGTGCCCCTCCTAAAATCCTGAAAAACCTTGGACTTACAAACATTTTGGCTCCAAAGACCTCTGGATTTCCAAGGCAAATCAGGCAAGCCAGTCAGACGAAGGTATATTGACATTGGGTCAAAGATTCAAGTTTCTCCCGCTTGAAAATTTCCATCCTCATCAGCAAATTTGTGTCAGTGGGATATCACTGAAGGGAACCTCTTTTCAGCAATTGTTTTGCAGCCTTGCCCCCCATGAGGAATCAGGACTCCCATAAAATTAATTAGGTCTAAACATAGAAATCTTCATCCGGAAAAGGGGCCAAAGGTATCCAGCTGGCGAGGGATCTTCCTTGGGAACCATTTTTGTATTTCTCCCACTGAGAGCTTTCCTACCTAATACAACAGTTTCACCAGGACCTCCTCCAATGGCTATCTGGGTTTATGGAGCACTACTCAGACACAGCCTGCTGTCTTACCCAATGAAGATGTTTGTCTTCAATTTGAGCAACTGAGTCAGAAGGTTACACTTCTGGCTGGAATTAATCCAATTTCAAAAACTGACCCATGTTCCATGCCACATTGTGGTCAGCTTTAAACCACACTTATCTCCCAGCCAAGCACAACCAAATTACTACAATTGGTGTTAGTGCTCTTTGGTGCTAATTTTACATTTACATATTCCTGGTTGCCCTTATTAGATTTTCGTCATTTTGTCCAATAAATGATTCTATATTTTTTAAATGAAGTGGGATTTTTATTGTGTTGCGTGTTCAACTTTTGTTTAACTGTTTTGGTATTTTTAAAAGCTTCACGCAATTACTAAAGTTAAGCCTGTCTGCTCTGCGCCATAAGTAGCAGGGTTTGAACTCTGGTTTAAATTACTGAAATCTTTACTGGACCTAACAAGAATAATAACGTTACTACCTGTGGTAGATTACTATCTACACTGACGAATAATCCACTTTTTCCACATAAACTATGGCTCAGATGTAATCATTTTTCACACAAAGCGTCAAATGTATGAAATGAGTAGCTCTTGTGGTGTTCTTGCTTAGCATTTTCCACCTATAGCCAGACAGAAGCTCATCTCAGTCTTTTTACGTAACTTTCACCTGATTTTTACATAGAATACCGAGAAAATAAGCTGTTCTCAAGTATGACTTGTTTGTGTGGACGAAACAGTCTTTGAAAGCTGATCTTCGTATTGAGGAAAGCAATTGTGTATGCAGTAACAGAGTCAGACATTTCTACAGTTACTTAAGGGCAGTCGTTCTTCACAAAGCATTTTGCAAAGCCACTCGTACTATCAGTGCAGAATTCTATTAGAGAATGATAAAGTCAGACAGATTAGTCTCATTAGAGTCCCTAATCTATATGGTTTATAAAGGGATGCATCCCTCCAATATTTGAAGTTGTCAAGTTGATAAGCTAGAACCAATGAAAGCATTGTAAGTATAATCTTCCTATCCTTCAATTCATATCGTCGGCCCAAAAGCAATTTTCTGCTGATAAAGCTGACACAAAATGTATCCTTTGCAGAAACGTTCAACCTGACCATTCAATACAAGATCCTACTACATACAAAAAGTTGTTTTAAAGCTGTTTATCAAAGCATGCCAAATCGTCAAGGCTAACTTTTAACATTTACTGAATGCACGCTTGTGACAGAGTGGATCTTAATTTTGGTTTGATACAATGGCATGCTGGTTCACTTGATTTGAAAGACACACACATGAATTGTTTTACTTTATATTGTACATCGTTTTCTAGATAGAATTAGGACCATATATAGTGAATCATGTCACTACCGAGAATGTATTGAAAGAAATGAAGATGAAATGTGAACATAATCAAAATATCAAAAAGCAGAACAATGGTAACCAAATTACCCAATAGCATCACTATGAGAACAAAATATGAAAACACAGACAAAAATTAAACAAATGAACGAATTAAACAAATGAATATTAAAGTCAAAAATAAAAGTCTGCAAATCAAGTTAAACAAAATAAATCTACATTTTACTGAAGAAATATATTGGTATAATAGTATCACCTTACAAATGAAAATATAGAAATAAAAAAATAACCATATTGTAAAAGTTTCCACAAGATGACATACATACCGGAACTCAGGCATCTCCTATAGCTGACATTCAGGTAGAAGGCAGCCAGGCATAATGTGGGTATTAGATCTGTCAACCTTAGGATGGTCTTCCCTCAAATTGTTTGCATACTTACCTCAAATTTTTGCTGAAATTCGTTTTTGTTGGCTTGCGGTATCTGTGCACTTTCCCATTGCTAGCCATTGCTAAAGTGCTTGTGCTCATTTCCCTAAATATGGTTTGATTGGCATGTACCTAATTGGCATACTTAATTTATTTACAAGCCTCATGTAGAGTGGTATATCATATACCTAGGGTCTGTAAATGAAATGCTACCAGTGGGCCTGCAGCAGTTATTGTGCCACCCACTTCAGTAGCACTTTAGAAAATGTCCCAGGCCTGCCATTGCAATATGAATGCAGTTTTAAACTGCCATGTAGACTTGGCATTTAAACTCTTGCCAAGACTTAAACCCATCCTTTTATTACATATGTCACCCCTAAGGTTGATCATAGGTGGCCTATAGGGTAGGGTGTTGTCGTAATTAGAAGGTTGGACATGTACTTTTGAGCTTTACACGCTCTGGTACTGAAAACCTCCTAAATCAGTTTTTCACTATTGCAAGGTCTATCATTTCATGTAATAAGCTACAATTCCTTATTGGGAGCAGGCAGATATATCATGGTTGGTAGTTAAGAACTTGTAATGACAATTCAATTTTATGGTGTAATCATATTTTTCATTACAATTTTGAAAATGCTACTTTTAGAAAGGTGGTAATGTTCCTGCCCTTAGCCCTTTGTGCCTGCAGCACACCTTGGATCACATGACTGAGTGTAGCTGACAGTTACACTTTGTGAATTCCTCCCAACACCACCTTGGGCTGTCCTAGCATCATTTCTTTTTTTTTTTTTACACTAAGGTGGCTTTTCTGCTGCGCCATATTTACAAAGTGATGCATACACTTTGTGACTCCTTTGTAATCCTTTTGTAACCCCTTGCGCCACATTATGCCTGTGTCAGGTATAATGTATGCAAGGGGGGGCGATCCGGTGCAGGGAGGCCTAAAAAAATGGTGCAGCAAATTTTTTGCTGTCATTTTTAACGCATGCACAGGGCAGGCATTAAAATGATGCATCCATTATATTCAATGGGTCTCCCTATGCTTTGCTGCACTACAGTGAAAAATGTTTGACGCTAGTGTCGCAAAGTGCCACAATAGCATCCAAAATTTTGAAGCTATTGTCCTACGTTTAATACAATATTAGCGTTCTTGAGCTTGGGATGCAACAATCAAGGTGCACTGCTGCATCTTGCTAAAGTACCTTGATTCAGGCAGTTCAAAAGGAAGGAAGAGGGATTATTTTAGAAGAATATCTCACGTTAAATGGCAATGTGTGATTAACATGTAGCCATGATCCCTATTCACTGACCACTTGTTTCATAAGTTTCCTAGCACAGCCACTTTTAAGTTTTCAAAATTTGAACAGAGCTGAAAAAGGAACATATTAATGCACACCTTCTAAAGAAACAATTGGAAAGTTACCCAAACCTCAATCCCATTTGGAAAGTATTTGTAAGCGATATGTAGCATCTTCTCTTCAGTCAGATTCCAGAGAAATTGAGCCTGTTTGCTGTTGAAGATTGTTTTCTAACTGAGAGGTCTAGGTCCTGGGGACTGGTGCTTAGACAGGGCCCTGTGAATCCAGAGAGAGATGCTGACTTGTGAGGAATAGCTGAGTTGACAGAAGGGCTACAAACAATACCAGTTGTGATTGGCTAACTCTATCACAATGAACATCGTTCCTGCCCATGGCCCATACCAATAACTTATAATGCAGTTGAAATGCTAAGGAGACCTATCTGGAAATGTTTAGTAAGTTGAAGGCTGCTTGCCACATCAAAGTCCTGTGTTAACAACAGAAAACAATGGGCCACACTTATGAAAAGTGATGCTGCATATAATGCAGCACCACTTTTCTTGCGCCCATAGCACCTCTCTAACTCCACTATGTGTGTGCCGTATTAAACATATGGCACACCATGGTGCAGGTTAGGGACAATAGCATCAAAAGTTTTGACTCTAATGTTGTACTTTGCAGGATTAGTGCCAAACATTTTGGGGCTAATCCTGCAAAGTCCATGGGGCCCTTTGAAAACAATGGTATACTCTCTTTTAACGCCTACTCTGTGCAGGCGTTCAAAGAAGCTGGCAAAAATCTCATAGATTCCACTGCACCATTCTTGTGGTCCCCCTAATGGGGAAACGCTTCCCTTGCATACATTATGCCTGGCACAGGCATAATGTGGCGCAAGGGATTACAAAGTGGTGCAATACATGCAGTGGTGTGGTGAATTTGGCCTCTTTGAGCCACATTAACATAAATAAATTATGCTAATGTTGCGCAAGAAGGCACAATACCCTTTTAAATCTGGGCCAATATTTTAAACAATTGAGTGGTTGAACCACTGAGTCAGACTGAACCACTGGCATCAAAGTTGTTTTGCCATGTTGGGAGTCATAGAACTGGATATCCTATTTACCTAATTCTATCTGGCCTAGTGGAACTAAATTTAGGTACAGCTGAAGAATCTTGAGCTCAATGAATGTAGGCAAAAACCTTCATCACAGTGAATCCCGCTGTGAGAAATTGGGTTGTTGGTTCATTTGAATGTGACCCCTGGTCAAGCAAGAGCCATAATCCCTTCCAGGGTGAACAACAAAAAGTAACAAAATGAACCTGTGGTTAACCCTGGGTGTCCTGGCACAAAAAGCAGTCAGGTTTAACCTCAAGGAAATATGTCATGCATTTATGCAGCACACAGACAGACACAACACAAGAATTGTCCCAAACCAATTTAGAAAAATAGAGTACATTTTAATAAATTAGCTTACACCAAAATAACAAAAATGTAATCAGTAGATCTGGAGCTATACATTTGGGGCTTCAGGACTCACTCATGTTTGATCCACATGCGGGTTCAAGTCAATTGAAGTATTTTATATCCCTGTGGCTCAGAACAAGAGGCCATCAAACTAGCCCTTCAAGTAACTTTGGTAGCCCTGGGTGCAGGTGAAGATGTAGGGCTCAACAGCAGGGCTAGTCTCTGAGGGTGCAAGGCAGGCTCTAGACAGCAAAGCAGTCATTCCAGATACAGCAGATTGCACAGTAGGTTGCAGTAAGAAGTCCTCTCAGAGTCCTTCCACAGAATGATTCTTTGAAGTGAGTGAAAGTTCCTGACTCACCTGCCCTGGCTGCAAGCTAGCGCAGTGACAATGCAGGGTAAGTAGGCCATTTGTGTGAAGGCTGGGCATAGGCTATTCAGTTGTAAGTGGAACTGTGCTCAGCTCCGCCAACCATCCTTCCATCAGATGGTCGTTTGGGGCACACCTAATCCCTCTATTGGGTGACTGTCTGGGGGAATTCACAAAGTTTAACTGTCAGCTACAACCAGTTATGTGATCCAAGGCATGCTGCAGGCAAAGGGCGGAGGACAGGAAAAATGCCAACTTTCTAAAATCTGCATTTTCAAACTTGTAATGGAAATTCTGACTTTACCATTAAACTAGGATTGTCATTACAAGTTCATAGATTCCAAATGTAATATATCTGCCTGCTTCCAATAAGGAACTGCAGCTTATTACATGTAATTATAGATCTCACAGTAGTAAAAAACAAATGTAGGAGTTTTTCACTATCAGGGTGTGTAAAGCTTAAAAGTACATGTACAACCTTCTAATTACACAACACCCTACCCTACAGGCTAACTAGGCCAACATTATGGATGACTTAAATGTAAAAAATGGGGGTTTAAGACTTCACAAGGGTGTTTAAGTATCAAGTCAACATGGCAGCTTAAAACTGCTTGCAGACTGCAATGGCAGACCTGTGACATGTTCTGAAGTGCTACTTAAGTGGGTGGCACAGTAAGTGCTGCAGGCCCTTAGGTAGCATTTAATTTACAGACCCTAGGTATATGCTATACCACTCTACATGGGACTTGTAAGTAAACAAATTATGCCAATTATGTATATGCCAATCAAACCATATTTAGGGGAGTGAACACCAACACTTTAGCACTGGCTAGCAATGCAAAAGTGCACAAATACCTAAATCCGAATAAAACTAATTTCAGCAAAATTTAGAGGTAAGTATACAACAAGTTTGAGATCTAACATCTACATTATACCTGGCTGTCTTCTACCTGAAAGTCAGCTATAGGAGATGCCTAATTTCGGGTCCATTGTAAGCCATCATGTGTAAACCTTTACATTATGGTTCTTTTTTATTTGTATATTTTTATTTGTAAGGTGAAACAATCCTACCAATATATTTCTTCAGTAAAATTTAGATTTATTGTGTTTGACTTGATTTGCAGACTTTCATTATTGACATTAATATTCATTTGTTTAATTTTTGTTTGTGTTTCATATGTTTTTCTCCCAGTGATTCTATTGGGTAATTTGGTTACTATGTAAATGCTTTGTTTTATATTTTGATTATGTTCACATTTCGTTTTCATATCTATTTTTAATTCTCGTCGTGACATTACTCACTAATTTTATCTAAAAAAATGATGTGCATTATACAGTAAAACACTTCATGTGTGTGTCTTTCAAATGAAGTGAACCAGCATGCCATTGCATTAAATAAAAATTAAGATCCACTATGTCACAAGCGTACATTCAATAACTGTTAAAAGTTAGCCTTGACGATTTGACATAATTTGATAAATAGCTTGAAAACAACTTTTGTACATAGTAGGATCTTGTATGAATCTGTCAATGCATGACTGATTGGCCAGGTTGAACGTCTCTTAAAGGATACATTTTGTGCAAGCTTTATCAGTAGAAAATAGAATATCACTGCTGGTCATGCTTTTTGGCTGATGATATCAATTGAAGGATAAGAAGATTGTACTTGGAACGCCTTCATTGGTCCTAGCTGAAAAACTTGATAACCTCAGATAATTGAGGGGTGCATCCACTTATAAATCATATTGATTAGTGATCTAATGAGACTAATCTGCCTGACCTCATTAAACTGACCTCATTGTTCTGTAATAGAATTCTGCACTGATAGTATAAGTGGCTTTGCACTTTGTAAATATGGTACTGAAGAAAGACCACCTTAATGCAGCCTTAGCATAAAAGAATTATGCCACGGCAGTGCAGGAACATGCTACAGACTTGTAAATATTTCTTAAGGGAGGTAGGACTCTGTTGTAAATCTGTGCACCAAATCATGCCTGCACCAGGCATAATGTATGCAAGAGAGGCATTCTGAGAAGGGAGGCCCGAAACAAATGTCGTAGTCAAACTTACAACATCTCATTGAGCCATTTTTTCAGTCATTTTTAATGTCTGCTCAGAGCAGGTGTTAAAATGAGGCTACCAGTTTAATCAATCGGCATCTCTGTGCTTTGCTGCGCTAGCATCAACATTTTTGATGCTAGTGCAGCAAAGCTCCAAAATAGCATAAAATATTTTGATGCTATTGTCCTAATGAGCCCCATGGTGTAACATATTGTAAATTTGATGCAACCATGATGTTGTTAAGTGCCGGTAGGGGGTGCAAGAAAAGTAGCACATCAAGACCGATGTGCCACTTTCTTGTAAATATGCCCCTTACTGTTTATGTCCATGAAGGCGCCCATCTCTTTGCAAATGCTCTACATTGAAAGATAGTGCCCTCATGCTAGAGAAGGTATATTGGGTAAAATACTAATTGAATTGGTCTGCGGATATTAAATTAGTATTATATTAACAGCATCTAACAAGGTGAACATTTTCCAAACAGCTTAAAAGCCAGGAAATAACTTAATTGAAAACTGAAAGTTAATATCTGTTTAAACGGGAGGAAATTGCATCCTTGGAAATTGATCAATATCTTACTGCTAAATAAAAACTAAAAGCAAAATTAAAGATGCTATGGCTAAACCTAACTCAATGCTTTGGGACCTTTATGAAGGCAATATAAATGGAGGAACACATCTGTGAAATGTTCTGTGCATTATTATTTGAGTGGCACCACAGTCTACCTTCAGTCTGGTACACTGTGTAAGGAACAAAATGGAATAGCATAATAATCTTGATAATTGAGTTAGTACTTGTTTGTGCACTATGATTGGTAAAACAATGCTTTATATTTGGTAAAGAAAACAAGCCTATTTAAGAGTAGTTCCATACTTCATAGTATCTGTCAGAGCAGTTGTTGGCTTTAGTTGCACTGTGAATGAACCAAACAGAAAAAGTCCTTACCCAAGTGTTTTGGAATGTCCATGGTGGAATTAAAGGTACTCAGGAAATACATTCTTGCTGACCTTAAGAAAAGTGTCATTATTTCAGCTATATTTTTGAAGTTATACGGAGCAATGACAATAATCTTAGTACACGGTAAATGATAACTGAAATAGTGATCTATTCATCATATAAGGACACATTTACTAAGAACTCATCCAATGCTACAAGCAAATTATCTACACTGCGTTATATATAAGAGAGGGAAGGACAATGCCATATCTACTAATATTTGGTTCTGTTGCTCTCTCATCCTCTTCACTGATGCACATCAAGATGCCTTGCACCACACACTTCTCTTCACAGTAGTGCAATGGTATGCATGTAATATTTAGCATAGGTTTTGTACCAGAAGGGATCCCTTCCAATACAATACACTATCCTTCAATGTAGCTCAACACTTTTCCAAATTCTGGTATTGTTGAGTGCAGCACACATGCCAAGTTGGAAAAGTTCAGAGAAAAGTAAGCTTTTGTCCAACTTTGCAAGATGTTTTGTTGGACAAGACCCTGTCTACCATTGTTAACAGACAGGGCATTGCATCAGAAACTATGAGTGTTTGCAAGGGAGTGTCCATGTCACCCATGGAATGTCCCCTTGACACAAAGTAGTGCAAAGTGCTACTCTGTGTTGGTTTGTGCCTACTCTACAGAGCAAATGAAGATTGTGCTGTATGTAAATAGTTTATCAAGCCTTTGCACAGGTCTGCATTACTTTCTGTACCTTTGCACCTGAACAAGGACCTGTTAACTTTGGTCTGCAAGATGTGCCTCCCTACTATATTTCAGATGGTGTTCTAAATAATGGCAGGATATCTACCAAGATACTATAAACTCTGAGTTAAATCTCCATAGCCTCAAGGGGATAATGTGTGTGGCACTACTTTCAGAGAAAATGAGAACAGGCAGGAATCTCTCACTCTTCTGTATGATGAGTTAGGCTCACCCAGATTCATGGTGTTATGAGTTAGTTAGTTATATACATTAATTACGTAGTGGTGGTCACCACTAGGTAGTTATAGTTCAGACCTAGTTTCAATAGAAATGTGAGCTGCTGTTTGGAAAGCTTCAGGGATATCTCTCAAGTGGGGCTGTAAAAAAGGGGGGGGGGGCAAAACACTTTTTCCCCATTCATTTTTCCATAGGGATTTTAAACAGCAATAGCTGAAATGACCCCAAATGTGACAGAAAGATCAGGCATGGGGCAGAAAGCAACCCTTTTGTGATTCGGTGTAAATCCGTTCAGTAGTTTTAGAGAAATTAAAGATATTCCAAATTTGTATGTATAGGGTTGCAAAGGATTCGTGACCCCTTTGGATCTCATGCAAAGTTCTGATTTGCTGCCAACACTTCACCCTTCAATGATGTAAAACGAAGTAAAGGGGCCAGGGTACATTTACCTGGATCCCTTAGCTCTGATGCTGGGGTCCGAGAGGGATTCTCCAAGAGCTAAAACACTTTTTATTTTTACAATTCACAGGGAATCCTTGAATCTAGCAAAAATAAAAAAATAAAGTTTGGGCTCCTGCGCTACTTTCAGAGGAGCCCCAGGATAGGCCAAGTCCCAGGGGTACTGATATTTTATTGAGGGGGTCACCTGGCCCTCCACTGGCCTAGGGACACCACTTCCCCAGGGCTAAAAATATTATGTTTGCGGGGAGTCATCGCCCCCCCCCACAGCTACAGGCACCGCCACGTCCCTGGGGCTCATCTGTCCTATTAATGTGGGAGAGCCACAGAGCCCTCCCCCCGCAGCTCTGGGGACCACCACTCCACAGAGGCGAGTCTATAAAATAGGGGGACCATTTTGGACTACTCGAACCCCGGGGACCACCACCTACCTGAGGGCATGAGTTATAGTTACTTGAGATAACTCTAACTATGACAGTTGAATTTTTATGGTTTTGTACATTTAAAATGTGAGCCTAACTAAAACGCCCCTGTAACCTTTGGTTCTTTTAAGTGAATTTCTATGGTTAATTCTATTTCCTAACTATAACGTCCCTGTAAACTTATATTTTTTTTCAGTGACTATATATCTATATATATATACATACATATATAAAACTTATTGACAGTCACCAGTAGGTAATTATAGTTAGGACCTAATGCTCATAGATTTGGGGGTCATTACAACATTGGCGGTAAAAGCCGCTTACCGCCGTGCAGAAGACCCCCAACACACCGCCGCGGCCGCGGAATTCCGCCACAGCTATTATGACCCACATCTCGGAATCCGACAAAATTCAGAAACCCACACAAGTCCGCCACACCAAAGGTCAGTGATAAACTGGCGAAAAAAAAACCTCCACCGTCACACCAACAGAAATACGCCCACACTATCACGACACACGAATCCACGCGGCGGTCTTTCAACCGCGGTATTCCATTGGCGGTACACACCGCCGCGCTCAAAATACACACACATTTACAAAACACCGCCACATTGGACAATTCCAAATACACACACCTGATACACATACACACACCACTCCCACACACCCATTGCAATATAAAACACACACCCACATCACCCACAAACCCCTACGACCACTATGACAGAGAGGAGGCCAGAGAGAGACACCACCATCCACAAACTAGCAGCAACAGGCACACAACAACATCACCCACACAACTTCCACGCACAAAACACCACACCCCACTACATATCACCACACTTCTTACCACACACACACCACCCCACACATCACCTATACCACCCCATGGCACGGCAAAGACACCCCAGGTTTTCGGAGGAGGAGCTCAGGGTCATGGTGGAGGAAATCGTCCTGGTAGAGCCACAGCTATGTGCAGCACACCTCAATTGCAAGGAAGATGGAGCTATGGCGAAGGATAGTCGACAGGGTCAAGGCAGTGGTACAGCACCAAAGAAATCGGGAGGACATCAGGAAGAGGTGGAATGACCTACGGGGCAAGGTGCGTTCCGTGGTCTCAAGACACCACCTTGCAGTTCAGCGGACTGGCGGCAGACCCCCACCTCCTCACCCACAACTAACAACATGGGAGGAGCAGGTCTTGGCGATTCTGCATCCTGAGGGCCTCGCAGGAGTCGGTGGAGGAATGGACTCCGGTAAGTCAACCCTTTAACAACCATATCCCCCACCCTACCTGTATGCTATCACATACCCCCACCCCATCACTCCAACTCCTCACAAATGTACCAATATCACAAACCACACATCCCAACACCAAGCCCTGCATGCAACAACAACGCATGGACACCCATCACTAAAGCATGCCCACTGCACAAACACATACCCCCCCAAACCATCATCACACAAGCCCCCACACAGGAATGCCAGCAGTGGGGTATACGGTCACCCACCCATTGCACACCATGACACACACAGATGCAGTAATCATGCTTTTCCACCCCTGCAGGACCATTACCCAACGTCACCAGACAGGAGGGTCCAGACATCTCCACTCCACCCACAGAAGAGGCCCACAGTGATGACAGCACCTCTGTCCACCTGGATCTAGATGACCAGCCGGACCATCGTGTGCCTCGGGACAGTCAGTTCCCCTCACACAGGCACAGGCCACCACAGACCTTCCCCCCTCTGGTAACACCAGCACAGCACCCACCAAGCGGGCCCATACCTCCGTCCCCAGGACACGTCAATCAGCTGTGTGTCCACCACTACAGGGAACCCAGGATAACCCACCACCCCAACAACAACAGGGACCTGGGGGCAGTGGTATTGGGCACACGGTCCAGGGGACGGAGGCCCAGGAACACAGGGGAACTGGGAGGGCTGCTGTGCGACAGGGGGCGGACAGGCCAAGGGAACCCACTCTCCACGAGGCCCTCTCCTCCATCATGGGAGCATACCACCACTCCCAGGAGACGATGGCAACGGTCCTGGCCAAGTTTCAGGAGACCCAGCGCATGCAGAAGGAACAGTATTTGGGGTTCAGGGAGGAACTCAGAACCATCAGCTCCGCCCTGGGCACCATCGTAGGGGTGCTGAAGGAAATACTCAACACCAGGAGGGACACTGTGGCACTACAAGGGGCCCCTGACACTAGCATGGACGATGAACTGCCCACCACCTCCGCTGGTGCTAGTGGACAGGAGGCACCGCCACAGGACCACCACACCAGCACCCCAACCCCTGCAGATGGAGAACCACCCCGCAAACGGTCCCTGAGATCCAGGAACAAGACAGAGCACGATGCCAAGACCCCCGCCAAGAAATGAGACCACCCTGATTGTCAAACCACTGTCCCACTTTGTCACCCTGTCCATATTGAAACTGCCCCAGCTCCACTTCCTATGCCCATATGGTCAATGCACCTGTGAGACAAATAGACTGGACTCTGCCATGGACACTCCTCCGCCATCACCCCTCACCATTTGACTTCCCCCTCCAATATTATGTATGTAAATAAACACACCTAAAGCACCAAAAGATCTGGAGTTTGTCTGTGATTTCGAAATAGTGTATTTGCAATTACAGTGACAAACTTTACAGGAAATAGTAATGTCAACATACCTATGTCACACAGCTCTAGTCCATGAGGAATCTAAGCAGATGACACACGTTGGGACCCACACCTGTGAAACCGTAAGGGAAAGTGACAACTCAGTGATTATACACTGGATGAAATCGACAGACAGGATAGAGGTAGAAGTGTAAAAGTACTTGTAGTAGGCAGGAATGTATTCTCACCTGTGTTTCACTGGAAATATTGCTGGATGACTGAGTCCCTGTTGTCAATGTCTTCTTCCTCTGCTTCCTCCTCATCACTGTCCACAGGCTCCACAGCTGCCACAACACCGCCATCTGGACCATCCTCCTGCAGAAAAGCTACCTGTCGTCGCAAAGCCAAGTTATGAAGCATACAGCAGGCCACAATGATCTGGCACACCTTCTTTGGTGAGTAGAATAGGGATCCACCTGTCATATGGAAGCACCTAAACCTGGCCTTCAGGAGGCCGAAGGTGCATTCGATCACCCTCCTAGTCCGCCCATGGGCCTCATTGTAGCGTTCCTCTGCCCTGGTCCTGGGATTCCACACTGGGGTCAGTAGCCATGACAGGTTGGGGTACCCAGAGTCACCTAATAGCCACACACGATGCCTCTGGAGTTGACCCATCACATAAGGGATGCTGCTATTCCGCATGATGTAGGCGTCATGCACTGAGCCAGGGAACATGGCATTCACATGGGAGATGTACTGGTTGGCCAAACATACCATCTGTACATTCATGGAATGATAACTCTCCGGTTCCTGTACACCTGTTCACTCCTGTGGGGGGGACCAAAGCCACATGGGTCCCATCAATGGCACCTATGATGTTGGGGATATGTCCAAGGGCATAGAAATCACCTTTCACTGTAGGCAAGTCCTCCACCTGAGGGAATACGATGTAGCTCTGCATGTGTTTCAGCAGGGCAGACAACACTCTGGACAATACGTTGGAAAACATAGGCTGAGACATCCCTGATGCCATGGCCACAGTTGTTTGAAAAGACCCACTTGCAAGGAAATGGAGCACTGATAGCACCTGCACTTGAGGGGGGATTCCTGTGGGATGGCGGATTGCTGACATCAGGTCCGGTTGTACACCGTCGCGGTAGGCGGTCGAAGACCGCGTTGCAATGCTGCATTGGTTAACATTGGTCCCAGGAGCCAATGACGATGTACGCCGGCGGTGATGGTACACACCGCCGCGGACGTGACCGCCGCGGACGTGACCGCCATTTTCTATCTGTTGAATCACTCGATACCTGATCTTCGACAGGAGTGGACCTACACTGCAAGTGCTGCTGTGACCTTGGTGTGGAAGAGACAATGGCTCGTGCGTCTGGGGAAAGGGCCCCTGCCTTCACATCGGAGGAGTTGGAGAAGCTCGTCGACGGGGTCCTCCCCCAGTACACGCTACTCTACGGTCCTCCAGACCAACAGGTAAGTACACAGGGAGCATGTTGTATGGGCTATGTCTGTGTGGAGAGGGCTGGTTGTAAGAAGGAAGGGGGCAGATTTCTCAGTGCATGAAAGACGGTGGGTGCATGTGCCACATGGCAAGGGTAGGGATGGGGGCCACTCACTTTGACGGCGCAGTTGGTAATGACTTCTCTACTTCCCCTGTACATTTCATGTAGGTCAGCGCCGACCAGAAGAAGGATATTTGGCGTGCCATCGCCAAGGACGTCCGGACCCTGGGGGTCCACCACAGACGGAGCACCCACTGTCGGAAGAGATGGGAGGACATTCGCCACTGGAGCAAGAAGATGGCGGAGGCTCAGCTGGGGATGGCCTCCCAAAGTGGGAGGGGTGCTCGTCGAACCATGACCCCCCTAATGTTCCGGATCCTGGCAGTGGCCTACCCGGAGTTAGATGGGCGCTTGAGGGCATCACAGCAGACACAAGGGGGCGAGTACACTCTCATTCAGCTGACTTTGCACGCAGTGGAGGGGTCTTGGTGGGGGAGGAGGGCTGTGGGTTTCCCTAGGCTAGGGCGAGTTCTGTAGGCTAGGCCCCTTCGTAAGGCATGGCCCTGTGGTCCCCCACCCTACCTCTGTTGAGTGCCAAGTACAGCTATTCATGCACCTGTGTCATCTATGTGTCCAGATGTCATCCATAGCCTTGTAGGCCATTTCCCAGGAATTGCACTGTAGAGCCCAACAGCACGACGTAGTGCACGGGGCTGCTGTGTCTGTCTTGTCAGCCAACGGTAGCGGTAAGCCATGCACTCAACATGTCTTTCTTCTGTTTCCCCCCCCCTTTTTTTGCGGTCTCCATGTTCTTGTGTGCATTAGCATCATCAGGCGGAGGAGCAGTGGCACCGGAGCACGAGGGAGCTGCATCCCACATGGCCATGGAGGGCCACACTACGGACTCTGAATACACCAGTGGGACGGAGGGCGAGGGGAGCACCACAGCGGTGAAAGGAGCTGAAACCAGCGACACAGACTCGTCCTCCGATGGGAGCTCCCTTGTGGTGGCGGCAACATCTGTGCCCCCCACTTCTACAGGTACAGCCGCCACCCCCCATAACAGCACCACCCTCCCAGCAGCCCCTCAGCCTTCACCCTGTGCGCGCTCACCCAGGAGGGTGGGCATCACCTTCGCCCCAGGCACCTCAGCCCCTGCCCCTGTCACCTCTGCTGCCCTCAGTGAGGAGGCCATTGACCTCCTCAGGTCACTCACTGTTGGGCAGTCTACCATTTTGAATGCCATCCAGGGTGCAGAAAGGGAGTTGCAACAAACAAATGCATTCCTGGAGGGCATTCATCGAACCTTTCAAACTCTGGCCTCAGCACTGATGGCAGCCATTGTCCCTGTGTCTAGCCTCCCCCCTCCAACTTCCTCCACCCAGACCCAATCCCCTGTACCTCTGCCTATCCCAAGCACACCATCAGACCAGCCTGCACACACCTCACCACACAAGGGAAGCTCAGGCAAACATAAGCACCACACATCCCACAGGCACTCACGCAAGCATCACACACATACAGACACAACAACATCTACTGCCTCCACTGTGTCCCCCTCCTCCTTGTCTCCCTCCTTCCTCCCAGTCTCGTCTACACTCACACCTGCATGCACTACCACTACAGCCACTACATCCCGCACCAGCACACCCACCACCACACCCCGTTTTCGTGCACTCACCACCCCCACTACCATTCACACGTCCCCTGTGTCCTCTCCCAGTGTGTCCGTGACGCCTACAAACGCAGGCACACACCTACCCAACATACATCCACCTCACAACAACCTCCAGCGCATGCACCTGCACCCAAAGCCGCAAAACTTACACCTCCTACAACCACCACCTCTTCCTCCACTCCCAAACCCCCTCCAGCTACCCATCCCAGTGTCTCCAAACAACTTTTCCTGTCCACCCTTAACCTATTTCCCACCACCCCCCGTCTAACTCACAGGTCCCGTACTAGCACCTCAGCCACAAAATCCACCAGGCCAGCCAGTGTGTCACGGAGCCACAGCACAGCCAGTCCCCCGCCCCGTGAAGCACCAGAAGTTAGCCAGTGCCCGGCGGGAGAGGGGGAAGACTCCAGCCACCCAACCCGCTCACAGGGGTCCCGGGAGGAGTGTGGACTCAGCTGTGACTCCACCCAAGGTGGGGAAGGGGCAGAAGAAAGCCGCAAAGTCTGGGAGGAGCAGCACGTCGGAGAAGACCGCCATCATCGTCGCTGCCCAGGAGGGCACCGCCAGCCCCATCGTCGCTGCCCAGGAGGGCACCGCCAGCCCCATCGTCGCTGCCCAGGAGGGCACCGCCAGCCCCATCGTCGCTGTTCAGGAGGGCATCGCCAGCCCCATCCCCATCGTCGCTGCCCAGGAGGGCACCGCCAGCCCCATCGTCACTGTCCAGGAGGACCCCGCCAGCCACAGCCCAGCTACCCAGGAGGGCCCCACCAGCCACAGCCCAGCTTCCCAGGAGGGCCCCGCCAGCCACAACCCAGCTGCCCAGGAGGGCCCCGGCAGCCACAGCCCACCTGCCCAGGAGGGCGCCGGCAGCCACAGCCCATCTGGGCAATGAAGGACCGGCAAGTCAAGCACCGCTGAACAGGGCAAGCACCGCTGAACAGGGCAAGTACTGCTGAACAGGGCAAAGACCGGCAAGTCAAGCACCGCTGAACAGGGCAAGGACCGCTGAACAGGGCAAGCACCGCTGAACAGGGCAAGCACCGGTGAACAGGGCAAGGACCGCTGAACAGGGCAAAGAGCATCAAGTCAAGCACCGCTGAACAGGGCAAGGACCGCTTAACAGGGCAAGGACCGCTGAACAGGGCAAGCACCGCTGAACAGGGCAAGGACCGCCAAGTCAAGCACCGCTAAACAGGGCAAAGACTGCCAAGTCAAGTGAACAGGGCAAGCACCGCTGAACAGGGCAAGGACCGCCAAGTCAAGCACCGCTGAACAGGGCAAGCACCGCTGAACAGGGCAAGGACCGCCAAGTCAAGCACCGCTGAACAGGGCAAGCACCGCTGAACAGGGCAAGGACCGCCAAGTCAAGCACCGCTGAACAGGGCAAAGACCGCCAAGTCAAGCAACGCTGAACAGGGCAAGCACCGCTGAACAGGGCAAGGACCTCCAAGTCAAGCACCGCTGAACAGGGCAAGCACTGCTGAACAGGGCAAGGACCGCCAAGTCAAGCACCGCTGAACAGGGCAAGCACCTCCAACTCAAGCACCGCTAGCCCATGAGACGCAGGGGCACTGACGCAACTGGGACCGTCACGGGGTGAGTGATGCACTCTGGGCACCAGTCCCCCTCCAGAACCAGTGGAGACATGCATCCACTACCTCTGTCCTGCACAGGATGAAGCACTCTGGGCACCAGTCCCCCTCCAGAACCAGTGGAGACATGCATCCACTACCTCTGTCCTGCACAGGCTGAAACACTCTGGGCACCAGTCCCCCTCCAGAACCAGTGGAGACATGCATCCACTTGAGAGACTGTGGCTTTGCACTCCCCAGGATGGTACAGTGGGAAAACCACCCACTGTAGAGACTTGTGAGACAGTGGCTTTGCACTCCCCAGGATGGTACAGTGGGCAAACCACCCACTGTAGAGACTTGTGAGACTGTGGCTTTGCACTCCCCAGGATGGAGCAGTGGGCAACCCACCCACTGTAGAGACTTGAGAGACTGTGGCTTTGCACTCCCCAGGATGGTACAGTGGGCAACCCACCCACTATAGAGACTTGTGAGACTGTGGCTTTGCACTCCCCAGGATGGTACAGTGGGCAACCCATCCACTGTAGAGACTTGTGAGACTGTGGCTTTGCACTCCCCAGGATGGAGCAGTGGGCAACCCACCCACTGTAGAGACTTGAGAGACTGTGGCTTTGCACTCCCCAGGATGGTACAGTGGGCAACCCACCCACTGTAGAGACTTGTGAGACTGTGGCTTTGCACTCCCCAGGATGGTACAGTGGGCAAACTACCCACTGTAGAGACTTGTGAGACTGTGGCTTTGCACTCCCCAGGATGGAGCAGTGGGCAACCCACCCACTGTAGAGACTTGAGAGACTGTGGCTTTGCACTCCCCAGGATGGTACAGTGGGCAAACCACCCACTGTAGAGACTTGTGAGACTGTGGCTTTGCACTCCCCAGGATACATCAATGGGCATGGAGCCCCCTCGTGGATCTGGCGTCGTGCACTCATCCGACTGAGGTGCCCCCCCTTCCCTTCCCCCTGAGGTGCCTGTTGTATTTCTATCTGATGCCCCAGCAGTGTTCTCTCCATCATGTTCGGGTATCTTGTGTGGGCCTCACCCATGCATTTTGGGACCAATGGTCCACGAACTATGAATGGTGCAATACCTGGACTACTAATCGTGGTGTATATTTTGTTAATAGTGTATATATATATATATTTTTGCTTTCTGAATTTTGATATATTACAATGGTTACACTCATTTCCTTTTGTCTTTGCATTCTTCCGGGGGAGTTGGGGGATGTTACTGTAATGTATAGATATGCATTGGTGTGTGTGTTGTAGTGGGTGAGGGTGAGGGTGGGGGTGGGGGTTGGGGTGTTGGTTGTGTGTTTCCCTGTTTTTTGCCTCCCCCATCCCCTATGTCGTAGGTGCAGTACTCACCATGGTCTTCGCCGCCGGCGTTGGTGCTCCTGGTACAGGAGCAGGAAGACTATCGCAGGAAGAATATGGAGTTCCGGCTCCATGGTGTCCTTCTTCCTCGTGGAGTGTGTAGAGGTGAGCGTTTTTCCTTCGAAATTCCTGTTTCCGCCATGTTTTTATCCATGGTGAATCTGCCCCGGAAAAGGTGGCGGATTGGCCTGTCATAATAGTGTGGGCGGTACATTGTCCTCCGCCTGTCTGTTGGCGGTGACCGCTGAGCTGTTTGTTTGTACCGCTGTGGCGGTCGGAGTGTTAAAGTGGCTGTCTTTGTTGGCGGTTTCCGCCACGGTCGTAATTCCAAAATTTTTACCGCCGGCCTGTTGGTCTTACCGCCGCTTTAACACCATCCGGCAGGGTTGTAATGACCACCTAAATTTGGCAGAAAGGTAAATCTTAGTCCAGAAAGATCTCTGTATTTATTTGGTAGAAATCCTTTCTGTAGTTTTTGAGATATTTAAAGAAAACAAATATAGATATCTATGGACCTGAAATATCTTTTGTTGAGATCTGTTTGGCTGCCAACATTTCAACCAGAAGTGTTTGCATCTGTTATGGGACTCGGAGTCAGCTGAGTCACAAAACAAAAGTTACTGGGACTTCACCGGGGCCAAAAAGCATCTTTTCCTTAATTTTCGAGCAAACATCTAGGAGGATGCACAAAACCCTGCAAAAACTTTTTTGAAAACAAGCACAGTCTCCTATGCTTGTTTAATCGCCCTATCAAGTACTGTGCATTAGACTAACGCATTTTAGTGAGATGGTCTGCATCATTGCATTTAAATACATTAATCACGCACAGAGTCAGCTTGACCACCTGCACACTGAGGGTGAAGAACAGGTAAGTGGCATTGACTGCATGAGTTGCATTTACAGCAGTGCAATGTCTGATTGCTCAATGAATGATGGAGCAGCGGTGACGGGGCTCACACAAGCGGCTCCTGCAACAGGGAAGCTCTAGTATCACGACATGAGCATGACTGAATTTGTGAGCTTCTCGGCCCTCAGCCCTCAGCCACAGACTGCCGCCTGCTGGTCTGTGTCATCACAGTGACACAATTTGGGGAGCCTGGCACTGCCATCCCACATCTCACACAGTCCCCATCAGCAGCTGCCAATGAACCAGAGAGTGGTGATGTTGGGGTGGTGTTGGAATGATTAGGGATAATTATAAATAGAAGCACCAATGAGGAGGCCAGAGGTGAGGAAGGCTTCCTTTTGAAGAATTTAAGCAACTGCTCTTTACTGCCTGCCAGCACTCAACTCTGCTCCTGCATGCACTTATTAACTCTGTCACAGACAGTCTCATTGCTGTGTGTGAAGACCGTGCAAAGAAAGCTTATTCGCGGTAACTGTCTGCTGGCCACGTGTGTCTGTACAGTATAAGAGTAATTATAGAACATCTGTGCAACTGCTTGATTTACAGGGGGAAGGTGGCACCTTCCCTAGCCGTTTGCTGTTTTCTGGCAAAAAATTGGTGCCACTCCAGTGTCAGTGACTTTTTGGGGGCTTCATATTTTGCCACCGGAGAATCACGAGAAATAATGGGCAGGGGAGAATGACCAACTTTCTATCCACTCCTGCGCTAGCTCCAGAATGGGCAGACTGTCACTGTCTCATGAGCAGCGAGCGCATTCATTCATGACTGCTCTTCTGCTGCTGAGGAGGTTGCACTCAGTGCCAGGAAGTCATTTTCCATGCCACCCCCCACTCCACCTCTGCAACCCCGGCAACATTTCCCCCAATCAATCCAGCACCTTCAGTTTTCTGGACATACACAATAATCAAGAGCAGCAGCTCTGTTTTGTAGCACCTCATGGCAGAGAGTGCTGCTTGGTTTGTGGTGGTGGTCAAGTTACTGGCGAGTAACAGGATGTTTTCGAGCATGGGAGCAAATTGACCATGCTTCTTTCTCTCCTGTCCCTACCACCTCTGAGGACATAATTCAGTTTTATCCTCAGAGATCACTGTTATTGATTTAAGATGAGTCTTGCTAACCCATCAGCTCTACAGTCACAGAGGTGGAGGGTCCCTTTGCTGTCTTGTGGGTGGCCACACTGGTAAAAGCACCGACATTCACCAGCAGCCTCAGCAAGCACTCATCTTCCACTCAGCGGTGGCTTTGCACCAACTGTCAGCTCTGCACACAGCAGTAAAGTCCACCAAGATAAGCAGCCTCTTTGAACACTACTGAGAGCTCACCTTTCATCAGCACAGACTGCTCAAGTTAGGCCAGTCACCGACAGCCCTCTGCGGCACCTTGTCTCCTGTAATTCAAATCAGCAGCTGGACGGTGGACCCCAGCCAAACCCAAAGACTCTGTCAGCCTGTCACCACCAGTCATATGACTGTGGAATGAAACTTCTGCATAGTTAGTGAGGTGAGTCAGTGAAGAATTTCAGTTACAGTAGTGAACATTGGCTTTTCCTTCCCTTTAATCCCGGCCCACTGATATGCCTTTTAAAAAAAATTATTGTCCAAAGATTTTTATTTTTGATTTGTGATTTGTGATTTTGGATCATTAGAGACGTTTGCTTGGGTAAACATTGCTGTTCTGGGCCAAATATTTCTGGACATCATTTTTAAAAATGGCAGATGTGTTGGTCAATATTGTGTGGGTGAAGCAAAGGGAAAACCTGGCGGCCGGCATAGTGGCAGGTTGTTAGAGCGTGGAGCATCTGGGGAACCCGGCCAGTGCCGCGGAAGACACAGATGCGCTGGCTCACAGGCTGCGATCGGGTGAAGTGTGGAAGTGAGCCTGGTGGGGTCACAAGGTGCTTTCAAGCCACCCTGGAGCTTCGGAGAAGCCGCAGTGCCATTGTGCGCATTCCTTCCCGGGGGAACGGGGCATCGTCAGCACAAGCAGCTTGGTGACGGAGGCAAAAGGGGTGGCTGTGCTGGTGGTTAGAGGAGATTCTGCTGGCAAGTTTCATACGCAACAGCAGGAAGTAGGAGCCTTACAGACACTATTTGGAAGAGGAAAAGGGTGGAAGGAAAAGGGAAGGAAGGTTCCTGGTGTAAGGGCTTTAAGAACTGTACTTCAAAAGCTACAAATTGTAAGAGCCGGAGCTCAAAGGGCCCAGGAGAGAGAGGTGGCAAAAATCCCCTGGTGTTGAGCATGGAGGAAGGTCCTTTGCTAGGGCAGGGGACAAAAAAACTCGACTGCCACAATTTTCTGAGTCTAACGCAGCTAGTCAGCAGCTACGTAAATCCAAATTGGGAAAGTCAGTAAAATTAAACAAAAGGTCCCCTCCTACTGGGAAGCCAAAAGTAACACCCTCGTTAAGATCCTACTTTCGAGTCCTCCCATCGGTTGGTTATACTAGTGAACCCTCAGGAACTTACAATTTAATGAAGGGAGAAGTGAATAAGGTGGTTTTGCATCCACCTGAAATGGAGTCTGGAAATGGAATGGTGGAATGTGGTGGAGGAAGGAGTAAGTGCAAGGGCTTGAAGAATTTGGAAATAAATGTGGAGAACATGGCTGAAAGTATTAATGAAGAACTTTTGGATTGGCAATTTAAGAGCCGTGAGTAGCAGCGCTTCTTCTGGGGAACATTACAAAAATGGCAGATGTGTTGCAGGGGTGATGTTATATTTCAGGAACCATGAGACCTATTTACTTCATTTTGGTGTCAAAACATAGGTTTTGGGTGTCAAGTAGTCTAACAGAGACAGAAAATAACGCTTCAGAGCAAACCTTGTACCATATTTTAAAATAGTGACTATAATAGAGGAAGAATGTAAATATAAAGAAGTGAAACAAATAATAATATTTTGTAATCCTTTTATGTATGCACCAAACAATGTTTATGATCTGAATATGAAAACAAATAATTTTTGTCATTCCTGTTTTAGACACATTTTCATAGATCACTTTATTTATTTGTTTCAGCAATTGCTCGTGGTACATTTGCAGAATGTTGAACATTTCAGAAGAGCATATCGACAGGGACATCTTTTTTTCCACAGATTTTGCAAGTACATGTATGTGTAAGTTCTGTGGGTAGAGGCTTTAGAAATTTAGTAGGTTTTAGCACCCCATCAATATCTTCCCAACTAAACTCACACAGGTCTTTCGCTACATTTTCATGACTCAAAGCATTTCCACATCAAGTCAAACGCTCCTTTAATATGTTCACTCATAGAATGACGTCCGTGGAAGGTCACTTAGCAGTACTGATCTCTTGAACTCACTGTACCGAAGATATGTCAAATGTGTGACAGTCAGATTTCATTTTCCACACACACACAAGGCATTTTTCTACAACTTTAAAACCACATTCTTGTTCTGTCTCAGCAATTCTTTTAGAAACTTCACAGGTTCAGCAGTTAAAGTTCCAAGCCTTGTTTAAATTTTGCTCATAGTGCCACCACCCCTAAGAATATGTTTCTTGATAAAAACACTGGGCATCTCTGGGTCAAGTTTCTTGTAGAGAATATGAAGCGAGATTAAGAGTCTTTTCTCGCCTGTTCAATAATGTGTGCATAACTCTGACAATCCTTGACTTTTAAACATTGCTACACATCTAAGTAGCACAACAATAATTTCTGTGTCAGTTGACAGTACAACAACTTGATTGGATCATTTTGAACAGCCCAGTCAACATGTTGCACAACACGAAGGTCAACTTCCTCCAATTTGCTGTTAAGTTCTTGAACAGATGGTCTGTACCTTTCGAATATATCTCTGAAGACACCAACTCTTCAATGACAATCATTCTACGTGAAATAATTTGAAATTCAGTGTTCAGTGAAGCATCAATGATGTTTTGGCGAGTTAACATCTCAAAGTTTATTTTCTTCAATTTTGATTACCAGAATTCATTAAGTTGCACATGTAGAGGTGTTGAATTATTGATGCAGGCAAGGTCAATTGTTGCACTTGCAGACGTTCATCTGATTCACATTCTTTGACAGATTGTTCAAAATAACTGTCAAAGACAACGTGCAGTTTTTGCAAGGTGCACACAGACTTTGATATCAGTAGAACAGTCTGAATTACCTCTCCAAGTATTGCATTGATGACATCTTGACTATTCGCAAATGTGACACATGGTCCACTACAACAGCAATTTTCAACAAGGACACCTTTTTAATTTGAAATTTTTCAGGTGAAAGGTTTTTTTGAGCTCTTATATGAGTTTGTGCTTCACTGGTTTGGTTGCAGCATCTCCATCAAATAATGAATTTGTTGGAAGAAGATCATGCAACAGAATGCCCTTGATAAATTCACCCCATTCTTTTGTTACATCCATCTTTCTATATGCTTGTGAAAGTTGTCTTTTTGTAAACTGTTTTGTAGTGACTGGTTGGAAAAAAACTCCTACTATGCCAATTAAAGCTTGGAAGTTCAGCTTTAGTGATTAAGTCAAACAGCTTTTTCTCTTTCAATACAAATCTCTCCTGCTTCAGTTCTGCATACAGTTATGATTCGTGTTCCAGGACATCTAGTAGACGTGTCTTTATATGGTTATCCACATATTGTTTAGTCACAAAGTTGTGTAATCACACAGGCTCAGTGATTACAAAGGGGTTTCTTTGCTGCTGCATAAAATGAAGAAGATTGTTAATATGTTTATTAAAGTGATCCCCTATCTTTCCCACAAGTTTGTGGTGAGGTACAATTTCACGAAAGTCCATTAATTTTGAAATTGTAATCTCTCTGAAAACATTGCAAATAGAAAGACTTCATGGTAAACTAGCTGCCTTTCAGCAACATATATACTTTTACGTATTTGACAAGCAAAGCTCTTGGAGCTTTTCTGTGATCTTTTTTGCATCCCGCCTACTGGCACCTAACGACACCATATCCGAGCCATATTTATGATACAGCTCACCATGGCACACATTAGGAAGTTAGGGACATATTTATAGGCCCCTAGCTCCACCTTACGCCACATTAATGTCATATATTCTGACGTTAATGTGGCCCAACCAGGCCAAAATCCCTGCACCTTATTTACAGGGTGGTGCAATGCATGCAATCCTTTGTGCTACATTATGTCTGTGCCAGGCATAATGAATGCAAACGGGGAGTTCCCCCTTTAGGGTTGCCAGAAAAATGGCATAAGGAAATCTAGGAGATTTCCTTATGCCATTTTTTATGGCACTTTTAACGCCTGCTCAAGAGCAGGCGTCAAAAGTGGCCTTCTATTCTTTAGAACGGGGCCCTATGTACTCTGCAGGAATAGTGCCAATATTTTGGTGCAACTCCTGCAGAGTACATCGACAGCATCATGAAAGATGACGCTATTGCCCCCCCGCGCCATGGTGCGCTGTATTTTAAATACGGCACACACATGGTGGCTGTAGGGTGGTGCTAAGGGGTGCCGGGAAAATGGCACTACAATCGGTGCAGCACCACTTTCCATAAATATGCCTCTTAGTGTCATATATTTTTATGCTAGATTGGCACTTTGCAGCATTAGCACCAAAAATGTTGATGCTAATCCTGCAAAGTCGATGGAGGCCCATTGAAAAAAATGGGAGCCTCATTTTAACGCCAACCTTATGCAGGCATTACAAATTATGCTACTTATGGTACAGTGGCATCTTATAGATTCCACTGTGCCATTCTTCTGGACCTCCTAACACCTGAATGCCCCCCTTGCATACATTATGCATTAGTTTCATCAATGTTGACAATTATTTCTCTGATCTTACTGAGTGTGAACCTGTAGACAGCACTCAAGTCTGGTTTAAAACTTAATTTGCTTTTTCAAAGATTGCAAACTCAACTGAAGGCTGGCGGTTACATTGCTGCTGGTAGCTCATTGTATTAATATTTTCAAATGTATTAATACATGCATGCAAGCATGCAGTTCGGGTGGCCAATCAAATCCACTGCAAATACATTGACCTCACTGCTTACATCAGCTACTCGGCTGAAACGTCATTGTGGAAGAAACTATCTGCAGATAAAAACATGCTTACCCTTTGAGGCTCACATACTCTGTACTTTGCTCTTTCGTCAATCCCTTTGGCCTTTGCTCTGGCTACATCACAAATAACACATTGAAGATTCTCTTTCTGATTAGCAGTTGGAGGTGGACGAGGGGTAGCCATTGATCTACTACGTTGATGGGCACTGGGTTTGGTTGTCATCGCTTTCTCAGAAGACTCGGATTCTTGTTGTGATTCATTGGTTCCTGCCATTTTTTGATGGTTTTTTTCTAAGCTTTTTTCCATTGTATACAACTTGTAACACTCATTGTTAAAATTATTTGACCCTCTTCACCCATCAGCTGCAGTTGATATTACATTTTCTTTTGGATTACTTTGGCATATGAAAATGTTTTCCTTGTTGAAGGAGTCCTCAGATTTTGTAGTTAGCAACACTGTCAGGAGGTAAAGATCCTCTTATACCACCTGCTTCACTCATTTTTATGAACTTGAATTAACAGAAAACCAGAATCAAAAACAATATTAAATTACATTACCAATATGGTGGCTAAAACATGATTGTAGAGCTGCTATTTTGGAAAATGGCGGCAGGGTTGCACTGAGGAGTTATTTTTCCTCTCTATAAGGCTAGTTGACCCCCAAAACCTATGTTTTGACACCAAAATGCTATATATAGGCTTCATGGTCCTGAAATATTTGGGGCCTGGCCATGAAGTGAATGAAGTGAGGTGGACAGCCCGGGACCTCTGGCGAAACCGGCCCCTTCCAACCCCATCCTGGCCAATTTGCATGCATCTCGGAGTGACTGGCAACACACAGCAGCTCCCATGCTGGTGGGGTCTCTTGACAAGGCCCAGAGGGCAGTGGAGGTCTTTAGGGCAGGCACAGCAGCTGGAGCCCCCGAGCATGAGATAGCCTAAAATGGCACCGACCCCTGAATCGGGAGGCCATCAGAGACCAGGACATCGAGACATGCGAGACAGCCCGCATGCGACATGCCAGCTGGGAGTCGTGCTGTTAAACAGGCCTGCTCTGCTCCCTTGATGCCAGGAGTCCTCTAAGCAGGAGAAAGAAGAGCAGAGAGCAGCCCGCAAGCAAAGCCTGTGAAGGGACCTGCTGCCAGTGTGGTGATCCTGACACCACGGCCCAGCGGTGGGCCCTCGAACTACCAGTGTTGGAGAGGACCTGGCATGGCTATGTGGCCGTAAAGAGGTGAGCATCGGGTTGCTGGACTGCTAGAACCTATGCAGTGGAGCCTGAGAATTACCCCGACTGCCTTATTACCCACCATGGGCCTGCCTGCTGATAAAAAAGTTGGCAGACAGGCACAATTTTCTTTGAAGGAGGTCGGTCCTCTCCCAAAGAGGCCTAGAAACCCCTAACTGCAACAGGGACTATGGGGGTCATTCTGAGTTCCCCCCTCCGAAATACCGCTCCGCGGACGAAAGGGTATTCTAAGTTTTTCCCTGGGCTGGCGGGCGGTCGCCAAAAGACCGCCCGCCAGCCCAGGGAAAAACTCCCTTCCCACGAGGATGCCGGCTCGTAATCGAGCCGGCGGAGTGGGAAGGTGCGACGGGTGACTATTTTTGTATCAGAATATTGAATATTTGTGCATCTCTCATTGATTATGCTTTCTCACTGTATTAACTTGTTATCATTGAGAGTTTTTTAGTCTTTTTGTGTCATTAGGTAAATTTCAGCACATTCTGTGCAGATCTTCACCTGTGCATTTCTTTCATTGTTTTATTTCACTTAGCCGGAGTGTGGTGTGTCTGAGTTAGGTATCTTGTCCTTCTTTTTTGATTCTCCTTAATATTTGTTTTCTATGTATTTTAATGACTGTATAACCATTTACTAAAAGTGTATGAAGTTGTGATAGAATAATCGTATCTGTGATTATTTATCTATGTCTAGCAGCTTTGTATCATATGTTATTGATAGGTTCTAGCATATCATGTTGCAATTATCTGTATTTATAGTGATCCATTCCTGAAGATTATTATATCTTCAGGCGTATTATTGTCGCCTACTAATTGAGTTCTACAGTGCATATACCTCAGAGCTGGCCTCCCAGTTGGTGAAGCTGTATAATGGGGCAAAAACTGATTGGTTTTAACCACTGTACTAGAGAGGTGCTGATAGTCCCATTGCTGAAACTGAGGAAGTCGGCCTCGGAGGTCAAAGCATATCAATCCCTGTCAATGCTCAATGCAGTTTATAAAATCCTGAGTAGGATATTGGCCTCCCCGTTGCTCCCACATATGGACTGTCTGATCCACCCAGACAAGGCGGGTTTCATCCCTAAGCGTAATACGGCCTTTAACATTCAACGGCTAATGGCTATTTTGGAAGACAGTTCCTATGATAAAGAAATAGCTGCTGTGTTGGTAGTTGATATAGAAAAACCATTTGATAGCCTTGAATGGGGCTATGTGTACGACGTCATGGAGATCATGGGGTTGGGATTTTACTTTGTGCTGTGGACACAGCGGCTATACACCATTCCTCCAGCACGAGTGTGGAGGGGTCAAGTTATCTCTGATAACTGTGACGTGGAAAGGGGAACGCAGCAGGGTTGCCCACAATCGCCCCCGTTGATTGCCATAGCTATGGAGCCTTTAGTGGCTCTGGCCAGCTCTGACCTACATTATGGGAGCTTTCCGTCTGGGGGTGCACTGCAGAGGATTGTGTTGTATGCAGGTGACCTCCTGATGTTTCTACACTACATTGACAGAGACCTTGAGGGGACTAGAACACTTCTGGAGCTCTTTGATGCAGTCTTGGGCGTATGGGTGAATTGGTCAGAGACAAAACTCTTCCCTCTGGGTCAGGCCACCAATCCCAGGGTCCCCATGCTGGATCTGGAGCTCTGCTGCCTCCCATATTTGTGGGTCAAGATATACCACTCCTTCATGGACTCTCTAGAAGGGGACTATGGAGCGGCGTTTCGGAACTTGATATTACACATAGTCTTATGGCAAATGCTCCCCGTTTCAGTGGCTGGCCAAGCAGCCCTCCTCAAGATTGTGGTCTTATATCTATTTGGGTCTCTTCTGTTATGGCTGCCCGTTCCTTTTTTGCCAACCTCAACACCATAGTCACAGCCTTCATTTGGGGTACTGGGTGAAGATGAGTAGCGCTCACCAAACTTCAATGTCTGACTTTGCGGGGAGGGATGGCAGTTCCAGGCTTAGAGGCTAACTACTTGGCAGCCCAGCTGCAATGGCTCACGAGATGGATTGCTAGCAGGCATTCCCCAGACGGGCCCTTAGATGGCTTTACTCCCTCCCTGAATACACCGCTAAAGATTGTTCTGAAAGCTCCTGGCTCCCACAGGATACCCATGCAGGCCAACAGATCGATGCAAAAATGCTTGGAAAGATGCATGAGAAAGTCCAGTACTAAAATACCAAACTCCCCTGTATTCCCCATCACTGTAATTTTGCTGCTCCAGCATGAAAATGGGTGGGCCGAGCTGAGGACCTGGACCAAGTTGGGAATCACTACGTTAGATGACATCTACCGCAACTCCTGCGTACTCCCCTTTGAGGACTTATAGGCCAAATTTGACCTGCAGAGAGGCCACTTTCTGCTTCATGGCTTCGCAATGGCCGTTTTATGGCGGCACTGATGGATGGGAAACCTTTGCTGTACTTATGTGCTACAAGCAGGTGGCACATTTTGAGTGGTGACTTGCCTATACCACTATTTGTAGACTGAAACCTCGTGACCCATTGACAGCTTATGTGCCAAGTGGGATGAGGATCTGACAACGCCAATACCAGAACAGGCATGAGAGGTCATTCCGGACAAGATAAATAAATGGCACCACTGAGGCAGCTTGCCCTCACTGTAAACTTGTGGGTGCTCCATTCCTACATATGAAATGGTCGTGTCCTATTCTGACTCCCTACTGGACTGAGATCTCGAGATCACTGGCAGAGGTCACAGAGAAACCGATCCTGGCTTCCCCGGCCCACTATTCACCACAGTGGTTCCCTCACAGCTCCAAAAATAAGGAGACTAGCAAATTCCAAGATCTAGGCCTCATACTAGTTAAAAAAGAGATCACCAGGTGATGGGAGGATCTCAGGGGACCAACCTGAGTCTCCTAGTGCAGCGAGATGGAGAAGTGGGCAAGATGAGAGGGAACCCTGTTACATAGAGAGGCCCGTAGGGGCATTGACATACCAGAAGTAGCACACGCCTGGGAAGTATTTATGGATGCCCTGAATGAGCTGGACAAGCACTCACGGAATTTCCCACCAGCCAGCTCCCCTCATACTTAGATTTGACCCATACTCAGTATCAGGCAGTGGAAAGGGGAAAATTACGCTGGAATGACGTATGGAGAACCTGACAACTCGGATGCAGGGGGCAACGTTCTTAACTAACAACATGCACGGAAAATGCTACGGGACCTCAGGCATACTGACTTGCTGACTCGGGGAGGGCTTTGGAAGGGTGAGTGCTAACTGTTTACTACTAAAGATATGGTGAGCAATCTCTCAGTCATGACGACTGTGTACTAGCAATCATCATAGTCTTGATATTTATAACGAAAGAAAATGGCTGCACTACGCTATTGGGAAGGATGGAGATTGTTATGAATGAAACAAAACTTTGAATAAAATCTGTTTACAAAACAGTGGTTCCTTAGATACTACATCATCACTGCTTCACGTTCACCATTTTTTAAAACGTTGTCCAGAAAAAACTCCGCCCAGATTAGCAATGTCTAACCAAGCTAAATTACGCCTCTAATGATACAAAAATGAAAATCTCTGGGCAACAATATTTTTATGGAGGTGTCTAAAGGGGCCAGGACTGCTGTTACTGCATTAGTGCTAAGCTCACTAACTGAGGTTTCTTGTTTACTAATATGCTGCTTTAAAAAACAATTGACAGCTGCCAAAGTTGTAATCTGAAAAGTGTATCACAGAAATACTGATCAAAACCTGACATTTCTGCTGAATTTATTTGTTCTCGATGCTTGTTTTGAAGGGGTACATTAGATTACCTTGGTTAATTTTGACTGAAAGTGAAAGGCTCTGTGGAGCCTTGTGTTTATTTATTCTACCCAATCAGCAAAACTCATTCTCCACTCATTGACTTTAACATTTTATTTCTCGTGAGAATATTGTATTTTTACACAGCTGGCAAAGTTTTGCTGATTTACACATCTCTCTGAAGGCACGCTTTTGTGAGCCATATTTAACAGAAACAAAGGATGGTAGGTTGCATCAAATTTCAAAAACACTTTTCACATGTGTGATTAATGTGCAGAGAAATTCAACACTGAGCACACAAAATTCCAACCCTGGTTGTAAAGAGCGGAATGTTAACATTCCATAGACGTCACTTCCATCATTATAAAATCAGCATACTTGCACATTTTTTCAGCAGTCTGATATGAGTGTTCTCAAGGAAGTAATGCATGTGAAGGTTGTGAATGTTCACAAACGTGCATCACTTTAGCTCTTCACTTGTATTTAGTTGCTTGGTTTTACTTGCGAGAAACTGTCATTCAGTGTCACACATTTTGTAGTAGAATGTCATTCTCAAGTACACTGAAACCATGTAAATGCTGCATGGCCTCCTTCCTGGTTCTCTTTTAGGTTGGCTGGGCCACAAGGCCCCACTCTTTTGGTATATTTAACATCTTGGGAGGCAGTGGTCCGCAGAGTCCATTGGAGGAGGGTCCACACGGCCCCCTTCGAAATAACAATAAAGCCGCTGGGAGGTGGTGGTCCCTGGGACTCATAAGAGCCTCAGGAGGCTGGCCCCATGTCCCCCCTCCTTTCTCTTCTTATATATTGGTATGCCCTCAGGACCTGGCAAACCCTGGGGCTTCCTTAAAAACAAGGTCAAGTAACTATAACTTGTGCCCTAAGGTAATTATAACTTGCATCCTTGCCATGCACTGGTAATTACCCCACATATTACATCAGATCTCTGATAACAGTATTCATAATATCAACATAACATTTGTAGTAAAAATACTGAAGAGAAAACTGTGCATGGTGGGTGTGAGAATAATAGTTACCTTATGCACGAGTTATAGTTACGTGAGCTATTCACAACTATAACAGCTGAATTTCTTGTGTGAGTAAAATGTGAATCTAACTCTAACATACCTTTAACCTTTGTTTTTTTAAAGTGTATATATATATATATATATATATATCTACACACATACACACATATATATAAGTGTACATATATATATATATACATAGATATATATATATATATATATATATATACATATATATATATATATAGATATATATTATTATATATATATATATACTATTGCCTAGTAGCGGTTGCCACTAGGTAGTTATAGTTAGGACCATGTTTCCATAGAAAAAGCATTTTTTGACTTGCCTATATCTTTCGCACTGTTCGACAAATCTTTACAAAATGTTCCCAAAAAAGTGTGCCGTGCGTTTTGTTGTACACAGAAAGTTTAGGGGTGATCCGTGAAGCAGGGGTTGAGGAGAAGGGAGGATCAAAAAAGTTGTGGTTCCCTTGTTAATTCTATAGGACCTTTAAACACGACTACAGCGCAAACCTCTGGACAGAGTTATACCAAATTTAGCAGAAAGCTAGCTTTTGGTACACAGATTGTGCTTCTAAATTTCCATAAATATCTCTGGCCACAAAGTATTCATGAAAAAATGTGAGCTTGTGCATGGCTGCCATTACTTGAAACCAGGAAGAGATGGCAGCCATCTTGTTGAAGTAAGCCTCAGCAAGGCCTACTAGTGCAAGGGGTTCGCCCTTCTCTGCACAAAGTCCTCAGACCATATAGAAAGAGGTTGGCACAGAAACTGAAATAAAAGACAAAGTTTATTAAACCTCATGAGGTGGTACTACAGTTCAAACAGCACCCTTCGGTAATGTTTGAAGTAGCACACTGAACTAAGAGAGCATGCTTCTGTTATACCCACGCAGGGGCTAAAAGAAGGTGGTACAATTATAGAAGCAAGACTTACATACATGTAAGGTCATATGGAAATGCACAGTCGACATGTAGGAGGGGCTAACAGTTTCAAGGACTAGTTGACACATTACTGTCTGTTACTGATTACTAACAGCTGCAGATCTTACTGGGCATGTGCGAAAGTGGGAGATGCTAAATATAATTTGTCACTAGACAGATTTTCAAGAGTAGTTAACAGAAAGGTAGGACAGAGCACATGGCGAGCACATGGCAGAGAAAATGGCTGCCATGAATACAAAATGGATTCCGCCAAATGTTCACAATAGTTGCTAAATACAAGATGTCTTCTGCTAATGCTTAATCTAATCGCTATTAAGTTACAACAATCTTGGGACTCGGCTTCAACCGAGCACTGAAAGAAACGCAAAAAAAAAAAGAAAAGGGGTCAGGGTAGGGACCTTAGATCTGGTAGTGAAGTCCAAGAGGGACTCCCTCCGAACAAAAAAGCATTTTTTAAATGTTTTTGCTGCAAATTCACAAGTATCACAAATTCAAGGCAAAGAAAATAAATAAATAAGCGCGAGCCAAGCTTGTTTTTTAATAAGCCCCTGGGTGGGCCAGGTCCCTGGGGAATTGATCAGTCATAATTTTGACCCAGGGACCACCACCTCCTAGGGCAATTCTTTCCAAATTTGCAGCGGACAAGTGACCCCCTTCCCCCAAGCACCAGGGACCATCACCTCCCGGGGGCAAAATGCTTTTAATAAGTGGGGGAGACCGGATGGCCTCCCCCATAGACCCAGAGACCACCACCTCCCTAGGGCATTTAACAAAATATGTGTGCCTCCCACAGGCGGTGGGGAGCCAGCTGGGACCGTGGGGGCTTTTCAGCCTCCCCCTCACAGTCCTCAACATTATGACTGGGTGACCTTGGGACATCCATGACACATGGCCGGGCCCTGGAATATTGGGTCCCTGGGACCAAGATCATCCCTGTGGAGGGCCATGTGGTCACTCACCCACCAAATAAAACAGTTAGGTCACGCCATGGGGGATGGGGTCTTCAAAGCCGAGATCCTTCCTCTGGGAGGTGCCATGCTGCACCCGTCCACCCAAAAATAAAAATAAGAAATTGACCACGGCCCAGAGGATGGATACCCCAGGGCTGATAATGGCCTGGGGGGTGCTGCATGTCCCCCCCCAAAAAATATTTAAGCTGAGTCCTGGGAGATGGGGTCCCTGTGCCAACATCTGCCAGGGGATGTGGACTATGTGGGCCTCTCTCCCCAAAATAAATGAAATACTTAGGCCAGGCCCTTGGGAATGGGGCCCCCAGGGCTAAGATCAGGCAGTGGCGAGCCGCACATCCTCCCCTCTCCACAAAAAAATCAATATTTAGGGTGGGCTTCGGGGGAAGGGGTTCCCGGGTCTGACATCAGCCTAGCAAGCCATGCTGGGCTGGGTTGTTATAGAGGCTGGTTGCAGGAACCTGCCGCAGGCCAGCCTCTGTGGTCAACCGACTCAGAGCATGGTCAAAGGACGTGCACGGTGGTGATTGGATTAACATGTGGAAATGAAAATGACTTTATTTTTAAAAAATATATAGAAATTCACTGAAAAAACAAAGGTTACAAGGATGTTATAGTTAGGAAATAGAATTTTTTTTAAATGTAGAAATTCACTGAAAAAAACAAAAGGGGCAAGATGGTGGCTGTGTGAATGGCTGGCTTGTACCCCCTTCCAACCTTTTGGGTTTTCAAGCAGTTTCGATCCACAACAAGTAGTACTGATGACCAAAGATATCTGGTTGGCATGATCATATCACTGTGGTGCAGCCACCCCCCAATGCGGCGACTCAACTAGGGCAATTATTTTGGAGTCAAGGTGGTGGTCACTGACTCGTGTGGCCATCTTTCATGTCAATCTACTGCTTTCTGATGGCCCCCAAGACAGTGAGACTGGATAAGTCTGGCACCGGTCCTCCAAGGGGCAAAATCTACTGTGACAATACCGGCTGCTCAGCAAAAGGTGGGGGGGACAGCCAACAGCTGTTTGGATCTGCCGGTGGCTGAACCTGGATCGGCAGTGTCCCCACACCCAGCAAAAGACCTCAGGCCCCATAACTGGCTATTTCAGTTGACCCACCAAGCATAACCAGCACTCTCAGGCTTTTGGTATGGGGATTGGCGGCAAGACCGCTGTCGTTGGCATGCACCCTATAATGACGATGGAGCCTGGGGTTGACCCACCTCATGTTGAAAACGTTGGCCAGGTCCAAGGAACTCTTGTGGCCGCTAGCACCACTTCCGTTCCTGAGAGTTCCCAATAAGGGCTGAGATCTGCTGGGCCCACCCTTGCGCTGTGGCCTTGTGTCTCTCTGGTGATCACAGAGCCTGTTCTGAAAGTAGTAGCAACAAGAGTGGAGCATCTTCCTAGAGAGGAGGAAATAGGAGACATTTCCTCAATGAGCATAGCATGGACTTGTAGTGGATCCTATTTAGTTTTAATGAGAATCAGGAGTTTGCTTAGCCTTCTAGTTTGCAGACCTGTGCACCCGTCACCTAGTGACATTTAACCTACTTAGCCTGCTCTGTTTTAGCGCATTTATTTAATTATTTCTTCCAAGGTGGCTGCTATGGTTATATTTACGAAGATATTTTGATTGCACATTGTCAGTGCCACTCTGTGAAGGTGTCACTCTCAGTGTCAAAGACAAGTGACACACATAGGTATTCACATCATGTCCCTTTCCCATCTACGTGTGACAGGAACATAATGTATCTTTGGATAGAATTGTTTATATAATTATTGCCCCAAGCATGGCTTCTTATCTATTGTTTGGGAACATACCTGCATCAGGGGTCCTACAAGATTTGTATAAATACATCTCACGCAGACAAGGTTATCAGAGGGATTCCTACCAGATGCCATCAACACTATCTATGCTACACGTTGCCTTGATGCAGAACCAGCCTTCGTGTCACCATGAAGTCAGACCTAGCGACCTCATTCCAAGGTAACAAGGGTTGGGGGCTCTTGGACACAGTACTGGTACATTAGGTTTACCACACCTAGTTCTTGTTAGCTTAGGCTTGGGTTCTTCGTGCTAGGGTTTTAGGGATTTTTACTTTTTATGTTCATTGCAATATGGTGGGGTCTTTGTATTCACGAATCTCATCTTTACCATTCAGCTTCTTGCATTGTTCATTATCCTAATTGTGGCAGCTCATTCATTTTACAGTAGAATACAGTCTTTTTACTGTCAAAACTCTCCTGCATCTCCTTTTTGCCTCTGTGTGACTGAGATTTGTTGCTCATGTGAGAAAAGGGTAATCTCTGTTAAACCACAA
The DNA here is from genome assembly GCF_031143425.1 of Pleurodeles waltl. Taxonomy (NCBI): domain Eukaryota; kingdom Metazoa; phylum Chordata; class Amphibia; order Caudata; family Salamandridae; genus Pleurodeles; species Pleurodeles waltl. Next base: position 906,423,712 of record NC_090437.1, read on the forward strand.
CTCCCCTGAGATGTTGGACTCTTGAGTTCATGCGTGAAGGCTGCCAGAAATCACCTTTTACTGTTTGTTTTTTTGGTCAGGTACTGCTTGTGAGCTATGAGGGTTGGGCTGACAGTTGCAACTTGTTGTAGGATTGGCTTAGTCACCTACAAACAAATGTGCTGTCATCCCTAAACCAGCAGTCTTGCCTAGAGCAAGAGTCCAACTACAACAGACTGCTGGTAGAGAGTATGTGGCAACATCGGCTGTACCTCAGGGGATCAAAAACAAAGTTAGAACTGGTAAGCAGGATGATGTAACCTTTGTAGCAGGGGCAACTGGGGGGGCCTGTGTGACTAACTCAAATCAGACGGAGTTCCGGCTTACGGCGTACACTGGTGTCAGAGACTCAGTAGAACTTAAAATATGATCTGAAGATATGGCTGACCAGTGTTTTCTCTCTCTCTGATCAGTCTGAATCATCGGACGAGGAATCAGAGACCAGACTCAGTAGGAGAAGCTCGAGGGGCAGTATGATGACTGAAATTAGCAGTTTTGGTAGCCGAGATGGGAGAAATTGGGCTGTACCCTCGGGCACCCGGTCTGCTACATCAGGCACGGTCAAGAAGAAAGGGCCTCTGCAGTAAGGGGTAAGTCCAGAGGCCAAATCAGTCGCAAAAAGCAGAGAACTGCTGTGGGACTACTTACTGTCACCCTGTTTGGAGGGAACTATCTCTGTAGAAAATAATAGAACTCAGGAGCCCCCTCGATCCTGTTTCTTGTGAGTTGATCTATCAGAGTATCATGGCTCACTGGGAAGAGACCCAGGCATACAGTCATAGAACCCAAAATGCATTTGTAAATGTAATAGGGCCACCGCCGGGTGGCCAAAACCTGCTCTGAATTCTCTGAAAGATTGGGAAAGTTGGAAACTAGAATTGTTTTGCTGGAGTCTGAATCAGCAGCACACAAAGCAAACAATGATTTGTTGGAACCCCAGATGTCAGATGTCAGGTGCCTTGTTTAAAGTTGAGGACTTTGAGAACAGAATAAGGTGGAATAACTTAAGAGTACTAGGCATCCTGGAGGAGGCAGAAGGGACAGAGAGCAATGATGCCTGCAAATTCACTGTTTGGCTTTTTCAGGGGGCCTTCTCTGAACTCTGAGACTGGAACTGTGCTTCAGAGGTCCAGCGGGCTCATAGATTTCCTCTTAAACTTCAGAAACAGGGACATCAGGAGAATGTCAAGTCTAGGGCAAAACTGGTATTTTTTGGGATTTTTTTGTTGTGGCAGGCGGTTTACAATCTGGTCTGCCCAAACCAGAAGGGTAGGTATGTTTTTGGGGGTGTAGGGCTGAGTGTCAATAGGTAGAAGGTTTCCGTATTGCATGGTTGGAGGGGGGACAAGTCCACCACCGGAGACTGCTTGGCATGATTGCCAGCAGTGATTGGTGAGGGGTGGGGGATGGGTCAGTTGGAGGTGCAAGGTCAGAGGTGGGGGTGGTGGATAGAGAGGGTGAAGGGTGGGTTAAGGTAGTGGTTTGAATGGGTAGGGAGAGATGGGTTGTTTTGGGGTGATAGCAGGGAGGGGCATGGTTTGCACATATGGGTGATGTTTTTTTTGGAGCTAAATGAGAACTCAGAGACAGAAGAGAGCCTAGACAGCCAGGAGAGATGTCAACTTGGAATATTTCTTGACATATACCTGGAGAAATATAGTCCAGATCGTTAATACAGGCAACAACGATGCAGGCTAGGATACGATTGTTTACAATCAATGTCTGTGGCTTGAATGATAGGGGTAAGAGAGGTTTAATGGCACTGGGGCTTAAGGATGTGTAGCCCATTATTATCTGTCTGCAAAAGACCCATGTTCTATGTGAGAAAAGGGGGCTGCTTGAAGAACTGGGGTACTCACTGTTAGGTTGCATGATGCAGGGGATCACAACTATGGGAGTAGCAATAATGGGCAATCATTGTATAGAGGCCCCAAGTAGGGCGAAATCCAACAACATGGGAAGATGGGTTATAATGGATCTCAGCATGGGTACATGGTGGGTTACACTTTGTTCAATATATGGCCCTAACTTGGATGACCCAGCGCTTTCCATATGCTTACTCTAGAATTGCCAATCTGGCTTGGCCCTTTGATACTGTGTGGTGATTTCACATTCATATGGGAACAGGCGGTGAGAATAGGGGGACTTCTAGATATACGGGTAGGAAACTGCTAGTTTATCGAGCCATTCAGCAATTAATTGAATATCATGGGCTAAATGATGGATGGGGGACCTCTTGAAGGATGATCCGGGGTTTACATTCTACTCCTTCCCCCATAATAAGCTAGTACGTTTAGATAATTTCTTCGTATTGGCATCTTTAGTAGGACAGATAGGGATCCAACGGTTTCCTACAGTGCTTTTGGATTATAATCCCCTAGTACTAGAATGCACAGTCGCTGGGTTTGTAAAACAGCATCAAACTTGGACTTTTGATAGGAAACTCCTCTTAAAAGAGGATTACTTTCAGCACATGTGTAAATGGCTTAAAGAGTATCTTAGACTTAATCTGGGTGTGGTATACCATAAAAAGGTATAGGACTCTTTAAAGACAGGGGTAAGATGAGAGACTTTCAGTTTTGGTTTAAAGACGCAACGCCAAGCACACCTTCCTGTACAAAAGTTGTCGGAGGCCCTATCTTAATATGAGGCTGAGCTAGCTGAACTGATCAAGCAGGAGCAGGATGGTGGTGAGATCATGCAAAAGATATCAGTTATCAAAGCAAAAATCAATGGGTCATATAGTGAGACGGTGGTGGGTAAATATCAAAGTCATAAGGCAGATTGCTATGAATATGAAGAGAGCTGTGGTAGGCTATTTGCATACTGTAATAGCCAGAGGGAGTCCAAGAGAGGGAAAAATGTTATCAAAGATGAACTAGGTAGGAAGGTGGAGAGTGCTACAGAGATCCTTGAAGTATTTAGGAATTACTATACAGCATTGTATATGGAAAATATCTCCCCACAGCCTGGGTGTTATCTTGAGTATCTACAATCAGTTCCTAGGTGTCAGCTGAACAGCAATGAAAGGCTTAACTCGAACAGCTGATCGACCATGAAGAAATAACTGCTGCAGTAGGTTGCATGGCTAAGGGGAAGGCAGCAGGATCTGATAAAATTCTCGTGGCATTTTATAATGTGTTTCTCCCCAAACTTTTAGAGGCTATTGTTCTCATTCTCCTTGCAGCTCAGGTGGAGGGGGTGATGCCCCCCTCATGGGAAGATAGGAATATCGTGGTCTTTAAGAAGAATGGTACCCCCCCCCATTGAACTCTGGGTCATGTCGACCTATCTCTCTGATCAACGCAGATGCAAAGATTTATGCAAAAATCTTGGCCAGTAGATTATGGCAGATTATGGCCAATCTTGTCTCATCTCCCCAGCATGAGTTTATTCCAGGACATGATACTGCTGATCAGGTTCATAGAGTAATCAACCTATTATATATTGCCGAGGTAACTAAGTCACTAATCGGATTAGTACTATTGCATGCTGAGAAAGCCTGTGACCGAGTCTCTTGTGGGTATCTCTGGGATGTATTAAGGTGGGAATACAGATCAGTAGTAGCGGGTCGGAACTCATTCTTATCACCAGAGAAACAAGGCAGGGGTGTCCCTGCTAACCACTACGGTTTGCCCTATACATAGGTCCTTTCATTTCCCGATTGGAAAGCAATAACAATCATTGGGCTATGTAACATCTTAAAGATGATGGTTCTTTCAAAAGTATTGGATTTGTTTAGAACCTTACCATTAGAAATCCAGCATAGCTGGCTTACCAAGTTGGCCACTGTTAGAAATGGAGTCTCTAGTTGGCAGAGATATTCACTTTTGTCCAAATAGGGACCACAATTCTAGTCAGGTTAAGTCACACACAATCCAAATTATCTTTTGCCCGCCCTCTGGTAGCTTGGTATTGAGAAGCCAGGCTTAATATAGGAGGCAATGTGTAAAGTATTTGTGCAACACATCATACAGTAATACAGAGAAACACCAAAAAAATACACCACACATGTTAAGAAAAATATATGATATTTATCTGGGTAAATCAAGGTCAAAACGATCAAGATTCAATAAGCACAAGTTGAGATATCACTTTTGCAAGATTAAAAAGAGTCTTAAATCTTAGAAATCAACAGTTGTCTCTTGTTTACACAAAGTACCTGGTTTTCATCAAAAACAACACACACGGAGACCGCAGAGGAGGAGATGCGTGGAAAAATAGGGTGTGCATCGGATTTTCCGACGTGGCAGAGACAATATGTTGTTTCTTTCCACGCTGCAAGGGGCTTTGCGTCGATTTCCAGCGCGCAGTCTTGGATTCTTATGGCAATCCTTTTAACACCCAGGGACAATGCGGGGAAATCCTGGACGTGCCAGAAGAAGTCAAAGGCGTTGCGTCGATCTGTTAGACGATGGATTTAATTTTCTGTTGCATGACATGCGCTGCATCGATTCTTCACTAGTGAGGTCGGGCTGAGTCATTCCGGTTCAGCTGTGCGTCAATCCGGTAAGCTGTGCATTGAATTTCTGGCCGAAGTCAGGTGCTTCATCAATTCTTCACTCAGGAATTCCGGCTGCATCATTCTGGCTTGGCTGTGCGGCGACTTCTCGGTCGCAAAACGGTTGTGTGGCGTTTCTGGCAGGCTGTGCATCGATTTTTGGCACACAAGGAGCTTCCTGAAGAAATAAAGTCTTTTTGGCCCTGAGACTTCAGAAAACAGGAGGCAAGCTCAATCCAAGGAGGGGCATGGTTTGCACTTGATATGAGTGATGACTTTTTTGGGGCTAAATGAGAACTCAGAGACAGAAGAGAGCCTAGGCAGCCAGGAGAGATGTCAACTTGGAATATTTCTTGACTTATACCTGGAGAAATACAGTCCAGATCATTAATACAGGCAACAACAATGCAGGATAGGATACGATTGTTTACAATCAGTGTCTGTGAATTATAGGGTGAATGATAGGGGTAAGAGAGGTTAAATGGCACTGGGGCTTAAGGATGTGTAGCCCATTAATATCTGTCTGCAAGAGACCCATGTTCTGTGTGAGAAAAGGGGGCTGCTTGAAGAACTGGGGTACTCACTGTTAGGTTGCATGATGCAGGGGATCACAACTATAGGGGTAGCAATAATGGGCAATCATTTTATAGAGGCCCCAAATAGGGCGAAATCCAACAACATTGTAAGATGGGTTATAATGGATCTCAGCATGGGTACATGGTGGGTTACACTTTGTTCAATATAGGGCCCTAACTTGGATGACCCAGCGCTTTTCCATATGCTTACTCTAGAATTGCCAATCTGGCTTGGCCCTTTGATACTGTGTGGTGATTTCACATTCATATGGGAACAGGCGGTGAGAATAGGGGGGCTTCTAGATATACGGGTAGGAAACTGCTAGTTTATCGAGCCATTCAGCAATTAATTGAAGATCATGGGCTAAATGATGGGTGGGGGACCTCTTGAAGGATGATACCGGGTTTACATTCTACTCCTTCCCCCATAATAAGCTAGTACGTTTAGATAATTTCTTCGTATTGGCATCTTTAGTAGGACAGATAGGGATCCAACGGTTTCCTAGGGTGCTCTTGGATTATAATCACCTAGTACTAGAATGCACAATAGCTGGGTTTGTAAGACAGCATCAAACTTGGACTTTTGAGAGGAAACTCCTCTTAGAAGAGGATTACTTTGAGCACATGTGTAAATGGCTGGTGTCCTGGAAAGGATATGGACCGGAAAATTACTCTTGGGAACCTGCAAAAAATGTCCATGCACCACGTTCAGTGCGGCGATTTCATCTCCCCCATCCTGAAAAACCAGGCCCTGGACCGCGCTTGGGAGAGGGGTGTAATGTCAGGATGAAGGCTGCGCATTGTCCAGGTTCCAACCGAAGGTCCGCTGCGCAGATTTGCAGCGCGCCATGCGCACCACTGGTCATTCCTGTTTGTTCCAAGAATGGCCAGCAGCGTCGTTTGCCCTGTGGTAAAGCTCACATAGCTGCAGGTTCAGGCCATTAGTGGTCAAGATGCACTTATCAGTGCTATTCTATGAAGGGACTACATTTCCCATGTTTTTAGAGGCAGCAGCCATCTTGGGGTGTGGCTGCCCTATAAAGCCCAGCCACACACAACCTCGTGGCTCACTATTTTGAAGACTTTGATGCAGTCAGACCTCAAGGGACCTTCCTTTGGAGCAAAGCAGAATTTCTTCAAAGGCAGCTTGGCAGGAACTCAGAGGTTCCTGTTATTCCATTTGGGAAGTAAGACACGAGTAGGTCGTACTCGTGGGCGGTAAGGTCGTGAAGAGCCCAAGTCAGAAGGGAGTTGATTCTTCCTAACTTTCAGCATTCCCCTAGCCTAATGAGCATTGCGTTTTAGGCCACCTCAGTAAAGTGCTTCAGTTCACGGCAGCAAACGCGCTCAGTAAAGCGCTTCAGTTCACGGCAGCAAACGCGCTCAGTAAAGCCCTTCAGTTCACGGCAGCCAACGCGCTCTGTAAAGCGATTCAGTTCACGGCAGCAAACGCGCTCAGTAAAGCGCATCAGTTCACACAAGCAAACGTGCTAAGTAAAGCGCTTCAGTTCATGGCAGCAAAGGCGCTCAGTAAATCACTTCAGTTCACGGCAGCAAAGGCGCTCAGTAAAGCGTTTCAATTCACGGCAGCAAAGCGCTTTAGTTCACAATAATAACACGTATTGACTTAGCGCTTCAATTAAAAAGGAATAAACGCACATTGGCATAGCGCTTCAGGTCCAGAGGAGAAAAAGGCACTTTCGTCATAATATTTGAAAGCACTTCAGTTCACAGAAAGTAAAGTGCCCTTGGCTCAATACTTAAAGCGCTTTTCACGTACAGGAGAACATTTCTCCAAAAAGGGTTTCAAAGATAAAGAAATCACAGTTTCATTGTTTTAGGATGCATGATATGTGAGATACATATTAAGATGCTTTATATTGTTTGAAAAGACCTCTTTAAGTGTTTCACGAGTCTTCTAAACTGAGATCTAATGTTTAGAGTTTTATCAATGCATAGGTGGTTTGGCCTTCTTCGGACTCTGAGGTCTCAGTTCATTCTGGTGTTGTGATTCACAGGAGGAGCTGTTGCCCAAGCACAAAGAGTATCAATCTGGTATTATGGAGATGCATGTACTCTAATGGTGAATTAGATTGTCATTAATGAGTATATGCATGTTGGCTGGGACATGTCTAAGATACTGCCACAGAGTATTGCAATTTGTCAGTGGCTACAAGATGCAGTGCTGCCATGAATACTGGTGGCAGGGCCCCTGCCTCCTCCCCTGAAGAGCTTGAGCACCTTGCTAGGAAGGTTCTGTCCCTGTACAGCCAACTCTGTGAGACCCCAGAGGAACAGGTACATGTCTGATTGTTGAATGTCTGAATGAGTAACCTATTGCTTTCTGTTTTGCAGGCTATGTGGTTCCTTTTTGATAGTGTGTGACCAGTAGACAGTGTATGTACCAATAGTATGTCTGACAACATACAACCAATTTTGAAATGACAGTGATGTTGACAGAAAAGAGTGGAGGGTCTGGAGTTGTCTGATGCTGTCCTGCCATGTGGGATTCCAGAACAGATTGTGTTTTTGTTTGCTCTGTATGGTTTAAACCTTTCACAGAGCCACATATAGGTAGACATCTTTTAGGTGCAGCAAGTTCAGATGACACTGGCTCACAAACATCCATCCCAGTCTGTTTCATTAAAAATCACACCTGTTCAAATAGCCCGCAATTCCCTGCTATCACTGACACATAGAAGCCCAGGTTTCTTGCCCTCAGTCACTGTGTGTGATGCAGACCAAGGGTCTTTGGAGTTTAGGCAGGAAGCCAATGTACCTGTGAGTATGTTTATGTGCAAGGATTCTACAGGTTGTTTGGCCTTCAGTAGGTCACAATGATTGTAAATGATCAGGGACGGCTCTCACAAAAGGATTGGTTGCATAGTTCTGGCCAAGATGATGATGTAGGCCTGAGTAGGTAGCATGAAAAGCTGGCAAGTATTGATGGTGCACATGAGATCATTGCAAATCAATATTCCTACTCTACCTATGGCAGTTTTATGGCAAACAATTTTAGTAACTGTTTTGATAAATTAATGTTTGAATTTATTAACAGTGATGTCACAGCTGTACTGCCCAACAGTGACACTGATTTATCTTTTCCTATTCTTTTATATCATCTATGCAGGTCAACACCCATCAGAAGATGGATATCTGGAAGGCCAACCCAAGAAAGTGCAGACCCTGGAGGTCCACAAGTGGCGTAACCTATACTTTAGTAAGAGGTAGGAGGACGTGTGTTGGACGAACAGAAAAGTTCTTCCCAAAGGAGAAAATGATGATGGAGAGCAATATGATACTGAAAGGGATATTGGATTGTTATATCTCATAGAAGTTTTGGTGTCCCATCTTGGAAGGACAATTTCCATCTAAAAAAGTACCCTTTGGGAGAAGGTAACCAATTACATCTCTGTACTGCAGTGGTTCAGAGATGTAGTCAGGCCTAGGTGCCCTTTGTTATATAGTGGACTACAAGTGTATAAGTGACAAAGGCATACTTGATATGGGAACTAAGAGGTGGCATAACTGATGTTCTGTGATGGACATTGATGTCTAATTGTATTGTCAGATACACAATGACTGTTGTACCTTTTGTTTCACCAACAACTGGGCAAGGCAAAGGTGACAGCAGCCATATCGGTGGGGATGAAGCTGGCCACTCGGTATCAGGTGTGGACTCCACACACACGGAGGGTCTGAGTTTCATTGATGGTGAGAGGACTGGCAAGGAGGCCAGGACTTGATTCAACGTCCTCCCTAGAGGCCTTCAATGAAGACCAGTCCCTAGTGGGGGCAGACCCGGGAAAGACTGTGACACCTGGGTCTTTGTCCACCACCCCATTCCAATCTCTACCCTCCCTCTTGCTACCCCCCACTTGGCCAAAGCCACCCCTGTAAAAGTGGCAGCACCTCTGCCCCACCCTGTTGTCCCAAGCTACGCTCACTGAGGAGACTGTCGATCTTTAAGGACGATCGCTGTAGGCCAGACCGCAGTATTGAATGCCATCCAGGGTCTGGCGGGCAGAACACCCTGATGCTGTCTTACCTGGATGGCAAGCAAGGTAGCCTGTCTGGCCTACCATGGTCTTTCCAGGGTCTGACCTCCATAATGGCTGCAGGGTCCCACCCGCCCCAACTCCATACCGAGACCTCCACCCCTTCTCAAACCCAAATCCCTTAACCCAGCAAGCAGCACATGCCAACACAGACACATCATCATCAAAAGCACAGAGACACACATGCAGACACCACACATACCACCACAGTCACACCTCAGTCAGTACACCCACCACTACACAGACACCCCCCCACCAGCACTCCCACAGACACAACACCCACCAATACAGCAACACACACCACAATCACGCCCTCAGTCATCACACCGACCACCACACATGCATTCACAAGCAAACCCAAAGGCAAAACCCCCAAAACACAGGCAGGAAGCAGGCATGCACACAACAGAGCTGAGAGCCTGGCGAAAGCAGTGAGAAGGAGCGACAGGCATGTACATGACGGAGCTGAGAGACCAGGGGAAGCATTGGGTTATTCATAAGAGAAAGATAAGCAGCAAGAATGCACACAGTGGGGCTGAGAGCCTGGGGAAAGCAGTGAGTCATTTTTAACACAAATGCAGGCAGCATGCACGCACACAACAGGTCTGAGAGCCGGAGACAGCAGTTAGAAGGAGGGATAGGCAGGCAGCAGGCACACACATAAGGGGCCTGAGAGCCTGCAGAAAGCAGTGAGAAGGAAGGACAGGCAGGCAGCTGATGCACACACGACGGGGCAGTGAACCCAGGGAAAGCAGACAGAAGGAGGGACACGCAGTCAGCAGAAACCAACACAATGGGGCTAAGAGCCCATGGAAAGCAGGGAAAAGGAAGGACAATCAAGCAGCAGGAATGCAAACAACGGGACTGAGACTCTGAGGAAGACAGTGAGAAGGAAGGACAGGTAGGCAGCAGGCACACAAGGAATGGGGCTTAGAGCCTAGGGAATGCAGTGGATCATTCATAACAGAAGGTCAGGCAGCAGGCATGCACACAACAGGGATGAGAAACACGCTAAAGAAGTGAGAAAGAGGGACAGGCAGGCAGCAGGCATGCACACAACAGGGCTGAGAACATGGGGAAATCAGTGAGAAGGAGGGGCAGGCAGGTAGCAGGCATGCACACAATGGGGCTGAGAACCTGGAGAAAGCAGTGAGAATGAGGGATAGGCAGCAGGCACATATACAACGGGGCTGATAGACTTGAGAGAGCAGTGAATCATTCATGACAGAAAGGCTGGCAGCAGACATGTACACAATGGAAAAGCAGTGAGAAGGAGGGACAGGAAGGCAGCAGGCAGGCATACAACTGTGAGAGCCCACCTAAAGCAGTGAGAAGGAGGGACATGCAGGCAGCAGACATGCACACAAAATGGAAAAGAGAACAGAGAAAGCAGTGATATGTAGAAACAGATTTCCAGCAGCCACGCAAACAAAGCGGCTTAGAGGCTGTGGAAAGCAGCGAGGACAGATAAGCAGCAGCTATGCATTCAATGGAACTAAGAGCTCGGGGAAAGCAGTGATGAAGCGAGACAGGCAGGCAGTGGGAATGCACACATGGGGGCTGAGAGCCCAGGGTAATCAGTGAGTACTAGGGACAAGGAGACATGCACACAATGGGGCAGAAAGGATAGGGAAAGCAGTGAATCAATCGTAAGAGAAAGGCAGGCAGAGGTGCGCACACAATATGGCTGAGAGTCAGGGAAAGCTTTGAGAAGAAGGGACAGGCAGCAGGCACACACACAACGGGACTAACAGCCTGGCATAAGCAGTCAGAAGTAGGGTCAGGCAGGCATGCACATGATGGTACAGAGAGCCCAGGGAAAGCAGAGAATCTTTGAGAACAGAAAGGCAGGCAGCAGTCACACGCATAGGGTTGAGAGCCCGTGGAAAGCAGTGAGAAGGTTAGACAGGCAGGCAACATGCATGCATACAATGAGGCTGAGAGCCCAAGGACATCAGTGACAAGGAGGGACAGGCAGCAGCAGACATGCATACAATGGTGCTGAGAGCAAGTGAAAAGTATTGAATTATTCATAACAAAAAAGCAGGCAGCAGCCACAGACCCAATGTGGCTGAAAACCCAGGAAAAGGAGGGAATCATTCATAAATAGAAAGGCAGGCATGCATCCGACAGGACTGAGAGCCTGGGGAAAGCAGTGAGTAGGTGGGGCAGGCAGGCAGCAGGCATGCCTACAACAGGGTTGAGAATCCAGGGAAAGAAATGACAAGGAGGGACACGCGGGCACCAGGCACACATACAATGGGGCTGAGAACCCATGGAAAGCAGCGATCAGGAAGAACAGACAGGCAATAGGCATGCACATAATGTGGCTGGGAGCCTGGGGAAAACAGTTACATGGAGGGACAGGCAGCCAACAGCCATACCCACGATTGGGCTGAGAGCCTGGAGAAAGCATTTAGGGGGTCATTCTGACCCCGGCGGTCTAAGACCGCTGGGGCCAGGGTCGGCGGGAGCACCGCCGACAGGCCGGCGGTGCCCCGCAGGGCATTCTGACCGCGGCACTTCGGCCGCGGTCAGAAGAGGCAAACCGGCGGTCTCCCGCCGGTTTACCGCTGCCCTTTGAATCCCCCATGGCGGCGCAGCTTGCTGCGCCACCATGGGGGATTCTGACACCCCCTACCGCCATCCTGTTCCTGTCGGTTCACCCGCCAGGAACAGGATGGCGGTAGGGGGTGCCGCGGGGCCCCTGGGGGCCCCTGCCGTGCCCATGCCAATGGCATGGGCACGGCAGGGGCCCCCGTAAGAGGGCCCCGCAAAGTATTTCAGTGTCTGCTAAGCAGACACTGAAATACGCGACGGGTGCAAACTGCACCCGTCGCACCCCTGCAACTCCGCCGGCTCAATTCTGAGCCGGCGTCCTCGTTGCAGGGGCATTTCCTCTGGGCCGGCGGGTGCTCTTTTGGAGAGCGCCCGCCGGCCCAGAGGAAATGTCTAAATGGCCGCCTGACCGCGGTGCGGTCATTCAGCGGCGGTAGCTTGGCGGGCGGCTCCCGCCGCCCGCCAACATTAGAATCAGGCCCTTAATCATTTATAACAGAGAGACAGGCAGCAGGTGTGCACATGACAGGGATGAGAGACTGAGGAAAGCAGTTGGAAGGAGGGACAGGCAGGCAGCAGGCACGCATATAACAGGGCTGAGAACCCAGGAAATGCAGTGAAAAGGAGGGACATAGAACAGCCCTGATAGCACAAGGAAAGCAGTGATAAGGAGGGACAGGCAGGCAGCAGGCATTAACACAATGGGCTCAAAAGCCCAGGGAAGCATTGAGAAGGAAGGACGGGCAGACAGCACCCAGGCACGAAACGCGTCTGAGAGCCTGGGAAAACCAGTGAGAAGGAGGAACAGGCAGGCAGCAGGCAAACACACATATATGGCTGACAACTTGGGGAAACAGTAAATCACTCAAAACAGAAATACAAGCAGCAGGCACGCATACGATGGGGCTGAGAGCACATGGAAAACAGTGAGAAGGTGAAACAGGCAGGCAGCAGGCACATACACAACAGGTCTGAGAGCCTGGGGAAAGTAGCTAGAAGGAGGGCCAGGCAGACAGCAGGCATGCTCAAAACAGGGGCAAGAGCCCGGGAAAAACAGTGATAATGAGGGACAGGCAGTCAGCAGGTATACACACATTGGAGTTGAGAGCCTGGAAAAAGCAATGACAAGGAGGGACAGGCAGGAAGCAGGCAAGCACACAATGGGGCTGAGATCCCAGGGAAAGCATTGAGAAGGAGGGACAGACAGGCAGGAGGCACATAAATAATGGGGCTGAGAGCCCAGGGAATGCAGTAAATCAGTGTTAAGTGAAAGGCAGAGAGACACACAAACAACTGGGCTGAGAGTCTGGGAAAGCAGTGAGGAGGAGGGACAGGCAGGCAGCAGGCACACATACAACAGGGCTGAGAACCCGGGGAAAGCAGTGAAAAGGAGGGCCAGGCAGCAGGAACCATAGAACTGCCATGAGAGCACGGGGAAAGCAGTTATAAGTAGGGACTGACAGGCAACAGGCATTCACACAATGGGTCTGAGAGCACGGAAAGAGCAGTGACAAAGTGGGACAGGCAGGCAGCAGGCATGCACACAATGGGCTCGAAAGTCCAGGGAAGCAGTGAGAAGGAAGAACAGGCAGACAGCAGGCAAGCACACAATGGGTCTGAGAGCCTAGGGAAAAAAGTGAGAAGGAGGAACAGGCAGGCAGCAGGCAAACACACAAATAGGGCTGACAACATGGGGAAAAAGTGAATCATTCTTAACAGAAATCTAAGCAGCAGGCACTTACCCGACAGGACTGAGAGCTCACGGAAAACAATGAGAAGGAGAGACAGGCAGGCATGCACACAACGGGCTCAGAGCCTGGGAAAAGTAGCTAGAAGGAGGGCCAGGCAGGCAGCAGGCATGTACAAAAAAGGGCTGAGAGCCTGGGAAAAGCAGTGATGATGAGGGACAGGCAGTCAGCAGGCATACACACATTGGGGTTGAGAGCCTGGAAAAAGCAGTGACAAGGAGGGACAGGCAGCAGGCAAGCACACAATGGGGCTGAGAGCCCAGGGAAAGCAGTGCATCATTGTTAATTGAAAGGCTAACAGAGACACACAAACAACTGGGCTGAGAGTCTGGGAAAGCAATGAGAAGGCGGGACAGGCAGCAAGCCGACATGCACCCAATAGGGCTGAGAGCCTGAGGTAAGCAGAGAGACGGAGGGCCAGGCAGGCAGCAGGCACAAACACAACAGGGCAGAGAGCCAGGGAAAAGCAGTGAATCCTTCAGAACAGAAAGGCAGGAAGCAGGCATGCCCAGGATGGGGCTAAGAGCCCAGGGAAAGCAGTGAGAAGGTGAGACAGGCAGGCAGCAGGCCAGGGTAAAGGAGTGAATCATTTATAAAAGCAAGGCAAGCAGCAGACATGCGCATGACAGGGCTGAGAACCCCAGGAAAGCAGTAAGAAGGAGGAACAGCAGGAATGCACACATCACAAATGAGAGCCTTGGAAAAGCAGTGAGAATAAAGGACAGGCAGTCAGCAGGTACACACGGCTTGGGATGAGAGCCAGGTGAAAGCAGTGGAAGGAGGGAGAGTCAGGCAACAGGCAATCACAGTACAGCTGGGAGCCTGGTGAAAACAGTGAGAGGGAGGGATAGCAGGCAGCAAGTGGGCACACAATGGGATGGAGAGTTATGGGAAAGCACTGAATCATTTATAACAGAAAGGCAAGCAGCAGACAAGCACATGATGAGGCTGAGAGCCCACAGAAAGCAGGGAGAAGACAAGAAAGACAGCTAGCAGTCATGCACAAAACAGGGCTGAAAGCCTGGGGAAAGCAACAAGAAGAAGGGACAGGCAGGCAGCAGACATGCACACAATGAGGATGAGTGCTGGGGGAAATCAGTGAGATGGAGGGACAGGAAGGCAGTAGGCTTGCAGACAACTGGCTTGCAAGGTCAGTTAAAACAGTTAGAAGGAGGGACAGTCAGTCAGCAGGCATGCACAGAACGCATCTGAGAGGCCAAGAAAAGCACTGAGAATGAATGTCAGACAGTCAGCAGGTATACACACATTGGGACTGAGAGCCTGGGGAAAGCAGTGAGAAGGAAAGATAGGCAGGAATGCACAGAATGGGGCAGAGAGCCCAGGGAATGCATTGAGAAGGAGGGACAGGCAGGAGGCACATACATAATGGAGCAGAGAACAAGAGAAAAAGATAAATATATTTCATAGCAGAAAAGCATGCAGATGCACACAACAGGGCTGAGAGTTGGGGAAAGTAGTTAGAAGGAGGGACAGGCAGGCAGCAGGTACTCATACAAAAGGGCTGAAGGCCCGGGGTAAGCTGTGAGAAGGAGCGACAGGCAGGCAGTAGACACTCAAACAACGGGGTTGAAGGCCAGGGTAAGCAATGAGAAGGAGGGGCAAGTAAGCAGCAATCAGGCAGACAATGGGGACAGAGAGCCCTGGGAAAGCAGTGAATCAATCAGACCAGAAAGGCAGGCAGCAGGCATGCATACAATGGAGCTGAGAGCCCAGCAAAAGCAGTGATCAAATCAAATCAAATCATTAACATTTATAAAGCGCGCTACTCACCCGTGCGGGTCTCAAGGCGCTAGGGGGGAAAGGGGGGGTTATCGCTGCTCGAACAGCCAAGTCTTTAGGAGTCTCCGGAAAGCGGAGTGGTCCTGGGTGGTCCTGAGGCTGGTGGGGAGGGAGTTCCAGGTCTTGGCCGCCAGGAAGGAGAAAGATCTCCCACCCGCCGTGGAGCGGCGGGTGCGAGGGACGGCAGCAAGTGCGAGGCCAGCGGAGCGGAGGGGGCGGGTGGGGACGTAGAAGCTGAGGCGTCTGTTGAGGTATTCCGGTCCCTTGTTGTGGAGGGCTTTGTGTGCGTGGGTGAGAAGACGGAAGGTGATCCTTTTGCTGACTGGGAGCCAATGCAGGTGTCTCAGGTGTGCGGAGATGTGGCTGTTGCGGGGTACGTCGAGGATGAGGCGGGCCGAGGCGTTTTGGATGCGTTGCAGGCGGTTTTGGAGTTTGGCTGTGGTCCCGGCGTAGAGGGTGTTGCCGTAGTCCAGGCGGCTCGTGACGAGGGCGTGGGTCACGGTTTTTCTGGTGTCGGCGGGGATCCAGCGGAAGATCTTACGGAGCATGCGGAGAGTGAGGAAGCAGGCGGAGGACACGGCGTTGACTTGCTTGGTCATGGTGAGAAGAGGGTCCAAGATGAAGCCGAGGTTGCGTGCGTGGTCTGCGGGGGTCGGTGCGGTGCCGAGGGCCGTGGGCCACCAGGAGTCGTCCCAGGCGGACGGGGTGTTGCCGAGGATGAGGACTTCCGTTTTTTCAGAGTTCA
This sequence comes from Pleurodeles waltl, assembly GCF_031143425.1. NCBI lineage: Eukaryota > Metazoa > Chordata > Amphibia > Caudata > Salamandridae > Pleurodeles > Pleurodeles waltl. Next base: position 906,439,737 of record NC_090437.1, read on the forward strand.
GCTTTAGGCGGCTGAGCCTCATCCAATCTGCGACGTCCTTCATACTCTCTTGTAGGTTGGTCTTGGCGCTGGCGGGGTCCTTGGTGAGGGAGAGTACAAGTTGGGTGTCGTCGGCGTAGGAGGTGATGATGATGTCGTGCTTGCGTACGATGTCGGCGAGGGGGCTCATGTAGACATTGAAGAGTGTCGGGCTGAGCGATGAGCCTTGAGGTACGCCGCAGATGATCTTGGTGGGTTCTGAGCGAAACGGAGGGAGGTAAACTCTTTGGGAGCGGTTAGCGAGGAAGGAGGCGATCCAGTCCAGGGCCTGGCCTTGGATCCCGGTGGAGCGTAGGCGGGTGATTAGGGTGCGGTGACAGACGGTGTCAAAGGCAGCCGAGAGGTCGAGGAGAATGAGGGCGACTGTTTCCCCGTTGTCCATCAGGGTTCTGATGTCGTCTGTGACTGAGATGAGGGCGGTTTCCGTGCTGTGGTTGGTTCGGAATCCGGTTTGTGAAGGGTCGAGCAGGTTGTTGTCTTCCAGGAAGGTGGTCAGCTGTTTGTTGACGGTCTTTTCTATTACCTTGGCTGGGAAAGGTAGAAGAGAGATGGGGCGGAAGTTTTTCAGGTCGCTTGGGTCAGCCGTAGGTTTCTTTAGTAGGGCGTTGACTTCAGCGTGCTTCCAGCATTCGGGGAAGGTAGCAGAAGAAAAAGAAGAGTTGATGACGGTCTGGAGGTGCGGGGCGATGATGTCGTCGGCTTTGTTAAAGATGAAGTGCGGGCAGGGGTCCGAAGGGGCGCCGGAGTGGATAGAGTTCATGATGGATTTGGTTTCTTCCGTGTTGATGTGGGTCCAGTTGTTGAGGGTGATGTCCGGGGAAGCGGGTTCAGTGGTGTATGGTTGGGTCTGGTGTCCGAAGCTGTCGTGGAGGTCGCTGATCTTGCGATGGAAGAAAGTGGCGAGGGATTCGCACAAATCCTGTGAGGGCGTGACGGCGTTGGCGCTGGCGCTGGGGTTGGAGAACTCTTTGATGATGCTGAAGAGTTCTCTGCTGTTGTGGCTGTTTTTGTCTAGTCTGTCGGTGAAAAAGTTCCTTTTGGCAGTGCGGATCAGGTGGTGGTGTTCGCGTGTAGCGTTCTTGAGGGCGGTCATGTTGTCAGCGGTGTGGTCCTTGCGCCAGGCCTTCTCAAGGGCACGACAAGTTTTCTTTGATTCTTTGAGGGTGTCAGAGAACCAGAGAGGTTTTTTGGTGTTGGTCTGTCGATGCGTGCGTTTGAGGGGAGCAAGGTTGTCAGCGCAGTTGGAGATCCAGTTTGTGAGGTTGAGAGCTGCGTCGTTGGGGTCGGTGGTGAGGGTGGGTTGGTTGGCGGCGAGAGCGGAGAAGAGTTGCTCTTCAGGGATCTTGTTCCACTGTCGATGAGGGATGGGTTGAGTGCGGAGGTGGGAGGTCTCGCGTCGGAATGTGAAGTGGACGCAGCTGTGGTCGGTCCAGTGTAGGGCAGAGGTGTGGCTGAAGAAGACGTGTTTGCTGGCAGAGAAGATAGGGTCGAGCGTGTGTCCGGCGATGTGGGTGGCGGTGTTCACCAGTTGTTTGAGGCCGAGGTTGGCGAGGTTGTCGAGCAGGGTGGTGGTGTTGGGGTCGTTGTTTTGTTCCAGATGGAAGTTGAGGTCGCCTAGGAGGATGTAGTCCGGTGAGGCGAGGGCGTGCGGGGAGATGAAGTCGGCGATGGCGTCGCTGAAAGAGGCGCGAGGTCCGGGAGGACGGTAGACGAGGGATCCTCTGAGGGTGGTCCTTGGGTCGGTGCGAATCTGAAAATGCAGGTGTTCAGCGGCGAGGGGGGGGTCTTCGGTGGAGGTGGTGACGCTGATGGAGTCTTTGAAGATGATGGCGACACCTCCTCCTACTTGGTTGGTGCAGTCTTTTCTGGAGATCTTGTAGCCTTCGGGGATGGCGGGTAGCGATGTCTGGAGCAGAGGAGGCGTTCATCCATGTCTCCGTGATGAAGGCGACGTCCGGGGCTGTGGAGTCCAGGAGGTCCCAAAGTTCAACGGCGTGCTTGTGGACGGAACGAGCGTTGATCAGGATGCACTTGAGGTGGTTGATGGCGCGTGGGCTTGTGGTCGTGGTAGTTGCGTGGTGGAAGATGCGTTTGCAGGAGTTGCAGGCGAAGGGTCCATGGGTGCGTTTGGGGTGAGCTAGGAAGCAGGTTTTGGAGCGCCCTGGGTTGAGGGCGTGGAGGGTGGTGGGGTCGTAGCGGATCAGCGGGGCTTGGGGGAGCTGGGGACCAGGGGTCGTGGCGCTGGGCGCGGGCCAGGCGCGGACGGGCGCAGACGGGCTTGCCTCTGGCGCGCCTCCGGCGCGCCAGCGGCGTGCCCGCTGCGCGCGCCCGCTGCGCAGTCGCGCAGCGGCCGCCATAAGAGGTAGGAGGGGGGGGGAGGGGTCAGCTGGGGGCGAATGGGAGCTGGGGGGCGGGGGCGTGCAGGAGGTCGCGGCGGGAAAGCGCAAGGGAGGGGGGGGACAGGTAGAGTGAGAGGAGCTGGGGGAGGGGGTTTAGGGTGGAGGAGGGTGAGTGTTAGGAGGTTTGGAGATTAGGGAGAGAGATAGGAGTAGGGTTGTGAAGATAGGGGAGGGGGGGTTGTAGAGGTGGGTGAGGGAGAGAGGTAGAGTGAGAGGATAGGGAGATAGGTAGTAGAGGGGGTGGCGGGAGGGGGGGAGAGATAGAGAAATAGATAGAGAAAATAGATAGAGAAGTCGATAGATAGGGAAATAGATAGATAGACAGATAGGTAGGGAGGAGGAGGTGGAGAGTGGGGGAGTTAGATAGTGAGATAGGGAGCTAGCGAGATAGGAAGATAGGAGGAGTGAGGGAGGTAGATAGCGAACGGGTTAGCTAGGGGTGAGAGAGGGGGAGGCGAGTGAGGGAGGGGGATGAGGAAGGAGCAGGAGGGCAGGCTCGGGGGAAGAAGACGGAGGAGGTAGAAGAGCCGAAGACAGGAGAACAGAAGACAGAAGAACAGAAGACAGAAGAACAGAAGACCGGAAGAGCAGAAGACAGAAGAACAGAAGAACAGAAGACAGAAGAACAGAAGACAGAAGATCGGAAGAGCAGAAGAACAGAGAAGAACAGAGAAGAACAGAGAAGAACAGAGAAGAACCGAGAAGAAGAACACAGAAGCACCGAGAAGAACAGAGAAGAAGAACACAGAAGACCGGAAGAACACAGAAGAACAGAAGGGAAGAACAGAAGAACAGAAGAGAAGAACAGAAGAACACAGAAGAAGATTGCAGAGGGGGAGCGAGGAGGAAGAGACAGAGAGGAGGAAAAGAAGCAGGAGCAGGAGAGAAGGTGAGTGGCGCGGGGCAGGGCGAGGGGCTGGGAGGAGGGGGGTACTTACAGTTAGGTGGGTCTCAGGAACACAGGAACTCGGGAACTTGGAGGAGCTGCAGCGGCAGGGGGAGCGACCTACCCTTGGGTCAAGGGTCGCTACCACTGTCGCGCAGCGGCCGCCATAAGAGGTAGGAGGGGGGGGAGGGGTCAGCTGGGGGCGAATGGGAGCTGGGGGGCGGGGGCGTGCAGGAGGTCGCGGCGGGAAAGCGCGAGGGAGGGGGGGGACAGGTAGAGTGAGAGGAGCTGGGGGAGGGGGTTTAGGGTGGAGGAGGGTGAGTGTTAGGAGGTTTGGAGATTAGGGAGAGAGATAGGAGTAGGGTTGTGAAGATAGGGGAGGGGGGGTTGTAGAGGTGGGTGAGGGAGAGAGGTAGAGTGAGAGGATAGGGAGATAGGTAGTAGAGGGGGTGGCGGGAGGGGGGGAGAGATAGAGAAATAGATAGAGAAAATAGATAGAGAAGTCGATAGATAGGGAAATAGATAGATAGACAGATAGGTAGGTAGGAGGAGGTGGAGAGTGGGGGAGTTAGATAGTGAGATAGGGAGCTAGAGAGATAGGAAGATAGGAGGAGTGAGGGAGGTAGATAGCGAACGGGTTAGCTAGGGGTGAGAGAGGGGGAGGCGAGTGAGGGAGGGGGATGAGGAAGGAGCAGGAGGGCAGGCTCGGGGGAAGAAGACGGAGGAGGTAGAAGAGCCGAAGACAGGAGAACAGAAGACAGAAGAACAGAAGACAGAAGAACAGAAGACCGGAAGACAGAAGAACAGAAGAACAGAAGACAGAAGAACAGAAGAACAGAAGAACAGAAGAACAGAAGACAGAAGAACAGAAGACAGAAGATCGGAAGAGCAGAAGAACAGAGAAGAACAGAGAAGAACAGAGAAGAACAGAGAAGAACCGAGAAGAAGAACACAGAAGCACCGAGAAGAACAGAGAAGAAGAACACAGAAGACCGGAAGAACACAGAAGAACAGAAGGGAAGAACAGAAGAACAGAAGAGAAGAACAGAAGAACACAGAAGAAGATTGCAGAGGGGGAGCGAGGAGGAAGAGACAGAGAGGAGGAAAAGAAGCAGGAGCAGGAGAGAAGGTGAGTGGCGCGGGGCAGGGCGAGGGGCTGGGAGGAGGGGGGTACTTACAGTTAGGTGGGTCTCAGGAACACAGGAACTCGGGAACTTGGAGGAGCTGCAGCGGCAGGGGGAGCGACCTACCCTTGGGTCAAGGGTCGCTACCACTGTCGCGCAGCGGCCGCCATAAGAGGTAGGAGGGGGGGGGAGGGGTCAGCTGGGGGCGAATGGGAGCTGGGGGGCGGGGGCGTGCAGGAGGTCGCGGCGGGAAAGCGCGAGGGAGGGGGGGGGAAGGTAGAGTGAGAGGAGCTGGGGGAGGGGGTTTAGGGTGGAGGAGGGTGAGTATTAGGAGGTTTGGAGATTAGGGAGAGAGATAGGAGTAGGGTTGTGAAGATAGGGGAGGGGGGGTTGTAGAGGTGGGTGAGGGAGAGAGGTAGAGTGAGAGGATAGGGAGATAGGTAGTAGAGGGGGTGGCGGGAGGGGGGGAGAGATAGAGAAATAGATAGAGAAAATAGATAGAGAAGTCGATAGATAGGGAAATAGATAGATAGACAGATAGGTAGGTAGGAGGAGGTGGAGAGTGGGGGAGTTAGATAGTGAGATAGGGAGCTAGAGAGATAGGAAGATAGGAGGAGTGAGGGAGGTAGATAGCGAACGGGTTAGCTAGGGGTGAGAGAGGGGGAGGCGAGTGAGGGAGGGGGATGAGGAAGGAGCAGGAGGGCAGGCTCGGGGGAAGAAGACGGAGGAGGTAGAAGAGCCGAAGACAGGAGAACAGAAGACAGAAGAACAGAAGACAGAAGAACAGAAGACAGAAGAGCAGAAGACCGGAAGAGCAGAAGACCAGAAGAACAGAAGAACAGAAGAACAGAAGAACAGAAGAACAGAAGAACAGAAGAACAGAAGAACAGAAGACAGAAGAACAGAAGACAGAAGATCGGAAGAGCAGAAGAACAGAGAAGAACAGAGAAGAACAGAGAAGAACAGAGAAGAACCGAGAAGAAGAACACAGAAGCACCGAGAAGAACAGAGAAGAAGCACACAGAAGACCGGAAGAACACAGAAGAACAGAAGGGAAGAACAGAAGAACAGAAGAGAAGAACAGAAGAACACAGAAGAAGATTGCAGAGGGGGAGCGAGGAGGAAGAGACAGAGAGGAGGAAAAGAAGCAGGAGCAGGAGAGAAGGTGAGTGGCGCGGGGCAGGGCGAGGGGCTGGGAGGAGGGGGGTACTTACAGTTAGGTGGGTCTCAGGAACACAGGAACTCGGGAACTTGGAGGAGCTGCAGCGGCAGGGGGAGCGACCTACCCTTGGGTCAAGGGTCGCTACCACTGTCGCGCAGCGGCCGCCATAAGAGGTAGGAGGGGGGGGGAGGGGTCAGCTGGGGGCGAATGGGAGCTGGGGGGCGGGGGCGTGCAGGAGGTCGCGGCGGGAAAGCGCGAGGGAGGGGGGGGGACAGGTAGAGTGAGAGGAGCTGGGGGAGGGGGTTTAGGGTGGAGGAGGGTGAGTGTTAGGAGGTTTGGAGATTAGGGAGAGAGATAGGAGGAGGGTTGTGAAGATAGGGGAGGGGGGGTTGTAGAGGTGGGTGAGGGAGAGAGGTAGAGTGAGAGGATAGGGAGATAGGTAGTAGAGGGGGTGGCGGGAGGGGGGGAGAGATAGAGAAATAGATAGAGAAAATAGATAGAGAAGTCGATAGATAGGGAAATAGATAGATAGACAGATAGGTAGGTAGGAGGAGGTGGAGAGTGGGGGAGTTAGATAGTGAGATAGGGAGCTAGAGAGATAGGAAGATAGGAGGAGTGAGGGAGGTAGATAGCGAACGGGTTAGCTAGGGGTGAGAGAGGGGGAGGCGAGTGAGGGAGGGGGATGAGGAAGGAGCAGGAGGGCAGGCTCGGGGGAAGAAGACGGAGGAGGTAGAAGAGCCGAAGACAGGAGAACAGAAGACAGAAGAACAGAAGACAAAAGAACAGAAGACCGGAAGACAGAAGAACAGAAGAACAGAAGACAGAAGAACAGAAGAACAGAAGAACAGAAGAACAGAAGACAGAAGAACAGAAGACAGAAGATCGGAAGAGCAGAAGAACAGAGAAGAACAGAGAAGAACAGAGAAGAACCGAGAAGAAGAACACAGAAGCACCGAGAAGAACAGAGAAGAAGAACACAGAAGACCGGAAGAACACAGAAGAACAGAAGGGAAGAACAGAAGAACAGAAGAGAAGAACAGAAGAACACAGAAGAAGATTGCAGAGGGGGAGCGAGGAGGAAGAGACAGAGAGGAGGAAAAGAAGCAGGAGCAGGAGAGAAGGTGAGTGGCGCGGGGCAGGGCGAGGGGCTGGGAGGAGGGGGGTACTTACAGTTAGGTGGGTCTCAGGAACACAGGAACTCGGGAACTTGGAGGAGCTGCAGCGGCAGGGGGAGCGACCTACCCTTGGGTCAAGGGTCGCTACCACTGTCGCGCAGCGGCCGCCATAAGAGGTAGGAGGGGGGGAGGGGTCAGCTGGGGGCGAATGGGAGCTGGGGGGCGGGGGCGTGCAGGAGGTCGCGGCGTTAAAGCGCGAGGGAGGGGGGGGACAGGTAGAGTGAGAGGAGCTGGGGGAGGGGGTTTAGGTTGGAGGAGGGTGAGTGTTAGGAGGTTTGGAGATTAGGGAGAGAGATAGGAGTAGGGTTGTGAAGATAGGGGAGGGGGGGTTGTAGAGGTGGGTGAGGGAGAGAGGTAGAGTGAGAGGATAGGGAGATAGGTAGTAGAGGGGGTGGCGGGAGGGGGGGAGAGATAGAGAAATAGATAGAGAAAATAGATAGAGAAGTCGATAGATAGGGAAATAGATAGATAGACAGATAGGTAGGTAGGAGGAGGTGGAGAGTGGGGGAGTTAGATAGTGAGATAGGGAGCTAGAGAGATAGGAAGATAGGAGGAGTGAGGGAGGTAGATAGCGAACGGGTTAGCTAGGGGTGAGAGAGGGGGAGGCGAGTGAGGGAGGGGGATGAGGAAGGAGCAGGAGGGCAGGCTCGGGGGAAGAAGACGGAGGAGGTAGAAGAGCCGAAGACAGGAGAACAGAAGACAGAAGAACAGAAGACAGAAGAACAGAAGACCGGAAGAGCAGAAGACAGAAGAACAGAAGAACAGAAGACAGAAGAACAGAAGAACAGAAGAACAGAAGACAGAAGAACAGAAGACAGAAGATCGGAAGAGCAGAAGAACAGAGAAGAACAGAGAAGAACAGAGAAGAACAGAGAAGAACCGAGAAGAAGAACACAGAAGCACCGAGAAGAACAGAGAAGAAGAACACAGAAGACCGGAAGAACACAGAAGAACAGAAGGGAAGAACAGAAGAACAGAAGAGAAGAACAGAAGAACACAGAAGAAGATTGCAGAGGGGGAGCGAGGAGGAAGAGACAGAGAGGAGGAAAAGAAGCAGGAGCAGGAGAGAAGGTGAGTGGCGCGGGGCAGGGCGAGGGGCTGGGAGGAGGGGGGTACTTACAGTTAGGTGGGTCTCAGGAACACAGGAACTCGGGAACTTGGAGGAGCTGCAGCGGCAGGGGGAGCGACCTACCCTTGGGTCAAGAAGGAGAGACATGCAGAAAGCAGGCATACAAACACAATGGGTCTGAGAGCCCATGGAAAGCAGTGAGAAGGAGGACAGGCAGGCATTGCCCCAACGGGGTATGGGGCCAAGGGAAAGCAGTAAGAAAGAGGAATAAGCAGACAGAATGCTTTCACATAATGGGGCTGAGATCCTGGGGAGAGCAGTGAATCATTCCTAAGAGAAAGGCAGGAAGAGGCGCACACACACAAAGAGGCTGGGACAGCAATGAAAAGGATGGACATGCAACAGGCACACACACAGCAGGACTAAGAGCCCTGGGTAACCAGTGGGAAGAAGGGACAGGAAGGCATTCACATAATGTGGCAGAGAGCCCAGGGAAAGCAGTGAATCTTTCAGAACAGAAGGGCAGGCAACAGGCACGCACATGACATTGCTGGGAGCCCAGGGAAAGCAGTGAGAAGGAGGGACAGGTAGGCAGCACACATGCATACAATGAGGCTGAGAGCAAGGGGAAAGCAGTTAGAAGGAGGGAAATGAGGGCTTCAGACGTGCACATGACTGGGCTGAGACCTTGCAGAAAGCAGTCAGAAGGAGGGAAAGGCAGACATTAGGCACACACTCAATGGGGCTGAAAGCAAGGAAGAAGCATTGAATCATTCTTAACAGAAAGTCAAGCAGCAGCCAGACACGCAATGGAGCTGAGAGCCTGGGCTAAGCAGTGAATCGTTCATAAAAGAAAGGCAGCGAACAGGCACGGACACAATGGGGCTGAGTGCCCGGGGAAAGCAGTGAATCATTCATAACAGAAAGGCAGGCATGCACACGACAGGGCTAAGAGCTCAGAGAAAGCAGTCAGAAGGGGGGACAGGCAGGTAGCAGGCACACTAAAAGAGGTCTGAGAGTCTGGGGAAAAGAGTGAGAAGTAGGGACAGGCAGGCATGCACACATTGGGGTATGGGCTCCAGGGAAAGCAGTGAGAAGTAGGGACAGGCAGGCATGCACACAATGGGGCATGGGGTTCACGGAAAGCAGTGAGAAAGAGGAATAAGCAGACAGAATGCATCCACATAATGGGGCTGAGAGCCTGGGGAGAGCAATGAATCATTCATAAGAGAAAGGCAGGCAGAGGTGCACACACAAAGAGGTTGGGACAGCAATGAGAAGGAGGGACAGGCAACAGGCACACACACAGTGGGACTAAGAGCCCTAGGTAAGCAGTGGGAAAAAGGGACAGGCAGGCATTCACATAATGGTGCAGAGAGCCCAGGGAAAGCAGTGAATCTTTCAGAACAGAAGGGCAGGCAACAGGCACGCACATGACAGGGCTGGGAGCACGTGGTAAGCAGTGAGAGAAGCACACATGCATACAATGAGGCTGAGAGCAAGGGCAAAGCAGTGAGAAGGAGGGAAAGGAGGGCAGCAGACATGCACATGACTAAGGTGAGACCTTGCAGAAAGCAGTCTGAAGGAGGGAATGGCAGACAACAGGCATGTACACAATGGGGCTGAAAGCAAGGGAAAAGCATTGAATCATTCCTAAAAGAAAGGCAGCCAGCAGCCAGACACACAATGGAGTTGAGATCCTGGGCAAAGAAGTGAATCATTCAGAACAGAAAGGCAGGCAGCAGGCATGCACAAGACAGGGCTAAGAGCCCAGAGAAAGCAGTGAGAAGGAGGGACAGACAGCCAGCAGGCACACTACAAGAGGTCTGAGAGCCTGGGGAAAGGAGTGAAAAGTAGGGACAGGCAGACAGCAGGCACGCACACAATGGGCTGAGAGCCCAGGGAAAGTAGTGATAAGGAAGAACTGACCAGCAGCAGGCATGCACACAATTGGGATGAGAACCTGTGGAATTAGTGTGAAGGTGGGGTAGGTAGCAGGCACGCACATAATGTGGTTGAGAGACTTGGGAAAGCCGTTATATGGAGGGACAAGCACCCAGCAGCCACGCACATGATGGGGCTGAAAGCCTGGGAAAGCAGTGAATCATTTATAAAAGAAAGTCAGGCAGCAGCCATGCACACAAAGTGTTGACATGCTGGGGGAAGCAGTGAAAAGGAGGAACAGACAGGCAGCGGGCACACATACAATGGAGCTGAGAGCCCAGGGAAAGCAGATATAAGGAGGGAGAGACAGGCAGCAGGTATGCAGACAATGAAGCTGAGAGCCCACCTAAAGCAGTGAGAAGGGACATGCAGGCAGCAGACATGCACAGAATGAAGAAAAGAGAACGGAGAAAGCAGTGATATGGAGAAAGAGGCAGCCAGAAGCCACGCAGACAATGGGGCACAGAGGCTGCGGAAAGCAGTGAGAAGGAGGGACTGGCGAGCAGCAGCCAAGCAATCAATGGGGCTAAGAGCTCTGGGAAAGCAGTGATGAAGAGAGACAGGCAGGTCGGAGGAATGCACACATTGGGGTAGAGAGCATAGGGAAAGCAGTGAATCATTCATAAGAGAAAGGCAGGGACAGCAGTGAGAAGGGGGAACAGGCAGCAGGCACACACACAACGGGAGCAAGAGCCTGGGTAAGCAGTCAGAAGGAGTGGTAGGCATGCATGCACACAACAGGGCAGAGAGCCCAGGGAAAGCAGTGAATTTTTCAGAACAGAAAGGCAGGCAGTAGTCACACACATGACAGGACTGAGAGCCCAGGGAAAGCAGTGAGAAGGATGGACAGGCAGGCAGCACACATGCATACAATGAGGCTGAGAATCCAGGGAAATCAGTGACAATGAGGGACAGGCATACAGCAGGCATGCACACAATGGGACTGAGAGAAAGGGAAAAGCATTATTCTTCATAAAAAGGCAGACAGCACCCACTGACATGATGAAGCTCAGAACCCAGGGTAAGCAGGGAATCATTCATAACAGAAAGGCAGGCAGCAGGCATTCACACAGCAGGACTGAGAGCCCGGAGAAAGCAGTGAGAAGGAGGGACAGGCAGGCAGCAGGCAAGCATACAACACAGGTGAGAACCCGGGCAAAGCAGCGATAAGGATGGATAGGCAGGCAATAGGCATGCACTATGGAGCTGAGAACCCAGGGAAAGCAGTGTAGAGGAGGAACAATTAGGTAGCAGGCATGCACAAAATGAGGCAGAGAGCCTAGGGGAAGCAGTTATATGGAGGGACAGGCAGCCAACAGCCATGCCCATGATTGGGCTGAGAGCCTGGGGAAAGCAGTGAATCATTTATAACAGAAAGAAAGGCAGCAGTTGTGCACATGACAAGGATGAGAGCCTGAGGAAAGCAGTTGGAAGGAGGGACTGGCAGGCAGCAGGCACACATACAACAGGGTGGAGAACCCAGGGAAAGCAGTGAGAAGGAAGGACAGGCAGGCAGCAAGCACGCATACAACAGGGCTTAGACAATGGTGTAAGCAGTGATAAGGAGGGAAAGGCAGGCAGGAGGTATGCAGCCAGTGGGACTGAGAGCAGGGGAAAGCAGTTTGAAGAAGGTACAGTTGGGTAGCAGGCATGCACACAATGTGCCTGATAGCCCGGGGGATGTAGTTATATAGAAGGACAGGAAGCCAGCAGCCATGCATACTACAGGGCCCGCGAGCCTGGGGAAAGCAGTGAATCATTCACAATAGAAAAGCAGGAAGAAGACATGCACGCATCAGGGCTGCGAGCCCAGGGAAAGCAGCAAGAAGGAGGGACAGGCAGGCAGGAGACATGTACTCTTTGGGACCGAGAGCCCCAGGGACAGCAGTGAGAATGAGTGGAAGTTAGTTGGCAGGCACATACATAATGGGGCTGAGTGCCTATATAATGCAGTGAGAAAGAGGAACAGGCATGTGGCAAGTGCGCACATAATGGGGCTGAGAGCCCAGGCAAAGCAGTGAGAAGGAGGGACAAGAAGGCATGCATACAACGGGGCAGATAGGCCGTGAAAAGCATTGAGAAGAAGGGACAGGCAGGCAGGAGTCACACAGATAAGGTGCTGAGCGCCTGGAAAAAACAGAGAATCACTCATAAGAGAAAGGCAGGCAGAGGTATGCACACAACAGGGCTGAGAATTGGGGAAAGCAGTGAGAAAGAGGGACAGGCAGGCAACAGGCATGCATACAACGAGGCTGAGAGCTTGAGGAAAGCAGTGACAAATAGGGACAAGCAGGCAGCAGGTTTGCAGTGAATAGGGCCGAGAGCCCGGGGAAAGCAGTGAGATGAAGTGACAGACAGACAGCTGGCAAGCACACAACAGGTCTGACAGCCTGAGGAAACAAGTGAGAAGAAGGGACAGACCAGCAGAAGGCCCACACAGGACAGGTATGAGAGTTAGGGAAAGCAGTGAGTCATTCACAATAGAAAGGCAGAAAGCAGAAACGCATACAACAGATCTGAGAGCCCGGGGAAAGCAGGCACACGGCAGGCATGCACATGATGGACATGATGGTGCTGAGAGACTGGGGAAAACAGTGAGAAGGAGGGACAGGCAGGCAACAGGCACAAACAGAAAGGGGATGACAGCCTGGTGAAAGCAGTGAATCATTCATAACGTAAAGGCAAGCATCAGGCACCCACCTGATTGGGCTGAGCACCACCTGAAAGCAACGAGAAGGAGAGACAGGCAGACAGCCGGCACTCACACAGAGGGCCTGATGGCTTAGGGAAAGCAGCAAGAAGGAGGGACAGGCAGGCAGGAGACATGTACTCTTTGGGACCGAGAGCCCCAGGGACAGCAGTGAGAATGAGTGGAAGTTAGTTGGCAGGCACATACATAATGGGGCTGAGTGCCTATATAATGCAGTGAGAAGAGGAACAGGCATGTGGCAAGTGCGCACATAATGGGGCTGAGAGCACAGGCAAAGCAGTGAGAAGGAGGGACAAGAAGGCACGCATACAACGGGGCAGATAGGCCGTGGAAAGCATTGAGAAGAAGGGACAGGCAGGCAGGAGTCACACAGATAAAATGCTGAGCGCCTGGAAAAAACAGAGAATCACTCATAAGAGAAAGGCAGGCAGAGGTATGCACACAACAGGGCTGAGAACTGGGGAAAGCAGTGAGAAGGAGGGACAGGCAGGCAACAGGCATGCATACAACGAGGCTGGGAGCTTGAGGAAAGCAGAGACAAATAGGGACAAGCAGGCAGCAGGATTGCAGTGAATAGGGCCGAGAGCCCGGGGGAAGCAGTGAGTTGAAGTGACAGACAGACAGCTGGCAAGCACACAACAGGTCTGACAGCCTGAGGAAACAAGTGAGAAGAAGGGACAGACCAGCAGAAGGCACACACAGGACAGGTATGAGAGTTAGGGAAAGCAGTGAGTCATTCACAATAGAAAGGCAGAAAGCAGAAACGCATACAACAGATCTGAGAGCCCGGGGAAAGCAGGCACACGGCAGGCATGCACATGATGGACATGATGGTGCTGAGAGACTGGGGAAAACAGTGAGAAGGAGGGACAGGCGGGCAACAGGCACAAACAGAAAGTGGCTGACAGCCTGGTGAAAGCAGTGAATCATTCATAACGTAAAGGCAAGCATCAGGCACCCACCTGATTGGGCTGAGCACCACCTAAAAGCAATGAGAAGGAGAGACAGGCAGACAGCTGGCACTCACACAGAGGGCCTGATGGCTTAGGGAAAGCAGCAAGAAGGAGTGACATGCAGGCATGCACACAACAGGGCTGAGAGCCCCGGAAAAGCAGTGAGAATGAGAGACAGGCAGTCAGCAGGAACACACACATTGGGATTTAAAGCACTGATAAAGCAATGAGAAAGAGGGACAGGCAGGCAGCAGGAATGCATACAACAGGGCTGAGAGCTCGGGGAAAGCAGTCAGAGTAAGGGACAACCAGGCAGCAGGCATGTGCACATTGGGGCTGAGAGCTCAAGAAACCAGTGAATCATGTATAATAGATAGGGAAGCAGCAGGCATGCACACAGAGGCCACGTAGAGCAGTGAGAAGAAGAGTCAGGCAGGCAACAGGCACACACACAATGGGGCTGAGAGTCTGGATAAAGCAGTGAACAGGAGGAAAGGGCAGGCAGCAGGGATGCACACAGTGGGGCTGTGAGCCCAGGGAAAGCAGTGAGACGAAGGGACAGGAAGGCAGCAGATACATACACAATGGAGTGGAGGGCCTGGGGGAAAGCAGTGAGATAGAAGGACTACCAGGCAGGAGGCACTGACATCACAGGGCTGAGAGCCCGGGGAAAGCAGTGATTCATTTTTAAGAGAAAGACAATGGGGCTGAAAGTTGGGGAAAACAGAGAAGAGGGACCAGCAGGCAACAGACAGACACACACAATAGGGCTGAGAGCCGGGAATAAGCAGTGAGAAAGAGGGACAGGCAGCCAGCATGCATGCACACTACAGAGCAAAGTGCCAGGGGAAAGCAGTGAATCATTCAGAACAGAAAGGCAGACAGGGGGCTGATAACCTGGGGAAAGCAGTGAGAAGGAGGTACAGGCATACAGCAGGCATGCACATAATAGGAATGAGATCCCAGGGAAAGCAGTGAGAAGGAGGGACAAGCGGGCACACAAACAATGGGTTGGAGTGCCTGTGGAAAGCATTGCGAAGAATGGAAAGGCAGGCAGGGGTCATGCACATAAAAGGGTTGAGTGTCTGGGGAAAGCAGTAAAACATTGAAAAGAGAAAGGAAGGCAGAGGTGATAACACAACAGGGCTGAGAATTGGGGAAAGCAGAGAGAAGAAGGCACAGGCAGGCAGAAGGCATGCACACAATGAGACTCAGAGCCCATGATAAGTAGTGAGAAGGAGGGACAGACAGGCATGCATACAGTGGGGTAAATAGTCCAAGGAGAATCTATCAGAACAGAAAGGCAGGCAGCAGGCATGCACATGACAGGGCTGAGAGCCCGGGGAAAGAAGTGAGAAGGGGGACAGGCAGGCAGCACACATGCATACAACAAGGCTGAGAGCCTGAGGAAAGCAGTGAGAAGGAGAGACAGGCAGACAGCAGATGTGCACACAGCTGGGCTGAGACCTTGATGAAAGCAGTTAAAAGGAGGGACAGGCAGGCAGCAGGTATGCACACTATGGGGCTGAGAGCAAGAGAAAAGCACTGAATAATTGATAACAGAAAGACAGGCTGCAGTCATGCACACAACAGAGCAGAGCGCCTGGTGAAAGCAGGGAATCAGTCTTAACAGACATGGAGGGAGCAGGCATTCACACAATGGGGTGAGAGCCTGGGAAACAATGAGTCATTTAAAACAGAAAGGCAGGCAGCAGGCATGCACACGATAGGTCTGAGAGCCTAGGGAAAGCAGCGAGAAGGAGGGACAGGCAGACAGCAGTCACCGACACAACAGGGCTGAGAGTCTGGTGAAAGCAGTGAGATGGGGGGACAGGCAGGCAGTAGGCTTGCAAAATGGGGCTGGGAGCCAGTGGAAAGCAGTGTGAAGGAGGTACAGGTAGGTATCAGGCATGCACACAATGTGGCTGAGTGCCTGTGGAAAGCAGTTATATGGAGGGACATACAGCTAGTAGCCATGCCCACAATAGGGCTGAGAGCCTGGGAAAGGAGTGAATGATTTAAAACAGAAAGGCAGGCAGGAGGCATACATACAATGGGGCTAAGAGCCCACGTAAAGCAGAGAGGAGAGACAGGCAGAGAGCAGCAGTACACAATGGGGATGAGAAATGGGGAAAGCAGTGTAAAGGAGGGACAGGTGTGTAGCAGGCATGCACAAAATGTAGCTGAGAGTCTGACGAATGCAGTTATATGGAGGGACAGGCAGCCAGCAGCCATGAACATGACAGGACCAAGAGCCTGTGGAAAGAAGTGAATCATTCACAACAGTAAGGAAGGAAGGAGACAAGCACACAACGGGGCTGAGAGCCTGGGGAAAACAGCAAGGAGGGAGGTGCAGGCAGCAGGCATGAACCCAATGGGGCTGAGAGCCCGGGGACAGCAGTGAGAATGATTGACAGTAAGCCAGCAGGCACACACACAAAGGGGTCAAGAGACTAGCTAAAGCAGTGGGAAGGAGGGACAGGCAGCAAGCACCCACTTAATGGGGCTGGGAGCCACAGGAAAGCACAGGGAAGGAAAGACAGGCAGGCATGCTCACAACGGGGTGGAGAGCCTGTGGAAAGCATTGAGAAGGAGGGACAGGAAGTCAGGAGTCACGCACATAATGGGGCTGAGTACCTAGGGAAAGTAGTGAATCATTCGTAATAGAAAGGCAGGCAGAAGTAGACACACAACAGGGCTGAGAGTCAGTGAAAGCAGTGAGAAGAAGGGACAGGCAGCCAGAAGGCACACATACAATGGGGCTGAGAGCCCATGGTAAGCAGTGAGAAGGAGGGACAGGCAGGCATGCAAACAATGGGGTAGATAGCTTGGGGGGAACAATAAGTCTTTCGGAACAGTAAGGCAGGCAGCAGGCATGCATCCAACCAGGTTGAGAGCTTGTGGAAAGCAGAGAGAACACAGGCACACACACGACAGGGCTGAGAGCCTTGGGAAATTGGGAAATATAGTGAGAAGGAGGTACAGGCAGGCAGCTGACATGCATGCAGTGGGACTGAAAACCCAGTGAGGAGAGAGAGACAGGCAACAGACATGCACACAACCGGGCTGAGAGCTTGGGGAAGGCAGTTAGATGGAGGGACAGGTAGGCAACAGGCATGCACACAATGGGGGTGACAGCTCGGTAAAATCATTGAATCATTTATAACAGAAAGGCAGGCAAACGACAGGGCTGAGAGTCTGGAAAAAGCAGTGAGAAAGAGGGACAGGCAGGAAGCAGGTACGCACACAATGGGTCTGAGAGACCAGGGAAAGCAGTAAGAAGAGGAACAGGCACGCATGCACACAATGGGGCAGAGGGCCTGGGGAAAGCACTGAGAAAGAGGAAGAGTCAGGCAGGATGCATGCACCTAACGTGGCTGAGAGCCCAAGGAAAACAGTGACTAATTCATAAGAGAAAGGCAGACAGAGGCACACACACAGCAGAGCTGAGATAGCATGAGAAGGAGGGACAGACAGCAGACACACACAAAATGGGACTAAGAGAACAGGGAAGGCACTGAGAAGAAGGAACAGGCAGGCATGCACAAAATGGGGCAGAGAACCTGGGGAAAGCAGTGAGAAGGAGGTACAGGCATACAGCAGGCATGCACATAATAGGAATGAGATCCCAGGGAAAGCAGTGAGAAGGAGGGACAAGCGGGCACACAAACAATGGGTTGGAGTGCCTGTGGAAAGCATTGCGAAGAATGGAAAGGCAGGCAGGGGTCATGCACATAAAAGGGTTGAGTGTCTGGGGAAAGCAGTAAAACATTGAAAAGAGAAAGGAAGGCAGAGGTGATAACACAACAGGGCTGAGAATTGGGGAAAGCAGAGAGAAGAAGGCACAGGCAGGCAGAAGGCATGCACACAATGAGACTCAGAGCCCATGATAAGTAGTGAGAAGGAGGGACAGACAGGCATGCATACAGTGGGGTAAATAGTCCAAGGAGAATCTATCAGAACAGAAAGGCAGGCAGCAGGCATGCACATGACAGGGCTGAGAGCCCGGGGAAAGAAGTGAGAAGGGGGACAGGCAGGCAGCACACATGCATACAACAAGGCTGAGAGCCTGAGGAAAGCAGTGAGAAGGAGAGACAGGCAGACAGCAGATGTGCACACAGCTGGGCTGAGACCTTGATGAAAGCAGTTAAAAGGAGGGACAGGCAGGCAGCAGGTATGCACACTATGGGGCTGAGAGCAAGAGAAAAGCACTGAATAATTGATAACAGAAAGACAGGCTGCAGTCATGCACACAACAGAGCAGAGCGCCTGGTGAAAGCAGGGAATCAGTCTTAACAGACATGGAGGGAGCAGGCATTCACACAATGGGGTGAGAGCCTGGGAAACAATGAGTCATTTGAAACAGAAAGGCAGGCAGCAGGCATGCACACGACAGGTCTGAGAGCCTAGGGAAAGCAGCGAGAAGGAGGGACAGGCAGACAGCAGTCACTGACACAACAGGGCTGAGAGTCTGGTGAAAGCAGTGAGATGGGGGGACAGGCAGGCAGTAGGCTTGCAAAATGGGGCTGGGAGCCAGTGGAAAGCAGTGTGAAGGAGGTACAGGTAGGTATCAGGCATGCACACAATGTGGCTGAGTGCCTGTGGAAAGCAGTTATATGGAGGGACATACAGCTAGTAGCCATGCCCACAATAGGGCTGAGAGCCTGGGAAAGGAGTGAATGATTTAAAACAGAAAGGCAGGCAGGAGGCATACATACAATGGGGCTAAGAGCCCACGTAAAGCAGAGAGGAGAGACAGGCAGAGAGCAGCAGTACACAATGGGGATGAGAAATGGGGAAAGCAGTGTAAAGGAGGGACAGGTGTGTAGCAGGCATGCACAAAATGTAGCTGAGAGTCTGACGAATGCAGTTATATGGAGGGACAGGCAGCCAGCAGCCATGAACATGACAGGACCAAGAGCCTGTGGAAAGAAGTGAATCATTCACAACAGTAAGGAAGGAAGGAGACAAGCACACAACGGGGCTGAGAGCCTGGGGAAAACAGCAAGGAGGGAGGTGCAGGCAGCAGGCATGAACCCAATGGGGCTGAGAGCCCGGGGACAGCAGTGAGAATGATTGACAGTAAGCCAGCAGGCACACACACAAAGGGGTCAAGAGACTAGCTAAAGCAGTGGGAAGGAGGGACAGGCAGCAAGCACCCACTTAATGGGGCTGGGAGCCACAGGAAAGCACAGGGAAGGAAAGACAGGCAGGCATGCTCACAACGGGGTGGAGAGCCTGTGGAAAGCTTTGAGAAGGAGGGACAGGAAGTCAGGAGTCACGCACATAATGGGGCTGAGTACCTAGGGAAAGTAGTGAATCATTCGTAATAGAAAGGCAGGCAGAAGTAGACACACAACAGGGCTGAGAGTCAGTGAAAGCAGTGAGAAGAAGGGACAGGCAGCCAGAAGGCACACATACAATGGGGCTGAGAGCCCATGGTAAGCAGTGAGAAGGAGGGACAGGCAGGCATGCAAACAATGGGGTAGATAGCTTGGGGGGAACAATAAGTCTTTCGGAACAGTAAGGCAGGCAGCAGGCATGCATCCAACCAGGTTGAGAGCTTGTGGAAAGCAGAGAGAACACAGGCACACACACGACAGGGCTGAGAGCCTTGGGAAATTGGGAAATACAGTGAGAAGGAGGTACAGGCAGGCAGCTGACATGCATGCAGTGGGACTGAAAACCCAGTGAGGAGAGAGAGACAGGCAACAGACATGCACACAACCGGGCTGAGAGCTTGGGGAAGGCAGTTAGATGGAGGGACAGGTAGGCAACAGGCATGCACACAATGGGGGTGACAGCTCGGTAAAATCATTGAATCATTTATAACAGAAAGGCAGGCAAACGACAGGGCTGAGAGTCTGGAAAAAGCAGTGAGAAAGAGGGACAGGCAGGAAGCAGGTACGCACACAATGGGTCTGAGAGACCAGGGAAAGCAGTAAGAAGAGGAACAGGCACGCATGCACACAATGGGGCAGAGGGCCTGGGGAAAGCACTGAGAAAGAGGAAGAGGCAGGCAGGATGCATGCACCTAACGTGGCTGAGAGCCCAAGGAAAACAGTGACTAATTCATAAGAGAAAGGCAGACAGAGGCACACACACAGCAGAGCTGAGATAGCATGAGAAGGAGGGACAGACAGCAGACACACACAAAATGGGACTAAGAGAACACGGAAGGCACTGAGAAGAAGGAACAGGCAGGCATGCACAAAATGGGGCAGAGAGCCCAGGAAAAGCAGTTAGAAGGAGGGATAGGCAGACAGCAGGCACACACACAATGGGGTTGCAAGCAAGGGAAAAACTTTGAATCATTTGTAACAGAAAGGCAGGCAGCAGCAATGCACATGACGGAAGTGAGAGCCTGGGGAAAGCAGCAAATCATTCATAACAGAAATGCAGGGAGCAGGCACACACACTATGGGCCTGAGATCCCAGGGAAAGCGGTGAATCATTTATAACAAGAAGGCAGGCAGCAGGTATGTTGCGCCGCGTGGTGCGGCGCGAGCCGAGCATTCGGCTCGCGCCGCGCAGCGCGTTCTCAGGACGCGGCGCGCCCCGAGTCTTCTTTGTACAGCGCGAGGCCCCAGATATTATTTTGGGCCTCGCTCTGCCTTCTGTGGTGTCCCTGTTCTCCCCTGACCCCTCCTTACCTGTTTCTTTTTCTTTCTTCTTCTACTTTTTCTTCTTTACCTTTTCGAGGCATTTTTTGTCCTTTCTTTATGTCTTTCCCCCCTTCCCATGTTACCTTTTTCTTCCCAGCATTCCTTGGTCCCTATTTTCTATGGTTCCTGTTCTATTCTATCCTATGTACTTTTTCCCTATCTAAAATGGTGTCTTTTTACTTCCTGTTGGTCACTTCCTGTTTCTTGGTATATAAGGGCTCTGTTTTCTCCCTTTCCTTGCGCTGCATCACTTTCTGCTCAGATTGTGTCTTCGCTCCTGATTCTTAGCCTTCGGTTCTGAATCTTTTCGATTTTGCATTTACCTGCATTTTGTTCCTGTTTGATTCCTGGTTTTGTTTTCGTTTCAGGAATCCATTTTTTGGAGGTTTTTTCCCCTTTATTGGGGTTTTTTCCCTCTGGCACTAATTCTAAAGGGCACGGTCTGTTCTTGGCGTTTCCACTGCCTGCAGCACCGTGGCTACTAGAAAGAGTCGCCCCTTTCTGGGCCAAAGCCGAACCCTCAAGACCTACGCCACTAGATCTGCGGTTTCCAGGCGCCAGCAGCACGTGAGTCGTGACAGAATGCAGCGCCAAACCATTCCGACATCTTCTGATACTATGGATGACACAGTGGCGGAGGCTGCAGATCCTGATTCATCTTTTTTGACTACTATTCAACAACAAGCTCAGGAATTGCAACAATTGCGCAACGAGAATGCGGTCTTACGACAGGCTTTGGCCCTCCGCAGTGGCGATGTTCCGACTATCTCCGCCTCAACGCCTCGCTTCTCTGGTGAACCAACTAAACTGCGTGAATTCCTGGATGCATTAACGGTTTACTTCGCCTTCAGACCTAGCCAATTCTCTCATGACAGGACAAAGGTGGGATATCTTATTAGTGCATTATCCGGTCCTGCCTTGGCCTGGGCAACCCCGATGGTGTCATCCAACGATCCAGTATTGTCGGACTATTCTGCCTTCGTGACCCGCTTCAAACAAATGTTTAGTCGCCCAGGATTGGAAGCCTCGGCAGAGGAAGCATTATGTGATATCCAGCAAGGTTCCCAGGATGTCCTCCGATATATTACACGTTTCCGTCAATTAGCGGCAGAGACCACTTGGGTGGAGCGTACCCTGGTAACTTTGTTTCGCAGAGGACTTAAGGAAGAAATTAAGGATGAATTAGTACATTCCACCAGAGTTGAAGATCTTCGTGGCCTCATGGATCAAGCACTTTCCATCGAGTATCGTCTTCAAGAACGACGAATGGAGAAGAGAAGGAGTAGAGGAGCGTCTCAGCCAAGCTCTTCACGGATGTATCCACCTCATCCTGAGGAATCTCGTCCTCCTGCTAAAGATATAGAAGGGGAACCCATGCAAGTGGATACTGCTCGAGGGCCACTCTCTGCTAGTGAGAAGGAAGACAGACGGAAGAAGGGATTGTGCCTCTACTGTGGTTCTGCTGGTCACCTGCTTCGTACATGTCCTGTACGTCCACCTAGACCCTTGGGAAACGCCACCTCCCGTCCTCTGTAAGAAGGGAGGGGACGGGATCATCGGCTATACCTTCTATCAGCTCATTCAACGACAATACAACTTACTTGTTCGTGTTACCAGTCATATTACAACTACCTGATGGCCGCCAAGAAAGAACTATGGCATTATTGGATTGTGGTGCTAGTGGTATATACATGGATAAGACATGGGCCACTAATCTGCAAATTCCCACTCAACCCAAAGACATTCCTGAACAAATACACACCGTGGATGGATCTTTAATATCCTCAGGTCCAGTCGATACTACGACCTTGATGTTAAATTTACAGTTTGGTAATCATCAAGAACACCTCTCTTTTGATCTCATTTCATCTCCCAACCATACCATTATTCTCGGAATTCCATGGTTAACTAGACATAACCCATATGTGAACTGGGTAACCCGGACAATTTCTTTATCCTCACAGTTTTGTCAAGAAAATTGCTTTGCTTCCGATAAATATTGGTCACCAAACAGATTAACACCTATGAAGAGTACTACGGAGTATTCCATCAACACTGTCCAAGGGGTTCCTGAACATTATTTAGAGTTCCAAGACGTGTTTCAAAAACCATCCAGACCTGTATTACCTCCACATCGAGAGTACGATTGTGCTATTCCTTTGGAACCTGGAACAGTCGTTCCCTTTGGGAGGATGTATTCTCTCACGGAACCTGAAAAGGAAGTTCTTAAGGAGTATCTGGAGGAAAATGTACAGGGTGGTCTCATTGTTCCATCATCTTCTCCAGCAGGGGCTCCTCTCTTTTTTGTACCCAAGAAGACCAAAGATCTTCGTCCTTGCATAGACTTTCGAGGCCTAAACAAGATAACTATAAAGGATCGTTATCCTTTGCCCCTCATTAAGGATATTTTAGAGGCAGTCAGAGGGGCTCATCGTTTTACCAAGTTGGATCTTCGGGGAGCTTACCACCTTTTACGTATAAAAGAAGGAGACGAGTGGAAAACAGCATTCAGGACACCGTTCGGTCATTTTGAATATAAAGTCATGCCCTTTGGTCTTACGAACGCTCCTGCTATATTTCAAAGGTTTATGGACTCAATATTTTCCGATCTCTTGAACCAGACACTCGTAATCTACTTGGACGACATCCTTATTTTTTCCAGACGCCCCGAACTCCATTCTTCTCATGTGAAACAAGTCCTTCACAGACTCCGAGCACATCAACTATTCTGTAAACCCGAAAAGTGTGAGTTCGATAAGACGGAAGTCAAATATCTGGGTTATCATTTAAGTTCCACCGGCATAGCTATGGACCTAGAAAAGGTACAAGCAATTCTAGAGTGGCCTTCTCCCTCTTCTATCAAAGAAACACAATGTTTCCTAGGATTAGCAAATTTTTACCGACAGTTCATTCAAGACTTTGCCAAACAGACCAGCCATATAACCCATACCTTAAAGAAGGAAAATCTAAAACAGGGGTTTGTCTGGACCAAGGCGGCTGAAACAGCTTTTCAAGAATTAAAGAAGGCATTCACTCAAGCTCCCATCTTGAGACATCCAGATACCAATAAACAGTTTATCGTAGTTACCGATGCTTCCGAAAAAGCTATTGGAGCAATCTTGCTTCAACTTCAAGAAGATGATGGTCTTGAACATCCTGTTTTCTATTTGTCCCATATTCTCTCTTCAGCTGAACAACATTACTCTGTACTAGAAAGAGAGTTGTTAGCTCTGAAGACAGCCTGCATCGAATGGAGACAGTTTCTGATGGGATCCAAGGAGCCTTTCGAGGCGAGAACAGATCACCGTAATCTGCAATGTCTACGTAATTTTGTATGCCAAAATAGTCGCCAGGCGCGTTGGGCCTTTTTCTTTAGTCAGTATGACTTTTACATCACCTATATTCCTGGATCTCAAAACATTCTGGCTGATGCTCTGTCTCGACGCTATCCAGATTGTACTCCTTCCCCATCTCAGTTTCTACTGGAGCCTAGTAAGATCATTGGAGTTGCTCAATCTTTTCTGGATGAGGTACGACTGGAGTATTCCAGCCTGTCTAATAGCGAAATAGAGAACTTAAGAACCTTTTTATGCAAGAAAGAAGGATTCTTTTTTCATCAGAAGCTGTTATTCCTCCCTACTAACAGAGTGCGAGACAAAGCATTACAGATGTGCCATGATTCACCGGTTGCTGGACATAGAGGTATTAAGGCCACACAAGAACTTCTTTCGCGATCTTTCTGGTGGCCTACCTGGAAATCAGATGTCGAAAGATATGTTCAGGCTTGTCCCATATGTGCCCAAGTCAAGATTCCCCGTAGCAGACCTGCAGGATTACTACAGCCTTTGCCAGTTCCACCAACGCCATGGCATACTATTTCCACTGACTTTATGTGTTCACTTCCGCCATCAGCTGGAAACCAGGTTATCATGGTCACTGTTGATTCTTTCACTAAGATGGCCCACTTTACTGCTCTAAAGAAATTACCAACATCCCAAGAATTGAGCCAGATATTTATCGACCATATTTTCCGTCTCCATGGACTTCCACATACCATTGTGTCTGACAGGGGTCCCCAGTATATTTCCCGGTTTTGGAAACATTTTTGCAAGACACTGAATATCAATATAGCACTATCATCCGACCTCTTTTCCTACTGCTCCTCAATCTACCTCTCCTCTGCCTGCCATTACATCTTTTTCCAAACGTCTCCTGCAACTCCATAAGCTCATTAGATCTAATTTATTGCACACTAAGAGGTATATGAAGAAGATCGCTGATAAGAAACGTGGACCCACTCCCGATTATCACCCTCAGGATAAAGTCTGGCTTTCTTCCAAATTCTTGCCCTCTCGTCTTTCTCTGAATAAGTTCACGCCTCGCTATTATGGGCCTTTTCGTATTCTTCAGTTGCTCAATCCTGTCACTGTTCGTCTTCGCTTGCCTCATACTTGGAAAATTCATCCGGTCTTTCATGTATCCCAACTCAAACCTTATGTCCCTGATCCTTTCTCTCGTCAGTTTCCTTGTCCTCCTCCTGTGTTGGTGAATGATGTCCCTGAATATGAGGTTCAAGAAATTTGTGACTCCCGCCTTTTTCACCGGCGTCTTCAGTATTTGATTCACTGGAAGGGTTATCCTCTTAGTGAATGCTCTTGGGAAGATGCTTCTTCTGTTCACGCCCCTCTTTTGATTTCTCGTTTTCATCGTTTGTTTCCCTTCAAACCTGGACCTTCGGGGGGGGGACCTACTGTTGCGCCGCGCAGCGCGTTCTCAGGACGCGGCGCGCCCCGAGTCTTCTTTGTACAGCGCGAGGCCCCAGATATTATTTTGGGCCTCGCTCTGCCTTCTGTGGTGTCCCTGTTCTCCCCTGACCCCTCCTTACCTGTTTCTTTTTCTTTCTTCTTCTACTTTTTCTTCTTTACCTTTTCGAGGCATTTTTTGTCCTTTCTTTATGTCTTTCCCCCCTTCCCATGTTACCTTTTTCTTCCCAGCATTCCTTGGTCCCTATTTTCTATGGTTCCTGTTCTATTCTATCCTATGTACTTTTTCCCTATCTAAAATGGTGTCTTTTTACTTCCTGTTGGTCACTTCCTGTTTCTTGGTATATAAGGGCTCTGTTTTCTCCCTTTCCTTGCGCTGCATCACTTTCTGCTCAGATTGTGTCTTCGCTCCTGATTCTTAGCCTTCGGTTCTGAATCTTTTCGATTTTGCATTTACCTGCATTTTGTTCCTGTTTGATTCCTGGTTTTGTTTTCGTTTCAGGAATCCATTTTTTTGAGGTTTTTTCCCCTTTATTGGGGTTTTTTCCCTCTGGCACTAATTCTAAAGGGCACGGTCTGTTCTTGGCGTTTCCACTGCCTGCAGCACCGTGGCTACTAGAAAGAGTCGCCCCTTTCTGGGCCAAAGCCGAACCCTCAAGACCTACGCCACTAGATCTGCGGTTTCCAGGCGCCAGCAGCACGTGAGTCGTGACAAGGTATGCACACAAGAGGGCTGGGAGCCAGGAGAAAACAGTGAGAAGGAGGGACAGGAAGGCAGCAGGCATGCACACAATGGGGCTGAGAGCCTGTGGTGGCAAGCAATAAGAAGGAAGAACAGGTAGGTAGCAGACATGCATACAATGTGGCTGAGTGTCCAGAGAAAGCAGTTATATGGAGGGACAGGCAGCTAGCAGCCATGCACATGATGGGGCTGAGAGCCCAGGAAAGCAGTGAATCGTTTGTAACAGAAAGGCAGGCAGTAGACATGCACATGACAGGGCTGAGAGCCTGGGGAAAGCAGTGAGAAAGAGGGCAGGCAGGCAGCAGCCACACATAGAATGGGGCTGAGATCCTAGGGAAAGCAGTGATAAAGAGGTACAGGTAGTCAGCAGGTATCCATACAATGGGGCTGAGAGCTTGAGTAAAGCAGTGTGAAGGAGGGACAGGTAGGCAACAGGCACGTACACAATGTAGTTGAGAACCCAGGAAAAACAGTTATAGGGAGGGACTGGCAGCCGGCAGCCAGGCTGAGAATGGGGCTTAAAGCCCATTGAATGCAGTGAGAAGGAGGCATAGGCAGGCAGCAGCCATGTACACAATGGGACTGAGAGCCCTAGGAATACAGTGTTCAAGAAGGACAGGCAGACAGCAGGAATGCACAGAATGGGGCTTAGAGTTCAGCAAAAGCAGGGAATCATTTGCAACAGAAATGGAAGCAGCAGGCATGCACAAAATGGGGCTGAGAGCATGTGGAGAACAGTGAAGGAGGGACAGGCAAGATGAAGTCATGCATACAACCGGGCTGAGAGCCTGGGGACAGTAGTAAGAGTAAGGGACCAGCAGGCAGCAAGGACACACACAATGGGGCTGAGCACTTGGGAAAGCAGTGAATCATGTATAACAGAAAGGGGAGCAGCAGACACACAAACAACCGGGCTGAGAGGCCATGCAGAGCAGTGAGAAGGAGAGACAGGCAGGCATCAGGTGTGCACACAACGTGGCTGACAGTCTTGATAAAGCAGTGAAAAGGGGGAAAGTCAGGCAGCAGGGATCCACAGAATGGGGCTGTGAACCCCGGGAAAGTAGTGAGAAGGAAGGAGAGGAAGGCAGCAGACACGTACACAATGGAGTGGAGGACCTGGGGGATAGCAGTGAGATAGAAGGACAAGCAGGCTGGAGGCAGAGACATAATGGGTCTGAGAGTCCTGGAAAAAGCAGTAAATCATTGCTTAGAGAAAGGCGGGCAGGGTCACACACACAACAGGGCTGAAATTTGGGGTAAGCAGTGAAAAGGAAGGACAGGCAGCCAGCAGGTTTGCACACAATGGGGCAGAAAGCCAGGGGAAAGCAATGAATCATTCAAAACAGAAAGGCAGGCAGCAGGCATGCCCATGACAGGGCTGAGAGCCCAAGGAATGCAGTGAGAATGAGTGATAGACAGGTAGCAGGCATGCACACCAAAAGGCTAACAGCCTAGATAAAGCAGTGAGAAGGAGGGACAGGTAGCAGTTAAGCACATAGTGGGTCTGCGAACCCAGGAAAAGCATTGAGAAGAAGGGACAGGCAGGCAGATATCACATACATAATGGGGCTGACTGCCTGGCGAAAGCCGTGAATCATTAGTGAGAAAGGCAGGCAGAGGTAAACACACAACAGGGTTGAGAATCTTGGAAAGAAGGCGGGACAACAGAAGGCACACACACCATGTGGCTCAGAGCCCATGGTAAGCAGTGGGAAGGAAGAACAGGCAGGCATGCACACAATGGGGTAGATAGCCCGGGGAGAATAGTGAATCTTTCAGAACAGAAAGGCAGGCATGTCTGTGATGGGGCTGAGAACCTGGGGAAAGCAGAGAGAAGGAGGGACAGGCAGGCACAAGAATGCATACAACAGGGCTGAGAGTCTGGGAAATATAAAGAGAAGGAAGATTAGGAAAGCTGAGAGCATGCATACAACGGAGCTGAGAGCCCAGGGAAAGCAGTGAGAAGGTGGGGCAGAGAGGCAGCAGAAGTGTATACGACCGGACTGAGAGCCTGAGGACAGCAGTTAGATGGAGGGACAGGTAGGCAACAGGCATGCACACTATGTGGCTGAGAGCCTGGGGGAAGAAGTGAATTATTTATAACAGAAAGGCATGCAGCAGGCATGCACATGACAGGCGGAAAGCCTGGGGAAAGCAGTGAGAAAGAGGGACAGGCAAGCAACAGGCATGCACACAATGGGTCTGAGAGCCCAAGGAAAGCAGGGAGAAGAAGGGACAGACAGGCAGTGGACATTCACACAACCCAGCTTAGAGCCTAGGAAAAGCACAGGGAGAGCAGGGGATCATTCATAACAGAAAGGCTGGAAGCAGGCACACACATGACGTGGCTGAGAGCTCGGGGAGAGAAATAAATCTTTTTTTTTTCACGTATCTCTTTATTGGTTTTAATATAGTGAAGCATGACAAAATAACCATATACAGCAATAAATAAAAGATGAAGGTACAGAGATAAAAAATATTCTGATCCTAAATACAGCAATTGAGAATACAACATTTAGCTGTGCCACATGTCGAGAGTTAGTATTCCAGTATAATTTACAAATGTGGGGTGCCATCATTTGATTATAGGATCAATTGCGCTATAGTGGATTAGCATATGTTTCCTTGTCCTCTAGATGGGCTCAGCAATGCCGTGTGGCATTGCTGGTGTAGCCAAGCGGGACGCATCACATGCGACCGGGGCCAATGGGGGAGTTTATGTAGCATAATATATGTGAGAGCGTGGGCAGCAGTGGGGTATACCTCAAGGAAGCAGGTGGATTCTTCTCAGCAGCGTGTTATGATACCAAGAGCAGAGGAGACTGGGGCCATATGTACGAACACATTTTCCCATTGACACAGAATGGGAAAAACCCTTTGCTACATCTGGCCCCTTGTGCCTATCTAGAAGATGTGGCGGTGGCCTCGGAGTATTCAGGGTGGGTATGTGTAATTTTTAGCTTCAATGTGTACAATAAAAGCATCCCAAATTTTATAACCTCTTTCTGACAAACCCCTGAATTATAAAAGCCGTAGGGTTTGGGCCTCCGTGTGGGACCACTGAAGCAGGTCGTACAGCCACTTGGCGTAGTTAGGGGCGTGTGGAGCCTTCCAATGAGTTGCTATTAAGCAACACCACTGTCGGGGCAAGTGTATCCATCATCACGTTCTTCTCTGCTGTGTGATGTTCCCCTGTCCAGCTAATCGGCCACTGTAGCTGGCGGCAGCGTAATACAATTCAAAATTAGCCATATCTAGGCCCCCATTATCATGTGTGTATTGTGTTGTGGTCAAAGCCACGCAACGTCTGTCCTTTCCCCATAATAAATCAGTTAGTATACTCTGTAGGGACATAAAGAATGAGTGGGGGAGAACTACCGGTAGAGCTGCAAAATAGTATAATAATCTAGGAAGGACGAGCATTTTGGCTATAGCTTTTCTGCCCATGGGCGACAAAGGGAGAGATCCCCAGAAAGGAAGCGAACCCCTTATGGAATGAATAGTCCTGTCTATGTTGCCCTCTCTAATGTCCTCCACCGAGTGATACACTTGAATTCCTAAATACTTAAAGGTGGTATGACACCATGGTAAATGGTACTCTGGTAGGTCCAGCTGGAGATCCAGGGGTACAGGAATGAAGGGGAATATGCAGGATTTAGGCCAATTTACTCACAGTCCAGAAATTCCGGCAAAGGAATCTAGGGCCAGATGTAGCAAAGGGTTTGCGCCTCGCAAACTGCGAAAATCGCCGTTTGCGAGGCGCAAAAGCCTCTTTGCTATTCAGAAATGCATATTGCGAGTCGGGACCGACTCGCAATATGCATTTCAGAATCGTAAATAGAAAGGGGTGTTCCCATCCTATTTGCGATTCGGAGTGGAATGCAATTCCATTTGCGACCGCATATGCGGTCGCAAATGGAGTCGCAGTTACCATCCACTTCAAGTGGATGGTAACCCACTTGCAAATTGGAAGGGGTCCCTATGGGACCCCTTCCACTTTGTGAATGGACCCACAAATATTTTTTCAGGGCAGGGAGTGGTCCAAGGGACCACTCCCTGCCCTGAAAAAATACCAAAACTAAAGGTTTCTTTTTTTTTTTTAAGTGCTGCTCGTTTTCCTTTAAGGAAAACGGGCTACACTTAAAAAAAAAAAAACTGCTTTATTTAAAAGCAGTCACGAACATGGAGGTCTGCTGACTACAGCAGGCCTCCATGTTTGCGAGTGCCTAGACTCGCTAAGGGGACGCAATTTGCGACCCACCTCATTAATATTAATGAGGTGGGTCATTGCGACCCCATAGCGACTCGCAGACGGTATCTGAGACACCGTTCTGCATACCAATTTGCGAGTTGCAAATTGCGAGTCGCAGGGACTCGCAATTTTCAAGTCGCAAATTGGCGTTTTGCTACATCTGGCCCCTAGTGTTTCCATTACGCCTGGCATGGAGACCACGTGATCTGGCAAGTAAATCAAGGTGTTGTCTACATATAGAGATATAGGTGGTCATTACAACCCTGCTGGACGGTTTTAAAGCTGCGGTAATACCGCAAACAGGCCGGCGGACAAAAAAATGGAATTACGACCCTGGCGGAAACCGCCAACAAAGACAGCCACTTTAACACATCGACCGCCAGGGCGGTACAGACAAACAGCGCGGCGGTCACCGCCAACAGACAGGAGGAAGACAAAGTACCGCCCACACTATCACAACACACCAATCCGCCACCTTTTCTGGGGCGGATTCACCGTGGATAAAAACACGGCGGAAACAGCTTTTGCAATGGGAAAACGCTCACCTCAACACATTCCACGAGTAACGAGGACTCCATGGACCCGGAACTACAAATCTTACCTGCCCTTGCAATCCTGCTCATCTACGACCAACAGCGACGTAGGCGCAGAACATACCGGTGAGTACTGCACCTACGACACGGGGGAGGGGGGAGGCAAAAGTTACGGGGATGCCCACCAAACACCCCCACCCTCGCATATCCAACATACACACCAATGCAGTCACAAAAATCACAGTAACAACCCACAACCCCCCCGGAAGAATACAATGACAAAGCGAATAGCGCCCAAACTTTGTATTTAGCCAATATACAACTCATAAAAAAATAAACTGATATATATCACGAAATCTGTCTAAAATAAATATACAAAACAAGAAGTAGTGCAGATATGTACACAACAATGTCCGTGCACCAACAGTCCGAAAATGCATGGGCGACGCCCACAATAGATACCTGACCAAAATCCGAGAGAACACTGCCGGGGCATCAGATAGAAACACTACAGGCACCTCAGGGGGAAGGGAAGGGGGGGCACCTCAGCCACATGAATGCGAAGCCAGATCCACGACGGGGCTCCATGCCCATTGATGTATCCTGGGGAGTGCAAAGCCACAGTCTCTCAAGTCTATACAGTGGGTGGGTTGCCAACTGTGCCATCCTGGGGAGTGCAAAGCCACAGTCTCTCAGGTAGATGCAGGTCTCCACTGGTTCTGGAGGGGGACTGGTGCCCAGACTGGATGAGTCTCCCCGTGGAAGTACCTGTCCTGTCACTGTCCCAGCTGCACATGGGAGAACGATGCCTGATGTGCCGGACTATTCATACCCACACGGTCTTTGCCCTGTTAAGCGGTCTTGACCATGGCGGTGTTTGCCCTGTTCAGCGGTCTTGACCATGGCGGTCTTGGCCTTGTTCAGTGGTGCTTTGCCATGGCTGCCTATGGAGTGTTCAGCTGTGCTTTGCCATGGCGGTCTTTGCCCTGTTCAGCGGTCTTGACCATGGCGGTCTAGGCCTTGTTCAGTGGTGCTTTGCCATGGCTGCCTATGGACTGTTCAGCGGTGCTTTGCCATGGCGGTCTTTGCCCTGTTCAGCGGTCTTGACCATGGCGGTCTTGGCCTTGTTCAGCGGTGCTTTGCCATGGCTGCCTATGGACTGTTCAGCGGTGCTTTGACATGGCGGTCTTCGCCCTGTTCAGCGGTCTTGACCATGGCGGTCTTGGCCTTGTTCAGCGGTGCTTTGCCATGGCTGCCTATGGACTGTTCAGCGGTGCTTTGCCATGGCGGTCTTCGCCCTGTTCAGCGGTCCTGACCATGGCGGTCTTGGCCTTGTTCAGCGGTGCTTTGCCATGGCTGCCTATGGACTGTTCAGCGGTAGCCTAAGATGGCGGTTCAGATACTGACATTGGTGTGTGGCATGACGTTCCATCATTGCCCAGCGGGGCTGTGAGATTCTGGACCCTCCTGGGCTGTGACTCCGGCGGTTGTGGTGGTCTCCTGACCAGTAACAATACTTGAGCCCTCCGGGGCTATGACTCTGGTGGTGGTCTCTTGACCAGTAACGATACTTGAGCCCTCCGGGGCTATGACTCTGGCGGTGGTCTCCTGACCAGTAACGATACTTGAGCCCTCCGGGGCTATGACTCTGGCGGTGGTCTCCTGACCAGTAACGATACTTGAGCCCTCCTCGGCTATGACTCTGGTGGTGGTCTCCTGACCAATAACGATACTTGAGCCCTCCGGGGCTATGACTCTGGCGGTGGTCTCCTGACCAGTAACGACGGTGCTGGCGGTTGTGTCTGGACCGCCGGAAATGATGGCGCACTTCTCCGCCTTGACACTCACAACAGGTTGGGGAGACTTCCTCGGGACCTTCCCCACCTTCTTTTGAGTTACAGATGACTCACCAATCGCCTTGGATCCCATTTCACTGTTTGTACCACCAGGAGTCTTGACACGGTCCCGTCGTCCAATCTCCAATTTCGGAGCCTTCACAGGGGGCGGGCTGACAGTGCCTTGGCTCTGGGTCATACTGCCTCCCCTGGTGGACGGGGCACTCCAAAATCCTGGAACACGCACCACTGGTACTGGAGGCATTTTGGCTGAGGCGCTACGACGGGACTGATGAATTGGAGGGGGGGGGGAAAAGGTCAATTTGACATAGGGACAGTTTCTGACGTACACTGGGATGGGTAGTTGGAGGGGCTCTGGGAGTGGAGGAAGAGGAGGTGGTTGTAGGAGGTGTCACTTTAGGTGTTTTGGGTGCAGGTGCAGGTACTGGAGGCTGTCGTGAGGTGGATGGATGTTGGGTGAGTGATTGCCGGCATTTGTGTACTTTGGGAGGGGACGTCACAGACACACTGGGAGAGGACACAGGGGACGTGTATATGGCAGTGGAGGTGGTGAGTGCAGGTGAGCGGCTTGTGGTGCTGGGTGTCCTGGGGCGAGTCCTAGTGCCTGTAGATGTGGTGCATGCAGGTGTGTGTGTAGACGAGACTGGGAGGGAGGAGGGAGGAGGGAGAAGAGGAGGAGGGGGACACAGTGGAGACAGTGGATGTTGCTGTGTCTGTATGGGTCTGATGCTTGTGTGAGTGCTTGTGGTGAGTGTGGTGCCTATGTTTGCTTGAGCTACTTTTGGGTGTTGACTTGTGTGCATGCTGGTCTGTAGGTGTGCTTGGGATGGGCTGGGGTACAGGGGATTGGGTCTGGGTGGAGGAAGTTGGAGGGGGGAGGCTCGACACAGGTACAATGGCTGCCATCAGTGCTGAGGCCAGAGATTGCAGGGTTCGCTGAAGGACAGCCTGACCAGAATGAATGCCTTCCAGAAATGCATTACCGTGTTTCAACTCTCGTTCCACACCCTGGATGGCATTCACAATGGTAGACTGCCCAACAGTGAGTGACCTGAGGAGGTCAATGTCCTCCTCACTGAGGGCAGCAGGGGTGACATGGGCAGGGCCTGAGGTGCCTGGGGCGAAGGTGATGCCCACCCTCCTGGGTGAGCGGGCACGGGGCGAACGCTGAGGGGCTGCTGGGAGGGCGGTGCTGGTAGGGGAGGTGGCAGCTGTACCTGTAGAAGTGGGGCGCACAGATGGTGCTGCCACCACAGGGGAGCTCCCATCGGGGGACGAGTCCGTATCGCTGTTTGGTGATCCTGTGGCCGACGTGATGCTCCCCTCGCCCTCCGTCCCACTGGTGAAATCAGAGTCTTTGGTGTGGTCCTCCATGGCCATGTGGGATGCAGCTCCCTCGTGCTCCGGTGCCACTGTACCTCCACCTGATGATGCTGATGTACAGAAGGACAGGGAGAGCAGAAAAAGGGTGGAGACAGAAGAAAGAGAGTTTTAGTGCATGGCATACCACTACCGTTGGCGGACAAGAAAAACGCAGCAGCCCCCTGCATTACGCCGTGCTCCTGCCCTCTGCACATGCAATTCCTGGGAAATGGCCTACATGGCAATGGTAGACATCTGCCCACATGGATGGCAAAGGGGCAACTATACATCAATTAGCCTTTTTTATGAGCTGGGGTAGAGTGCCACATGGCCTACATGACGGAGGGGCCTTGCCTAACTAACTCGCCCTGGCCTAGGGACAGCCACAGCCCACCACCCCCACCCAGACAGCTCCACAGCACGCAAAGTCCATTGCATGAGGTTGAACTCACCCCCTTGTGTCTGCTGTGATGTCCTTAAGTGCCCATCCAACTCCGGGTAGGCCACCGCCAGGATCCGGAACATCAGGGGGGTCATGGTGCGACGGGCACCCCTCCCACGTTGGGAGGCCATCCCCAGCTGAGCCTCCGCCGTCTTCTTGCTGCAGCGGTGAATGTCCTCCCATCTCTTCCGGCAGTGGGTGCCCCGTCTCTGGTGGGCCCCCAGAGTCCGGACCTCCTTGGCGATGGCATGCCAAATATCCCTCTTCTGGTGGGCGCTGACCTACATGACATGCACAAGGAAATAGGAACAGTCATTACCTACTGCACCATCGTTGTAATTGGCCCCCTCCCAACTCTATCCCTGTGGCCCATTCATCCCCATGCATGACTGTTCTATGTACTCTGCCCCCTTCCCTCATCCACCCAGCCCTCTCCACCCAAGCCTAGCCCATACAACGTGCTCCCTGTGTACTAACCTGTTGGTCTGGAGGACCGTGGAGTAGCGTGTACTGGGGGAGGACCCCATCCACAAGTTTCTCCAACTCCTGTGCAGTGAAGGCAGGGATGCTTTCCCCAGACGCAGCAGCCATCGTTGCTTCCAGACCGAGGTCACAGCAGCACTAGCAGTGTAGGTCCTCTCCTGTCGAAGGTCAGGTATCTAGTGATTGAACAGATAGAAAATGGTGGTGACGTCCACAGCGGTGACGTCCGCGGCGGTGCGCATCATCACCGCCAGCGCACCTGTTCATTGGCTCCTGGGACCCATAGGGTCCAATGTTAACCAATGCAGCATTGCGCTGCGCTCTACGGCCGCCTACCGCGACGGTGTGCAACACCAGCGCAGTTACCCCACAATTCCAATGTCCCATTTTAGAGGTCAAGCAGCTGCCATTTCAGGGTCCCACATGGCTTAATTTATTACTGCGTCACACATACCGAGGCCTACACTCAAAACCTTTCCCGGATGGGTTAATTGTCTGGTGTAGTCTTGTGTATAACTGTGGGTACATACCTGGAGGAATGCTGACAGTTTTTTCGCTGTTGTCCTTCTCAGGCACCGTCAGTTGGGACATATTGGAAGATAGCGGAATCCGCCGGTGTACCGACCGCTGGTGGACCTGTTGACAATGGAAGAGCGACATGTCATCGTGACCTACCGGTTTGACCGTGCCACAATCCGGGAACTATGTACCCAGTTGGAGTCTGACCTGATGTCACCAATCTGCCATCCGACTGGAATACCCCCTGACGTGCAGGTGCTGTCAGTGCTCCATTTCTTAGCAAGTGGGTCTTTTCAGACAACAGTGGCCATGGCATCAGGGATGTCCCAGCCTATGTTTTCCAACGTCTTGTCCAGAGTGTTGGCTGCCCTGCTGAAACAGGTAAGGAGATACATCATTTTCCCTGAGGTGGCGGATTTGCCTACAGTGAAAGGTGACTTCTATGCCCTTGGACATATCCCCAACGTCATAGGTGCCATTGATGGGACCCATGTAGCTCTGGTCCCCACCCGCAGGAATGAACAGGTGTACAGGAACCGGAAGAGTTATCATTCGATGAATGTCCAGATGGTCTGTTTGGCAGACCAGTACATCTCGCAAGTAAATGCAATGTTCCCTGGCTCAGTGCATGATGCCTACATCCTGCGGAATAGCAGCATCCCTGATATGATGGGTGAACTCCAGAGGCACCGTGTATGGCTATTGAGGGACTCTGGTTACCCCAACCTGTCCTGGCTACTGACCCCAGTGAGGAATCCCAGGACCAGGGCAGAGGAACGCTACAATGAGGCCCATGGGCGGATAGGAGGGTAATCGAGCGGACCTTCGGCCTCCTGAAAGCCAGGTTCAGGTGCCTCCATATGACAGGTGGGTCCCTATTCTACTCACCGAAGAAGGTGTGCGACATCATCATCGCCTGCTCCATGCTCCATAACTTGGCATTGCGACGCCGGGTGCCTTTTATGCAGGAGGATGATACAGATGACGGTGTTGTTGCAGCGGGGGAGGCTGGGGAGCCTGTGGACAGTGATGAGGATGAAGCTGATGAAGATGAAAACGACAACAGGGAGTCAGTCATACAGCAATATTTTCAATGAGACACAGGTGAGTACAATTTCATGTTTCACATTATATTACATCTCACACGTCTACCTCTATCCTGTACCTACATTTCACTCCCTATTTGTTACCTGAGTTGTCCCCTTCCATTTCAGTTTCACTAATGTGTTGACCTACGTGTCAACAGCTTGCACCCTTGAAAGGCTTGTGATGTGTGACATAGGTATGTTGACAATACAAAGTTCACAATCATTGACTGACTCCAATATTGTTGAGGTTTCAAAGGTGTTTATTGAAGTGCATAAAAATGTAGGGGGTTGTGAAATGGGGAGAGGTCATGGTGGAATAATGTCCATGGCAGAGTCCAGTCTATAAGTCCCACAGGTACATTGCACATCTGGCCATTGGAAGTGTAGCTGGGGCAGTTCCAATCTGGACAGGGTAACAAAGTGGGACAGTGGGGGGACAATCAAGGTAGTCTTATTTCCTGGCGGGGGTCTTGCCATCTTGCTGTGTCCTGTTCCTGGATCTCAGGGCCCGCTTGCGTGGTGGTTATCCGTCTGCAGGGGGTGGGGTGCTGGTGTGGTGGTCCTGTGGCCGGGCCTCCTGTCCACTAGCGCCGGCAGAGGTGGTGGGCAGTTCATCATCCTGGCTAGTGTCAGGGGCCCCTTGGAGTGCCACGGTGTCCCTCAAAGTCTTTTGAATGTCCGTCAGCACCCCTACGATGGTGCCCAGGGCGGAGCCGATGGTCCTGAGCTCCTCCCTGAATCCCAAATACTGCTCCTCCTGCAGGTGCAGGGTCTCCTGCAACTTGTCCAGGACCGTTGCCATCGTCTCCTGGGAGTGGTGGTATGCTCCCATGATGGAGGATAGGGCCTCGTGGAGAATGGGGTCCCTTGGCCTGTCCTCCCTCTGTCGCACATCAGCCCTCCCAGTTTCCCTGTGTTCCTGTGCCTCCGTCCCCTGGACTGTGTGCCCACTACCACTGCCCCCAGGTACCTGTTGTTGTTGGGGTGGTGGGTTAGCCTGGGTGCCCTTTAGTAGTGGACGCACCGCTGATTGACCTGTCCTGGGTAGGGAGGTATGGGTCCGCTGAGTGGGTGCTGTGCTGGTGTTCCCAGAGGGTGGCAGTTCGGTGTTGGGCTGTGGCTGGGCAAGGGGAACCGACTGTCCTGAGTCCCACGATGGTCCGGGCTGGTCATCAAGATCCAGTAGGGCAGAGCTGCTGTCGTCACTGTGGACCTCTTCTGGGGGTGGAGTGGTGTTGTCTGGACCCTCTGGTGTGGTGACGGTCCTTCGGGTTCCAGCAGGGGTATGAGAACATGATTATTGCATGTGTGTGTTTCATGGTGTGCTATGGATGGGTGTGCATGAACCCCAGTGCAGGCATTCCTGTGTGGGGGCTTGTGTGGTGATGGTTGGGGGGTGTTGTGGGTCTGTGTAGTGGGCATGCTTTAGTGATGGGTGTCCATGCTTAGTTGTGTCATGCAGGTCTTGGGGTTGGGATGGGTGGTTGGTGTTATGGGTAGATTAGTGAGGAGTTAGGGTGATAGGGGAGGGTGTGAGGGTTGGGGTGTGTAATAGCATGCAGGTCGGGAGGGGGATAGGATAGTGAAGATTAGACTTACCAGTGTCCGTTCCTCCGACGACTCCTCCGAGGCCCTCAGGATGCAAGATGGACAAGACTTGCTCCTCCCATGTTGTTAGTTGTGGGGGAGGTGGTGGGGGTCCGCCGCCAGTCCGCTGTACCGCGATGTGGTGCCTGGATACCATTGAATGCACCTTCCCCCATAGGTCGTTCCACCTCTTCCCGATGTCCTCCCTATTTCTTGGGTGCTGTCCCACAACGTTGACCCTGTCGACTATTCTTTGCCATAGCTCCATCTTCCTGGCTATGGATGTGTACTGTACCTGTGCGTCAAATAGCTGTGGCTCTACCCTGATGATTTCCTCCACCATGACCCTGAGCTCCTCCTCGGAGAAGCGGGGGTGTCTTTGGCGTGACATGGGGTGGTGTGTGGGGTGGTGTATGTGTTGATGAGTGTGGTGGGTGTAGTGGTATGTGGTGTTTTGTGCATGGATGTTGTGTGGGTGATGGTGTAGTGTGCCTCTGTGTGATGGTGTTATCTATTCTGTGCTGTCTCTCTCTGGCCTTCGTCTCTAATTTGTGGTCGTAGGGGTTTGTGGGTGATGTGAGTGTGTGTTTTATATTGTATTGGATGTGTGGGAGTGGTGTTTGTATGTGTATCAGGTGTGTGTATTTCAAATTGTCCAGTGTGGCGGTGTTTTGGAGATGTGTGTGTATTTTGAGCGCGGCGGTGTGTACCGCCAATGGTATACCGCGGTTGAAAGACCGCTGCGTGGATTCGTGGGTCGTAATAGCATGGGCGTGTTTCTGTTGGCGTGGAGGTGGAGGATTTGTTTCCGCATATTTATTGCTGACCTTTGGTGTGGCGGACTTGTATGGGTGTCTGAATTTCGGCGGATTCCGTGATGTGTGTCATAATAGCTGTGGCGGTCTCCCGCCGCCGCTGCGGTGTATTGGCGGTCTTCGGTACGGCGGTAAGCGCCTTTTACCGCCAATGTTGTAATGACCCCCATAATGTGGTGTGTCTGTAATTCTGGAATGCCCCATTGGCGTGCGTATTTGTGAAGGTTGGCGGCCAGGGGCTCTATAGCTATGGCAAACAAAAGTGGAGAGAGCAGACATCCTTGTCTAGTGCACCTGTATATGGGGAATGGGTCTGAAATGATTTGCCCCCTCTTAACTAGAGCCGATGGGCTAGAGTATAATGTAGTGATCCATGCTATATACCCTTTGCCAAATCCCATTGCACCCAGCGTTTTGATGAGGAAGTCCCAGATCAGTTTATCGAACACCTTCTCGATGTCTAACGATATGGCTACTCCTCAGGGGTAAGTCCCTGAATTGTTGTGCAATATCCAGAGCAGTCTCCTGATGTTCAGGAAGGTGTTTCTGCCCGGTAAAAATCCAGACTGATCTTTATGAATCATTTGCGGGATAAATGGGAGAAGTCAATTAGCTAGTATTTTCCCCAATACTGTACAATCTGTGTTCAGTAGGGAAAGCGGGCAGTACGACCTGACATCAAGAGGGTCTCGGGCAGTCTTCGGAAGCACCGCTATAAGGTCCTCACATAATGATCCCGGTAGCTGCTCACAGTTGTGCGCTTTGTTAAACATAGTGAGCATGGGCTGCAAGAGGTTGCTCGCCTGTGTCACATAATACTCTATAGGCAAGCCATCCGTGCCAGGTGCCTTGTTTCGGGCCATTTGTGTTGGAGCGAGAGGTATCTCTTCCATGCAATTGGGACCGTCGAGTGCAGCCGCCTGCTCCGGCTGCAAGCGCCTCAGGGGGAGAGAGTCCAGGAAGCCGGATGCTCGCCCAGTGGAAGGGCGGGGGGGTCGCATATAGCTTCTGATAGTAGGTATAGAAAGCTTCATTGATTGCCGCTCGGGTGTTAACTATCACGCCCAAATCCATTTTGATTGCCCCTATGGGTGACCGCTGTGGGGCATCTCGGACTAGCCAAGCCAACAAGCAGCCCGATTTGTCTCCCTCCGCATATTGTCCTATCATGTAATGTCTGTAATCATGTTTTCCTAGTCTGGCGTAAGTATCCCTATGTGTGGACCGCAAACAGCAGAGCTCCTCTGGGGGTATCTCACCCCTGGCAACAGCCATCTCTACTGTCCGCATTTTAGACTCTAATACGGCCAGCTCCTGGACCAATACCTGCCAGACCCCTACAGAGGCGGCCATGCAGTGGCCACATACCACTACATTATGTGCGTCCCATTCTGACGCTCAGGTGTGCCGTGATGTTATTATGTGAAAAGTAAGTGGATAAGCATGTGGCAAGCTGTTCGCGAAAGGGGGGGGTCAGACAACGCCTCGACCTGCAAGCGCCACGTAGGTATCCATGTGGTCGGGCGGCCCCATCTTCAAACTACCCTTAAGGGCAGTGGTATGACGCAGTACGTGCAAGGTAATCAGAGCTGTGTACCCTATGCACCATTGTTGATGGTGCCAGAATCAGATCTATTCTAGTGTGAAAGTCGTGGACGGGGGAGTAAAAGGAGTATTCACGCTCTGTTGGATGTCCCATGCACCATAAGTCACATAGCCATTCTCCACCCTCCAGGCCTCAAACTCATGAGAGATGTGTCTACTCAGTGCAGTCGGTAGCAGGGGGAAGGAGCGGTCAAGGTGGATGTCAGGGGCACAGTTGAAGTCTCCCCCCATAGGCTCTCCCCGGCAGTGTCCCGAACCAGCCCAGCAGTCGTCATATTTAAGAAACATCTTTGGTTAGTGTTGGGTGCGTATAGTGCCACGAGGGACAGTGGTGCACCATCAAGGTAGCCCTCGGTTACTACATATCTACCATTGGGGTCCACTTGTGTGTGGTCAACCTCGTAGGGTACTCCGGGAGCAATCCACATTGCAAATAGTGAGGAGATGGTTCCAAAAGTGTGGCCTTTCCAGCTAGAGCGTAGCCTCCCAAAGGTGGACTCCGACAAGTGTGTTTCCTGCAGCATGGCTACACGCACTATGTGGCGCCTCAGGTAAGCGTGGGTACGCTGTCTGTTACGTGGTGTGGTCATACCCCTTACATTCCATGTGATCACATTGTAGTATGGTGCATGTGTTTGTGTCTGTGCAGCCATGTCTGTGTAGTAGTGCGAGTCTGTGAGGGATCCCTAGGAGTCCGGTCCGCACCTGTCCCAACAAGGCCTGTCTGTGCCCACTCTGGGGGGATGATACCGCACCTAAGTCTGTAATCGCGCCCCCGTCTCTTCTCTCTAAGAAGGATTAGTGGCAAAAACAAAACAGACCAAAGAGAATATAAAAGGAGAAACCTATATGAGTCTAACAGGAGACCAACATAATGATTCACTGACTACATACATCCAAAAACAGAACCTAGCCTGTAAGCAGGCGTGGGGAACAACTGGTCCATATGGAATAAGACACAGGGGTGAAAGCCAGGTAGTAAGACATGTGCTCCCAGCCATCCGGATAGCAGCTCAGGTCCTGTCACCCCGTGGCACCGCCAAGGAGTCCGGGGACCAACACAATGACTTGACGTTGCTCCTCCGGGTGAGGCGACCTATTTCCAACCAGGAAGTTAACAAGGGGAGCCACTGGAGTGTGATTCCCTTCAATATAAGGAGCCTATATCAGATATCATCCGCAGAATGCGGGGTGAGCAGCGGGCCGAGGGAGAGTCCTCAGAGTCGGAACAGTCTCCCCGATCAGTGTCTGTGTACTTGGGCTCCCGCAGGGCAGAGAATGGATTAGTCACGAACTGTGTAGCCTCAAGCAGCACACAAGAGCGTTCCTCCACTGCCTGGGCAAGAGTGGGCTTGGTTCTAATCCATGCCCAGCATTTACGTTTCCCTTTAGGGGTCGACCATTGCCCCCCGGACTCTTCCGGATGTGTAGGTTGAGCAAGTCCCTTGGCATGGAGCCAGGTCCAGGCGTTTTCTGAGGAGACAAAAATGTGTACGTTGGAGCCATCTTGTACAAGTAGTTTTGCAGGATACAGGAGGGCATACTTGATGTTGTGTTCCCGAAGGCGTTGCTTCACCTGATAGAAGGAGTTGCGTTTCTTTTGGACTTCAGCGGTGAAATCTGGGTAGGCAGATATGAGCGCATTTTCAAATTTACGCGTCCTGTCTTTACAGAAAAACTGAAGCACTGGATCCCTGACTCCGTAATTGAGCAAGTGGGCTATTAATGGGTGGGGGTGCGCTCCCGATGGTGGGGGCCTGCCCAGCACTCTGTGTGCTCGTTCCACCGAGAAGAATTTTTCTATTTTGTCCCGTAGAACCGTGACAGCTATCCACTGCTCCAGGAACAGTTCAGCGTTGGAGCCCTCCGCACGCTCCAGAAATCCCACCAGATGGATGTGGTTGCACTGCGACCTCCCCTCTGCATCCTCCGCTCTGCGCCTCAGAGTGTCAACCTCTGTAAACAAGTGAAGCATCTTCTCTTGCAGCTCCTTCATGGTATGGTGCAGCTCAGCCACTTCTTTTATGTTTCTGTGACTCTCTCGGTCAATGTACGATGTTCTGCACGTAGTAAATTTACATCAAGTGTCACAGCGTCAATCTTCGCCTCCAGGGTGTTTTTGGTGTCCAATATGGCCTGTAGTAACTTTTCAAATTGCGATGGATGAATGTGTAGCGTGGCCTTGGAGGT
Organism: Pleurodeles waltl; assembly: GCF_031143425.1. Taxonomy (NCBI): domain Eukaryota; kingdom Metazoa; phylum Chordata; class Amphibia; order Caudata; family Salamandridae; genus Pleurodeles; species Pleurodeles waltl. Next base: position 906,482,100 of record NC_090437.1, read on the forward strand.
AACGTCCGTGCCCACAGGTAGGGCGTCAGGTGTGGCTATAATCGCCGCTAGTGTCCTAGCAGACATTGGCTTGCCCATTCAGACACTGATCATTGGGGTGCTCCCTGATGAGTTGCCCTTCTAATGGTGAGCCGGTTGGCATGGCGCAAATGGCGCTTATGGGGGGTGGCGGTGAGCGACCCCCAGGGGGGCCATGGATCACAAAGAGGGCTACTTTCACTGCCGAGGAACACTACTATATAGGGCTGAAGGAGGCCTGTGCCTCCGGGTGTGGTGTTAGCTTATGATATCTTGTGTCTTTCAAACTGTGGTACGGTCTAGATGCGTAGTATCCCAGGTGCAGTGCAGTATCTCCGTTGGGGAGGCACGGAGGTGTTGTTGCCACTCGTCGCCTCCTCGCTGTAGCGCTGTTTGGGGGTCTCGTTCATTTAGACCCCAGGGTCCATTCCATTTACTGGGCCCTGCGATCTGGTCCCAACAGCTTCCTTCACCCCCACCAAGCCACAATGCCAGGGCATGTCCGCTAGCCCTTAGGCCGATGGGTTGAGCCTCGAGGCACCCGAGCACTGCTGTGCTCCTCAGGTCACCGATCAGGCAGCGGGGTCTTCCTCTGCCAAAGTCTACAAATGCCTAGCTCCTCACTTGTCTGGCACGGCACAGGTCGCTGCCCAAAAAGTGCTGTTGAGGCGCGACTGACAGGCCCTGGCCTGCCGTCCACGCGGGTGTGGGACCACACGCACCTCCAGTTTCCGCCAGCGTCGGGCTGCTCACCTCCTTTTCGCCTCCGAACGCTCACCTCGAGATGGGCGCCATCCGGCCCCAGCAGTGTTCTCCTGTGCACATCTTTGCTGCCGGCCGCTCAGACTCTGGCCACAGTGTGCCATAGAGGAGGCGTTGTTTCACCCTTCCGATCACTCCCTGCCGCAGTCCGTCACTTTTCAAAGCGGCCCGGGGGTGACAGGGTTCACGACGACCTACTGAGGGAGGTAGGTGATCGCCTGGATGCAGGAGAATTCTTTGGCCGGGTGCGGAACTCCAAACTACGCTGCTGCTCCGGTCATCATCTTGGCCACACTCCCCAGCGATAAATCATTTATAACAGAAAGAGAGTTACCAGGCATGCACATGACTGGGCTGAGAGACCGGGGTAAAGCATTGAATCAAACATAACAGAAAGGCATGCACACACGACAGGGCTGACAGCATGAGGAAAACATTGAGAAGGAGGGACAAGCAGGCAGCAGTCAAGAACTTGGGGCAAAGAACCTGGGGGAATCACGAAGAAGGAGTAATAAGCACACAGCAGGCATGTACATGTACACTACAGGGCTGAAAGCCCAGAGGAAAGCAGTAAGAATGAGGGACAGGCAGGCAATAGACATGCAGAAGACAACTCTGAAAGCCCAGGGAATGTAGTCTGAAGGAGCGACAGGCAGGCAGCAGACATGTACACAATGTGGTGAATAATATGGGGCTGAGATCACACGGAAAGCAGTGAGGAGGAGGGTTAAGTATGCAGCAGGCATGAACAATATGGGGCTGAAATCGCAAGGAAAACAGTTATAAGGAGGGGCAGGCAGACAGCACGCATGCACACAATGGGATTATGAGCACAGGGGAGGCAGTGAGAAGGAGGGCCAGGCCAGCACCAGGCATGCACACAATGGGACAGAGAACTCAGGGAAGGCAGTGAATCATTCAGAACAGAAAGGCAGGCAGCATGCATGCACACAAGGGCTCTGAGAGCCCAGAGGAAAGCAGTGAGAATGAACAACAGGCAGGCAACAGGCATGCACAAAATAGGTCTGAGAGCCTGGGGTATTGCAGTCACAAGGAGTGATCGGCAGGCAGTAGGCACTCACATAACAGGGCTGAGACTCCAGGGAAAGCAGTGAGCAGGAGGGATAGGGAGGCAGCAGGTATACACACAATGTGGCTGAGAGCCCAGGGAAAGCACTGAGAAGAAGGGACAGGTAGGCAGCAAGCATGCACATAATGGTGCAGAAGGCTGGGGTAAAGCAGTAAGATGAAAGGACATGTAGGTAGGAGGCACGGACATAACAGGGCTGAGAGCCCCGGGAAAGCGGTGAATTATTCATAATAGAAAGGCCCGCAGAGGCACGCACACAACAGGGCTGATAGTCGGGGAAAGCAGTGAAGAGGGACCAGCAGACTGCAGACACGCACACAATGGGGCTGAGCACCAGGGGTAAGCAGTGAGAATGATGGACAGACAGCCAGCAGGCATGCACACAATGGGCCAGAGACCCAGAGGAAAGCAGTGAATCATTCAGAACATAAAGGCAGGCAGCAAGCATGCCCATGACGGGGCTGAGAGCTCGGAGAAAGTAGGGAGAAGGAACGACAGACAGGTAGCAGGCACACACACAATGAGGCTAAGAGCCCAGACTTAAGCAGTGAGTCATTTATAACAGAAACACAGGCAGCAGACATGCACACGACAGGCCTAAGAAACCTGGGAAAGCACTAAGAAGGAGGGACAGACAGGCAAGCATACAGCAGTGCTGCGAGCCTGGGGAAAGCAGAGAGCAGGAGGGACAGGCAGGCAGCAGGCACTAACACGATGGGGCTGAGAGCTCAGGGAAAGCAATGAATCATTTATAACAGAAAGGCAGGCAGCAGTCAAGCATATGACTGGGCTGAAAGCCTGCAGTAAAGCAGTGAATAATTTATAACAGAAAGGCAGACAACAGGGTTAAGAGCCGGGAAAAGCAGTGAGAAGGAGGGACAGTCAGGCAGCATTCATGCATATATTGGGGCTGAGAGCCCAGGGAAAGCAGTGAGAATTAGGTAAATGTAGGCAGCAGCCATGCACATAACAGGGCGCAGGGTCCAGGCAAAGCAGTGAGAAGGAGAGACATGCAGGCAGCAGGCACACACATAATGGGACTGAGAGCCTGGGGAAAGTAGTGTATCATTGATGAGAGAAAGGCAGGCAGAAGCATGCATACAATGAGGCTGAGAGTTGGGGAAAGCAGTGTGAAAGAGGGACAGGCAGGCATGCACACAACAGGACTGAGAGCCCAGGATGAGCAGGCAGCAGGCATGCACATAACAGGGCTGAGACACCGGAGAAAGCAGTGAATCATTCAGAATAGAAAGGCACGCATCAGGCATGCCCACAATGAGGCTGAGAGCCCAGGGAACGCAGTCAGAAGGAGGGACAGGCAAACAACAGGAATACACAAGACAGAGCTGAAGGCCCGGTTGTGAGAAAGTAGCCTCTTTCTAGCATGGTCACCCCCATTTTTGGCCTGTTTGTCAGTGTGTTTTTACTGTCTCACTGGGATCCTGCTAGCCAGGACCCCAGTGCTCATAGTTTAAACCTTATTTGTCAGTACATGCATACAAAGGGGCTGAGAGCCCAGAGGAAAGCAATGAGAATGAACGACAGGCAGGCAACAGGCATGCACAAAATAGGTCTGAGAGCCTGGGATATGCAGTCAGAAGGAGTAACAGGCAGGCAGCAGGCACTCACATAACGGGGCTGAGAGTCCGGGGAAAGCATTGAGAAGGAGGGGCAGGTAGGCAGCAGGCATGTACACAATATGGCTGAGAGCCCGGGGAAAGCAGTGAGAAAGAGGGACAGGCAGGGAGCAGGCATGCATATAACTGGACTGAGAGCTCAGGGAAACCAGTGAGAAAGAGGGACAGACAGTCAGCAGGCTCATAGACTATGGGAATGAGAGTATGCAGAAACCAGTGAAAAGGAGGAACAGACACACTGCAGGCATGCACAGATGGGGGTAAGAGCCCAGTGGAAGCAGTGAGAAGGAGGGCCAAGCATGCAGCAAGCATGGACAATATGGGGCTGAGATCCCAAGGAAAGCAGTGATAAGGAGGGACAGGCAGGCAGCAGGCACACAATGTGGGGTTAAGAGCAAGAAGAAAGCAATGAGAAGGAGGGAAAGTCAAGGAGCAGGCAGGCACAAAACTGGGCTTGGAGCAAGGGGAAAGCATTGAACACGAGCGAAAGATAAACAGCAGGTATGCGCAAAACAGAGCTGAGGGCAAGGAGAAAGCAGTGAGAACGTGGTAAAGGCAAAGAGCAGGTATACACAAAATAGGGCTGAGAGCTACGAGTAAGCAGTGAGAAGGACAGGCAGGCAGCAGGCACATACACAACGGGGCTGAAAGACCGGGGAAAGCATACAACAGGGGTGAGAGTCAGGAGAATGTATTGAGAAGAAGGGAACAGGCAGGCACATACACAATAGGGCTGAGAGATCTAGGAAGGCAGTGAGAAGGTAGGATAGGCAGCCAGCAGGCATGCACACAATGAGGGTGAGAGCCCGGGGAAAGCAGTGAGAAGGAGGGACAAGCAGGCAGGAGGCACACATATAACAGGGCTGAGAGTCTGAGGAAGTCATTCGTAAGAGAAAGGCATGCTCACAATAGGGCTGAGAGTATGGGGAAAGATGTGAGAAGGAGGGACAGGCAAGCAGCAGGAACACATACAATGGGGCAGAGAGCATGGGGTTAACAGTAAAAAGGAAAGACAGGCAGGAAGCAGGCACACACACATTGGGGCTGAGAGCCCGTGGTAAGCAGAGAGAATTAGGGACAGGCAGGTAGCAGACACACACTCAATGAAGCTGAGAACCCAGCAAAAGCAGTGTGAAGGAGAGACAGGCAGGCAACAGGCAGACACACAATTGGGTTGAGAGCCCAGGAAAACATAGTGAAGAAGTAACAGGCAAGAAGTAGGCACACACACAGCAGGGCTGAGAACCCATGGAAAGCAGTGAGAAGGAGGGTCAGGCAAGCAGCAGGCACATACAACAGAACAGAGAGCCTGGGGAAAGCAGTGAGAAGGAGGGACAGGCAGGTAGCAGGTACGGACACAATGGTGCTGAGAACCTGGTGAAAGCAGTGAATCATTCATAACAGAAAGGCAGGCCGTTTCACACACACACAACATGGCTGAGTGCCTGGGGAAAGAAGTGAGACAGAGGGATAGGCAGGCAGCAGACACACCCACAATGGGGCTGAGAGTCCGGGGAAAGCAGTGAGAAGAAGGGACAGGCAGGCAGCAAGCATGAACACAACAGGGCTGAGACACAGGAGAAAGTAATGAGAAGGAGGGACTGGCAGCAGGCATGCACACAATATGGCTGAAAGACATGGGAAAGCAGTGAGAAGCAGGGGCAGTCAGGCAGCGGGCATACTCACAATAGGACTGAAAGCATGTGGAAATCAGTGAGAAGGAAGGACAGGAAGGCAGCAGGCACACACACAATGGGGCATAGAGCCTAGGGAAAGCAGTGAGAAAGAAGGACAGGTATGCAGAAGGCATGCACACAAAGAGGCTGAGGGAAAGCAGTGAGAAAGAGGGACAGGCAGGCAACAGATATACACACATTGGGGCTGAGAGACTGGGGAAGCAGTGAGAAGGAGGGACAGTCAGGCAGTAGACACACACAAAATGGGGCTGAGAGCACAAAGAAAGCAGTGAGAAAGAGAGACAGGCAGGAAGCAGGCATGCACAAAACAGGATTGAAAGCCCAAGGAAAGCAGTGAGGTGAGGGAATGGCAGGTAGCATGCATGCACATTATGGGGTGAGAGTCCAGGGAAAGATTTGAGAAGGAGAGGCAGGAAACAGGATTACACACAATTGGGCAGAGAGCTCGAAGAAAGCAGTGAAAAGGAAGGACAGGCAGGCAGCAGGCACACACACAACAGGGTGAAAGACTGGGGAAAGCAGCATGAAGAAGAGACAGGCAGGCAGCAGGTACTCACACAACAAGGCTGAGAGCTCAGAGAAAGCAATGAGAAGGAAGGACAGCTAGAAAGCAGCCATGCACAAAACAGGGCTGAAAGCCCAAGGAAAGCAGTAGAGGGGGTATAGGCAGGCAGCAGGCACACACACAATGGGGCTGATAGCCTGGGGAAAGCAGTGTGAAGGAGAGACAGGCAGGCAGCAGGCACACACAAAATGGGGCTGATAGCCTGGGGAAAGCAGTGTGACGGAGAGACAGACAGGCAGAAGGCACAAACACAACAGGGCTGAGAGCCTGGAAAAGCAGTGAGAAGAAGGGACAGGCAGACAGCAGGCATGCACACAATGGGGCTGAGAGCCTATGGAAAGCAGTCGTAGGGAAGACCAGGCAGGCAGTAGACACACACAGGGAAAGCAGTGAGAAAGAGGGACATGCTGGTAGCTGGCACTGATGCAACATGGTTGAGAGCCTGGTGAAAGTAGTGAATCATTCATAACAGAAAGGCAGGCAATGGCATGCACACAACGGGGCTGAGACGTCATTGAAAGGATTGAGAAGGATGGACAGGCAGGCAACTGGCATGTATACAACAGTGCTGAAAGACCAGGGAAAGCAGTGAGGAAGAGGGACAGGAAGGCAGCAGGCACGTACACAACAGGGGTGAGAGCCAGGTGAAAGTAGAGAGAAGAAGGGAACAGGCAGTCACATACACAATAGGGCTGATAGACTTGGGAAAGCAGTGAGAAGGTAGGACAGGCAGCCAGCAGGCATTCACACAATGGGGATGAGAGCTATGGGAAAGCAATGAGAAGGAGAGACAAGCAGGCAGAGACATGCACATAACGAGGCTGAGACCCTGGGGAAAGCAGTAACTCATTTGTAAGAGAAAGGCAGGCAGAAGCATGCTCACAATAAGGATGAGAGTCTGGGGAAAGCCATGAGATGGAGGGGTGGCAAGCATCAGGAACACATACAATGGGGCAGAGAGCATGGGGTAAGCAGTAAGAAGGAAAGACAGGAAGGCAGCAGGAACACACACATTGGGCCTGAGAGCCCATAGAAAGCAGTGAGAAGGAGGGTCAGGCAGGCAGCAGGCACATACAACAGAGCAGAGAGCCTGGGGAAAGCAGTGAGAAGGAGGGACAGGCAGGTAGCAGGTAGGAACAAAATGGTGCTGAGAGGCCATGGTAAGCAGTGGAAATTAGGGACAGGAAGGCAGCAGGCACACACTCACTGGGATTGAGAGTCCAGAAAAAGTAGTATGAAGGAGAGACAGGCAGGTAGCAGGCATGCTCAAAACGGGCTGAAAGCCTGTGAAAGCAGTGAGAAGAAGGGACAGGCAGACAGCAGGCACATACACAATGGGGCAGAGCATCCATGGAAAGCCGTGACAAGGAGGGACAGGCAGGCTATAGGCACACACACAATGGAGTGGAGACCCTGGGGAGAGCAGTGAAGAAGAGGGACAGACAGGTAGCAGGCACATACCAAATGGGGTTGAGAGTCTGGTGAAAGCAGTGAATCATTCATAACAGAAAGAAAGGCAGTGGCACACATCCAGCGGGGCTGAGAGCCCGAGGAAGGGAGTGGCAAGGAGGGACAGGCAGGCACATAAACAACAGTGCTGAGAGACGAGGGAAAGCAATGAGAAGGAGAGACAGACAGGCAGCAGGCACACACACAATGGGGATGAGAGCCAGCAGAAGGCGGGACAGGCAGACATGCACACAATAGGTATGCTAGCCCGGGCAAAGCAGTGAAAAGGAAGGACAGGCAGCCAGCAGGCATCCACAGAATGGGGATGAGAAGGAGGGATAGACAGGCAGCAGGCATGCATACAATGGAGCTGAGAGCCCGGTGAAAACAATCAGGCAGTAGTTAAAGCACACAATGGGACTGAGAGCCTGTAGAAAGCAGTGAGAAGTAAGGACAGATAGGCAACAGGCATGCACACGAGGCTAACAGCATGTAAAACAGTGAGAAGTAGGTACATGTAGGCAGCAGGAATGCACACAATGGTCTGTTTGCTCAGGGAAAGAAATGAGAAGGAAGGACAGGCAGCATGCAGACACACACTCAACTGAGATGAGAGCCCAGCAATAGCAATGAGATGGAGGGGCAGGAAGGCAGCAGACATGCTCACAACAGGGCTGAAAACCTGAGGAATCCAGTGAGATGGTGGGACAGGCAGGCAGAAGTTATGCACACAACGGGACTGAGAGCCCTCAGACAGCAGTGAGAAAAAGGGAAAGGCAGCAGACACACACACAATGGGGCTGAGAGCCAAGAGAAAGCAGTGAGACGTAGGCACAGGCAGAAGGCAGGCATGTACACAACGGGGCAGAGAACATGCCGAAAGTAATGAGAAGGAGGGACAGGTGGCAGTAGACACGGCACAACAGGATAGAGAACTTGGGGAAAGCAGTGAATAATTCATAACAGAAAGGGAGGCAGAGGCACGCACACAATGGGGCTGAGAGCCCAGGGAAAACAGTGAGAAGGAGGGACAGTCAGGCAGCAGACGCGCACCAAATGGGCTTGAGAGCCCATGGAAAGCAGTGAGGAGCGACAGGCAGGCAACAAGCATGCATACAACAGGATGAGATCCTGGTAAAAGAAATGAGAATGAGGGACAGGAAAGCGGCAGGCATGCACACAATGAGGCTTAGAGCCAAGGAAAAACAGTGAGAAGGATGGACAGTAAGGCGTCAGTAACACACACAACTGGGCCTAGAGCCCGGGAGAAGCAGTAAGAAGGAGGGACAGGCATGCACACAATGGACTGAGAGCTGGGGGAAAGGAGTAAGAAGGAATGACAGGCAGGCAGCAGGCTTGCACACAACGGGGCCATGCGCCAGGGAAAGCAGTGAGATGGAATAAAATGCAGGGTGTTAGTAGGCAAAAAAACAAGATGAGGGAAACAAGGAAAAAACAGTGAAAACGAGAGAAAGGCAAGCAGCAGACACATACAAAATGGGGTTGAGAGCAAGAAGAAAGCAGTGAGAAGGAGGCAAAGTCAATGAGCAGGCAGACACAAAACAGGGCTTAGAGCAAGGAGAAAGCATTGAGAACGAGGGAAAGACAAACAGCGGGCCTGCACAAAGCAGGGCTGAGGGCAAGGAGACAGCAGTGGGAAGATGGGACAGACAGAAAGCAGGCATGCACGCAATAGGGCTGAGGGCCCAGAGAAAGCAGTGAATAATTCATACCAGAAACGTAGGCATAGGCACATACACAACAGGGATGAGAGCCCAGGAAAAGCAGTGAGAAGGAAGGACATGCAGGCAGCAGCACACAAGCAAAGGGGCTCAGAGCCTGGGGAAAACAGTGAGAAGGAGGGACATGAAGGCAGCAGACATGAACATAAAGAGGCTGAGAACCTGGGGAAAGCAGTGGGAAGGAAGGACAGGCAGGCAGCAGACATACAAACAATGGGGGCTTGGAGTCTGGTTAAAGCAGTTGGAAGAAGGGATCGGCAGGCAGCAGCCATGCACACATTGGGGCTGAGATCCTGGTGAAAGCAGTGAGGTGGAGGAACAGGCAAGCAGCAGGTACGCGACAAGAGGAATGAGAACCCAAGGAAAGCAGTGAAGAAGGCGAGACAGACGGGCATGCACACAATGGGGGTAAGAGCCCAGGAAAAGCAGAGAAATTATTCATAACAGAAAGGCAGGCATAGGCAAGCACACAATGGATAGAGAGTCAGGGGAAGCAGTGAGAAGGAGGAACAAGCAGACATCAGACATGCACGCTACAGGGCAGAGAGCACTGGCAAAGCAGTGAATCATTTAGAACAGAAATGCAGGCAGCAGGCATGCACATGATGGGGCTGAGAGCCCCGGTGAAAGCAGTGAGAAGGAGGGACAGACAGGCAACAGGCATGCATAAGACAGGGATGAGAGCATGGTGAAAGGAGTGAGAAAGAGGGACATACAGGCAGCAGGCACTCACACAACATGACTGAGAGTCAAGAGAAAGCGGTGAGAAGGAGGTACAAGCAGACAGCAGACATGCATACAATGGGGCCACGAGCCCAGGGAAAGCAATGAGAAGGAGGGACAGGCAGGCAGCAGGCCTACACACAAGGGGTCTGAAAACCAGGGGAAAGCAATGAGAAGGAGGGACAGCCAGGCAGCAGGCATGCACACAATGGGACTGAAAGCCCAAGGAAAGCAGTGAAAAGGAGGGGCAGGCAGCAGGCATGCACACAAAAGTGCTGAGAGCCCAGGAAAGTAGTTAGAAGGAGGGACTGTCAGGCAGCAGGCTCATACACAACGGGATGGAGTGACAAGTACGTAGCATGGACACACACAACGGGGCTGAGAGCCTGGAGAAAACAGTGATAAGGAGGGACACTCAAGTGGTGGGCATGCACACCATGGGGCAGAGAGCCAGGGGAATGCAGTGAATCATTTATAACAAAAAGGAGGGCAGCAGGCATGCACACAATGGGGCTGAAAGCCCACGGTAGGAAGTGAAACATATATAACAGAAAGGCAGGAAGGAGGCATGCACACGACAGGGCTGAGAGCGCAGGGAAAGCATTGAGAAGAGGGACAGACACACAGCAGGCACACACACGACTGGGTTACGAGCATGGTGGAAGCAGTGAGAAAGATGGCTGCGAATCCATAGATAGCAGTGAGAAGAAGGGACAGGCATGCCGTGCATGAAAACAAAGGAGCAGGGAACTCAGGGAAAGCAATGAGAATGAGGGACAGGCAAGTAGCAAGCATGCACACAACAGAGCTGAGAGCCCAGGGAAAGCAGAGGGAAGGAGGGAAAGGCAAGCCACAGATAAACACACAACGGGGCTGAGAGCTAGGAGAAAATAGTGAGAAGGAGGGACAGGCAGGCAGCAGACATGCAGACAACAGGGCTGATAGCCGAGGGCAAGCAGTGAGAAGAAAGGAGAGGCAGGCAGCAGGCCTGCATTCATTAGGGTTGAGAGCTTGGCGAAAGCAATCAGAATGAGGGAGAGGCAGGCATCAGGCACACACAATGGGGTGAGAGCCCAGGGAAAGCAGTGAGGAGGAAGGACAGGCAGCAAGAAGGCATGCACACAATGGGGACGAGAGCCTGGTGAAAGCAGTGAGAAGGAAGGACAGGCAGTCAGCAGGCACACACAACATTGGGCTGAGAGCCTGGGGAAAGCACTGACAAGAAGGAACGCACACAATGGCTTGCTATTTGCCCCACTTGTTTCCCACTGGAGTAGGAGGTTGGTATGATGACGGGCCCATCAATACCTATCAACACTATTAAATTCAGAGGATCCAGATTCAAACATTGGATCCCATACATATACAGTGACTTATCAGGACATTTGTGTGCAGTAAATCACATTCTAAAAACAAGAGTTAATCTTCAAAATATGTCTGCCAGAGATTTTTCAGAAGTTCAAGAAAAGGAAGAAAAATCTGAATACAGCTTAATTTATTTAATGGCGTGACAAGGTGTCACCAACAAACATTGGTTCAGTCTTCATGTAGAACTGAAGTGTAGACAGAGACACCTGGGACCACAAATGTGATTTTTGACATTGAGCTGCTCAAAGTATGTATGGGATGACCTGATTAAATTTTTGAGAGAAGCAAACTCTACCTAAAAGATATCATTTTAAAGACAGCTGGAGTACCTTGCTCATTAGATCCTGCTAATGTCTGTAGATATTTCAATCACAAGTTCCAAGCTATGCTTGCTTTTCTCTGCAATAAAAGCAATCCTCCTCTTGGAGAAGTTAGTGATTTCTTCGGGCAGAAAGAGTACCAGGCAAGGGGTGCTCCTCACATTCACATGCTAATATGGATAAAAGTTGCACCCAAATTTTGAGCAGAAAGTGATGAGTCTGTGTTGTCTTTTATAGAACAGTATGTCACACATAGCATACCAAAACACACTGGTGAAAAAGGTCTCAGAGAACAAGTTTTGCATGTCCAAACACAGATGGAAAGTACTGTCATCCTAAATACAGGTATAAAGGAATTTTTTACACAAGATGTCAATTTGGATTTCCACGACTTGTCATTTCAAAAGAAAGAGTAAACCATTTTCTGTCTTCAGTCAGACTCACTCCGACATAGAAATCACAAAGAACATATATAACTTAAAGAGAAGTGAAGATTCTGAACATATTAACTACAATCCTGTGATTTTCAAAATGTGGAATGCTAATATGGACACACAATTTGTTGCAGACAACTCCATCACTGTGGCTCGGTAAGTCACATCCACATCACGAAATCTGGTAAATCTGAGATGAAGGAGATGTGGAAGAGATTTCTACAGAGAAGACACTTAGCAAGAAATTGTATTCCTTCAGCTTAAAAATGATTTCTTATAGGGAAATCGGGTCCTACGAAGCCTGTGACAGATTGAGTTTGGCAAGTTTGTTCTCAAAATCAAAAGCAAATGTTTGGGTAAGTCTTGGTCTAGCTAGTACAAGAAACAGAGTGTTAAAGTGTTTCCCTAAAATTCAGTACCTAGCAGGCTTTGGCTCAGAAAATACAGACATTGTAAGATCAAATATGTAGGATACATACTATCCAAGAAGAAGTCCACATCTAAAAGACAAGTACCTTTATGAAATTCTTCAAAACTACAAACATAGGAGTAATGTAAATGAAAATATTGAAGAAGGGAAATATGAAGTACATGGATTTGGCCGATGTTTACTTAAACATGCACAAGAAAACCTAATTAACCACCAAAAACGTAGCTTTCAAACTCCTGAGAAAAGAGAAATGTTCTATTTAGCACTTCTTCAACTATTCAAACCTTGGCGTACCGAATTGGAATTGGAGATTATCACTGCTATGAAGATTATTTTAATGTTGCCAAAGATAGTATTCCATATCCCATGTTAAAAAATGACTTACAAATGTTAAATAATGAAATACAACAGGAAGAAATGGTTGCTGCTGAGGTAGCTAAGGATAGTTCTCAAAGCAGCCAAAGTTCAGCACCTTTAAGTCAGGATCCTCTTGGAAATCCTGTTTTTTTTGTTTTTAAATGAAGCTACAATATCTATGAATGAAATGGAAACTGCAATGGAACAAGTTTGACAGGAATCTGTAGATCTGGAACAGTTAGTTGGACAACTCAACAACAAACAGAAAGAGGTTTATGTTGATATTAAAGGCAAAATAGAAGACGAATCGCGATATGACAACAAGGAATGCAATTGTTCATCATTCAAGCCAACACTATTATATGTTAGTGGTCGGGCTGGTACCAGAAAAGGCTTTCTAATCAAAGCTATCTCTGCTTACCTACATAACACTACAGATTTTAACTTACACTGGATTAGCTGCACACAATATCAAAGGAATAACATTGCATAGCCTACTTATGCTACTGACTGAACATGACAATAAACTGGAATACAAAAAGTTATCCAGTGAAGCTTGTCATGGGTTTGCAAGAGTTTTGAAGAAAATAAAGCTTTTAATTATTGCTGAGTTAAGCATGGTTTCAGATCTAATGCTTGCCTTTGTTCACCTGTGAGTGCAACAGATTCTAAAAACTGAATACAACAACTTGATTGTATTTGGAGACCTAGTACAACTTACTCATGTAAAAGGAGAGTCTGTTTTTAAAACTCTTTCACATGAAGAGACTCTAAGCTCATTGGGAAGTAATGGCAATGTAAACATTTGGCAATATTTTCAATACAAGGAACTTGTTGAAAATATGTGTCAAGCCTCTGACATGAAGCATGGAAATATTATAAAGGACACTAGAGTAGGAGTTCTGACAGAGGATGGAAAATGTATGTTAGAAATTTGACTTAGTAAGAAATTCTTTTCCTCTAACAAAATGGCAGCAGAGCTAATGTATAACTTTTGTAAAGAAGGAAACATATAGGACCTCATTTACTAAGAAGTGGCACAGGGCGGTGTTGCACCAAATTTGGCAGTGGTGCGCTGCATCTCTTTAGAAATGCAGGGATGCACCATATTTAATACAATATGGCACACCCCTGTATGTTCCCTAGTGCCAGTGCTAAAATTAGCTGCCTAGCACCAACGCAGGCACCCTTGCACCATAGTGCAAGGGTGCTTATGCTGCAAGGAATGATTGTTTATGTACAGAGAGGTGTCCCTTCCTGCTCACAAACAATCATTAATGGTGTTTTGCCCTTTCAATTTGTGCTGCAGAATGCAGCACACATTGGAAAAGCAAACACAAGAAGAAATACAAATATTTCTCCCTGTTGCACCGTGCTAACACCACCCTTGGAATGGTGTTTGTTTTTGAGCTGCTTCAGGTTTCCAAATCCTTGTAAATCTAGGGCAATGGCAAAATGCATTGGGTGTTGTGGTGAAAAGCCCACAGCAACACGAATTGTATGCCTCTTTCACACAAAGTGATGCATTTAAAGAAACTGTATTTACAAACTTTTTGTGGCTTAACGCTGCCTCGTAAATTTGGGGCAGGGCATTGTACCACTGGAGTGTCACTAAAAGTTATGTTTTGGTGGCACAAGGGCCTCGTAAATGAGGGCCATAGTTTCTTTGTGCCTACACTTCAAGAGTGTGCTGCATTTAATGAACAATTTCTAAAACTTGAGAATGAAGACATTTTGGAGATTTCTGCTATTGACAAAATGGAACACCAAGGAGTAACTGTACTGCTGAGTGAAAAATTGCATGATAAATTGAACTCTTTGGAGAAATCTGTATCCAGGACTGCAGGACTAAAGAAGTCTTTATATGTCTGCAAAAACTGTAGAGTAATTTTAAGACATAATTTGAATGTTGAAGAAGAATTGGTAAATGGTGCCATGGGTAATGTTACTGATTTCACTAATTTTCCCAACCTCAAATAGGTTGAGTTCTTAACTATAAAGTTTGATCAGGTTAAGAACATTAGGCAAATTGGACATGTGGTGTACGCTTTTTGCTTGTGAAAGATTGGTATGTCCGATGAAAACAGTTTCCAGTTTGTCTTGCATATGCTCTAACTGTATACAAGTCTCAAGGCTTAAGTGTTGATGCTGCATTTATTAATATTGGAAGTACAGTTTTTAAAGAAGGAATGCCATATGTAGCATTGTCATGAGTTCAAACACTGTCTGGTTTGTTTCTGGTAGATTTTGAAGAAGCTTAGTGCAGATGCAATTGTGTGAAATAATACGACAGATTAAGAAGTAAATATGCTCCTCATTTAGGACAGTATCCTGTTTACCTTAAACAGGTATTATGTCCTAAGCGGAAACTAACAAAACAATCAAAAAAATATTATAGAAAAGACAGACAGCAAAGCTATAGAAGAAGGTGTCAAGAAAAGAAAACTGAAAAAGGATGGAGATATTTTAGGTTACCAGTTGGATAACACTACTGGTGTTAACTGCTATGCTAATGTTTTTCTCAATGTTCTCTTCCATCTACCACATATTGTAGATGCAATTCAAGAAAACCCCCGGAACACATTGTGCACAACATTATTTCATTGCCTTCAATGCTTATCTCATGACAGAACTGTAATATATTCTGCTTCAGGCATTTGACAATTAGTAGACAATATAGTGGATCGGTAGTATTTACTCTAAATGCTCAACAAGATGCATATGAATTTATCATTGTGATCCTTAGAATTTTAGAGGAAGAATATGTAAATATTGTTGACTTATTTGGACTGAGTTATACATGGAGCCATGAATTGTGAAGATTGCTCTTTCTCATCTACAACTAAAATGCAATCTGAGCGATCTCTATACTTAACTCTGTCGGATTCTAAAGTGTACCTTTTGATAAACTAATAAAAAAGAGTGACCAAAGTATGACCTGTCCAAGCAGTAAATCAAATGTATTATTTACATTGCTCATGCACAGAAGTGGTAAATACATTATAGTAATGTTTCAACGATGCAGAGCAGATGGAACAAAATTGGACACTCAGATTACAAACTTTAAAGTTGGAGAGATATCAATTTCTGGTACAACATACTGTACTTTGGCTATCATCTTCCATAAAGGCCTTACTATTACATCTGGTCATTATACTGTATATTTAAAGACTCAAACTGGATAGACAGAGTACAATAACAGCAGTCTGCAATTCAAACAAAAACTACCTTTCAAACTTCCTAATTCTTACCTACTATTCCTTCTGCCAAAGTTCTAAGCAAGATACAGGCAGTCATTTTGAACATGGCGGGAAGCCTGCTCCGCCAGCGATGGCAGTAATTACTGCCGACGCATGGCGGTGCACGACCGCCATATAAAGATGACAGTAGTGCAGCCAGTTCACTACAACCCACAGCCAGGCCTGAATCGACCGCTGGGCCGAAGGTAGCCACCTTCGACCTGGCGGTCGAGCATAGACAGCCGGTGGGATAATGATCCCATTTCCGCCAGGGATTTCCTGCCGGGACACCTCACCAGGTAATCCCTGGCGGAATGCAAACAGGTGACAGGAATACTCATTCCTGTCACTAGTATGTAACATGCTAGCCCCCCCACTGCCAAATACCCACAGTCCCCTAGACACCCCTACCCCGAACCCTGAAATCTTAAACCCTCCCCATCTTCCCCCGATCTCCCTGTAGGCCATCCCCAACCCCCTCACCATCCCTCACCTTCGTTTAAGCCTTTCCCAACCCCCCAAACACACATGCATGCATATATAGACTTACACACATGCATTCATACACGCAGACACACATCCCCCTTCACAAACACACCCCCCCATGCACGCACTCACTCACTCAACACACACACCCTCCCCCTTTCCCTCTCGGGCAGCACCTACCTGTTCCGTGGCACTGCTCTGGGAGGGAATGGGCCTCTAGGACACTGCTCCTCTGGCATCGCCACGTCTCCATACACCGCCACGCCTATGACTGCATTATTTTAGGCATGGCAGTGTCTGGCTGACATGGCGGTGAAGGTGGAGCAGCATTCACCCCGCCACCGACCGCCAGCATGGCGTCTGGCAGCCCTCACCGCCATTGATGGCAGTGAGGATCCAGGTGTTATTAATTGGAGGGGTGCATACCGCCACCACTGGCGGTCTTTCATCGACCATCAGCACAGTTGTCGGCGGTGTATCCTGCCATGTTCAAAATGACTGCCACAGTCTTTTCTTTTAATATATACTACCTAATATGTCATTCAGCCTATCAGGGAGCATGTCTTCAAAAAGATATAAAAAATGTAGTGTGGATGCATTGTGGTCAAAAGATTTCTGCTAAAAAACAAATGTACAGATTTCCACTACATGGATCATCACTGTTAAAGACATCATTCGACCCATCAAGAGTGATGTCAACAAAAGGATATCCAAAAAGTAAAGTGTGGGTAAGTTCCTTTCATAGGATTTCTGGAAAAAAATGACTAAATTTGCTTTTCTGTGCATGGATCATCACTATTAAAGACAACATTTGGACTAGTAAGCGTGATGTCAAGAAAAGGGTGTGCAAAAATTTAAGGTGGTTGGAATACCTTCATAGGATTCCTGAAATAAAATGACCATATGGTCTTCTGTTTACGTGGATCAGTACTCTTTAATACATCATTGGCCAATCAAGGGTGATGTCAACAGAGGTATTTACACAAATAAAGCATGGATGAAAGGTCTTCAGATGATTTCCGGAAGAAAATAAATATACGTCTTCTCAATGTGTGAATTATCATTAATTAAGACATCATTCGACCTATCAGGCGTGATGTGTACATAAGTATGTGGAAAATGCAACAGTGGATTATATTTGTTTTTAGGTTTGTACCAGCTAAAATATTAATGAAATTGTTTTTAACATACACTTTTTTTTATTAAAGTAGTAAGTTTCCTTAATCAAATAATGTAAAAATTGTATTGAGTGTAATTCACAGTATCACTTACTTATAGTGAAGTACTGTGGATATATGGTTTTGTACAAAATAATAATACTCTGTTTATAGGTGCTAGTATAAAGAAAATGAGAACAGGAAACAGGGAAAATAAAATGTTTTTGTAAATTGTCATTTACTGCTGTACCATAATTAATGTATACTGATATGTTTTACATCTCTTATAATCATCATACTAACATATTTATATCATTCTGTTTATTCAACAGTATTTGGAGAAAGATGTCAGCTAAAGGTTGAAGCTAGTAGAGTGACAGAAAAGTATTTGTTTCTCATACATTTTTACCATTATCTATTTTTGGTCTGTATTGTTCATTTGTAACACAGTGTGTTTTCTGGTTTCTGACCTACATAGTATCTGCCCCGCACACTCACTCTGTGTGTCATGCAATTGTATATACCTCACGTATACATTTATTCACTCACTCATTTACTCCCTCATTCACACAGATATACTGTCACTCAGTCACACATACATCACTCATACAGTCATTGTCATCCATATATCACTACTATTCCCATTCAGTCATATACACTTACTCACACATAGACCCACACATGCAGCCACATACTTAATCATACATAACCAACTACAGCCCGGCACACACTGATAACATTACCCTTACACCCACTCACTCACCTGAACAACCACTTACCCATCCAGTTATTCACACATACAAACACTGATGCATGCTATCACTCACACATACAGGCATTCATGCACCCAGTCACTCATAGATACACACACTCATACACTCACTAACTCAACTATACAGTTACTCATGCATCCATTCCCTCACTCAGTCACTCTCTCATGCACCCACTTAGTCATCCATACACCCAGTAATACAGCTACTAGCACATCTAAGTAGCCACTTATGCTCATACTTACTCACACATACAGGAACTCATGCACACTCTCACTCTCCCATGCTCCCACTTACGTACCCAGTCACATACCTATTCAGCCACTCATATATTCAGTCATTCATCCATAACCTAATTATGCACCCACTCACTCAACAATACAGGCACTCATGTACCCAGTCACTCACCCATACAGCCATTCATAAACCTAGTCATTCAATCCTACAGCCACTCATGCACCCTATCAGTTATCCATACAGACACTCACAGTCCCACTCATTCACCCATAAAGCCACTAATGCAACTAGTCAGTCACCCATGGAGTCACTAATGCACCAATTCTCTCAACCATAGAGCCACTCATGCGCCCTATCAGTTATCCATACATCATGCATGCACCCACTTACCCATACAGCCCCTCAAACACCCAGTCACATTGCCATACAGTCATCCATCCACCCATTAATTTGCCCAGACTGTTACTCATGCATCCATTCTCTCACCAAAACATGCACTCAAGTACTCCATTAGTAACACATACAGTCACTAATGCACACATTCACTCACCCATCCAGCCAATTGCATATCCATTCACTCAGACATATAGTAATTCACGGACCCAGTCACTCAACCATACAGCCACTCATGCATACAGTGACTCACCCAAACAGCCACTGATGTACCTAGTCACTCACCTATACAGTCACTCACACACCCATTCACTCAGCCATACAGCCACGCATGCCCTCAGTCACTCATGCATACAGTCACTCACACACCAACTCACTCACCTCTACAGAACTCATAGACTCATTTAATCAGCCATAAAGCAACGCAAGCACCTATTCACTCATCCATACAGTCACTCATGCATGCATTCACTCACCCATAGAGCCACTCATGCATTCTATCACTCTTCCATACAGCCTCTCATGCACCCATGCACTCACACATACAGGCAGTCATGCATCCAGCTACTCATGCATAGAGGCACTCATTCAGCCACTTACTCATTTATCGAGTGACTCACACATGACTCAGTCACCCATACAGTCACTTATGCAACCAGTCGCTATGCATACAGGCCTTCATGCACCCTACCACTAACTCATAATGTCACTCACATGTCCATTCACTCACCTATACACTCATATAAATGCACCCATTAACTTACCTAAGCATTCAGTCATGCATCCAGTCACTCACCCAAACAAGCACTCATATACCCAATCTTTCATCCATACAGTCACTCACACACCAATTCACTCACCCATACAACCACTGATGCAATCAGTCACTCAGACAGTAAGTCTGAGTGACTGATGCAATCAGTCACTCAGACAGTCAGTCTGAGTCAGTCAGTCTGCCACACGCCCAATGATTATACCATGCAGCTACTTACACACACACACTGACTCACCCAAACAGTCACTGATGTACATAGTCAGCTACCCATACAATCACTCACACATCCACTAATTTACCCATACAATCACTCATGCAACCATTCACATACCCACACAGTCACTCATGCATCGTACCACTCACCCATAGAGTCATTAATGCACCCATTTAGTCACTGATCCTGCCACTCACATAACCAGTCACTGATTCATGCAGGCATTCCTACAGTGATGTCATCAGTCATGTCACTGACCATGTCATGAATGATCTAATGTGTGAGGTCATAAGCAGTGCATTATGGGGGGTAAGTTATAGTTGGCTCTGGTAGCTATAACTGTGGAATCTCTAGGGTTTCGTACAGTTAAAATGTGAGCCTAACTATAACGTTCCTGTACCCATTTCAGTGAATATACATATATATATATATATGCAAAAAAGAATAGAGAACTCTGGGAAGTTCCCAAATTTAGGTGGAGAGCAGCTCTAATAAGGAGCACTCTGCAACACCAGCAACACTCTAGATTTGCTCACCTCAAATGTCTGTTTATCTAGCAAAGTTTTTAGCATTGGATCAGCACAGTGCTATTCACGCCGAGCTTGATAGTGACAAAGTCTTTTGCCATTTATACAGCAAAGTCTTTAAGCATAGGTTTGACACAGTGTCAACCTTGCCGAGCTGTAAAATGACAAAAGCCATTTACCACTCCAGGCACAGTATTACAGCTTTGGACTGGTAAAATACCATCCAAGCCAACCTGGAATGAGTAAAAGCAACCCCTGACACGTGTATATATATATATATTTTGTCCAACGGTCCACCTTGTGGTGCGCAAATTTCACAGGTGCAAAGAACCATTCCTCCACAATATCCAAAGCAAACAATTGTCAAACAATTGATTTGTTGCACTCCAGGAGTTTAATTTCTTATATCCATATCTTATATTAATTTACAAAAGCTAGCTCTTGGTCTAGAAAGCATGTTTTTATGTGATTTGTTGTAAATCCGTTCACTAGTTTGGGAGAAATCAGAGTTTAAACAATATAGATATCCAGGGACATGGATCCTCTTTGGATCCAACGGTCCCCGAGCTGATATCTGATTGGCTGCCAACACTTCAATCAGGAAGTGCTGGCAATCATCTTGGGACTCAGCTTCAGAAGAGTCCAGAAAAAAAGTAAAAAAATAGAAAAGGGGCCAGAGTAGGGACCCTGACATCTTAGCTCTGATGCAGGGGTCCTAGAGGGACCCCACCAGGGCTAAAAAAAAAAGTGTTTTAAAAGCGTTGGACATTATTATCCTGGGCCTTCGACTACAACTGCTGATGAACATGATGCAAGCCAACTGGGTACTCAGTTACATGTTACATGCTGCAGGACAGCTAATTGTATTGACATGGAAGAAGACAACCCCCTCATCCCTAGCGCAGTGGATCACCAATTTCAGGCATGCGATGGCCCTAGAACAACTCACCCACAAATTAACAAGCACAGATGCTAAATTTAGAAGATTGAAGCATCTGCTATTCACTTACTTTTCACATATAGAAATTTTGTGTTTGACACCACTGAAACTGAAGTCATTAGAACTATTTCTCTGAAGCCCCACCACCTCATCACTTAGGATTCCCTACTACTCACACCCATACCAGGGGCAGATCTCCAAGAGTGAATGGTCATCAAATTTATAACATTTCTGACACTGAGCTTTTTTCGGATAATGAACTGGATATTGTTACATATTTCTTGTTTCTTGCTGTTACATTGAAATTTTTACTTGCCCCCTTCTTTTCTACGCCCCCCCCCCTTATTTCTGTCCCTTCCCCCCCTTTCCACACTGGAAATTACAAGTTAAATTGGTGATATTGCTGGCCTATGCTACTCATTGTTTTGCCACATGCTCCTCTCCCCTGCTTATGACTCAGTAATGTATCCTTGCCTTTCTTTGGAGATGATCTGATTATATGATAGTACTGCCATACCAACCTTTCTTATGCATATGTAAAGTTCAGTCCTCTTTGTTCTTGTCACCTATTTGAAAATGCAAATAAACAGATTTCAAAAGAAAAACATTTGAAATATCAGTGGGCATGGGTCTGTGGATTTTTCCGACATTTAGAAAAAAAAGGGCTGCTTCCTGTTCGTTTTTTTAATTAGCACACAGGTGGGTCAGGTCCCGGGGCACTGGGGGCTTTAATAAATGAGGGACACATGAGGGTCCACTTGTATGCCTTCTATTAGCCCTGGAGACCACGACCTCCAATTGGGCAAAATAATACTTTGATATGGGGGAGACCAAATGGATTCCCCCAGAGCCCTGGGGACCATCAACTCCCTGGGGTTAAATTAAATACACATTCAGAGGGGTCATGCAGCCCTGGGGACCACCACCTCCCTGGGCAAAATAATGTTTTACTATGGGGGAGGCCATACACAGAGCCCAGGGGACTGCCACCTCCCAGGAGCTAAATAAGATGTTTGTATAGGGGCCACGAAAACCCCCACAGCCCCAGATCCACCACTTCCCCAGGGAAATTTACTTAAATTAAGAGGAGCTGCACAGCCCCCTGCAGCCACAGGGGCTGCAATAAAATAATGAAGAAGGTCCATGTGGCCCACCACCCCAGGGGACCACCGCCTCCCCGGGCAAACTGAATGTTGGAGGGAGGATGTGTGGCCTCCCTCATGGAGCCACATATGGCCCTGGTGACCGTCAACCACCCGGGCTGCTTTCTGCTATGTTCTGGGGTGCCCACCCCCAAGATTCAGTTGTTTGGCAAAGTCACAGCAAACAACCTCTCACAGCAAGTGAGAGCTGTCAAGCACCTCTCACTTGCTGTGAGCAGAGGTTTCCTCTGTTTCCCTGCCTGTAGGCAGGGAAACAGAGGAAACATTTGTTTTTCTAGACAGGGAGATGCATGTTTAGGAGCTCTTTGTGTGCAAAAGCAATGCCGTTTTTCGCAGGAGGTGGGGAGCCGGCTGGGAACGCAGGGGCCGTCAGGCTTCCCCTGTGTCCCCAAAGCACACTAGGTGTGCTGCAGAGCACCCAGGATTGATTGCTGGGATTCAAGGAGTGGGTTCCCCAAGGCCAAAATTGGCAGGGAGAGGGCTGCGTGCCCCTCTGAAAAAAAGGTATATATTGAGGCGAGGCCCCGGGGATGGGGTCCCCAGGGCTGAAATCGGCTGGTGGAGGGGGCCCGCCTTCCTCTTAAAAATAATGTAGATGGTGAGGTTGGCCCTGCGGAATGGGGTCCTTGTGGGAAATCAGCCAGGATAGGGGGGCCAAATGGCTCTTCTCCTCCCAAAAAAATGTAATAATAAGTGGCCGGGCCCTGGAGGATGGGGTCTCCCCAACTAAAAAAAAAACATTAAAAGGTTAGGCCGTTCCGGCCTTGATGCTCATTTCACAGAAATTAAACCTCAAAAGCAAACACTTACAAGAATAAACATTGCAGGTGCCCCAGTTGAAGCTCCACTTCTGGAAAGGACAAAGGCCATGTAGAGCATAGGGTTGGGTGGTTAGGGGTGTTGATCGCAGGGACTGGCTGCAGGCCCTGTGGTCAATCCACACTGAGCACAGCCAAATGGTGTGGGCAGTGCAGGGTTGGGTGGTTAGCCCAAGGCCATGTGCAGCAGTGGTTGGATTAACATATAGTAATGAAAATTACTTCACATTTTTTAAAAACGTAGAGATTCAGTAAAAAAAACAAAGGTTATAGGGATGTTATGTTTAGGAAATAGTATTAAAAATATAGAAATTCACTTAAAAAATCAAAGGTTACAGGGATGTTATAGTTGGGTTCTGAATTTTTTTATACAGAACCATAGAGATTTACCAGTTATAGTTAGAGTTATTTTAAGTAACTATAACTCGTGCCCTAAGGTAACTATAACTCGCGCCCTCGCCATGCACTGCTAATTATCCCAGATATTACAGCACTTATGACATCTTTTATAACATCATTGATAACATCACTGTAACATTTGTTGTGAAAACTGTGCATGGCGGGGGCGTGAGTTAGACTTACGTTATGGAACGAGTTATAGTTACTTTATAAAACTCTACCTATAACTGGTGAATTTCTAAGGTTTTGTATGAGTAAATCTAGAACCTAACTATAACATCAATGTAAACTTTGTGTTTTTTAAGTGAATATATAAATAATCACTTAAAATACCGAAGATTACAGTGATGTTATAGGTAGGCTCACATTTTAAACATGCAAAACCATTGAAAATCAACTGTTATTAGCGTGCAGGTAAACAAATGAAAACTCCACTTTCTGCTAGTGGGAACATTTTTAACTTGACACTTTTTGGGAAAAATGGTTATATTGCCATTGGTGGCTGGTCATCTTTAAAAGTGGGAGGGCGTAATACTCATCACAGTTTCACATCATTGCATTCAAAACTTGCCTCAGTTGCCCTCAACACAAACGTACCCATACATTTCCACTCACTGTTACTCAAAAACACACTTTCACAATCACTGACCCTTACTCACAACTACTACTGTGCAAGGCTCCGAAGTGAACTACTGGGGTACAGGCATTCTGCTTTAATGATGCAGCAGGTAACCTGGTTCAACTGTACCTGCTGCACAATTGACAGAGGCACCCCTGAGTCACTTCCACTCCCTTTCACACTGTCCCACTGACTCACTCATCCCAACTCACTCACACTGATTTACTGATTTGTCGCTCTTGTTTTTCCACTTATTCATACTCACTCTCACTCATTCATTGGTTCTGTTAACGCAGAAGTTTTAATGAAATTATTAACATAGTGAAAAATAATGCACACATTTGAAGGTGCGCCCACCAGTGTGGCCATCAGTGTTCACAAAGTGTACTTATTAATGGTTACTAATATGAAATGATGAACTTATGTTTGATTAATGTAGTAATTTGTCATATTAAGGCTTATGCATTATGTATTGGCTTCATTAATTGTAGGACTTAGCGAGGTCTTGGCTTAGTTGCACAGCCTCATGTCAAGCTGAATTGCTTAGGTGTTTTATAAAATGGATGCTTAGAGAATTAAATTGTGATTTTCCACTGTGCTGACCAAATGCTTGTAGCTAAAAGTCTTTCTCATGAGAACTACTTGCTAGGAGATGATGTACGTACTAGCTAATGCAACAATGTTTAATGTAATGCGTGTAAGACTGACTTTCTCAGGAGAGAACAATGAACATGCTGACTGGAGTATAAGCTGTAACAATATTGTTACCTGATGAGCGCAAAGATGAGAACGGAAGAGACGAGGGCCAATCATCCACATGTGAACCATGTACTAGAATAATTGTAAATTTGAGGGGTTAGTTTCATTGGATTAAATGTAAACATGCGATCCGGTGACCAATAGGGACTTGGGAAATAGTTTTAGGAAATCTAACTTAGCTGGACTGCTTTGGAAAAAAGAACATTTGCCCATTTTCTATCTTGCTGTGAGGCCATTATTCTCTTGACCGTCTTGAGAAGTGACGTGCTTAACTTTATTGTTTAAAGAGATTGCCTTTTCTGAACTTTGATGCTGAAACCTGATGCCTAGCTGACCAAACTGATGTCCTGAGGATGAAGACTGTCACAGCTTGCTGATCCAACTGAGGATAGGTATATTGACTATGATACTGTTTACTATGTCTATTTAGTTTTTGTTTCTATGTACCAACCGCTGTTTTGACAGAGCCATAGTTAGATGTTTTTCCAAATTTGTGTTGACTAAATTGTTTTGCATGAAGCCCAAACATGCTATTTTAATATGGTGTTAGTTAGAGTTCTCACCAATGGAGTTCAATACATGTAATAACATTTTATGTCTTTTCTTTGCTGAATCTAAATGTATGTAATATCATTTGCTCAGTGTTTCTTGCTATTAATCTGTAGTGTAACCTTAGAATGTGTAGTGGCTCAAGCTTTGATTAGATTGCGATTCTTTCGCCGCCTTTGTCAGCCAGTGTTTTTTCTGTATGTTTATCATTTGATTTTGAGATTGAGTTATGTGACATTAGCACTGTTAATATAGGGAATAAAAGTTTTTACTTTTACATAAAGGTGTGGTTATTTATGACTGCAAGGTCATGGTGTGTGACAATTACTGACTCCTATTGATTGTTAGTGATTATTGATCTGCATGTACAGGATATATGGTGGGAAAACCACGAAGCAAGTCAAAAGGTTCATCAACCTATTTGCGTCTCCCTGTAAGTTTACTTATTAAGGTCCTACGCCGTAACAGTTCTAATTTTTTCACTTTCATTGACACACTCAAGCACACTCAAGCACACTAAACTACCATACTCTCACTCAATCTCGTTCTCTCTCAATCACTCACAAACACACTTTCACTGACACATGCACAACGAAACAGCTCTGATATTTTTCACTTACCTTTCTTCCTTTTCTGGCAACTCAAAGGCTCAAAGGAAGCAGCAGAACAGGAATATGATGCTGAGCATCTGAACCAGCAGGCCATGATTTCAGACAAGGAGCCAGACAGAGCAGCAGGTCCATGTTTAAGAGGACCTTAAGCCCACTCCTGAAAGAAGCTGGGACAGTGCTTAGGATCCTGTCCCTCCTGTTCTCTGTGGCTTGTCATAGGCTTCAGAGTATCAATGATGTGCATCCTGACAATCTCATTTTAGCAGGTATATTATACTGCCTTAACCATGCACAGTATATCCTCTAAATAAAAAGTATTGTGCCTGGGTTAGGGCATCGTATTTGAACTACACCCCTCACAATCTAGATACCCAGCTACAGAATGCTGTGTTTTTAAGCAGCACTCTGAAACTGGATTGTCGCTCAGACCCCTCAGTCCCCTCCGCCTTCTCTTGTCATCAGGAGACTAATGGAGAGAGGCTGGGACATCTGACCTAAGCACTGCCGAGCTCATGTAAAACAGGAAAGTCGTGTTTACATGAACACTGCTAAATTAATTTATTACATGTGTGGGCAGAGGGCCGGTGGTGGTCCACAGGTGGGGGAAGCTATGCCCTGGAGCCTCTGAAGAGGAGCCGCCCATGCACGCCAAGCACTTGACAGAGAACCACATAGAAAGCAGTAGGTCTCCCACAGTAAGCAAGTCATGATATCCTCCCAAATACCTACTACGCTGATTTCTGTCTGATGTTTAGAATGGAATCATGACTGTCACAGATGGATGAAGCCAGGGGTTTGAAATGGCGACTAGAATCGCATCAAGGTTGGTCAAAACTGGCTGAAATGTAAGAGCAAGGAGGAAAGTCTCCGTGTGTATGAATGGTGACCACCGTATTAGCCCAGTCTTAAAAGCCAAACAGTACATTGACACCTTTAATGAGACTGATTAAAAATAAAATGCCAAGTTGGTACAATATATTTGAGTTCGAGTCACACAATTGTCTTTTTCAGATGATATTCAAAAACAGATGTATTAGCATCAAAGTGGCTGGCTTATAGTGTTCATTTTCATGGACGGAAGAAGTTTGCCTTCAGGCATTAGCAGTGACATTAACTTAACGCCAGGAATTTATTCTTAACAGGATTTTGACCTGAAAGACATTAACTATTCAATGGCTTCCTCCCTTCCCACATACTCATAAAGGAATATTTCTAAGACAAGCAGGCATTTCCTAGATGAACATAAACGTGAAACGTAATGACTACATGGACACTGCTTTATGCAGAAAACCCACTAACAACCTACAACCAATATTCATTAGTGATGAGGAACTAAACATTTTATAGGACGCTAAATAATTGCTTACAGACAATCCAAAACTCGCCACAACCTTTCAACAGATAAAAATGTACCCTGGAACATGAGCAAATAGGAAGTGGAACGGAACATACCCTTACAATCGAAGTGGAGATTTACATTTCGAACACATCAGAACTGATTCATCAACAGCGAATACACAGCTTGAAAACGCAAGAAGGGCCAATAGAGGTAACATGCTGGTTGAGGCTACAGAAAAGAATCAATCCACACAGGTTTAATACCACAGTATATAAAATAAAAAGCACCACAAGAAACCAACATCTGATCTGTATTTCAAACTATTGAAATAGCATTTTACAAGCCCACAACTTCATAGAATTTGAAAAAATCAAGCTCTTAAAGATACTGTACATAATAAGCAAAAGTCCTTAAATGGATTTTAGTTTTGTGTCTATTTACCATGAGGTTTAAACCAAGTATGTCATGAGAGACAAATCAGCAAAGCCAAGTAAAGAAGTTATGGAGTGAGATGAAGTATGAAGGCAATGGAATTATTGATCCTAAAATTAATAAATTCAGGGCAAAGAAATAGTTTTGAACAACTGTCAGACTATCACCCATTCATTAATGTTAAGAAAACAAATCCTTCCACCCCTTTCCCACTAACGTGAACCAAATAGTCTTTTGTTACCAAAGCTCTCCTTGAAGAGCTGTTAAAGAACATAGGGCCTAATTAGGAGTTTCACAGTCTTGAGACTGCCAAACTTGTGGCAGTCCGACTGTCAGGTTATGATCTTGGCGGTTGGACCGCCAGGAGACTGCCCTCTCCTCTGGGATCAGGGAACAGGGATCCAGATGGGTTGGTGGCGGTCGAAGTCTTGGTCAGCCATGGCGGTGCGAAATTTGGCACCACTGTGCTAATCACGACTTCCCTTTCCGCCAGCCTTTTCATGGTGGGCCCCTGCCATGAAAAAGCTGGTGGAAAGACAGTTCTGAGGGGCACAGTGAAGAGCTGAGGCCAATGCCACCACACTGTTTCCCCTGGACAGACTGGCGGAAACATTGTAAAATTATGATTTCTGCCAGTTAGCCTGGTGGAAACATTGTAATACGGCAATGGCGAGGCCGCTGGCTTGAAAGCCACCTCACCACTGCTGCATTGGAGTTGTGGTGGTTCAACCACCCAACTCCTAATCGGGTCCATAGACCAGATACCATTCAACGAATGTATCATCATATTGTATTCTATACTATTGTGATGGTGTATATATTGAGCATTCCATATGTCTTATGAGGTCTGAAATACCTTCTGGTGTTCACATAAGTAACTACTTCAAGGGTATCAGTTATATAGCACTTCCAAGCCTTGACAAAGTCACTCAGGTCCGAATTTTAGAAAAGTGGCACTGCATCCAATGCAGCACACTTTTCTTGCACCCCCGCACCCTTATAACGCCACCATGCGTGTGCCGTATTTATGATATGGCACACTATGGTGGTATTAGGAACAATAGCATCAACATTTTTGATGCTATTGCAGTGCTTTGCTCCACTAGCGTCCAACATTTTTATGCTAGTGGAGCAAAGTGCAAGGAGGCCTATTGATTACAATGGGTGCATCCTTTTAACGGCTGCTTTCATCAGGCATTAAAAATGATGCATATAAATCTTTTAGATTTCACTGTGCCATTTTTGCGGGCCTCCTTGCTCTCGAAAGCCCCCTTTGCATACATTATGCATGGCTCATGCATAATGTGGCGCAAAGCGTTACAAAGTAGGTGCAGTGCATGCATTGTGCCACTTTGTAAATATGGCGTGGGAAAAAGGCTACATCGGAGCCACCTTAGCATAAACAAAATGATGCTAAGTCGGCCCTAAAGTGGCGCAAGGGGCTTTTAAATCTGCCCCTAAGTGTCTCCTAATTTCATTTGGGTTTCTGTTTGCTCCTTGGGTGTGTGATTGAATGTGTATTGATCGTAGTTTGGCCAATAGGGAAAAAGTTAGTGCAGTGTATTTGGTTTGAAAGCAGTGTTGAGCATGGGTGTTGTGGAGAAGGAAAGAATGAACACATTCACATGTGCAGGTATTTAACATCTGTGCACAGAGATTGTTATAAATAGAGGTTGCGGTTAAGGGTATCTGTGGGGACCACAGTTTAGAATACCATATGGAGTCGCACACAGTTGTGGAACAAACCAGAATCCTCCATTCATCAATCATTTTGCAATGCTGGATGGGAGTGGCAATGCACAGCTTCACTGGTAGCACAGCTAGTCTTCTGGGATGTGCATTTGGATCAATTTATGTCACATTGCGATGTGTAATATTATAGGATCATTGGGAATTTGAGTCCTATTTTAGGGGAATGCCAGGTTTTTATTGCTTTTCTGATTTATAGGTGATGGCAAACTCATATTTTCATGGGAAGGCATTCCATAGTTTGCAGTTTTGTATCTAGAAAAAGCATCAACTATATGGGAACTTCTGTAAGAAGAAATTATTATGCGTGGAACCATTATTGATCTAAGGCTCCTCCTTTAGCTGTATTTAATTGTAAGAAAATTCGCCTAACGGTGTTGCGCCGCGTGGTGCGGCGCGAGCCGAGCATTCGGCTCGCGCCGCGCAGCGCGTTCTCAGGACGCGGCGCGCCCCGAGTCTTCTTTGTACAGCGCGAGGCCCCAGATATTATTTTGGGCCTCGCTCTGCCTTCTGTGGTGTCCCTGTTCTCCCCTGACCCCTCCTTACCTGTTTCTTTTTCTTTCTTCTTCTACTTTTTCTTCTTTACCTTTTCGAGGCATTTTTTGTCCTTTCTTTATGTCTTTCCCCCCTTCCCATGTTACCTTTTTCTTCCCAGCATTCCTTGGTCCCTATTTTCTATGGTTCCTGTTCTATTCTATCCTATGTACTTTTTCCCTATCTAAAATGGTGTCTTTTTACTTCCTGTTGGTCACTTCCTGTTTCTTGGTATATAAGGGCTCTGTTTTCTCCCTTTCCTTGCGCTGCATCACTTTCTGCTCAGATTGTGTCTTCGCTCCTGATTCTTAGCCTTCGGTTCTGAATCTTTTCGATTTTGCATTTACCTGCATTTTGTTCCTGTTTGATTCCTGGTTTTGTTTTCGTTTCAGGAATCCATTTTTTGGAGGTTTTTTCCCCTTTATTGGGGTTTTTTCCCTCTGGCACTAATTCTAAAGGGCACGGTCTGTTCTTGGCGTTTCCACTGCCTGCAGCACCGTGGCTACTAGAAAGAGTCGCCCCTTTCTAGGCCAAAGCCGAACCCTCAAGACCTACGCCACTAGATCTGCGGTTTCCAGGCGCCAGCAGCACGTGAGTCGTGACAGAATGCAGCGCCAAACCATTCCGACATCTTCTGATACTATGGATGACACAGTGGCGGCGGCTGCAGATCCTGATTCATCTTTTTTGACTACTATTCAACAACAAGCTCAGGAATTGCAACAATTGCGCAACGAGAATGCGGTCTTACGACAGGCTTTGGCCCTCCGCAGTGGCGATGTTCCGACTATCTCCGCCTCAACGCCTCGCTTCTCTGGTGAACCAACTAAACTGCGTGAATTCCTGGATGCATTAACGGTTTACTTCGCCTTCAGACCTAGCCAATTCTCTCATGACAGGACAAAGGTGGGATATCTTATTAGTGCATTATCCGGTCCTGCCTTGGCCTGGGCAACCCCGATGGTGTCATCCAACGATCCAGTATTGTCGGACTATTCTGCCTTCGTGACCCGCTTCAAACAAATGTTTAGTCGCCCAGGATTGGAAGCCTCGGCAGAGGAAGCATTATGTGATATCCAGCAAGGTTCCCAGGATGTCCTCCGATATATTACACGTTTCCGTCAATTAGCGGCAGAGACCACTTGGGTGGAGCGTACCCTGGTAACTTTGTTTTGCAGAGGACTTAAGGAAGAAATTAAGGATGAATTAGTACATTCCACCAGAGTTGAAGATCTTCGTGGCCTCATGGATCAAGCACTTTCCATCGAGTATCGTCTTCAAGAACGACGAATGGAGAAGAGAAGGAGTAGAGGAGCGTCTCAGCCAAGCTCTTCACGGATGTATCCACCTCATCCTGAGGAATCTCGTCCTCCTGCTAAAGATATAGAAGGGGAACCCATGCAAGTGGATACTGCTCGAGGGCCACTCTCTGCTAGTGAGAAGGAAGACAGACGGAAGAAGGGATTGTGCCTCTACTGTGGTTCTGCTGGTCACCTGCTTCGTACATGTCCTGTACGTCCACCTAGACCCTTGGGAAACGCCACCTCCCGTCCTCTGTAAGAAGGGAGGGGACGGGATCATCGGCTATACCTTCTATCAGCTCATTCAACGACAATACAACTTACTTGTTCGTGTTACCAGTCATATTACAACTACCTGATGGCCGCCAAGAAAGAACTATGGCATTATTGGATTGTGGTGCTAGTGGTATATACATGGATAAGACATGGGCCACTAATCTGCAAATTCCCACTCAACCCAAAGACATTCCTGAACAAATACACACCGTGGATGGATCTTTAATATCCTCAGGTCCAGTCGATACTACGACCTTGATGTTAAATTTACAGTTTGGTAATCATCAAGAACACCTCTCTTTTGATCTCATTTCATCTCCCAACCATACCATTATTCTCGGAATTCCATGGTTAACTAGACATAACCCATATGTGAACTGGGTAACCCGGACAATTTCTTTATCCTCACAGTTTTGTCAAGAAAATTGCTTTGCTTCCGATAAATATTGGTCACCAAACAGATTAACACCTATGAAGAGTACTACGGAGTATTCCATCAACACTGTCCAAGGGGTTCCTGAACATTATTTAGAGTTCCAAGACGTGTTTCAAAAACCATCCAGACCTGTATTACCTCCACATCAAGAGTACGATTGTGCTATTCCTTTGGAACCTGGAACAGTCGTTCCCTTTGGGAGGATGTATTCTCTCACGGAACCTGAAAAGGAAGTTCTTAAGGAGTATCTGGAGGAAAATGTACAGGGTGGTCTCATTGTTCCATCATCTTCTCCAGCAGGGGCTCCTCTCTTTTTTGTACCCAAGAAGACCAAAGATCTTCGTCCTTGCATAGACTTTCGAGGCCTAAACAAGATAACTATAAAGGATCGTTATCCTTTGCCCCTCATTAAGGATATTTTAGAGGCAGTCAGAGGGGCTCAACGTTTTACCAAGTTGGATCTTCGGGGAGCTTACCACCTTTTACGTATAAAAG
The DNA here is from genome assembly GCF_031143425.1 of Pleurodeles waltl. Classification (NCBI taxonomy): domain Eukaryota; kingdom Metazoa; phylum Chordata; class Amphibia; order Caudata; family Salamandridae; genus Pleurodeles; species Pleurodeles waltl. The sequence goes on from NC_090437.1 coordinate 906,514,910, forward strand.
AAGGAGACGAGTGGAAAACAGCATTCAGGACACCGTTCGGTCATTTTGAATATAAAGTCATGCCCTTTGGTCTTACGAACGCTCCTGCTATATTTCAAAGGTTTATGGACTCAATATTTTCCGATCTCTTGAACCAGACACTCGTAATCTACTTGGACGACATCCTTATTTTTTCCAGACGCCCCGAACTCCATTCTTCTCATGTGAAACAAGTCCTTCACAGACTCCGAGCACATCAACTATTCTGTAAACCCGAAAAGTGTGAGTTCGATAAGACGGAAGTCAAATATCTGGGTTATCATTTAAGTTCCACCGGCATAGCTATGGACCTAGAAAAGGTACAAGTAATTCTAGAGTGGCCTTCTCCCTCTTCTATCAAAGAAACACAATGTTTCCTAGGATTAGCAAATTTTTACCGACAGTTCATTCAAGACTTTGCCAAACAGACCAGCCATATAACCCATACCTTAAAGAAGGAAAATCTAAAACAGGGGTTTGTCTGGACCAAGGCGGCTGAAACAGCTTTTCAAGAATTAAAGAAGGCATTCACTCAAGCTCCCATCTTGAGACATCCAGATACCAATAAACAGTTTATCGTAGTTACCGATGCTTCCGAAAAAGCTATTGGAGCAATCTTGCTTCAACTTCAAGAAGATGATGGTCTTGAACATCCTGTTTTCTATTTGTCCCATATTCTCTCTTCAGCTGAACAACATTACTCTGTACTAGAAAGAGAGTTGTTAGCTCTGAAGACAGCCTGCATCGAATGGAGACAGTTTCTGATGGGATCCAAGGAGCCTTTCGAGGCGAGAACAGATCACCGTAATCTGCAATGTCTACGTAATTTTGTATGCCAAAATAGTCGCCAGGCGCGTTGGGCCTTTTTCTTTAGTCAGTATGACTTTTACATCACCTATATTCCTGGATCTCAAAACATTCTGGCTGATGCTCTGTCTCGACGCTATCCAGATTGTACTCCTTCCCCATCTCAGTTTCTACTGCAGACTAGTAAGATCATTGGAGTTGCTCAATCTTTTCTGGATGAGGTACGACTGGAGTATTCCAGCCTGTCTAATAGCGAAATAGAGAACTTAAGAACCTTTTTATGCAAGAAAGAAGGATTCTTTTTTCATCAGAAGCTGTTATTCCTCCCTACTAACAGAGTGCGAGACAAAGCATTACAGATGTGCCATGATTCACCGGTTGCTGGACATAGAGGTATTAAGGCCACACAAGAACTTCTTTCGCGATCTTTCTGGTGGCCTACCTGGAAATCAGATGTCGAAAGATATGTTCAGGCTTGTCCCATATGTGCCCAAGTCAAGATTCCCCGTAGCAGACCTGCAGGATTACTACAGCCTTTGCCAGTTCCACCAACGCCATGGCATACTATTTCCACTGACTTTATGTGTTCACTTCCGCCATCAGCTGGAAACCAGGTTATCATGGTCACTGTTGATTCTTTCACTAAGATGGCCCACTTTACTGCTCTAAAGAAATTACCAACATCCCAAGAATTGAGCCAGATATTTATCGACCATATTTTCCGTCTCCATGGACTTCCACATACCATTGTGTCTGACAGGGGTCCCCAGTATATTTCCCGGTTTTGGAAACATTTTTGCAAGACACTGAATATCAATATAGCACTATCATCCGGTTTCCATCCTCAGACCAATGGACAAACTGAGCGTTTGAATCAAGGACTAGAACAATACCTTCGTTGTTTTTGTAATTCCACCCAAAGCAACTGGAACACTTATCTTCCTATTGCTGAATATTCCTACAACAATTCTGTCCATAGTGCCTCCAAGGTCACTCCCTTTTTCTGTTCCTATGGCTATCATCCGACCTCTTTTCCTACTGCTCCTCAATCTACCTCTCCTCTGCCTGCCATTACATCTTTTTCCAAACGTCTCCTGCAACTCCATAAGCTCATTAGATCTAATTTATTGCACACTAAGAGGTATATGAAGAAGATCGCTGATAAGAAACGTGGACCCACTCCCGATTATCACCCTCAGGATAAAGTCTGGCTTTCTTCCAAATTCTTGCCCTCTCGTCTTTCTCTGAATAAGTTCACGCCTCGCTATTATGGGCCTTTTCGTATTCTTCAGTTGCTCAATCCTGTCACTGTTCGTCTTCGCTTGCCTCATACTTGGAAAATTCATCCGGTCTTTCATGTATCCCAACTCAAACCTTATGTCCCTGATCCTTTCTCTCGTCAGTTTCCTTGTCCTCCTCCTGTGTTGGTGAATGATGTCCCTGAATATGAGGTTCAAGAAATTTGTGACTCCCGCCTTTTTCACCGGCGTCTTCAGTATTTGATTCACTGGAAGGGTTATCCTCTTAGTGAATGCTCTTGGGAAGATGCTTCTTCTGTTCACGCCCCTCTTTTGATTTCTCGTTTTCATCGTTTGTTTCCCTTCAAACCTGGACCTTCGGGGGGGGACCTACTGTTGCGCCGCGCAGCGCGTTCTCAGGACGCGGCGCGCCCCGAGTCTTCTTTGTACAGCGCGAGGCCCCAGATATTATTTTGGGCCTCGCTCTGCCTTCTGTAGTGTCCCTGTTCTCCCCTGAACCCTCCTTACCTGTTTCTTTTTCTTTCTTCTTCTACTTTTTCTTCTTTACCTTTTCGAGGCATTTTTTGTCCTTTCTTTATGTCTTTCCCCCCTTCCCATGTTACCTTTTTCTTCCCAGCATTCCTTGGTCCCTATTTTCTATGGTTCCTGTTCTATTCTATCCTATGTACTTTTTCCCTATCTAAAATGGTGTCTTTTTACTTCCTGTTGGTCACTTCCTGTTTCTTGGTATATAAGGGCTCTGTTTTCTCCCTTTCCTTGCGCTGCATCACTTTCTGCTCAGATTGTGTCTTCGCTCCTGATTCTTAGCCTTCGGTTCTGAATCTTTTCGATTTTGCATTTACCTGCATTTTGTTCCTGTTTGATTCCTGGTTTTGTTTTCGTTTCAGGAATCCATTTTTTGGAGGTTTTTTCCCCTTTATTGGGGTTTTTTCCCTCTGGCACTAATTCTAAAGGGCACGGTCTGTTCTTGGCGTTTCCACTGCCTGCAGCACCGTGGCTACTAGAAAGAGTCGCCCCTTTCTGGGCCAAAGCCGAACCCTCAAGACCTACGCCACTAGATCTGCGGTTTCCAGGCGCCAGCAGCACGTGAGTCGTGACAAACGGTTTGATTTCCCCTGTGGGCACTGGCGGAGAGACTTGAAGAAGATTCTTTTTGCATTAGGTAGCATTTGTAGTGGTGATATCAGTTCTAGCTAAGAACTTGTCTGGTGATGGCATTCTGTATTCCATTTTGCTTGTTGAATAGCCAAATGGCATGCTCAATGTAGAGCGTTTGGTGGTGTAGTCTAGACATGACAACAGTATAGATGCTGAGTCAACGATCTTGGTAAGGAATGATCCATGACAATGTTTTCATAGGTTTGAAGGTGCTTTTCATCACTTTCTTCATTGGACTATGAAGGGACAGTTTGGAGTGCCTTGTCACTCCCAAGTCCTTTACTTCAATTGAGCTTGTGGGGAAGATCCAATCTCCTTAGGAGAGCCTGCAGTTGAGTCATGGGGTTTACATGTTCTGCATGTGTATTGCATAGTTTGGATTTCATGTTCTGAGTAATGTAGTCAACAAAATAACGGGGACAAGGAGGTTAACTGGTCCAGTGCCTTAGAGTTTGGAACAGTGTACCTTTTTGATAGACTGTGTAATGTAGTGTCAGTTGATTTTGTAACTTCCATTTGTCTACATTGTTTTCAGTGTAAGAATGATCTGGTTGTTTTGGCATATTTATAACACTTGTTTTATTTATACACTTGTTGCTCTTAAATCGCGGTTGCAGCTCTTTTATAAAAGCTGCAGATTTTCCACAAAGAGACATTTACTTCCTCTCCAACTATCTTCACAGCCCTGCCTCCAAAGCGCAGTCTTCATAGACACCACAGTCTGCCTTTAAAAACTGTATCCATAGTATTGTCCTTCATCTTAGGACTATGCCCTGGGACACATCACCTCAGTTTATAACTCACTTCAGCTGGCTCATGCCATTGCCATACCTTGACCAATCACCTTACTGGGCTCCTCCCGCCCAGCAGCCTGAGCTGACACATTGTGCTGGTAGATATGAGGGTGGCTGGCTTCAAACTATACATCCAGGATACAAAGGCATCTTCCTTCACACAGTAGGCCTCCTCCACAGGCCAGAAATGGCTCCCAACTACAACCAGAGACATGCTGCATTGTCACAAAGGTACTTTTAACAGATTATCAGCCTTCAACAAGCCATTGGAGGAAACCCCAGCATATTTCAAGTTCTTCACAGGGAATGTGTAGACTTCTCTACCAAAGTGATTAAATCAATCATGGAAAGAGCCACTTTGGGAGTTCTGGACTCCCATAAAAAATCACTGATTTCCTATGTCATATGGTGTTATTTCTGCCATCAAATGCATTCACAGTAAATGCACTGAAAAAGTGGGAGCACGCCATCAGTGCCCACATATCCAGTCATAATAAAATGCAGTATTTCCCAGCATGTTAGGATAGCATACCCACCTTTTTGCGAAGTTCTGCTGGTCTGAGTGGGGGGCCAGCTATTCTTGATTGGGCAGCTGACCTGCATAATTCCTGATTAAAGTACCTTCTTACATGGTTGGGATAGGGCCAAAGCCAGAAGAGTGTCTGCCCCACGGCATCTACAACCCATCTATTTCTACATTTGGCCATCATGCAGCCAGTGGCACAGATGGCGAATTCTCCTCCGCAGCCTCTCCAGAATAAAGACCCTGAGGTCAATGCTATTTAAGATAATATTGTGATGTTCCATGCTGCTTACTCCCACACTCTCACTTTCATCGTATTTCACACTCTCGTATAATTAGACATAAACGCACATTTCCGGAATGGTGTTAGTGTTTTATAATCAGCTAATTCATGTGAATTGCATCAATTTATTTCCCTTAGGCATTTATCATCATCTACTTTTGTTTGATCCATTTGTTCCCATCATTTAAATGTAAATGTGCCTTTCTGAAAGTATGACTACAATTTACAGCATTGTTCAATGTATTATGCTCTTTGAATGAGATCTAAGTAACTATACTTTTCCTAAAATAATTGACCAAATAGGCTACAATATTTTATTTGTAATTCGTGGCTTTCCAGGATATACCAGAACTCTGACCTGTCGATTCTCATTTCTGGCAGCTGGTGATCATAAGTTAGGGCACATATATCTGGCCCTGAACATGTATATCACAGCTTGTAAGAATATCTCACATTAGCTGAAACCCAGATGCACACAGAGGCGACTACCACTGTTGCCAATGAAGTGAACCATGCGAGACTGAGCAATTACCGTCTTTTTGAAAAGTAGTGAAATTTTACAAAGGGAGAATTCTTAAGAAGAAATAACAGGGTTAGTCCTCAGGTATCCGTGCACATTATATTAAAAAGGCAGAGCTGTATGAGCGACTTTGTTGAAAGCCTCACTTTTAAAATGCCTTTGTATGTAGCCATCCAAGCAGAAAGTGAATGCATACGGAATAATTCATACATATCTAGGTGCCTCGTATTTAGTTTAAATAATATTATAAGGAAAGAATTTTCTGCTTCTTACCAGAGGCTGCAGTATATTGTACCACAGTGAAATGGTAGATGAGAGTTTGAAAAGGCATGAAAAGTGCAATGATGTTTATTTTCACGGTGCATGAAAATGAGTGACAAGAAAGTAGATATGAGCAGCAAAGATAGCTGGAATGTCTAGATTAAGGTGAAGGGATGCCTGCAAGCACACACACACGCACACACACACACAAACACACACACCTCCCCCGCCCCCATAAATAAACCACTGGTGCTCAATATAGTTAGGACCTAGCTTCCATAGAAAAAGCGTTTTTTGACTAGCCTATATCGTTGGCACCATTTCACAAAATTTTCCCCAAAAATTGTAAGTCCTCATCATCCCAGGGTACCAGTGTGCTACAGATAAGTGTGGAAACGTCCATTTAAAGTATTGTACCCTTGCTAAGAAATCCCAATACCCTGTCTTTCAAATTAAATAGGGGCAGGTACTTAGTAACTGAGCATTCCCGGACCTTTAATGCGGTGCCATGTGCTTTAATTTTTAACAAAAAATAGTTTTTTTGTTTTCTGTAATCTTTATACATACTTACTTTGGGGATTGCCATGAGCTGAGACTGATTTAACATCAATCAATACCATAATACTTTATCCATACGAGGCTGCAATAGCCGTGGGCAGAGCTAACTTCATATAGATATTTCGGTTTTAGTTTATTAGCAATGTTTTATGCCTCCTGGGAGTTTAGCTTGCATACCTGTTGAAGGTATTGCATGTAGGAATCGGCAGTCCACTCAAAATGTATGTACGGTGTCTTTCGTTTGGTCAGTGCTGCACGGGTTTTCTATGTCACAGCCTTCATGCTGTTATACAGTTTATAACTGGCACAAATGTTTATTGACTTAAGGTTGAACATATTAGTGTAGGAAGAGTGGAAAAATGCCACGTATATGGGGGCATATTTATACTCCGTTTGCGCCGAATTTGCGTCGTTTTTTTCGACGCAAATTCGACGCAAAATTAACTCCATATTTATACTTTGGCGTTAGACGCGTCTAGCGCCAAAGTTCATGGAGTTAGCGTAATTTTTTTGCGTGAACACCTTCCTGGCGTTAATGATATGCAAGGTAGGCGTTCCCGTCTTAAAAAATGACTCCGATGCATATGCGTCGTATTTATACTCCCGGGCAAAAATGACGCCCGGGAGTGGGCGGGTCTAAAAAACCCGCATTAGCGCCGGATTTTAGCGCCTGGGTCAGGGCAGGCGTTAAGGGACCTGTGGGCTCAGAATGAGCCCAGAGGTGCCCTCCCCTGCCCCCAGGGACACCCCCAGGCCACCCTTGCCCACCCCAGGAGGACACCCAAGGATGGAGGGACCCACCCCAGGGACATTAAGGTAAGTCCAGGTAAGTATTTTTTTTTATTTTTTTTTGTGGCATACGGGGGCCTGATTTGTGCCCCCCTAGTGCCACTATGCCCAATGACCATGCCCAGGGGACAGAAGTCCCCTGGGCATGGCCATTGGGCAAGGGGGCATGACTCCTGTCTTTGCTAAGACAGGAGTCATTTCAATGGGGGATGGGCGTCGTAAAAAAATGGCGCAAATCGGGTTGTGGTGATTTTTTTGCCTCAGCCTGACTTGCACCATTTGTGGACGCCCATACGCCATTTTCCCCCTACGCCGGCGCTGCCTGGTGTACGTCGTTTTTTTTAACGCACACCAGACAGCGCCGGCGGCTAATGCCGGCTAATGTCATTTAATAAATACGGCGCCCGCATGGCGCTTCAGAATGGCGTTAGCCGGCGCTAATTTTTTGGGCGCAAAAATGCGTTAGCGCAGTTTTGCGTCAAAAAGTATAAATATGGCCCCTGGTATATTGATGACGTCACCACTCACAGGGCACAAAATAAATCGAGACAGTTCTGGAGCAAGCTAGGTGTGCTTGATGCTAGTCAATATTGCATAAATAGACATGCAATGTGGATGTCTTATCTCTGGCCAAGTTTATTACATAAAGTAGCATCAGATTCTTACGTATAAGTTAACTGTTAGCAAATTAAACGTTTCCATCATTGCGTTTCAGCGCACGATTATAATTGTAACAGCTTTAAAAAAACGACTAATTTAAATCAGAAAAATATAATAAGATCCCAAATATATTGGCGCGATATCCTCTTACAATTAAACACATTGTTACTTTTAAATTCGCACTGACTTTGTTTGTTCATTCTCACCACTCCAGTCTTAAATGCAAAAATGCAGAAACAGATGCCTTGTAAATTATGCATCATGCATAACAGAAGCCATTCGTCACATGCATTTTTTTACTGAATATTTCATGACTGATCTGCAATGACTACAGTGGGGATGAATTCCCCCATGTTAGAAGAGACATTAGGAAGAACAAAGTTAATGTTATGCTCTCCTTTGACAAATATTAAACTCTTTGCCAAAGCAATAACAACTCTTATAGGACAAAGACAATGCCAGTGGCTATGATTACCAAAGCTGAAAAATTGCGTGAATTGGAACCATCCGATATTTGCCTGGTCTTGAGAAAGGAAATCGGAAAGAGAAGCCACATAAAAGATAAATGTACCTATCGAAGATTAAAAAAAAAATAAAGAAAAAAATAAACTAAGGGAAAATTGACAATTTAATAACGACAGAGGTTGCTGGGGTAAAAGATTCATATTAAACATAAAAAATAATTATTTATAAATGTACTTCTCAATTACACTGTTTGAGTAAATTTAGGTTTTACCCTAAAAAATAATTTTGCATTTCTTTGCGATTGACAGATTCAATAACACTTGAAGAGGTGTGCTGTGGTAGAGGTGTTGGATTCATCACTAAGTATCCACAATGCTCCAGGGAAGAGCTATTATAGGTTGTGCACATTAGAGCAGAATAACAAATGGTACCTGCAGGTTGCTGATGTTCCACAGTCAAATTAAAAACGCTGTTTTTATGCTTGCATTTCATGTAAGTTACTTGCAGTTGCTCAGGTAGCAAAGCTGTAATTGCATCTAGACTGAATAATGGAAAATGTCCATATTTATGCATGATCACATTTTATTTAATATTCAGTTAAGATTTTTTTGGACAAGCTTAATCCCCTGTAATTCTCAATCGTTGGATTTAAGTATTTGACGTGGTTAGGTTTGGTGTTAGACAAGACATTTTGATTGTATTTAAATAATACACATAATACACTTACTTAAGGGGGCTTTTAGCTACTTCTCTTCATTTATGGGCCTGCTGTTGTTTCATTTGCACTTTGCTTCTGCTCACTACAGCATACCCCATGGGGCAATGGGTCAGCCTACAAGGTAGTTTCTTTTCGTACCGGTGTTTTTGTTGTTTTTACTTTATTATTACTTTAGTGTTGCCTGATGTGATAACAGGATACCTTTGTATCAGTTGAGGGCACATTCCAGCTTTATCAGTCCCTGCACCCTGCCAATGCTACTGTAAATTCCTTTTGCAGTGCTCTTTGTTTTAGCTGACCTGCTATTTTAAGCATAACATATTGCGTTTCTTGAATCGTTTTACCAACGGTTAGGTTCTTTATTAAACTTCCAGGAACAAAAAAAATGTTATTGCGTTAAAATTGCAGCAAGCTTATAATACTTTTATTTGATCACAGATTGGGTGTAATTTGGGTTTTAAAATGTAGAATTTCACACTGTGAACACTCTTTCTTTCCTTGTTTCAATCTTCTTTTCTTTCTATATTTGTTCCCGTTTTCCATACCTTTTTATTCCTTTCCTGCCTTTTTTCCTGCTTTTTTCTTCTTTAATCCTTTTTTCCTTCTTTATCTGTTTCTTTCTTTGTGTCCCCTTTCTTTACTTCTTTCCTCCTTTCATTGCTACTTTCTTTCTTCTTTGCATTCTTCCACTTATCTTTCACTGGTTTCCTGTATTTTTCTTTCTTCTTTCTTTTTGCCTTATTTGCATTTTTCTTTATTTCTTTCTTTCTATTTTTGTGAAGTCTTTCTTTCTTGCCATCCTACCCTTTTCTTTCATTCTTTTTCTCCTTCTTTCTTTCTATTTTTATTTCCTAACTTTTCTTCATTTTTTGGCCTTTTCTTTTTTCCTTTCCTTTTTTCTCTTACTTTCTTACCTTCCTTATTTTGCTTTTTGCTTTCTTTCCCTTTTCTTTCCTTCTTAGTAATGTTATTTCCTTTTCTTCCTTTTTTGCTTTCTTTCTTTTTTTGCTTTATTTCCTATTTTTTTCTTTTTCTTTCCTTCTCTCGTTCTTCCTTCTGCCTTCTTGCTTTCCTTTTTTTCCTTTTGTTTCTATATTTTCTTGTTTCCATCATTTTTCTTGTTTGCCCTTTTCCTTCTTTCCCCTTTTGCCTTCTTTCCTTCCTTCTTTTCTTGCCTTCATTACTTTTTGCCATCTTTCCTTTTTAACCTTATTTCTTTTTTCTTTTCTGTCTTCTTTCTTTCTTACTTTCATTCATTCTTTTTTGTTTTCCATTTTCCTTCTTTCTTTCTCTCTTTATTTCTTTTTTACCTTTTTACCCTTTTAATTTCTTCTCTGCTGTTTTGTTTCCTTCTTCCTTTTTTCTCGCATTATTTCCTGTTTTTCTTCATCCAGTCCTCCCTTTTATACTTGCCTTCTTTTTTTAACTTCCTTTTTACCTGCCGTCCTTCCTTTTTGTCCTTCTTCCTTCTCTTTTGCCTGCCTTCCTTCTCTTTTGTCTTTCTTCCTTCATTATTTCATTTCTTTTTTCTTTCTTCCCTTCTTTCTTGACTTTTTTCTTTCTTTCCTTCTTTCTGAAAGGAAAGAGACTGGCAGCCAGTGCCACATCAATTGACCTTTTTAGGTCTATAACATAGCCATTAATTGGGGTTTTCAACCAGACTTCATCCATTATTCTGTGGTTGTGTCATTCACATTTTAATTCTACCCACCCCAGCGTGCATCAATGGAAAATGTGCTAGCCCACTTCAGCCACTGACTGACTTCATTATGAGTTTCGGCATGCTGTTCTTCACAAGGAGCACATCCACACACAAAAAATGTCCCTTCAGTGCCAAAGAGTACTATGGTAATGTGTACTTTTGTGAGCCCCCAAAAAATATTAGTCTCTTTAGCTGATTTTTTCAGATGCGATGAGGGCCCAACAGATTCCTGAACAATAATGTTTTGGAAAAAAAAGAAAAAAGAAAACAAGAATGACCAAAAGTCTGGCAGTCAACACCAGCCCTATTGGCTTAGCCAAAGCTTATTTTTATTTTCCTTCCTCTTGAGCTGTTCTCATATTTCTTTGGTATATATATATATATATATATATATATATATATATATATATATAGTTAGAAATGGGGTCTCTGGTTGACAGACAGGTTACCCCCTGTTCAAGCAAGGACCCTCACTCTAGTCAGGGTAAAAGAGAATCACCCTCAGCTAATCCCTGCTTACCCCCTTGGTAGCTTAGCACGAGCAGTAGGCTTAACTTCAGAGTGCTAGGTGTAAGGTATTTGTACCAACACACACAGTAACTTAATGAACACACTACAAAATGACACAACACAGGTTTAGAAAAATAGGAATAATTTATCTAAACAGAACAAGACCAAAACTACAAAAATCCACAATATACAAGTCAAGTTATTATTAAAAATTCAAAAAGAGTCTTTAAGTAGTTTTAAACACACACTAACACTGTTAGCGTGAAAATGTACCTTGGGTGCATCAAAAATAAGCCTGCACGGGCGAGTGCATGTCAAAAAGGGCTTGCAATGCGTTCATTCCACTCACGAGCAGTACCTTGCGTCATTTTTCCTTTCTCCGGATCAGGCGTGTCGTTTCTTCTCTCCGCAGGAGAGTGATGCGTCGATCCGGTCAGCACTCTTGGGTCCGGGCAGGCCTTGTGTTGTTTTTACATGCCCAGCGGTACTTGAGTCAGAAATCCAGCTGCACGATGATCTGAAAACCACGCAGCGTGGGTTGCGATTTCCCAGCCTCCGTCAGTGATGCTGCACGTCGTTTCTCCTGCTCTGTACGTCGATTCTTCGGTTGCGTTTCCGGTGAGTGTTGATTTTAATCCGCAGATCTGGTGGCGTGTCATTTCTTCAGCCGCAGATCGGAGTCGCGTCGATCTTTTCCCCGCAAGGCGCTCTGTGTGTTGATTTCCTTTTCTTTAGGCTGCCAGCTTCTCCTTTCAGGTTCTCAGGAACTGGATGGGCACCACAGGGCAGAGTAGGAGTCTCTCCAGAGACTCCAGGTGCTGGCAGAGAGGAGTCTTTGCTGTCCCTGAGACTTTAAACAACAGGAGGAAAGCTCTAAATCAAGCCCTTGGAGATTTCTTCTCAAGATGGAAGGCACACAAAGTCCAGTCTTTGCCCTCTTACTCTTGCAGAAGCAGCAACTGTAGGATAGCTCCACAAAGCACAGTCACAGGCAGGGCAGCTCTTCTTCCTCAGCTCTTCAGCTCTTCTCCAGGCAGAGGTTCCTCTTGTTTCCAGAAGTGTTTCTAAAGTCTGTGGTTTTGGGTGCCCTTCTTATACCCAATTTCTCATTTGAAGTAGGCCTACTTCAAAGTAAAGTCTCTTTTGAATGTGAAATCCTGCCTTGCCCAGGCCAGGCCCCAGACACTCACCAGGGGGTTGGAGACTGCATTGTGTGAGGGCAGGCACAGCCATTTCAGGTGCGAATGACCACTCCTCCCATCCCTCCTAGCACAGATGGCTCATCAAGATATGCAGGCTACACCCCAGCTCCTTTTATGTCACTGTCTAGTGTGAGGTGCAACCAGCCCAACTGTCAAACTGACCCAGACAGGGAATCCACAAACAGGCAGAGTCACAGAAATGGTATAAGCAAGAAAATGCTCACTTTCTAAAAGTGTCCTTTTCCAACACACAATCTTAAAATCAACTTTACTAAAAGATGTATTTTTAAATTGTGAGCTCAGAGACCCCAAACTCCACATGTCCATCCGCTCCCAAAGGGAATCTACACTTTAATCATATTTAAAGGTAGCCCCCAGGTTAACATATGAGAGGGACAGGCCTTGCAACAGTGAAAAACGAATATAGCAATATTTCACTGTCAGGACATATAAAACACATTACTATGGGGGTCATTACAGCATTGGCGCCGTTCAGAAGACCGCCAACACACCACTGTGGCTGCGGAATTCCGCCACAGCTATCACGGCCCACAGCTCGGAATCCGCCAAAATCCAGACACCCACACAAGTCCACCACACCGATGGTCAGTGATAAACTGGCGATAAAAAAACCTCCACCGTCACGCCAACAGGAATACGCCCACACTATCACGACCCACGAATCCACGTGGCGGTCTTTCAACCGCAGTATTCCATTGGCGGTACACACCGCTGCGCTCAAAATACACACACATTTCCAAAACACTACCACATTGGACAATTCCAAATACACACACCTGATACACATACACACACCACTCCCCCACACTCAATACAATATAAAACACACACCCACATCACCCACAAACCCTTACGACCAGAAATTTAGATGAAGGCCAGAGAGACAGCACAGCAAAGACAACCCCATCATGCAGAGGCACACAACACCATCACACATCACCAACACCACCCCATGGCACTGCAAAGACACCCCAGGTTTTCTGATGAGGAGTTCAGGGTCGTGGTGGAGGAAATCGTCCGGGTAGAGCCACAGCTATTCGGATCACAGCTGAAGCACACCACCATAGCTAGGAAGATGGAGCTATGGCGCAGAATCGTGGACAGGGTCAACGCAGTGGGACAGCACCCAAGAACTAGGGTTGACATCAGGAAGAGGTGGAATGACCTACGGGGGAAGGTACGTTCCGTGGTCTCAAGACACCACATCGCGGTTCAGAGGACTGGCGACGGACCCCCTCCTCCTCCCCCACAACTAACAACATGGGAGGAGCAGGTCTTGGCTATACTGCATCCTAAGGGCCTTTGCAGGAGTAGCTGGAGGAATGGACTCTGGTAAGTCAAATCTTTCACTACTTCATCCCCCACCCTACCTGCATGCTATCACATACCCCCACCCTCGCACTCACCCCATCACACCAACTCCTCACATATGTCCCACTATCACAACCCACCCATCCCAACACCAAGCCCTGCATGCAACACCAAAGCATGGACACCCATCACCAATGCATGGCCACTGCACATACCCACACACACCCCTAAACAATTATCACACAAGGTCCTACACAAGAATGCAAGCACTGGGGTACAGGGTCACCCACCCATTGCACACCATGGCACACACAGATGCAATAATTATGCCTTTATACCCCTGCAGGACCCCTACCCAACGTCACCGGACAGGAGGTTCCAGACATGTCCATTCCCCCCACAGAAGAGGCCCACAGTGATGGCAGCAGCTCTGTCCAACTAGATCTAGATGACCAGCCCGGCCCATCTGGGACCTCGGGACAGTCGGTTCCCCTCACACTGGCACAAGCCACAACAGAGCCTCCCCCTCTGGAAACACCAGCACAGCACCCACCCAGTGGGCCCATACCTCTGTCCCCAGGACACGTCAAGCAGCAGTGTGTCCACCACTACAGGGAACCCAGGGTAACCCACCGACCCAACAACAGCAGGGACCTGGGGGCAGTGGCAGGGGGCACACGGTTCAGGGGACAGAGGCCCAGGAACACAGGGGAACTGGGAGGGATGCTGTGCGATAGGGGGAAGACAGGCCCAGGGAACCCACTCTCCACGAGGCCCTCTCCAACATCATGGGAGCCTACCACCATTCCCAGGAGACGATGGCAACGGTACTGGGCAAGTTTCAGGAGACCCAGCAGCAGCAGGAGGAACAGTATTTGGGGTTCAGGGAGGAACTCAAAGCCATAAATTCGACGCTGGGCAGCATTGTAGGGATGCTGAAGGAACTCGTGAATACCAGGAGGGACACTGTGGCACAACAAGGGGCCCCTGACACTAGCCTGGACGATGAACTGCCCACCACCTCCGCCGGCGCTAGTGGACAGGAGGCACTGCCACAGGACCACGACACCAGCACCCCACCCCCTGCAGATGGAGAACCACCCCGCACACGGTCCATGAGATCCAGGACAAAGACAGAGAAGAATGCCAACACCCCACCAAGAAATGAGACCACCCTGATTGTCACCCTTTTGTCCCACTTTGTCACCCTGTCCATCTATCAACTGCCCCAGCTCCACTTCCTATGCCCCTTTGAACAATGCACCTGTGAGACTAATAGACTGGACTCCGCCATGGACATTCCTCCACCATCACACCTGACCATTTTACAACCCCCTCCACTATTTAGCACTTAAATAAAAACCCTTAAATCACAAACCTATCTGGAGGCAGTCTGTGCTTTCGAAAATGTGTATTTGCAATAACTGAGGAAAAATGATATATCCATTGTATTGTCAACATACCTATGTCACACAGCTCTAGTCCATGAGGAAACAAAGCAGATGTCACACAGTAAGACCCACATCTGTGAAAACGAAAGGGAAAGTGACAACTCAGGGTCCATACACTGGGTGAAAGTGACAGACAGATGAGAGGTAGAACAAGTGTATCAGATGTAGCAGGCAGTGATGTCTTCTTACCTGTGTCTCACTGGAAGTATTGATGAATCACTGTGTTTCTGTTGTCGATCTCCTCTTCTTCTGCTTCCTCATCTTCACTGTCCACAGGCTCCAGAGCTGCCACAAGACCTCCATCTGGACCATCCTCCTGCAGAAAAGGCACCTGTCGTCGCAAAGTCAAGTTGTGAAGCATAAAGCAGGCCACGATGATCTGTCACACCTTCTTTGGTGTGTATAATAGGGAACCACCTGTCATATGGAGGCACCTGAACCTGGCCTTCAGGAGGCCGAAGGTCCTCCCTATGACCCTCCTAGTTCACCCATGGGCCTCATTGTAGCGTTCCTCTGCCCTTGTTCTGGGATTTCTCACTGAGGTCAGTAGCCATGACAGGTTGGGGTATCCAGAGTCACCTGCAAATGTCGAGGGACAACTGTTAGACACACACTAACCCTTAGGGACAACCCCAGACACCTAGTCACACTGTATAGGGTTCATGTCCTCACCTAATAGCCACACACGGTGCCTCTGGAGTTTGCCCAACACATAAGGGATGCTGCTATTCCTCAGAATGTAAGCGTCATGCACTGAGCCAGGAAATTTGGCGTTCACATGGGAGATGTACTGGTCAGCCAAACACACCATCTGCACATTCATAGAATGGTAACTCTTCCGGTTTCTGTACACCTGTTCACTCCTGCAGGGGGGACCAAGGCCACATGTGTCCCATCAATGGCACCTATGATGTTGGGGATATGTCCCAGGGCATTGAAGTCACCTTTCACTGTAGGCAAATCCTCCACCAGAAGGAAAACGATGTAGCTGCGCATGTGTTTCAGCAGGGCAGACAACACTCTGGACAACACGTTGGAAAACATAGGCTGGGACATCCCTGATGCTATGGCAACTGTCGTCTAAAAAGACCCACTTGCCAGGAAATGGAGTACTGACAGCACCTGCATTAGGGGGGGTATACATGTGGGATGGCGGATAGCTGACATCAGGTCCAGCTCCAACTGGGCACACAGTTCCTGGATTGTGGCACGGTCCAGTCTGTAGGTGACAATTACATGTTGCTCTTCCATTGTCGACAGGTCCACCAGCGGTCTGTACACCGGAGGATGCCGCCATCTCCTCACCTGCCCCAGCGGACGAGCAGAGGGTCAGGCAACACTGAGGTACGAAAACACTACTTTATTGTGCAAATTTTTCAATCCGCTATGTCCCTGTCTTAATGTGTATGCAAGGCCTAGATATATGTGACTCATTTAAAAATAATGATATGAGGTAACTGCGCTGGCGTTGTACACCGTCGCGGTAGGCGGTCGAAGACCGTGGCGCAATCCTGCATTGGTTTACATTGGACCCTATGGGTCCCAGGAGCCAATGATGATGTACACCGGCGGTGACGGTACGCACCGGCGCAGATGTGACTGCCATTTTCTATCTGTTCACTCACTTGATACCTGATCTTCGACAGGAGGGGACCTACACTGCAAGTGCTGCTGTGACCTCAGTCTGGAAGAGACAATGGCTCATGTGTCTGGGGAAAGGGCCCCTGCCTTCACCACGGAGAAGTTGGAGAAAGTAGTGGATGGGGTCCTCCCCCAGTACACGCTACTCTACGGTCCTCCAGACAAACAGGTAAGTACACTGTGAGCATGCTGTATGGGCAATGCCTGTGCAGAGTGGTGTGGATAGAAGATAGGAGGGAGAATGATGCGTGCATGAAACGACGGTGAGTGCATGTGCGTCATGGCAAGGGTAGGAACGCGGGCCAATGACTGTGACGGTCCGGACGGTTATATCTTCTCCTTTTCCCCTGTACTATTCCTGTAGGTCAGTGCCCACCAGAAGAAGGATATTTGGCGTGCTATTGCCAAGGAAGTCCGGACCCTGGGGGTCCACCATAGACTGAGCACCCACTGCTGGAAAAGATGGGAGGACATTTGCCACTGGAGCAAGAAGACGGAGGAGGCCTAGCTGGGGATGGCCTCCCAATGTGGGAGGGGTGCCTGTCGCACCAAGACCCCCCTGATGTTCTGGATCCTGGCGATGGCGTACCCAGAGTTGGATGGGCGCTTGAGAGCATCACAGAAGCCACAAGGGGGTGAGTACACTCTCATTCAGCTGATTCAGCACGCATTACGAGGTGTCTGGGTGGGGGAGGTGGGCTGTGGGTTCCCCTAGGCCAGGGCGAGTTTAGTAGGCAAGGTCCCTTCATAAGGCAGGCCATGTGGCACCCCACCAGTGTTCAGAAGCAACTACACCTAGTCAGGCTCGTGTGACTTCCATGTGTGCATCAATCAGGCATAGGCCTTGTACCCCATGTCCCTGTGATTAATTAGGGAACTCTAAGTGCACGGCGTAGTGCAGAGGTCTTCTGTGTCTGTATTGTCCGCCAACGGTAGCGGTATTGCATGCACTGAACATGTCTTTCTTCTGTCTTCCCCCCCCCTTTTTTTTGGTCTCCCTGTTCTTGTGTGCAATAGCATCATCAGGTGGAGGAGCAGTGGCGCCAGAGCAGGAGGGAGCTGCATCCCACATGGCCCTGGAGGGAGAGACAACGGAGTCTGAAGCCACCAGTGGGACGGAGGGCGAGGGGAGCTCCACGGTAGGGACAGGAGCTGAGACCAGCGACACAGACTCCTCCTCTGATGGGAGCTCCCTTGTGGTGGTGGGCCCCTCTGTGCCCCCCGCATCTACAGGTACAGCCGCCACCCCCCCTACTAGGACCGCCCTCCCAGCAGCCCCTCAGCATGTGCCCCATGGCCGCTCACCCAGGAGGGGGGGTATCTCCTTCGCCCCAGGCACCTCAGCCCCTGCCCCTGTCAGCCCTGCTGCCCTCAGTAAGGAAGCCTTTGACCTCCTCAGGTCCCTCACTGTTGGGCAGTCTACCATTCTGAATGCCATCCAGGGTGTAGAGAGGCAGTTGCAATGGACCAATGCATACCTGGAGGGTATTCATTCTGGACAGGCAGCCCAACAGCAAGCTTTTCAGGCTCTGGCCTCAGCACTGATGGCAGCCATTGTCCCTGTGTCCAGCCTCCCCCCTCCAACTTCCTCCACCCAGACCCAAACCCCTGTACCTCAGCCTATCCCAAGCACACCATCAGACCAGCATGCACACACCTCAACACACAAGGAAAGCTCTGGCAAACATAAGCACCACACATCCCACAGGCACTCACACAAGCATCATACCCATCCAGACATACCAAGAACCACTGCCTCCACTGTGTCCCCCTCATCCTCGTCTCCCTCCTCCCTCCCTGTCACGTCTCCACTCACACCTGCATACACTACATCTTCATCCACTATGTCCATCACCAGCACACCCATCACCACACACCGCTCACGTGCAGTCACCACCCCCACTATCATTCACACATCCCCTGTGTCCCCTCCCAATGTGTCTGTGAGCCCACCTCCCAAGGTACACAAACACAGTCACACACCCACCCAACAGCCATCCACCTCACGACAGCCTCCAGCCCATGCACCTTCACCCAAAGTCAGCAAACGTACACCTCCTACAACCACTACCTCTTCCTCCACTCCCAAACCCCCTCCATCTACCCGTCCCAGTGTGTCTAAAACATTTTTCCTGTCCAACCTTGATCTCTTCCCCTCACCTCCCCCACCCCTTCAGTCCCCTCGGGCACACCTTTCCAGGTCCCAACCCAGCACCTCAGCCACCACATCAGCGGGAACAGTGGTGCCAGCAATGACCAGCTTCTGGGGTGCGCCAAACAGCAGGGCAGCCATTGTGCCAAGGAGCCAGACCACGGACAGTCCCCCACCTCAGAAGCATAAGAAGTTGGCCACTGCCCGGAGGGAGAAGGCTAAAACACCTGCCACCAAGAGCCCTCCCAGGACTACAGTTGGGAGTGGGAAGAAAGCAGCTCCACCATCCAAGGTGGGGGAGGGGCACAGAAAGAAAGGGAAGTCGCCGCCAACCTGCACGGCGGACAAGACCGCTACCAGCCCCGCTGCCAAGGACACCGCCGCCACCAGCACCGCTGCCCAGGACACCGCTGCCACCAGCACCGCTGCCAAGGACACCACTGCCACCAGCACCGCTGCCAAGGAC
Organism: Pleurodeles waltl; assembly: GCF_031143425.1. Taxonomy (NCBI): domain Eukaryota; kingdom Metazoa; phylum Chordata; class Amphibia; order Caudata; family Salamandridae; genus Pleurodeles; species Pleurodeles waltl. Next base: position 906,534,179 of record NC_090437.1, read on the forward strand.
ACCGCCGCCACCAGCACCGATGCCAAGGACACCGCCGCCACCAGCACTGCTGCCAAGGACACCGCTGCCACCAGCACCGCTGCCCAGGACACCGCCGCTAGCAGCACGCTCACTGAGCCACCCACCAGCATGGCAGGCCAATGAGCGCCGCAAGCACTGCCACTACTGAGGCCGCCACGAGCAGGATGAAGCACTCTGGGCACAAAGCCCCCTCCAGAACCAGTGGAGATTCACATCCACTACCTCTGTCCTTGGCAGGATGAAGCACTCTGGGCACAAAGCCCCCTCCAGAACCAGTGAAAAATCTCATCCACTACCTGAGTCCTTGGCAGGATGAAGCACTCTGGGCACAAGGCCCCCGACAGAACCAGTGGAGACTGTTATCCACTTGAGAGACTGTGGCTTTGCACTCCCCAGGATAAAGCAGTGGGAAAACCACCCACTGGAGAGACTTGAGAGACTGTGGCTTTGCACTCCCCAGGATGCAGCAGTGGGCAAACCAGCCACGGGAAAGACTTGAGAGACTGTGGCTTTGCACTCCCCAGGATAAAGCAGTGGGCAATCCACCCACTGGAGAGACTTGAGAGACTGTGGCTTTGCACTCCCCAGGATGCAGCAGTGGGCAAACCACCCACTGGAGAGAGTTGAGAGACTGTGGCTTTGTACTCCCCAGGATACAGCAGTGGGCATTGAGCCCCCTAGTGGATCTGGCGTCGTGCACTCATCCGGCTGAGGTTCCCCCCTTTCCTTCCCCCTGAGGTGCCTGTTGTATTTCTATCTAATGCCCCTGCAGTGTTCTCTCCATTTTGATCAGGTATCGAGTGTGGGCCTCGCCCATGCATTTTGGGCCCAGTGGTCCACGGACTATAAATGGGAAAATACCTGGACTTGTTTTATTGGTGTATATATTTGTTTATAGTGTATATATGTTTTTGAGTACTGGATTTTAATAGATTACAATCATTTCCTTTTGTCTTTGCATTCTTCCGGGGGGTTTGGGGGGTGTAACTGTAATGTATCAACATTAGTGTGTGTGTTGTAGTGGGTGAGGGTGGGGGCGGGGGTGTTTCGTGTTACGTGTGTGTGTCACTCTCTTTTCGCTCCCCCCTCCCCTGTGTCGTAGGTGCAGTACTCTCCGTGGTCTTCGCCGCCGGCGTTCGTGCTCCTGGTAGAGGAGCAGGAAGACAAAGGCAGATAGAATATAGAGTTCCGGCTCTATGGCGTCGTGGTTCCTCATGGGGTGTGTAGAGGTGAGCGTTTTCCCTTCCAAGTCCGGTTTCTGCCATGTTTTTGTTTGCGGTTAAACCGCCCCAGAAAAGGTGGCGGATTGGCCTCTTGTAATACTGTGGGTGGTACATTGTCTTACGCCTGTCTGTTGGCGGCTACCGCTGCGGTGTTTGTTTGTACCGCCGTGGCGGTCGGAGTGTTAAAGTGGCTGTCTTTGTTGGCGGTTTCCGTCATGGTCGTGATTCCATTTTTGTTTTCGCCGGCCTGTTGGCGGTTTTACCGCCGCTTTAACACCGACCGCCAGGGTTGTAATGAGGGCCAATATGTCCTACCTTAACCATACACTGCACCTTGACCTTGGGGCTACCTACGGCCTACCTTAGGGGTGTCTGAAATGTAAGAAAAGGGAAGGTTTAGGCCTGGCAAGTGGGTACACTTGCCAATTCGAATTTACAGTTAAAAACTGCACATACAGACACTGCAGTGGCAGGTCTGAGACATGATTACTGAGCCACCTATGTGGGTGGCACAACCAGTGCTGCAGACCCACTAGTAGCATTTCATTTACAGGCCCTGGCACCTCTAGTGCACTTTACTAGGGACTTACTAGTGAACCAAATATGCCAATCATGGATAAGCCAATTACATACACATTTTGTACAGGGACACTTGCACTTTAGAACTGGTCAGCAGTGGTATTTGCCCAGAGTAACAAAAACAGCAAAATCAGAGTCCAGCACACATCAACAACCTGGGGAACAGAGGCAAAAAGTTAAGGGAGACCAAGCCAAGGATGAAAAGCCTAACACGTGTCCCCCCCAGCTGAAAGTGGGGAGCAACTACCCACCCTCATGGGAGTTCTCATCACTAAGGCGGAAGAACCTGGACAGACCATCAGCATTGGCGTGCTCTGTACCGGGACGGTGTTCCACCGTAAAGTCCACCCCCTGTAGGGAAATGGACCACCTCAACAGTTTTGGATTCTCACCCCTCATCTGCATTAACCATCTGAGGGCCCTGTGGTCGGTCTGAACTCGGAGGTGAGTCCCAAACAAGTAGGGTCTTAGCTTCTTCAGTGCCCAGACCACAGCAAATGCTTTATGTTCTCTGCCACTCCACCTACGTTCCCTGGGTATTAACCTCCTGCTAATGAAGGCTATGAGTTGATCTAGGCCCACTTCATTAAGCTGTGAGAGTACTGCTCCAATATCATGCTCTGAGGCGTCTGTTTGCACAACAAACTCCTTGGAGTAGTCAGGTGCCTTCAGAACCGGTGCTGTGCACATGGCAGCCTTCAGGGTATCAAAAGCGTTCTGGCTAGCCTCTGTCCAGATCACTTTCCTGGGTTGCTTCTTAGAAGTCAACTCGGTGAAGGGGGTAACAATGGTACCATATCCCTTAACAAACCTCATGTAATATCCTGTGAGACCTAAAAAGGCTCCCACCTCAGTCTGGGTCTTGGGAGGCTCCCAAGCCAGAATCGTGTCAATCTTAGGCTATAGGGATGCCACCTGGCCACTCCCCACCTGGTGTCCTAAGTACAAAACAGAACCCTGCTCTATTTGGCACTTGCTCACCTTAATAGTGAGGCCTGCCTTCTGCAGGGCCTCTAACACTCTCCAGAGGTGTTGCAGGTGTTCCTCCCATGTGGAACTAAACACAGCAATGTCATCCAGGTAGGCAGCACTTAACTCATCCAGCCCAGCCAACACCTGGTAGGCCAACCTCTGAAAGGTGGCATTCTTTATCCAAAATGGCATGACTTTAAAGTGAAAGTGTCCATTTGGGGTAGAGAATGCTGACCTCTCCTTGGCCCCCTCAGTTAAGGCAATCTGCCAGTACCCAGATGTAAAGTCAAACGTACTGAGGTACTTGGCAGCCCCTAACCGGTCAATGAGCTCATCAGCTCTGGGGATGGGGTGTGCGTCAGTCTTGCTGACTGCATTGAGTTCCTTGGTAGTCCACACAGAACCTAATTTCTGGAGTGCCACCAGGTGCAGCAGCCTTTAGGACCAATACCACTTGGCTGGCCCAAGGACTGCTGGAGTGCTCAATAATCCCTAGGGCAAGCATTTTGGATACCTCATCCTTAATGCATGCTTTGACCCTGTCAGTCACCCTCTAAATCTTCTGTTTAATGGGTGTACTGTCCCCAGTGTCCACAACATGTGTGCACAAGTGTGTGACTCCTGGGATCAGGTTAAACAGTGAGGAAAACTGTCCCAACACGTGGCAACAGTCACCTTGCTGCTCCTCAGTCAGGAAGGGGGAGAGGATCACTCCCTCCACTGACCCATCTTTTTCTCCTGCAGACAGGAGGTCAAGAAGAGGCTCACTTTCCTCCTCTACCCCATCATCTCTCGCAAGGAACATGGACAGTTCAGTCCACTCAAAGTGAGGTTTGAGTCGGTTGACATGCAGGACCCTTTAAGAGTTCATTGGCGACCGCAAGTCCACCAGGTAGGTGACTTCACTCTTGCGCTCCACCACCTCAAATGGCCCAGTTCTCTTATCCTGGAGCGCCTTAGGCTCCACTGGTGCCATCACCCACACTTTTTGTCCGGGTTGAAAGGTGACCAGAGTGGCATTCTGGTCATACCAGCGTTTTATGTCCTCCTGGCTTGCTTCCAGGTTCTCCTGAGCGAGACTCCTGAAGTGGGCAGTCTGGTTTCTCAGAGCCAGCATGTAACTGAATACATCCTAGGGGGGTTTAATAGGAGCTCTCTCCAAAACTTTCTTAACCAGACTCAAAGGTCCCCTCACAGGATGGTCATAAATCAGCTCAAAGGGACTAAACCCAAGTCCCTTTTGAAGCACCTCCCTGTAGGCGAACAGAAGGCATGGCAAGAGGACGTCCCACTTCTGCCTCAAGGGCTCTGACAGGCCCATGATCATGCCTTTCAAGGTGCGGTTGAATCTCTCAACCAGACAATTACTTTGGGGGTGGTAAGGGGTGGTGAACTTCTAGGTTACCTTACACTCCTTCCACAGAGACTTCATATACGTGGATATGAAGTTGGTACCCCTATCAGATACCACTTCCTTGGGGAACCCCATGCAGGCACAAACCTCCATAAAAGCACGACCCCCCACAGGGGAAGTGATTGATCTCAAAGTAATGGCTTCCGGTACCGGGTGGCATGGTCCATCAAGACCAGGATAAACCTGTTGTCCAAGGCTGTCTTGGGATCCAAAGGCCCCACACTGTCAATGCCTACCCTCTTTAAGGGAGTACTGACAACAGGCAAAGGCTGGAGAGGAGCCTTACATTTCCTCCCACTCTTGTCTGACAAGTCTGACAAGACCTGCAATGTTCATCTGAGTGCTTGCGCATTAGGGGCCAGTAAAAGTAGGTGACAAGCCTCTCAAAGGTCTTGTCCTGCCCCAAATGTCCAGCTAAAGGCACATCATGAGCCAACCCCAGTAGGAAGGCCCTGAAGCACTGGGGTACCACCAGCACATGGGCTGATCCAGGCTCAGGAACCTTAGGCTCGCTATACAGGAGGTCATCCTCCGAATAGATCAGGTGTTATCCTGGCTCCTTGCCAGCCACCTGGTCTGTAGCCTGCTACCGCAAACCCTCCAGAGTAGGGCATGTCTTCTGTGCTGCAAAGAATGCTTCCCTGGTGGGCCCCCCTTCCTGCTGCCACTGCGACAACTCAGGGACCTCCCACAGTTCAGCCCCTGTAGGCTCCGGGTCATCACCCTCAGGCTATGCCTCCTCCCGGACTGAGGGAGCTTCTGTGGCTGGTTTCCTGCACCCCCTGCCCTTCCTCTTTTTGGCGGTCCCCTGGGCCACTGTTTCAGGCTCCACGGGCTCTTGATTACCCTGATGGGATGCCATTGACCGGTGGATACGTATACCCACCCAGGCAGACCCAACATGTCCAAGTGAGACCTGTGTTCCATCTCCTTCCAAGGGGAATCTTCCAGGTCATTGCCTAGCAAACAATCAACAGGCATGGTTGGACTCACAGCTACCTTCAAGGAACCTGAGAACCCCCCATTCAAAGGTTACCTGCACCACTCTGCACAGGCGCTCTGAGTTGTCCACTGCAACTACTTGATGAAGTACCCTGGGATCTATCTGCTCTTCAGACACCAGCTGACTCCTCACTATAGTCACACTGGCTCCTGTGTCTCTCAGAGCCTTCACCCTCTGTCCATTAATGGTCACCCACTGCCTGTACATCTTAGTGTATTTTGAGGCACTAGGGTTCTCTCGGCCATCTCACTGTCCCCTAGTGAGACAAGGGTCAACTCAGCTGGTTCCCAACCAACTCCTCCCCAAGCGCTACACTGGCCAAACCCTGGGACAGTGCACCAGTGGGTGCCGGTGTACTTGTGGGGCATTTGGGGTCCCCCTCACATGACCGACCTGGTCACATGCATAGCAGTTACGTGGAGGACCACCTGCCACTGGCTTCCCTTAGGAGAACCATGGCTTCTTTTCACTGGGGGGTTGGGAATCCTTACCCTGGGAATCAGTTTGGGGCCCTTTAGAGAACTCCCCCCGTTTACCCTTACCCCCGCCTTTCTTCTGAGAGGGACCCTGCCCACCCTTGGCGTGGTCTCCCCATACCTCTTTTGGACCCTGGTGCTCTTCCAGCGGTCCGCTTCCTGCGCAAGCTTCCTGGGGTCAGTCAGCTTGCTGTTAATCAGGTGCTGGCACAGCTCTGGAAAACATAAAATGTACAAGTGCTCCCTAGCAATCAGATTGTAAAGCCCCTAATACGCAGTTACCTTACTGCCCTTCACCCAAACATCCAGTGACCTGCAATAAGAATCAACACATTCCAACCATGTTTGGGATTCCTTCTTCTTGTAGGATCTAAACTTATCCTTGTACTGCTCAGGGGTGAGACCATACCTTGTAAGCAAGGTATCCTTCATGCTAGAGTAGGTGAGATTCTGAGCATCCCCTAAGGCTGTCAGTGTATACCACCCCTCTACCTCAAAGTGCTTCCACAGACCCACCCCTCAATGAGCTTCAGGGACCAGATTCATATGGAGAGCAGACTCATACCCCTTAAACCACAAGTATATGTCGTCCTCCCTTATATAATCCTTCACAAGATCTTTAGGAATGTGCACCCTCCTTTCAGACTGCACTGTGATTTGGCTGCCACCATCCCTACTAGACTGGCTCCTCTGATCCAGCTCCCTCAAGCTGAGCTCATGAGCCAACAACAACTTTTTCTATTCAATGGCCATCCTCATTTTCTCCAACTCCCACTTGTGCTCCCTCTCTGCTGTCTGTCCTGCAATTCCTCAGGGGCCAGACCCTTAGATTAGACACTGCTACCTGCCCTGGAGACCCTCTCCCTGGACATAACAGGCCAACCCACAATCCCATTGTGTATGGACTGCACTTCCTCCTTTTCATCTTCCTCACCATCTGTGTGCCCTTCAGTGCTCTTGGATGTCACCCAGGCCCTCAGTGCCTTTTGCAGCTCCTCCTTCTCGGATGAGCTCTTAATGGGACAGGCAAAGCTTTTGCAAGCTCTTTTAACTGAGCCTTGGTATATCTATCCAATTTCTCCAGGTCAAAAGTAGCTCTAACTGATGCATCTCCAGATTGGGACATGATGAAAAGACAACAAAAGTGCAAAGTTCCAAAAATCTGAAAAGTTCCCAAATTAAGTTCAAAAGTCAATCAAAGATTACCACAAAAATGGATGTAGGGAAAAATCCAAGCAAAAGAGAAAAATCAAAGATCACCAAACAAGTAGTATGTGGTCACGTAGTAGTCTGCACTCAAAACTGTAGTGTACACTTTATCACTGTATGTCAAGTACAAATACAAGTCCAAATCCCAACCGCTGAGCATCAATGTTAGAATGGGGTCTTTGGTTGACAATCAGGTTACCCAATATTCAAGCAAGGACTCTCACTCTAGTCAGGGTAAAAGAGAATCACCCTCAGCCAACCCCTGCTTACCTCCTTGGTAGCTTGGCAGATCAGTAGGCATAACTTCAGAGTGCTAGGTGTAAGGTATTTGTACCAACACACACAGTAACTTAATGAACACGCTACAAAATGACACAACACAGGTTTAGAAAATAGGAAATATTTATCTAAACAAAAAAAGACCAAACGACAAAAATCCACAATACAAAAGTCAAGTTATTAATAAAAATGAAAAGAATCTTTAAGTAGGTTTAAACACACACTAACACTGTTAGCGTGAAAATTTACCTTTGGTGCGTCAAAAATAAACCCGCACGGGTGAGTGCGCATCAATAAGGGCTTGCGATGCATTGATTCCACTCACGAGCGGGACCTTGCAGCATTTTTCCTTTCACCCAGTTGGGGCATGTTGTTTCTTTTCTATGCAAGAGAGCGATGCGTCGATCTGGTCAGCACTCTTGGGTCCGGGCAGGCCTTGCGTTGTTTTTACACGCCCAGCGGTACTTGAGTCGGAAATCCAGCCGCATGATGATCCGAAAACCACGCAGCGCGGGTTGCGATCTCTCAGCCTCCGTCAGTGATGCTGCCCGTCGTTTCTCCTGCTCCGTGCGCTGATTCTTCTGTCGCATTTCCGACGAGTGTCAATTTTCAGCCGCAGAGCTGGCGGCGCGTCATTTCTTCAGCCGCAGATCGGAGTCACGTCGATCTTTTTCCCGCACGGTGCTCTGTGCGTGGATTTCCTTTTCTTTAGGCTGGCAGTTTCTCCTTTCAGGGTCACAGAAACTGGATGGGCACCACAGGGCAGAGTAGGAGTCTCTCCAGAGACTCCAGGTGCTGGCAGAGAGAAGTCTTTGCTGTCCCTGAGACTTCAAACAACAGGAGGCAAGCTCTAAATCAAGCCCTTGGAGATTTCTTTTCAAGATGGAAGGCACACAAAGTCCAGTCTTTGCCCTCCTACTCTGGCAGAAGCAGCAGGATAGCTCCACAAAGCACAGTCACAGGCAGGGCAGATCTTCTTCCTCAGCTCTTCAGCTCTTCTCCAGACAGAGGTTCCTTTTGTTTTCAAAAGTGTTTCTAAAGTCTGTGGTTTTGGGTGCCCTTCTTATACCCAATTTCTCCTTTGAAGTAGGCCTACTTCAAAGTAAAGTCTCTTTTGAATGTGAAATCCTGCCTTGCCCAGGCCAGGCCCCAGACACTCACCAGGGGGTTGGAGACTGCATTGTGTGAGGGCAGGCACAGCCCTTTCAGGTGTGAATGACCACTCCTCCCCTCCCTCCTAGCACAGATGGCTCATCAGGATATGCAGGCTACACCCCAGCTCCTTTTATGCCACTGTCTAGTGTGAGGTGCAACCAGCCCAACTGTCAAACTGACCCAGACAGGGAATCCACAAACAGGCAGAGTCACAGAAATGGTACAAGCAAGAAAATGCTCACTTTCTAAAAGTGTCATTTTCCAACACACAATCTTAAAATCAACTTTACTAAAAGATGTATTTTTAAATTGTGAGCTCAGAGACCCCAAACTCCATATGTCCATCCGCTCCCAAAGGGAATCTACACTTTAATCATATTTAAAGGTAGCCCCCATGTTAACCTATGAGAGGGACAGGTCTTGCAACAGTGAAAAACGAATATAGCAATATTTCACTGTCAGGACATATAAAACACAATACTATGGGGGTCATTACGACCCTGGCGGCCGGCGGTAAGTTGGCGGTAACACCGCCAACAGGCTGGCGGTGTTCCACCAGCTATTATGACCGTGGCGCAATAGCCACGGCCATACCGCCGGCCCCTCCACTATACCCCCAGGGCAGCGGCTGGCGGAAAGGGGACTTGGGGTGCCCCTGGGGGTCCCTGCACTGCCCATGCACTTGGCATGGGCAGTGCAGGGCCCCCCAGGCATAGCCCCGTCGCGCATTTCACTGCCCGAATTTCGGGCAGTGAAATGCGCGACGGGTGGTACTGCACCTGCTGCACATCAGAATTGCCGCCGGCTCTATTACGAGCCGGCAGCAATGTTGATGTGACTTTTCCGCTGGGCCAGCAGACGGTAACTGTTACCGTCCGCTGGCCCAGCGGAAAAGTCATAATAGGGACCCAGGAATACCGCCGTCAATGGCGGTATTCTGACTCCCACAGCCTCGGCGGTCTTTTTAAAAGGCCACCGTGGTTGTAATGACCCCCTATATGTCCTACCTTAACCATACACTGCACATTGCCCTTGGGGCTATCTAGGGCCTACCTTAGGGGTGTCTGGCATGTAAGAAAAGGGAAGGTTTAGGCCTGGCAAGTGAATACACTTGCCAAGTCGAATTTATAGTTAAAAACTGCACACACAGACACTGCAGTGATAGGTCTGAGACATGATTACTGAGCTACTTATGTGGGTGGCACAAACAGTGCTGCAGGCCCACTAGTAGCATTTCATTTACAGGACCTGGTACCTCTAGTGCACTTTACTAGGGACTTACTAATGAACCAAATATGCCAATCATGGATAAGCCAATTACATACACATTTTGTACAGGAGCACTTGCACTTTTGCGCTGGCTAGCAGTGGTAAAGTGCCCAGACTAACAAATTCTGCAAAATCAGAGTCCAGCACACACCAAGAACCTGGGGAACAGAGGCAAAACGTTAAGGGAGACCACACCAAGGATGACATGTCTAACATATATATAGGGAGACCCAGCACATCGAAGTGTCCATTGCTATCCACAAAATTATCACATTTCTTCAAAAATCACATAATTCAATAGAGTTCTTATGAAAACGTTTTGTTCTTTATTTATCCACAATGACAATATCTAATCCATCATAGCTCAAGCGTTTCGTCCAAACAGACTTCTTCAGGGCTATAAAAAATATACAAATACATAAAATATCAATCAATATAATATTCTATATACATCCTCCACCCATATTAAATATAAAATGCTGTGAAAAAATTAAAATCATCAATAATCACCATCATGGTAATTTTTAATTTTATTAAAGAAAATAAACTAAGGACTTAACTTATAGAAAGAAAAAGGCAAAAATAATTGTTTTAATTTTAATTTTTTAATTAATTGCAATAATTTCCAAGTATTTTATTTATTTTTATTTATTTCTTCATTTCCTTCACTTCCTCCAAAACTCCCTATGTCATCTTATTATGTACTTTATTTTATTTTAAACTCTTCATTTTTATATTTTTTTACATTTTTTTAATTAAAAATATATATCAAATGTTGTAAAAAAAATGTGTTTCTTAATATAGTAACTGCATATATGTTACTTTCTACCAAGTGACAAACTTTATCCTCCACATTTAACTTAATTTTGGTTATCAATTAGTTTGAATTACAAATAACTCCAAATTTCAAAGACACGTGCACCGAAAAGTGCCATAAATTGCATATTCATAATAAAGGAAGAAGGTGCGGTTTCAATTCACCTTGATCCCCATTTTTGTTTTAAAGAATATATATATTGTGTCTATTTTTTGCTTCACTGAAAAAACATGTTGAATACGTGCACAGTGTTCTCATCAATGATGTTGTTTCAGATGTTCAGATGTTACAGTGATGTTATCAATAATGTCATAAAAATGTCATGTGTGCAGTAACTACCAGTGCATGGTGAGGGCAGAAGTTATAATTACATTACGGAGCGAGACAAGTAGAACAGGTGAATTTCATTGGTTTTGTTTGTTTGAAATGATATGTTCGAACTGACATTTTCACTTAACTATAATGTACCTTTAACCTTTGATTTTTTCATTGAACTTCTAATGTTGTTTAAATGTAAAGTAAGCTACTATTACAATTCATATATATATATTTTCACTTTAACCTTTGTGTTTTTTTCAGAGAATTTGTATGTTTTCTTTTTAATGTAAGATGTCTATTGCTTGCGAAGAGTGAGGTTGGGAATCCATACCTCCCTAGGCGCCCACCCTCTGGTGGGGTCCACCTATCCAATCAACCAAGTGCCTTAGGGACTTCATCCTCAGAGCTGATTTGTCTTTTTTGAGAAAGAGCATGGGGCCTCTCCTCCTCAAGTCATTTAATAGCCCTGGGGAACCCATCTCCTTGGGCCGATGGCAGCAGTGTCCTTCCGACCACAACTACAGGGCACTGCCTTTCTCTGCCTGCAAGAGTGCTGCAAGTGATTGCCTAAACTTCCTGCCTGCACTTCTTCAGGCAGGGAACAAAGGTTTGCTCATTCCCAATGGGAATAAAGTAAAGCTGCTTGTGCTGGGTAAGAGCAAACTGATGAAGGCTAGGGAGTTGACAGGTGCTGTGGCCAAGAATTGCTGTGGCTGTACCAGGTGGTCATTGGCAACCCCACATAATATTTCAATGTTCGAGGACCCCGGAGGATGAGGTCCCTGAGGTATCTAAAAGGCTCAGAAAGGGGGCCACATGATCATCCCCTAAACAGGAATGCAGCCTTGGGGAAGGGAATGAGTTCCCCATGGCATCTAGTAGGCTCAGGGTGAGGGGAGCCACATGCCCCCTTCCCTAAAGATTATGTTATGAAATTTTTAAGGTCCTAACCCCTGCCAGGGCTTTCTTTTTATAGGGCAGAAGCGTGCTTTTTAAAAAAAATACCACTGATGTTCTGAGAAATTGCTGTAAGATTTTACAAAATATATACTTTTTAGCTTCAGTGTGTCCCAGGGGGAATTTCACACCAGACTTAGGGGCAGGATACCCAAGTTCTGCCCCCTTATATATTTTTTTGCATTTTCAGGACAGGGTACTGAGTACACAAGTACTAAAATGGTTGTGATCTCAGTTTGATCTTTGTTGATGTGGTGACAGCCAATCAGATCCTATTTCTATGTCTATCTACTCCGCAGATCCTCTGCAGAGTAACACGTACATAAATTTAGTGCCTTAATTTCTCAAATGTTACTGAACGGATTTATACCACACCACAAAATACATGCTTTCTGGCCCAAGATCTAACTTTCCGCCAAGTTTGTTTTAATTCTGTTAAGTCATTTTTGAAGCATCACTGTTCAGGTTTTCATGGACAAATGTACAAGGAAATCAACCGTACACCCCTTACCCAAGCCAGTGAGTTCAAATGACCTTGGGCATTCACAAACTCTACAGGACTGTTTACATTGCTGATCCCCTGCGCTTGGTGGATCTTATCCAGTTCTTCAGGCACTAAAGAACATTTTATGATCTCTGTAGAGCTTATTTACAGCCTTCTTTCCAGCTTTGTTTCCAGCAGGCACGGATGGATGGATGAAAGTGAGTGGTGAGGAACAAACCTAATATCATATCTGATGGTCTGTTAAAGCTATGACTGATGTGAGCGGATCAACTGTTGAAAAGGTATTTTATATTGAGATATGTTTTTCCCAAATATTAATTTGATAATTAACAGGTTCACAATGAAAAAAGTGGAATCAAAGTTTAGAAATGGGGTAGACCTATCTAAGCCTGTGTGTAAGTATCTTGGAAATGGGGATTCTCCAAAGCATTCCTCTGAAATTCACAAGGAAAACAGACATATATCAGTGGAACTAATAGGGATATTCAAATGTTGTTCCGAAAGAGTAAGCTTTTGCCTATATCATAATTGTTAAAATAATCCAGCACACTTGAGGAAGTGAAAGGAGAAAGATGCCAGGGAAAAATATAGATTGCGTACAGGAACCTAAAATAACAAATAGTTCATGTACGCAGCTGCTGCATCACAGACTATTTTTGACATATTGTAGGAAAGTACCATCTTGCCTGGCATGTTACCCCCAATTTCACTATATGTATGTATGTTTTAGCCCTTGTGTCACTGGGATCCTGCCAGGGAGGACCCCAGTGCTCATAGTATGTGCCCTGTATGTGTACCCTGTGTGGTGCCTAACTGTATCACTGAGGCTCTGATAACCAGAACCTCAGTGTTTATGCTCTCTCTGCTTTCTAAATTTGTCACTGCAGGCTAGTGACTAAATTCACCAATTCTCATTGGCACACTGGTACACCCATATAATTCCCTTGTATATGGGGCTAAGGTACCCAGGGTATTGGGGTTCCAGGAGATCCCTATGGGCTGCAGCATTTCTTTTGCCACCCATAGGGAGCTCTGACAATTCTTACACAGGCCTGCCACTGCAGCCTGAGTGAAATAACGTCCAAGTTATTTCACAGCCATTTTTCACTGTACATAAGTAACTTATAAGTCACCTATATGTCTAACCTTCACTTAGTGAAGGTTGGGTGCCAAGTTACTTAGTGTGTGGGCACCCTGGCACTAGCCAAGGTGCCCCCACATCATTCAGGGCAAATTCCCCGGACTTTGTGAGTGCGGGGACACCATTACACGCGTGCACTATACATAAGTCACTACCTATGTATAGCGTCACAATGGAAACTCTGAACATGGCCATGTAACATGTCTAAGATCATGGAATTGTCACCCCAACACCATTCTGGTATTGGGGGGACAATTTCATGATCCCCCTGGTCTCTAGCACAGCACCCGGGTACGGCCAAACTGCCTTTCCGGAGTTTCCACTGCAGCTGCTGCTGCTGCCAGCCCCTCAGACAGGATTCTGCCCTCCTGGGGTCCAGGCAGTCCTGGCCCAGGAAGGCAGAACAAAGCATTTCTCTGAGAGAGGGTGTTACACCCTCTCCCTTTGGAAATAGGTGTGAAGGGCTGGGGAGGAGTAGCCTCCCCCAGCCTCTGGAAATGCTTTGATGGGCACAGATGGTGCCCTTCTCTGCAGAAGCCAGTCTACACCGGTTCAGAGATCCCCCAGCCCTGCTCTGGCGCAAAACTGGACAAAGGAAAGGGGAGTGACCACTCCCCTGACCAGTACCTCCCAGGGTGCCCAGAGCTCCTCCAGTGTGTCCCAGACCTCTGCCATCTTGGAAACAGAGGTGTTGGGGGCACACTGGACTGCTCTGAGTGGCCAGTGCCAGCAAGTGACGTCAGAGACCCCCTCTGATAGGCTCTTACCTTTCTTGGTAGCCAATCCTCCTTTCTTGGTAGCAAAACCTCCTTTTCTGGCTATGTAGGGTCTCTGCTTTGGGGAATTCGTGAGATAACGAATGCAAGAGCTCACCAGAGTTCCTCTGCATCTCCCTCTTCAACTTCTACCAAGGATCGACGCTGACTGCTCCAGGACGCCTGCAAAACTGCAACAAAGTAGCAAGACGACTACCAGCAACATTGTAGCGCCTCATCCTGCCGGCTTTCTTGACTGTTTCCTGGTGGTGCATGCTCTGGGGGTCGCCTGCCTTCACCCTGCAACAGAAGCACAGAAGAAATCTCCTGTGGGTCGACGAAATCTTCCCCCTGCTAAAGCAGGCACCAAAAGACTGCATCACCGGTCCTCTGGGTCCCCTCTCATCCTGACGAGCGTGATAGCTGGAACACAGGAACTCTATCCAAGTGACTCCCACAGTCCAGTGATCCTTCAGTCCAAGTTTGGTGAAGGTAAGTCCTTGCCTCCCCACGCTAGACTGCAAACCTGTGTACTGCGTGATTTGCAGCTGTTCCGGCTCCTGTGCACTCTTCCAGGATTTCCCTTGTGCACAGCCTAGCCTGGGTCCCCAGCACTCCGTCCTGCAGTGCTCAACCCTCTGAGTTGGCCACCGACGTCGTGGGACCCTCCTTTGTAACTCTGCATGGACTCCGGTTCACAAATCTTCCAAGTGCCTGTTCAGGTACTTCTGCAGGTGCTGCCTGCTTCTGTGGGGGCTCTCTGAGTTGCTGTGTGCCCCCCCTGTCTCCTTCTCCAAGGGGCGACATCCTGGTCCTTCCTGGTCCCCAGCACCATCCAAAAACCTCTACCACAACACTTGCAGCTAGCAAGGCTTGTTTGAGGTATTTCTGCATGGGAACACTTCTGCAACCTTCATCGCGACGTGGGACATCTTCCATCAAAAAGGAGAAGTTCCTAGTCCTCTTCGTTCTTGCAGAATTCCAAGCTTCTTCCATCCAGAGGCAGCTTCTTTGCACCTTCATCCGGGGTTTCCTGGGCTCATGCCCCCCCTGGACACTGTCGTGACTATTGGACTTGGTCCCTTTGCTTTGCAGGTCCCCAGTTCCAGGCATCCATTTTCAGTGCACTGCTGGTGTTTGTTGTTCTTGCAGAATCCCCCTATCACGACTATTGTGCGCTTTTGGGGTAGTAGGTGAACTTTACTCCTACTTTTCAGGGTCTTGGGGTGGGGTATCTTGGACACCCTGACTGTTTTCTTTTGTGATTCGCATTCCACTTTTGGAGTATATGGT
This sequence comes from Pleurodeles waltl, assembly GCF_031143425.1. Classification (NCBI taxonomy): domain Eukaryota; kingdom Metazoa; phylum Chordata; class Amphibia; order Caudata; family Salamandridae; genus Pleurodeles; species Pleurodeles waltl. The sequence goes on from NC_090437.1 coordinate 906,549,565, forward strand.
TAATGTTGCCCCTAGACCTATGTTTGCCTATTGCAACCTATTGTAATTCTACACTGTTTGCATTACTTTTCTGTCTCTTCCTTACCTGTTTTGGGTTTGTGTACATATAACTTGTGTATATTACTTACCTTCTTACCTAGGGTACTCACTGAGATACTTGTGGCATATTGTCATAAAAATAAAGTACCTTTAGTTTTAGTTACTCTGTGTATTGTGTTTTCTTATGATATTGTGCATATGATATAAGTGGTATAGTAGGAGCTTTGCATGTCTCCTAGTTCAGCCTAAGCTGCTTTGCCATAGCTACCTTCTATCAGTCTAAACTGCTAGAAACACCTCAATTCTACAAATAAGGGATAACTGGACCTGGCACAGGGTGTAAGTACCTTTGGTACCCACTACAAGCAAGGCCAGCCTCCTACACATATGGTTTGCTATATTTCAGAATATCTGTTTGCAATTGCTCAGTGATAGAGCTGCAATTGCCTCTAGAAAGAAATATGTTATTTTTCTACATATTAGGTAGGCTCATACTTTTTCTATAAACTGGTTCTGAGTGACAACTTCAGAAAATGAGCAACAAATTGGTTCATGGCAGAAATTATAACCTACCGCCAGAAACCAACTCACATATTCAAGACACACTGGGGGTCATTCTGACCCCGGCGGTCTGAGACCGCCGGGGCCAGGGTCGGCGGGAGCACCGGCGACAGACCGGCGGTGCCCCGCAGGGCATTCTGACCGCGGCGGTTCGGCCGCGGTCAGATGCGGGAAACCGGCGGTCTCCCGCCGGTTTCCCGCTGCCCTTGAGAATCATTGGACCAATGGCATGGGCAGTGCAGGGGCCCCCTAACAGGACCCCACAAAGATTTTCACTGTGGGTGCCACTGCACCTGTCGCACCCCTTCAACTCCGCCGGCTCCATTCCGAGCCGGCTTCATTGTTGAAGGGGCTGTCCCGCTGGGCCGGCCGGCGGTCTTCTGGCGGTCGCCCGCCGGCCCAGCGGGAAAGCCGGAATGGCCGCCGCGGTCTTTTGACCGCGGAGCGGTCTTTCGGCGGGAACCGATTGGCGGGTGGCGACCGTCGACCGCCGCGGTCAGAGTGACCCCCTAAATGATAACCTGGGCTCACCCCCTGGTAGGTTGACACAAAGCCGTCAGTTTTATCTCAAGAGGCAATGTGTAAAGTATTTGTTCAACACACACACCCACACACTGTAAGACAATGAAAACACCACAAAAAGACTCCACACAGGCTTAGAAACATAGACAAAATAATTGTATAAGTAAATCAAGGTCGGAACAACAGAATTCCACTAAGAAGAAGTCGAGTTGTGAATATTTAAAGAATAAAAAGAGCTCTTGCGCTTGGTAGCAAAAAGCGCTTTAAGGGTTACTTGAGATTGTGCTGAACCAGGGCAAAGTCAAAGGTTCGGGTCAACCACTATGGAGCATAGGCCAGCTGCAAGACCCACACAGGGCCTGCTGAGCACAGTACCTTAATCCTGGTTGCAGTCACAAGATGCATTGATTTTCTACACACACAGCTGGCAATGTGTCGTTCACGAAGGCGAAGTGACGGTGCTGTGATGCATCAGTTCTAAAGCCAATGCACTGGGTTTCTCCATGCAGTGGAGGGATGTATTGATTTTCCTTCAGGAGTGGCAGTGATGCAGTGGTTACAACGTGATGTCGATGTGTTGGTTCCGAAGCTGATGCATCATGTTTCTTCACACAGTGAAGGGATGAGCCAATCTTCCTTCAGTGGTGGTTCTGATGTGGTGATGATGTGATTGGGAAGTGCTGGTTCTGAATGTGGTGCACTGGTTCTACTCCTGCAACAGCAGCAATGTGTCAGGTCTATCTCTTGCAGTAGGTGATGCGTCAATTCCTGCTGAAGCAAGTATCTGGGTCCACTTCTAGTGAAACAGGCACAGGAGTGGGGTAGAGACTTTGATATACCTGAGTTTCGAGCAACAGGAGGCAAACCAACAAGACCTTGGAGATCTCTTTGGGGTGCAAGGCAGAGTTTAGCACTTCCTCAGCAAGGTCAGAGAGCAGTAGGCAGCAGGGAAGCACCACAGAAAAACAGTCATTCCAAGTCAGCTGTCCAGCAGAGTGACAGGCCATGATGCAGCACAGCTGTTCTTTTGACAGAGTGCAGTTGTAGGTCCAGAAGTATCTGATTTGGTGGGGTCAGAGACCCAGTACCTATACCCAAATGTGCCTGTGAAGTGGAGGTGACTTCAAAGAAGGGCCCTTTGAAATCCGCAAGTATCCTTTCTTCCTCAGCTCTGGTGCCAGACTCTGAGTAGGGGGTAATCACCTTGTTGTGTGGGGACAGGCACTGCCTATTCAGTTGTAAGTATCATCTCCTCCTGCCCGGGAAGAGCCATCAAAATGCAGATGAATGCATATAAGCCCTCAGACACACCTAACCTCCCTGTGTTTGTGGCTGTCAGCAAGGAATGCACAAAGTGCAGCTGTCACCCACCCCTGACATGCATTGGAGACAGGCTGCAGGCACACAGAGATACAAGAGCAGAGAAGTGCCCACTTTCTTAAAGTGGCATTTCTAAAATAGTAATTTTATGTCCGACTTTATCAAGAAAGAGGATTTATCATTATTGTTCCAAAGATATTAAACATTACACAGCTACTCCTTTCTACTAATAAATTACAGCGCACAAGGATTTAGG